>NC_138828.1:61148173-61748173 GCF_965183815.1 Platalea leucorodia | reverse complement strand
CAAGGCCCAGTGTTGGGGCCGGTCCTGTTCAACATCTTCATTGATGATCTGGATGAGGGGATTGAGTGCACCTTCAGTAAGTTTGCAGATGACACCAAGTTGGGTGGAAGTGTCGATCTGCTGGAGGGTAGGAAGGCCCTACAGAGGGACCTGGACAGGCTGGATTGATGGGCCGGGGCCAGCTGTGTGAGGTTCAACAAGGCCAAGTGCCGGGTCCTGCACTTGGGTCACAACAACCCCCTGCAACGCTACAGGCTTGGGGAGGAGTGGCTGGAGAGCTGCCTGGTGGAAAAGGACCTGGGGGTGTTGGTTGACAGCTGCCTGAACATGAGCCAGCAGTGTGCTCAGGTGGCCAAGAGGGCCAATGGCATCCTGGCTTGTATCAGGAATAGTGTGGCCAGCAGGACCAGGGAGGTGATAGTGCCCCTGTACTCGGCACTGGTGAGGCCACACCTCGAGTACTGTGTTCAGTTTTGGGCCCCTCACTACAAGAAGGACATTGAGGTGCTGGAGTGTGTCCAAAGAAGGGCAACGAAGTTGGTGAAGGGTCTAGAGCACAAGTCTTATGAGGAGTGGCTGAGGGAGCTGGGGTGGTTTAGTCTGGAGGAGAGGAGGCTGAGGGGAGACCTTATGGCTCTCTACAACTACCTGAAAGGAGGTTGTAGCGAGGTGGGGGTCGGTCTCTTCTCCCAAGTAACAAGGGATAGGACAAGAGGAAACGGCCTCAAGCTGCGCCAGGGGAGGTTTAGGTTGGATATTAGGAAAAACTTCTTCACTGAAAGGGTAGTCAGGCATTGGAACAGGCTGCCCAGGGAAGTGGTTGAGTCTCCATCCCTGGAGGTATTTAAAAGACTGGTAGATGTGGTGCTTGAGGACATGGTTTAGTGGTGGATTTGGCAGTTATAGGTTGATGGTTGGACTCGATGATCTTAAGGGTCTTTTCCAACCTGAACGATTCTATGATTCTATGATTCTATGATACTAAATCCTTCTCCTCAGGGCTGCTCTCAGTCCATTCTCCGTCCACCCTGTATTTGTGCTTGGGATTGCTCTGACCCATGTGCAGGACCTTGCACTTGGCCTTGTTGATCTTCATGAGGTTTGCACAGGCCCACCTCTCCAGCCTGTCAAAGTCCCTTTGGATGGCATCCCTGCCCTCCAGTGTGTCCACCGCACCACACAGCTTGGTGTCAGCAGCAAACTTGCTGAGGGTGCACTCAATCCCACTGTCCACGTCCCTGACAAATATGCTAAACAATACCAGTCCCAATACTGACCCCCGAGGAACGCCACTTGTCACTGATCTCCACTTGGACATCGAGCCATTGACCGCAACCCTTTGAGTGCGACCATCCAGCCAATCCCTTATCCACTGAGTGGTCCATCCATCAAATCCATGTCTCTTCAATTTAGAGAGAAGGATGTTGTGCAGGACTGTCAAATGCCTTGCACAAGTCCAGGTAGATGACATCTGTTGCTCTTCCCTTATCCATCAACACTGTAACCCCATCATAAAAGGACACAAAATTTGTCAGGCACAATTTGCCCTTAGTGAAGCCATGCTGGCTGTCACCAATCACCTCCTTATTTTCCATGTGTCTTAGCATAGTTTCCAGGAGAATCTGCTCCATGATCTTGCTAGCACAGAGGTGAGGCTGGCTGGCGTGTAGTTCCCTGGGTCATCCTTTTTTCCCTTTTTAAAAATGGGGGTTATGTTTCCCCTTTTCCAGTCAGCAGGAACTTCATCAGACTGCCACAATTTCTCAAATATGATGGATAGTGGCTTAGCAACTTCATCCACCAGTTCCCTTAGGACCTGTGAATGCATCTCATCAGGTCCCATCGACTTGTGCGCCTTCAGACTCCTTAGATGGTCTCAAACCTGATCTTCTCCTACAGTGGACGGTTCTTCATTTTCCCAGTCCCTGCCTTTACATTCTGTGACTTGGGCGGTGTGGCTTGAGCACTTGCCAGTGAAGACTGAGGCAAAAATGTCATTGAGTACCTCAGCTTTCTCCATATCCTGGGTAACCAGGTCTCCTGTTTCCTTCTGGAGAGGGCCCACATTTTCCCTAGTCTTCCTTTTATCACTGACACACTTATAGAAGCTTTTTTTCTTGCTCTTGACATCCCTGGCTGGATTTAATTCTATCAGGGCTTTAGCTTTCCTAACCTGATCCCTGGCTGCTCGGACAATTTCTTTGTATTCCTCCCAGGCTACCTTTCCTTGCTTCTGCCCTCTGTAGGCTTCCTTTTCGAGTCCGAGTTTGTCCAGGAGCTCCTTGTTCATCCATGCAGGCCTCCTGGTGTTTTTGCCTGACTTCCTCTTTGTTGGGATGCATCGCTTCCGAGCTTGGAGGAGGTGATCCTTGAATATTAACCAGCTTTCTTGGGCCCCTCTTCCCTCCAGGGCTTTATCCCATGGTACTCTACTGAGCAGATCCCTGAAGAGGCCAAAGTCTGCTCTCCTGAAGGCCAGGGTAGTGAGCTTGCTGTGTGTCCTCCTTGGTGCCCTAAGGATCTTGAACTCCACCATTTCATGGTCACTGCAGCCAAGGCTGCCCTTGAGATTCACCTTCCCCACCAGCCCCACCTTTTTGGTGAGAACAAGGTCCAGCGTAGCACCTCTCCTCGTTGGCTCCTCTATCACTTGGAGAAGGAAGTTATCATCAATGCATTCCAGGAACTTCCTGCATTGCTTATGCTCTGCTGTGTTGTCCCTCCAACAGATGCTGGGGTGGTTGAAGTCCCCCATGAGGACCAGGCTTGTGAATGTGAGGCTGCTCCTATCTGTCTATAGAGGGCCTCTAAAACTTCCTCTAAAAGATCACAGTAAACACATGAGTTTTGCTTCAGAAAACCCATTGCAACAAAAATCTCCAGCTCACCCTCTATCAGGACTAGACATGCCTCCTCTTTAATACCCAGATGGTCTCAGTTTAAGCCCTCAGGCTCCGGTGTCTCCATCCTCCAAGCCGTTTTTTTGGCAGGAGCCCTGCTCCTGCCTCACATCCTCCTGTAATGCCTCTCTGAGACCCTTCCCTAAGGCACCACTCTGGTACCTGACTGCAGCTGCCTTTTGCTGCAAGGTTGTTAAACAGGAAAGGGAAAATCATCTCAGCATTACCAGATGGGAAATAGCGGTGGGATCAGGACGTGGCCTCTCTGCAGTTTTCTACACTGACTGTCACTGTGGGAAGGTAGCTGCTACATCCTGAGTCTCTGCAGGCCAAATGCCTCCAGGAAATACTATTATAGATGTTTCACATTTAAATAAGCAACAGAATATATCATTATCTTTCATTCATACCTAAGAGTTGTCTGTAATTTAGCTAAATGCTTCTGAGTCTGGATCACGGAGCTCTTCCTATTCCTGTGCATTCAACCATCTTTCTCCTGCCACAGCCACAGCCTCTTTCCTCCTCCATAACCTTCTCTTGCTTGACTTTGCTTGTTACTTTACTTCTACTTTTTGTCTCTTTTGGCATTTTTCCTTCTCACTGAGATCCAATAAATCATTACTATTTTCTGCTCTCGAATAACGTCCCTTAACTCCGGTTTCCTCTTCTTTGTTCCTTGTATTACTACCATTTGGACTGCATGTGATTCCTCTAGGAAACAAACTGAAAACACATTTGTGGTTCCCCTTCACTTAAAGGGCCTTGAAAAGGGCATTAACCTCTACTACCCTCCTTTACATTTTTTCGGTACCCTTCTGGAATACTTGAAGCAGACACACAACTTCTTTGGTTGTGGAGAGCCACTTAGTGTTACTCAAAGTCATAAACTTTCCATTTGATGAAAGCATAGTGAGTGTGTGTAAATAGCTGAGTACCAGCGTAGAAATAAGTCGTGCGACAACAATATCCTCTTCATCAGGATATTAAGTACAAGCTTATGTTTGGCAGATCTCCCTGTACTTTTATAGATTAAAAAAAAAAAAAAAAAACCACCTTTCAGGAGTTACTGTATAAAAAGTGATAAAAATGAATTCCAGTTCTTATTCTCCACACAGCACATGCATCAGGATCCTAATTAAATGGTTCAGGAGTGAGAATCTCAACAGGAAAAGGTGTTGCCTCGTTGCTACCTGCAAGTGACAGACACAATGAAAAATGTTAGAGGAAAAAGATTTTTTTAGGGGGCTCCCTTGAATTATGGTAAAGTATACATGTGTAACAAACTTCTTCTGCAATCTTTGCCTTGTTTAACAGAGTCCTCTCCATGACCAAGGTGTTATGAAGTCACCTACCTGGCTAGCACGACCGCACTGAGTCTATCTAATTTATATAGATTCTACGTATTCCTTCAAAAGCAGTAAGCCAAAAGAAGACTGTGAGCAATACTATCCTCTTCTTAGAAAAGTTATACAGAAGTGGGACAATCAGTTAATGCAAGCAGCATCGTAGAACTAGCACCACGACCTTATCAAGAGGGCAGGATAGTAGCAGACACAAGTTCTTCAAGAAATCCTGCCACGGTCAAGGATCTCCAATTTACTTTGCTGAATGATTCTCCTTATACATATTACCATGGCTTTTTCCTAGAATGCCACAGCTGACAGAAAGCTCAGCTGTCACACTGCGGGGAGAGGCGTCAACATACCTCTCTTTCATTGCACAGGGTATGGCCACTACTGTAATCACCTCACAGGTCCGGATAGCTTTGTCCAGGATGCAATGCTGTCAAGGGCTGGATGTAGCTACTGATTCCACCCTCTCATTTTACATCTTCAGTTAAATGAATGCATTTAACAATTGCCTTATCATTATTGCTTGTGCAAAAAGGACTAATTAGGCTCTAGAAAATTTTTTCTGTAGAAGACAGGACAGCCTGTGATGTTGCACTTGTCATATTATGCCTAGAAATTAAAGGAAACTACATTATACAAAGTGTCAGATGAGACAGTAGTCCACAGTTTGTTCAAAAAACGCTGGAAAGGATCCTCTTATTCTCCTGATAAGAATCGGAAATAATATTTTCCACTTATCTCCATGACACAGAGCTCCAGAATGGACAGTTCAGCAAGCAAACTAAAGCTGCTCTTTGAAAAATATTGGTTTATTTTGGATACTTCTGGTTTTTAATCACCCAGTTTGGGAAGACTGGAGCTAGTTTTCTCCTCAACAGTTCCCACTTTGATTTGCTCAGCCCTAAAAATTACTGACCTTCATTGCAAGTATACAGGGCCTCCTGTGACTGGCAGGATGTCCATGGAGGAGAGTCACTCTGTGAAGGCAACTGCCCAGTGCAACATCGTTCATGCTGCTACAGGGTGTCCAGGTTTTTTTTCTGGAATGCTGCCCAGTTATTTCTGACAAGCTGGTTATGTTGCAAGCCTGCTAATATGTTGTAATGCAATTAAAAATGAGGGGGTTTTGCATCAATTTTTACCAATTTAGAAACACTGAGCCCTGTCGCTTCTTTTGCCCCCAAGGGAAGTGCATCATGAAGTCCACAGATTGCACTACTCAAATGGTAAGTTTTCCTTTTTATTCGGGCAAATAGCCAGGCAATGAAGACTTTCCTATCCAGAAGAACTAACGGCTCCCTCTGTCACCTTTTCCCGTCAATTATTTAAACTTCCCCCACACTTAGGCTGGCTTCCTGCTGGCAGCACTGTAGACTGTGTCTATTAATCATTAACTGTCATTGTGCTTTAAAAGAAGGAAAGTGAAAAGACTGCTCAAGAACAAAAATAGACCTTTCATTTTTTTTCTGACAAATAAATGACAGCTTTGCTGCTTGGATTTACAGTGTCTTCAAATATGTTTTCCCTTTTTCCAAGGAATAATTAACATTCTAGACAAGCAGAACAAATTGGCTGTTCCCAGTAAGTCTGTATTCCAGGGCTCCCTTTTTCCTGTCATATCAAGGTTTGGTAGCCTCTGTTAAAGCTTAGGAGTCCTTCTCTGTCACCACCTCCAGATGAATATCAGGAGAACAGTATTATGTTTTCCATGTAGTACTGGAGACTTAGCCTATTAAATCAATGGCAAGCCATCTCTTCCAGCAGTAAATCTGACCTGCTTCACAATTTCCCAGGAACCCTCCCAGCAGTACATACTCTTAGGCCTCCTCTGTCGTCCTTGCCCAGACAGACCTCTTGTAGACCACAGCCAGGATCCTCCTCTGCAAGTCCTCCCATATGGCCTTCTCTCTGAGGAGTCCACAAGGATGTTCCAGGTCCAGACCCTCTTTCCCTAAATGCTTGGACTTCCCACAACTTGTTTTCCTAGCAGGTCATCTTCTCCTTCAGCCACGTGCTCCTCTGGAAACCGCGGGCACAGCTGAATGCTTGGCTGTACCGAGACAGACACTGCAGAACAAGAGCATTTCCCAAGCCTTGTGCTTTAAAGACACATAAAGCTCATACCAACTCAGAAAATAGGAAAACACTCCAGCTTCCACTTCAGCATATACTCTCAATTTTGGTTCTTAGAGACTGAAAAGCCACTACAAACAGAAAATCACATAAAACTGCTTCTATTCACTGCACACCGTTTTGCGCTTAGAAGAAACTATTGCCACATGCCTGACCCAGTCACTCCAATAAATAATTCATAGTATGTCTCACTCCGATGCTTTCCTGCAGGGTCCAAGAAAAGAGGATTTCAGAAAAAAATAATATGTCCTATGAAGAAATGGCCATTTGAATGAGCATAAGGAAAATCCTCCTCGAGTTGCAGTACATCCTGCCAGACACAGAAGTCAGCCCCAGCTGATGGAAATGAGGCAGATGCAAGGACTCAAAAGAGCTGAATCTATATGGCCAAAATGCTTTGAAGCCAATGAAGAGTTGGTTGGTTTGGAACTAAGGAACCTGCTCTCCCTTGTCTCATTAGGAATTAAATATACAGACTATGCTGTATATTTATATGCTTTCTCTGTATTTTATTCTATTATGGACACCGTGTTACAGAATGTAAGAACTGAAAGTTTTGTGAAAAACTTTCCAGGGAAAAACACTTGCCATTTATAAGGCTAAACATTGACTTTATTCACTGCAATATATTAATATATTTATAATATTATATTATCATCACATAGTATTATAACAATACGTTATTACATGTTATTAAATGTTGTTAAATATTTGCCATAATATTTATATTATTATCTTATAGGAAATTACCTGAGAAATGTCTGGCATTCATGACTTTAAATGTATTAGCAACACTGGAATGGATGTTGCTGATCAGTTTGGATCAGCCCTGTGTGTGTATACAAGTGTGTTCATGTGCTGGGATATCAGGTAGTCCTCCTCACATGGTATGTTTATCACAGCTGTAAGCAGCCAATGCACATGGCTGGAATGATTTAAAGCATCTTTACTTAAGTTTCATGACAAGTGATTTCATTTTTTCAGAACACTGAAAGAGGGGAAATAAAACTGAAGAAGTCAAAGGTGCTGACTTTAAAGGAGACAATACATTGGCCACGTTTTCCATCAAAAACTGATTACCTAGCAGTAGAGAGAAACTGGAGCAGCAGATTAAACTATTTGCTGGCATCCTTATTTCTGATCTTTCAATTGCACAGGTATTCAAATGATGCAATTCAAATAATCAGTAATAATGCACAAGAATGCTATTTCTTTTCTGACTACTGAAAAAATACAAATCCTGAGGTCTGTCTTTCTATAGATGAGGGATATTTTCTGTTCCCTGTTTTCTGCAAACTATCAACAGAAAAAGACTCTAGTTTGTGCTACCTTTTAGCTAGGTCTACATTAACAAGTAGTGTGGACCACTCTGTAGACTAAAACTGTTGACGCAGAGGTTTTGACACCCCACTCTGTAGACTAAAACTGTTGACGCAGAGGTTTTGACACCAACAGCACAGACATTTTAGGGTTTGATATTTTACTTCAGATTATCTCCAGACTGGCCCCATGGGCTGAATGCCACAGCTTGTCTTTCAGTTTAGTATCACCTGAAAAGAATCCAGTTCTCCAAGACTACTGTATGATGCCAGCCAAAACCCAGTAAGTGGGGACAACTGGGAGAGACATCTCAAAAGTGCACTTCAACCCAAACTGAATACGGATGCACTTTCCTGTAACTTAGTGGTGCCTGCCTTTCCACTGCTGTCACTTTTGGGTTTCAAAATCAATCTACAGCACAGAAGAAAAGGCAATTCTGTTCTTCAGCATCCACTAATTTGTTAAGTATAACATGGATGTTTATTTGCAAGGGAAAGCAGGGCAGATGGGAGCAAAAAATATAAATGTAAGTATCCGTTAAGATATTAAGGAAATTATAGCATAGGTATGACAGCAAATTAATTCGCACTTAAGAAAACTACCATTAATTAAACCTAATCCCGTTTTCCTGGAATACACGTAAAATTAAAGTTTTATAACTAAGAGGAAAAAATACCTCTATTGACCATCTTAGAGCCTCCTGAAAACACAGCAAGACTCTGAAATGTAATAGCTGTAAGGTGCCACCTATTTCTATATTGTTGCAAAATGTCACAAAAGCCCTTACGGGTATAGAAGTAAACAGCTTTATGCATTTCACTGTGATACCTAATTAAGTTCGTGAGTAATAAGCTTGTGAGATTAAATTTTGTGAGACTTTACCATTGTCAGACATTTTCAGTCCTGTTTTCTCTGAACAGTCATGGTATCACTGCACTCCAAAGGCACAGCCAGTTATTTGCTCAACAGATTATTTGGCAGCAAGCTTTATCTTCTGAACAGCTCAGCTGCCCATCTCCTTTGGAGAGCAGCAATCAACCTCCGTGACACCCTTAATATGAAGAATGAAACTTTAATTCATTCCTAAATACAGGCCACCCCTATGTCAAGAAGCCTCTGTGGTGCTGGCTTCCCGAAATACCGGCAAACTGTGACCATATTACTTGCCGAGCAGCTCTGCAGAGGTGGACAGACCCAGCAACACGAATAGCCTCGGCACCTGGTTTGAGCTCGTAACGTTTCACACATGAAGTTTGTGTCTTCAAAGAAAAATGTTTGATCTGAAAAGCTCAGTTTTGTTGTTATACCTGAAAACAAAAATAGAAAAAGGAACACTTAATACAAACACACTGTCCCAGTAAGCAGTGTTGTGAAAAATTCAGTACTCGCATAAAAGACACTGCTCCTCAAGGGAACCATGAAGTGGAAATCACCGAGGAGGTGCCATGGTAACTTGTAACGCCTATGTGCTCTCACTGATTCAATACTGTGGGATGAATTTAGCACAGGATGTGGATCAAAATGCTATTTTCCAGGTGAAAAGCTAAATGACGTCTTATGCACTTGCGTTACTAGAGTAGCAAAAGCATTCCTCTCAAGAGTAGTAGATTTAAGTCCACTGTCCTGGCCAGACTCTGACTTGGTAAATTAGATTATTTCAATTTTCTAAATTAAATTCTTCCCTTTTAAGGATCACAATGACTGAAATCTGTAAGGACATCCAGTAGTACCTGAAGGGTCTCATGCTTATGTTTTCCTCATGATTGCTACTGCTTCCATCATCCCTGTGAGGTGTGGAGATACTACAGCTTGTATCATAGCTCCCTCACAGCTTACAAATGAGGAAATGAGGTACATACATAAACTTACTGCTAAAGCTATTCAGTCCTCAGCCCCAGCTTTGACTCCCTGGGTCCCGAACATCCATGGGAAGAAATATTTTCTGAGGGAAGAGGCTCTCAGAAGTCATAAGGCTGAGTGACCTAAATTAGCAATTATGGAACTAAGGATTCAGCAGCAGCCAAAGAAGGATCGTGATCACCTGGAGTTATATCCTTAAATTTCTCAGTAGGTCTAGTCCTAATTGAGTTGCTTAGTCATTGCACAGGAAACTTTGACAGGCCTGGGAGTTAAATCCAAGCCTCGTGGCACCCTGACCGTGCCTCATTTGACAGACAATTCTCTCAGTGAGTTGAAGAGAATACATATTTGGGCCTAAGAAAACCTAAAAGGAAGTCCATTTTACTTAGTTACATATTATTACACACGATAACACGTTTTGCAACACCCAGTAACAAACTGAAGCCTGCATACTTTGTACAACATTACAAAGCCACAAAATTACTGTAGGCATGAGAATTTATGGGGTGAATATGCTCAATGACTGCTTGAAGCAGATTAGGCCACCCATAGCAGTGGGCAGCAAAAATAGCCAACAGTCCTAGCCCACCTGGCCTGTAGGGAATCGTCTTCCTGACTCAGATTTAGCAATTTGTTTCACTGTGTGTGCACAAGCAAGACACAACCTAGCGGGAAGCAGAGGCCTTCATCCCAGCTCTAGCTGTGCTCTGTCTCCTACTGAAATCAACAGGAGTACTCACGTCCTCGGAGGAAGGCACTTTTCCTCAGCTTGCATGCTTTCTACGTGCTTTCATGAACAAATGAATTTGGGGGGGAGTGATAAAAGGCTCTTAGTTGCTTTCATTCTTTTTTTTTTTAACAGAAAAAAGTAAGAACCAAACTTGAGTTTCAGTCACTTCAATTGAGACTCAAGAATTTGGGGTTCAGTTCCCCAAACATACCTGAACTGTCACTTAGCATCGCCAGGCCTCACTTCTGTCAATAGAAGAGGGCCACAAAAAAGCCAATAAAGCAAGTTCATGCACTCCTAGTGGGAGAACAGCTCTATTTCTGACCAAGAGGGAATTTATTATTTTTAGGGTTTTTTGTGGGTAGTTGGACACCTTAAAGCAAAGCTTTTATTTAGAGAGTCATTTTTATAAAAGATTTAAAGCCGTCCAACTGGTTTCAGTTGGCATCCAGACAAATAAGAGAAAAACGTGCCTCTTGGAGGACCAGCCACCAACTCTCTTACGCAGGAAAACTAAAAAAGGAGTGACTGCACCCACCAGGCAGCTCAGCCAATAGGAAATATTAAAACACATGTTCAGCACACTTACCTGCTTGCAGAATACTCAGCAGAGAGAAAGTCAGATGCTGGTGCCTGGAGTAAGCAGCCGGTGAGTGTTGGGGCATTTGTCTCTCTGTATGGTGCCTGCTGCTGCTCCCGTCCAGCCCAAAGATGCAGATTTTCTTCAGGAGAAAAACCAGTGCACAAGAGGGGCTGGTACACGATCTCACCCTGACAGAGACCTTCAATACGACTGTATAGCTGGGAGCTCTGAAACACTTTTGGATCTGCTGGTTTCTACATACCTACATTGATGAAAGGGCAGACTCCGATGCCATTCTTTACAATAAGCAATACATAACTCATAAAAGAGACTTACTGAATTATTTAAATGGCTTACCAAATATGATTAACTGCCAAGAATAGAGCTAAACTATTCTTGCTTCTGAAAAAAAAAAGAAAAAAAAAATTCACAGAAGCAATGACCCAAATGACAGAATTTATTTGGGGACAAAGATTATTTCAAATTAAAATTCACCCTTGGATGATGATAGCTGTCTTCATGATTCTTCAGCAAATGTTGTTACATTCAGGCTGCCTAAGGGCCTTCATAACACTTCAGAGCACAGCACTGTACAACTGTGGCACAGCAACGGTTGCTAAACATGTCTATGATGGCACTTGGTAATAAGGTATTCCATGCTCCATCAACTTACAGAAATCAGTATTAGCAACAGTAGACTAGAGACAGAAATCCACTGCCATCATTTCTGTGGCAGAACAACCAGATTCACGCAGAGAAACTCCCTTTTGCTCTCAGTGCTTGTCTCCAAGATGAAGTACTTTGTCCTGGACTTGCAGCAGGTGGAGAGCTTCCTTTTCCCCCAGCATAGCTGCAGTATCAGTTCAAGAGACAGATGAAAAATGATGGCATATACTAAATATAACTAAAAAAAGTGACAGCTGCTTTTTCAGAACCCCTGCAGGTAAAACAAAGCTTAGCAAGTTTGGGTTTTTTTCTTTCTTAGCGCTAAGAAGACAAATTAATGTTGCTATTATAGTCCCACTCCCCTGGGTCTTCATATGTCTAAAATAAACTTGCCACGTCAATAAATCCCATAAAATCACATTAACAATAGAGTGTAAATGGCTTCATTTTCTATTAGCACAAACACATCAGAGAGCAGTGGTTTTATTTTCCGTGTAATGTTCACAAATAAATAAATAGGCACACACATGCGTATAATCAGATTGTTAAGCTTTACTCATTAGCAACATTGTAGCATGAATATTTTGACTTGTCTATTTAAAATTCACTTGCCACATGTGCAGCAGGTGTAGTTCACTTAGAAGAAGAAAACACTCATAAAATCCTGCACAGCAGATGGCCTTCTCTTAACTCTGCTGCAGACACGTACATACTAGGCTCAGCCTCTCCCTAATTGCTGTTTCGAATACGATTCCAAGATTACTTGCCACAACAATCTATGCAAAAGCAGCGGCACAGAAACTTGGGCAGACTCGCAGAGAGACATCTCAGCCTTCTGTCTCTCCTCCTCCTTTACTTTCTGGTTTGTATTTGGATTGCTTTTCCTCGGAGGGAGTGCAATGTGTACCTTCGTTGCTGCCTTAAGCAAATTCTAGACCTAGAAGCCTTTAGGTCCATCGCAATTGTTCTCACCATATGGAACTTTACCATGCTTGTCACCACTACCCATATATATTTTTAAACACTAAACCTCCTTTTTGCTGTCCTAGGAGAAGTGTCTGTCAGGGAGCAGCATGGGCAGGGAACATCCCACCACCCCAGGGGATGGGAGGGAGCAGAGCAGGCGGAGGGGAAAAGGAGGACTGAAGTCAGATGGGGAACTGGGGAGAAGGGGAGCTCAAAACAGCTATGCAGAGTCATGGTCTGTAGAAAGCACAGGGACAGAAGAGCTAAAAGTGAGTGGTTGGCCAAAGAGATGAGAACAAGTTGGAGAAACATGAGAGATGCTGAGATTGCACAAAAAGAGTGTAATGGGAGGCTAGAACCAGTAGCTAAAAGAAGGAAAAAATAGGTGGTGGGCAACAGAAAGAGACAGACACATGGGACAAGAATCTGGGAAAAGGATAGAAGGACTGGTAAGACAAGCTGAATGGGATAAAGAAGTGGAGAGTGAAGTAGGATAAAGTCCTAGGGAAGCAGACTAAGCATGTGGCAAGACTGTGATGGTGGGCTGAGGAAGGAAATTACAGCTTACCGAATTAGTTAAAAACACATCGGAGCATATTTTGCCTGTTTTGTTGTAACTACAGATAACCCTTAAGGATGATGCAGGACCGTAAAACAAAGCAGATTGCTCATTTATTTTTAGCTGAGGTTAGGAGGTGCAGGAATGAGGCAAGGAATTACAGGAAAAGAAAAGATCATTTCATGGCTAGGAAAGTCAATGTTGCTCCAGAGGGGGAGGGAATTACATTCTACCCTGGATTCCACCACAGATTCCCTAGGATGCTAATTAAGTCATTTAAATTTTTCAGGGGTGATCATTAATTGTAGGTTCTTCATTTCCTGGGAGTCTGACTTGGAAGTCGGAAGGTTAAAACACAAAGACGCTGAACACTCTCAGCTACAACTGAAGCTCACGAAAATTGTGTCTTGTACTTAGTATCTAATACCAGTTACTTTGAAAAAAACGCAGTCCTTGGTATCTCAGAGAGGGCATCCAAAATTAACAGATATACTTTATGTGTTAATTTTCCTGTGCTTCAGTGGAACAAGTATGCTTCAATAATGAAACCTTCTCTGGCTTGGGTGTTAAGATTTTGAAAGTGCTCATATACTTACTAGCTTGGGAAATGATATGGAAGAGCTCAGGAGAAAAAGACTGCTTCTGTCTTCTAACAGGATCTGAAGAGTGAGCTGCAAGTATTCCACCAAATGCACACTGACCAACAGCTGAACACTGTTCATTAAGTGAACACCCCTCTTTTCTGCACTGAGTTATGTCAAGAGATGGTAAAATAGAGCACTGGGTCAGTTAATTAAAGATTGCTATAATGCATATGTGCAACAGGATAAAATTTAAAGCTATATGGGCAAATTTGAATTACTAACTTGGAAATCTTACTATTGCATGCTCCCTGTGTGAATTTAGCGATCCATACATCCTTGTGGGTCTTTTGAGTGTGTGTGTACATGTGTGTATGCACTATCCTTGGGGAGCGTACATCTATGTATGTGTGCAAGAGAACACCAATTCTGTACCAAGAAACAGGTTTCTTTTAAGCTTCCAATAGAAACTAAGACAAAAATAATTTCCATGCCTTCATCATGTTATTTTAGCTGTGAAGAACCTTTCAATCAAGTGTGACGTGAGATAAAAATAAAGATGTGGTGTAGCCACTTACATTTTAACAGAAAAGGTTATGTTTGCCTTGCTAGGTTTCAAAGAAAACAGAAAATTTCTGAAGAAGCTCAAAAAGAAGAAAAAAAAGAAAAAAAAAACCATGCAGACTTCTTCCGTTTCCAGACCACTGTCATGCCAGGGGTTAAGGCAGACTCCTGGTGGTGCACTGTGTTTAGGATGAAGTAGAATTCCTTCTGCCAATGCCAGCTGACAAATAAGACTGGGACTTGGAGGTGAGGATGAAGTACCACTGTGCTTACAAAGGTACAAACCTAACCAGCTTGGAGGTATTATCTTCTCTGTTTTCCTTGAAATATAAATTAATCTGTATATTGTACAGGTGCATAATTACATTGCTTGGCAGCTCCTGCAAAACAGGATTGTTCTTATGCCTCTGTGTTTGGAAATCTTATTCCAGGTTGGAGTCCAATCCTTAGCACTTGCGAAAGTGATGTGGTTTGAAGACTTAACACATATTCAATTACTGCATATTCAGAAGCAAAATAGCAAAATGGAAAAAGAAAACTTTTTTATTATTAAATTGTGCAGAGAACATGGAGAAGTTACCAGAATTTCATTAAAGGCTCACTCACCAGAAAAATGTATTCCTGGGCTAATAAACATGGAAACTCAAATTCCTCCTTGTTTTATGAGACCAAAGTTTAGCATCCTCTTTTGGATGTAGTAATGTAGGTGTTTCAGAGAAAGCGTAAGAACATTCCAGTGGGCCAACGTGGGATAATCTGCCTCCCATAAATCTCCTCTTGATGTGACGCAGTGATTGACTGAAGTTGCAAAGTCTAATGAAATGTAATGTGCTTTCCAAATTCTTATTACTTATGATGAGACTGGATTGTCTTTTTTTGTAATCCATATGCATTTCCTACTTTGCTATTAAGGGTCTTGATGTGTGGTGAAGGCTGACCTAGCAGTGCTTTCAGTGTATGCCTTTGGATGACATGCTAAACCTGTGAACCTAATGCAAACCAATACAGCATCATCTCTCAGACCTTGCACTCAGCTCACAAAACTCTGCTGCTCCAAGTAGCTCCTCTGAAGAGCAGCAGAGCAAAATGACCATCACTCTGGACAGGTTCTCTGTTACAGCTTGTAACCATGCTGTCACTGAGACTGAAGGCTACCGTCAAGTCTATCTATTGGCAAAGACCGATACAGCAATCTATTCACAGCATGGAAGAGATTCATCCCAAAAGCCTAGAGGTGTCAGAGCACAAGCAGTGAAGGGGGCGGGGGAAGGAAGGAAACCAACATTTTCAGCACTCAAAACTGAGCAGAAAATGGAAGTCTACATCAAGTAGAGTTAACTGAGCCCTGAAATGGCTGTAAAAGGTCCTTACAGGAACCCAATACCCGTGTAAGATTTGCTAAGACATCTCTTATTTCTTGCAATCAGTTTCTTGACATAAATATAAACTCAGTAAGCCTAGGCAGCCTGTCATTCCTAATTTGCAAGGATAATAATAACAGTGTGGTTTTTTAGTGAAGCATGAATTCCGTGAGCTCTCTAGTCTCAGCACATCTGCCCCTGCTCTCCTGCCAATCCAACCACCCCGGCAAAAGTAATACAGCACTGTCAAGAAAAAGGAGCAGAGAAGGAACACAGAAAGTTTCTGCCCTCAGTTTCAGCAGCAGCAAGCTGAAGCAGAGACAAGAAAAAATAGATGGGATGTTCAAACAACAGGACCATGGCCACAGCTCCTGTGGTAAGGAGCTTGCTCAGTCTCAGCACCTCAGCAGCCTGGGGAGAATGATGTCTGGGGGATGCACCGAGTCCTCATTAAACAGGGAGAAACAGGCACAGGGTCACAGGGTCTCTTTCTTGCTTAAAATGTGATTTTATTGCCTCCTTTCGTCTGTCGCTCTAGGCAACAGCCTGCTTCACCTGCTCCTAAAACTGGGCCAGCTTGCTAGGGAGCTGCAAAAAACCACTCAGCTTTAAGTTAGTATTCAATCAGAAGATGTAACTCCACACAGGATTCTTTTAGCTTCTACATGAAAGGGGAGATGCTGGTCAATTTGCTGACCCTTAAACTTCGGTATTTGGCCTGATCTTAAAACTTTGCCTTCCCAACTCCTGCAAATAGCTACCATTTCAGAAAGAAGACGATAGGAAGGCTAAATGTGCGGGCCCTGGCAGAACCAGGCTCTAAACATCTGAGGAGAATTGATGGGTATTTTAAGTACCGAGGTCATACCTCAGTGGCTGTATTTTAGTGCAGGGTGAAACATATAAAAGAAGAAACCCTCAGCTATTATGACCCCGTCAAATACTTCGTATAGGATTTCCAAAAGTTCACTTCAACAAAATTACCAAGCAAGTCTCCACCGACTGCAGTGAGACTGAAATTAAACCACTACCAAGCTCTTTTGCACACCCCACAGTACGTATTAAAGTATTAAAGCATATATGAACAAGAACTTAAATTTAGCTTGCCGACAGAATAAATTTGTTTCTCGTAGTTAAGTTTGTATCACAACACTGCCTATAGAGTATCACTCAGGTTACTTCCCAAGCTCTTCAGACTATTAGAGCTGATCTATAATGCTCATTTTTATACAAAACTGAACTCAGAATGACATGTCTCAGAAAGCTGTGTGTAAACTGCAAACCCTTATTCAGGCTGGGTTTAAGCGAAACAACTTGGTGCATTTTTTTATTGATCTCCATGGATTTGGATGTCTTACCAGTTCCTGTGGGACTGCTCAAGAAGTAAAGCACTACTCTGTATGAATTACAGCAGGATCAGGCCATCAGGAATAACTTGGGTTTACTCATGCGTGTTACCAAGGGATGTATTCTGTAGCTTCAGTTAAATGTATCTGAACTTGGAGCCAATAAGGCCAGAATGATAACCAAGAAACATCCAGATAGAAGGGAAAAAATGTATACTGAATGCATACGAGTAAAGATTCCCTGCTACTTTATTTATTTATGGTTTTTCAGGATCGAGCTATTAGCCATGTTTATACAAAGTCACTTGCAGAATTACAGATCCGTTTTTATTCCTGTTCAGCATAAGGATACTTCTTGCATTAACTTTAATGACAGACACTAAAAATCTGCTCCAAGTACAGTAAAGTCAGTGTGAAAGTTTGGGGATCGTGCCTTCAGGCAATGCTCTGCAGTCCTTTCTACAGGATGAGAATCTCTGCTCAGGCAGCTTCCACATAACTAGTTTGGGACTCAAATACAGACATTGATTCTAAAATATCACTTCTAAAGTAGTACATTTTGCTAAATGAAAAATTTACAAAATCTGTTATTCAGTATGAAACAGGATAATTTTGATCTTTGTTTTATAATGAACACGGCAGTACCCTTCTTTATGATTTGTATTTGGGTTTACATAACATTCTTTGATATCCTTTTTCTTTTTGTTGAATTAACAAAGTATTTTTTTTATTTTAAGAAAAGCTACCAACTAATCTCCAAACTGAGTTAACCCAGAGTGCTTTCACACTGATAAAGTCTCAGGTAAAGCAATAAATTAGTTTCTCTGCAATCATTTCTTTATCCTCTCCATTTCAGCCCTGTTGTCCTTCATTCCCAGCATTATCTATTCACAGATGCTGAATCTGAGGATGTTGAGCCCCAAATGCAGACAGATTGAAGCCGGACATCTGAAGAGATTACCACTCTGAGGCATCTGTCCACTTCAGCTTTCGCAGAGGTGGCAGCTACCGTGACAGGAAGCTGAGTCATGCATAAAGGCAATCCAGTTTACAGAGCAAAAGAGAAATAGCGGGAGCCTGCAAGCTGCATGGACTACCTGCTTCATATGCAACGCAACTATCCCTGCCGAAAGAGCGGTAGCACCCAGACAACAAACAGACAGGGTGAACGCTTGGAAATGATAGGCCTGGTCCCATTTCATTCAGCCTGGGTTCATGAGACAATGCATTCAGTTAAAAGCTGACGCTGTCGTCAATGCTGTCAAAGACAAAATTCCAAAAGAATTCAAATGATGCAAACTCAAGTTCTCAACTTAGTAAAGATGACTGCCAAAAAGAGTCTTAAAAAACCACTACATTATGGCTGTCATGGTAAAGGGGTAGATCAATAAGCCTCATCTTCCAAAGAAGCTCTCTGAGAAATTTGTTGATGACAATACTAAGGCAGCAGCAATATGAAGGGAGAGTCTCTGCATCCTTACCAGGAGCTGCTTCCACAAGCAAATTCATATTTAAGAACTGCCTAGTACTTTAGGCTGGTGAAGCAAAGGAGATAGCCCGGCTGAGAGTTAGTCCCAGCAAAGTGCGTAAGACGTAATTCAGCCTACACTATAAATCATTTCCTTCATGCATTCATTAACTGCCTGCAGCCTCAAGGAGCTGCTTTTCAGCTCTGTATGAGAGAAATTACCTGTTCATGACAAAAGCCAGAAAAAGGCACGTCTAAGCACATTGCCTATGCAAAGGGTAAGCGAAGTGCAGATAAGACCAATAGTTTCGTAAGCAGTGACATATACGAAGCCTCATTTCCTCGGGAGTTGCACCTCATGACTGTCAGATTTTTTAACCAAATCATACCAAAGCTTCAGGCTTGTCTTAAATGGAGCATCAGAGAATCCACAGAGAAGAGAAATATGCATGTCTACCATAAAAGGCTTCAAGTGAGATTTCCTCCTTATTGGACACTACAGAATCCTAAAGGAATATACATTTTGATTGAAAGGGGGATTTTCCAATCCCCAGGCATTCAGTTCCCAAGATAGTGGCACAACCTCTTTGTCCAGTGTTGATGTTTCAGTATGAATGGTTGAAATGTATGCTGCGTATTTTTCCTCTTTGCAGATAAGCGCACTCTCCCCTGCCCAGCTATGTTCACAGAACTTACAGGAATGTTATCTCTTTGATAATTAATATCTTAAAATTTGCCCCTCTGTTTCATTTGGTTGAAATCGGCCCAAAATTTATGGGGTGCAGAACTAATAAAGCAACAGCAAGCAACAGCAAGCAAAATTACTCCTTCATGCTCACATGCAAATACACATGGGATGCAATTTTGCATATGCCTTATTTCTTTAAGAAATCAGGAATAAAAAAAAAAAAAAATTCGGCTCAGCAACACTTAAGGAACCCATCTGGCTGCCACCTTCGTTTCTGAAAGAGAGCTGAGCAGTTTGCTTTTGCCTACTTTAGTGGCGTTACCCCCTTGAAAGCCGGCTCAGCCTCCCCCACCGCTGACCCTGCCTGCCGCGGCCGGCAGCTCCCCCGGCAGGGACGGCGGCGGGGCAGGGGGACAGCGAGCGACCACCGAAAGGACGGCGGGAGGAAGGCCTCAGCTCCTAAATACTGTGTACAAATACATCATAAGGTGCGTATTATAAATACACAGTGTATTGTACATTTGTGTAAACACACAAACCAGCTTTGTATCCGAAACAGCAGATGAAATAGCCTGTATAGATACTACCCGTATTAAAGACTTCTCTCTCCAGCCTGGTAAGCGTGCAGAAACACCCGCAAACCCCTCTGCCGAGGCTTCCTCCCAGGGCGGCCTCCCCACGGCAGCCGACCCACCATCCCAACCGAGGCCCGGTGCCCACCCCTCCCCGGCCCCCCGGCCCCTCCCCTCCGCGTTGCTGCCAGGTCCCTGCCCGCCCGCCCCTCCCGGGGAGGTTTCTAAACTCTGCGGCTCGCCGGCGGACCGCCGCCCGCTGGGGCTGGGGCCGGGGCCGCCGCGCCGCACCGCACCGCACCGCGCCGCGCCGCGCCGCCGCCGCCCTCCAGCGGAGCGGGGCCCGGCCCGACCCCGCCGCCCTCCTGAATATTTCATCGGCGCTGCCCGACGGGATGCCCCGCCACTGACTGCTGCAAAGGGACCGCATCCCGCCGGCTGCTTGTCTCGCTGCTTCCTTCCTCTTTCATTCTTCAGACCGGGGCTCTTCATTTATTCCGATAAATAAATAACTGATTAAAAAAGAAAGAAAGAAAAAAGCAGCAAGGGCATCTCTCTTTTGTATCTGAGCAGGTGGGACTCCTGTGCAGGCGATTACAGAACAGAACACGAGCAGGGCTCTGAACTCTTCCGAGCCCAATGGACGAGCCGGCAGCGGTCTTCCTATAAAAATCCGACCCCGGGGCCGTGACACACTCGGAGGAGGAAAGGCGCCGTCAGCCCGGCCGGAGACGTCCCTGCCTTGGACACCGCAAACCCTCGCGGGCGGAGGGGCAGCCCGAGAGACCCGCCGGCCCGACCGCGCCGCGGCTCTCCCGGCGCCCGGCCTCCCGCTGCTCTCCGCGGCGGCCGGGGGCCGCGGCCGGGCGGCGCTGGGGGGGCCGGCTGCCGCCCTGGGGCCGCCGTCCCGCCGCCGCCGCCGCGCCCGGCACCGCTCCGCCGCAAACTTTGTTCCCGCGCCCTCCCCGCCGCCGGCCGCCGCTGGGGAGCGGCGCGGGGGGCGGCCGACGCCTCGCCTCCCCGCTGCCCCCGCGCTCCGGCGCCGGGCGGCGGCCCCAGCCCCAGCCGCGCCGCCGCCGAGGAGGCAGGCGGCGGCCCCGGGCGGCCGGAGGGTCCGCATGGCCGCCGCCGGCGAGCCGGTGGCGAGCGCCGCTGCCGCCGCGGCGGTCGGGGGGCTGCCCTGAGCCGGGGCCCGGCGGCCGCCTGCGAGGATCGCCCTGCGGCGCGGCGGGATGTGGCCGGCCGGGGCGGGCGGCAGGCTGCCCTGCCCGCGGGACGCGGCGCTGCGGCGGGCGGCTTTCTCCGGCAACCTCTCGGCGCTGCCGTCCCACCTGGTGCCGAGCGGCAGGAGCGTCCGCGTCTTCATCAGCGCCAACCCCGAAGGTAACCCGCGGCCCGCCGGGGCCCGCCGCGCCCCGCCGCCCGCCCCGCAGCTCCCCCTGCCGCCCGCAGCGCCCGCGCCGCGCCCCGGCCCCGGGCCGCCGTGGCGCTTCCCCCGTCGCTCCGGGGGCCCGCGGCGTGGCCCAGGCCGGCTCCCGGCTCCTCGCCCCTCGCCCCGCAGCCGGCCCCAGGGCCGCCAGGGCGGCGCTGGGGGAGCGGGGCCCTGCGGGGCGGTGGGGCGGGGCGCGGCGTGGGGCGCGGGACGGGGCGGCCCGGGCGGGCTGGGGTGGCGGGGCGAGGCGTGTGGCAGCGGCGTGGGCGGCGGGCCTGGGCCGGTGTCGGCGTGCCAGCTCGGGGGCGGGGGGGGCTCGGAGGCGCCGATATTCTCCGCTCCTGAAGTTTTATGCCTATAAATGAAAGGCACCGGGGGAGGGGGGGTGCGCCTCTCTTTTTCGCGGTGTCGGAGCAGCGGGGCACAGGGTACGCGGGGGTCTCGGACATGCAAACGGGTTGCCCTCTGGCGCAGGGGCAGCTTTTCCCGGGGGTTGTTTTGTGGAGCTCTCCTGGGGAGGCTGGTTAATAGAGTTTCCGACTGATTTCATAGCATAGTGAAAGCAGGTCTCCACCGGCTGAGGCTACAGCAAATGTGATCCTTTGATCCCGGTCATACTCTGCTTCCAAGGAAGCATGCACTGAAACCTGCAATTTTAGCTTAATAAAGTCGGGATGGCATACTCGATATCTGAACTAATTAGGCATCCTGCTACTTAAAGCCTATTTTTAAAATTACCCTTTGATACGAGGAATTTGCATACATTCAGGGGGTGTCATTCCCACTCGTAAGATTTAAGTTGCTGAAGCACATTCCCACTTGAAGCATGGAAATAATAAATTAAGCGTTCACACCTATGACATTTCTTTTCTGTAAAGATGAGCCCACTGTATTCACAATTCTCTTTCACACCACCACCCACCACCTTCCCCCCCAACACTTCTAATTCAACAATACTGTCACCTTTTATGCAAACAACAGAGATCTGAAAGTCATGCCTGAAATGACAAAATAGTTTGAATTTTGAAGTGAAAATTGTCTTGGCACCACTACTTACGTGAGTATGAGAAATAGCACTCACAAGCGAAAAAGTGGGCATAGCGCTGCCTTGAAGAATTCCCACACCTCCGGGTCTTCTGCGTTGCTCTCCACCCAGGGAAACTCTCAGCTCTCACATCCAACGTCCCTGTTTGTTGGAAAAGATGTCGTTCTTTAAGGAGGGCATGAAAATGCCTGCAGTTTATTGTTGAAATCTAAGCAAAAACATACAAATAGCGATAATCGAAAAAATGTTTATTTGGCTCTGAATGAAAATTGGTGTGGATTTTTAGAAGATATGTTACTCGTTAGTGTAAGATGGATTTCTGCCAGCATCGCCTTAACTGTGGAGCTACTGATGCCTCTGTGTTTGATGTGAATGGCATTTATCATCAGGGTAGCTTGGTATGTTAGCTACGTATTTGCTAAAATAAAAAAAAAAAAAAAAAAAAAAAAAACAAACCAAAAACCAAACCACTAAACTCATTCTAAAAGTAGGGTTTTGAAGCTACCCTGCAGGAAGCAGGGTAGGGTTTTGAAGCTACCCATTTGCAGGATTTTAGCCTTGCATGGTTATTTCAAAATTCCAGCTTTAAAAAAACACTAAGAGGAAGAAAATAATCTGGTCGGTTCATGATTATTTATATTAGCTTCTTTGTAGGATCATATGATCACAATGATTAACACTTCTCATGCCCAAAATTTTACCTGCAACATTGCTCCTGCTTTCAGAAATGATAGTATGAGACAGAAATTTCAGAGTGGTTGCAGATTTTGATAACCAACATGAGTGACTTATATGAACATTTAGGGACTCTAAATGATGAGAAACAGCCATGACTATTTATCAGTAATATCACTGACACAGAAGTATTACTAACTGCATGTGACCTTAAAAAAAGAATATATGGATAAACAAGAAAAACTAGCCTACAATGGGTTTTAGATATCATCTAGTAAAGTACTTAGAAATAAAAATGCTGTTTGCACAATACCTAGAAGAGTTCACAATGCAAGAGTTCTGGAAAAAAAGGTTAAACTCTTCCAACTTAGTAAACTATTTTGCATATTTAAGCCCCAAACCACCATGTTTATTTGAATGACAAAGGCCTTTCTTGTTAATTTTCAGCATATCAATACACTTTGTACCAGTTCTTCTTGGTGCTAAGCATTCCTGAAAGGGGCTGCGAGTCCCCGAACTCCCAGTGGTAGAAGTGAATCCCCCCGGGCTGTGCTCTGTACCCAGCAGAACTGTGGTGCCAGGGAAGCTTCGGGATTAATCCTGCTAGCAGTCACAAGAAAACTTTACCTACAACTTAAAGTGTACAATCTTATAAGTATTTTTCTTGAATTATATCAATTTAATAAGTGTATATTGGAGAACTCTGGTGAATCGGTGTTTGGTCTGTTCTTTACAAACATACTTTAGTATGACTGAAATATATTATGGTTTTATTATGCATCTAGGAAAGGCATTATTTGTAAAATTTCTTAAACAGAAATCCCTAAAAAGAACAATAAGTGGCGACAGTGAGCACGGGTAATAGGAACAAAATTGCTCCGTTTTACAGTCTCTTGTTTTCTAGAGGAAGTTTTGTAGATAAGTGAAACTCTGTTTTCCCCTAGTAGTTAACAGTATTGTCTTGTTCAAATTGTTGATATCAATTTATCAACATTCATATCACTGAAGATGACTGGATCTTTAGAAACATTGAAGTTGCTTTATTATTTGAATACAAATAAGTCTGTTTTCTCAGTTCAGTAGATATAAGCAGAGATTTTAAATAGGTATTTTGGCTAAGAGAGGTTGAATATTTTGCTTTAAATAATTTATTGATTTTCTCAAGATACTTTTATTGCTTCAAAGTGATAAGGAAAGTTATATTTGCCTGATTGTAATAAGTGCCTTTACTGTTACATGTAGAAATCTGTGGACTGTAACAGCGATCAGTTAATGACAGTTTCTCTGCTACTCAATACTGCCAGTACAGATGCCTCCCATTAACATACAGTTCTTATTAAATACAAGAGGTATAAACTTCCATACGGTTCCGTTATGTGGAGCTGTGACATCAGCCTTATATAGGTTCAGAATATTCCAATGATTCTCGTCACGACTTCAAGCAGAAAATCATTTGAGTTGCAAAGGTTGCTATTTCAAGAAATTATGTGGTGATCTAAGGCAGTATTACAAGCCCTGGTTGAAACTGATGCCTTAACCGGAGTTAGGAATTTGTCTTGAAAATGAAATCCCGTGAATTGGAACATACAGTCGAAACTCTGATAATTTTAAATTCTCTTGGCTCTTCTGAAGGTGGGGAAGTTAGCCCTCTGCTAGTTTGACTTAAGGTCTTGTTATTGCTTTGATTACTTCAGACATCAGTCATTTTTCACTCTGAGCTCTTCCCAAGTTTTGGTTGTGAAGGTGCCTTTCATTGTCTGTAACTTAGCAAGACGAATTAATGCATTGAAGAGAGATATGTATAAAGCCAAATCCTACACACAGGTGGTTCCATTGAAGACAGGATGATAATACCTTTATATAGCATCTCAGTGTGTCCTGACATAGGTGGTGTTAGCCAGTCTTATCTCAAAGTGTAAACAGGGTTGCATTTAACACTTCACATGGTAAGGCTGCTCCCTTTTCCATCCGTTATATCAGCTGCATACTGCTCGCTCTTCTCCGTGCAGCACCTCTGCGTTCCTCCCAAGTTCCAACACAGGATTCCTTTTTACTGGATCTTGACAGTTAATACTTTTTAGCCAATTTATAGGCACTCAAAACATTTCTGTTGTACAAACAGAAACAATTGTGATGAGATCATGAACAAGCTTTGTTTTAACAGCCCTTTTTAATACAGAAAGGCTATGTTCCTTATGGTTTCTGTGCCTCAAGTACCCATTTTTTAAACCTATAAAACCAACTACTTATAAAAACCCTAACTAATACTGGTTTTGGCATGATTAACAATCTGAAGTATGAAGTCCTATGTATACATGTAGAAATGAAGATCCTTTTTCTAATAGAAGATCTTACTGGTACTACCACCACTTTAATGCCTCCATTGTACAAGCACGGTATAAAACTAACCTGTACAGTTAGAACTTCATCAGCTTCTCCATAGACTGCCAGAGTGAGATTTCCTTGTCTTACACTATTGAATGAGTTTGAGTTTTCTTGAGTTATTATACAGTTCTTCAACTTAGTTTAGCTTCCATTGACATACATTCTCCAGAACATTGTATTAATTTGAAAAACACTCAGTTCTAATGAAGCGTAAATGTTTGGTGCCCAATTTAGATCTTTTCTCATAACACATAAAGCAAAATTCTCACCTGCAGTTAGTTTTGTTGACTAGATAAGGATTATTCTATAAATAATGATTGCAGAAATGGGTCTTACTGATGTTTTTGTTTGGACCTATTGTTGTAGGGTGCTTTGCAGGAATTACATGTATTTTTATGCATGTTGCTGTACGTCTGAAAGAAAAAAATACTACGTGCATTTTTAGGTTAGTGCTACTGAACATGAGCATGAATAACTCATAACAGATGAAGAATTATGATTGCTTTAATTTCAAAGTTATTGCCAATGTGATAAAAGAAAGGTATAACTTTTCATTCTTAGTATATTCCAGGTGTATTATACTATTTTTACCTGAAATGTTGTTTCTCTTAAAAAAAATATAATTGAGGAAATGTTGATGTGGAAAAATACTCAAAAGCCAGAATAATGCTTAGTTAACGATGGTCCGTTTTGGCCAGCCCCACAATACCATATGGTGTCCCTACTTGGATACATTGCATGAAGATCTTTTTCTAAAGACAATTTTATATAATCTGGGTGGAATTTATTCCTTAGCTAAAGGAAAACACAGATGTTCAAGTGTATGAAATTGCAAGGGAGGTGTTGCGGAGATGTGGAGACAAATAACTCCAGGACTTTTTTTATGCTAAGTGTTAGTTCTGGTTACCTAACTTTGTACCTATTTATGGTTTTATGTGACGCACATCACTGTAGTGTTTAAGAGCTACAAACCAAGCTACACTTGGAAAAAAAAAGAAGTTCAATAGTTTTACAGATAAAGTTGAGTATCTCAGAGTTTGGGAAAGCAACATGGTTCAAGTACCTGGGTTTGGTATGGGCCTTGATTTGAAACATGTCTTATTTCAGGAGGCCCAGATGTCAGAGGTACCTAGAGGTCATTAG
The DNA here is from genome assembly GCF_965183815.1 of Platalea leucorodia. Lineage (NCBI taxonomy): Eukaryota > Metazoa > Chordata > Aves > Pelecaniformes > Threskiornithidae > Platalea > Platalea leucorodia. The sequence goes on along the minus strand of NC_138828.1, from coordinate 61,721,844 downwards.
GTTGGAAAGAAGCCTGCCATTTTCATTATTTCTGCCTCTATGTGAAGTTTTCTCTCTTTCCTCTTGTGCCACAGAACAACTCTGTTGTTGGTGTGGTTGAGCAGAAAGCAAGATCTGACTTCTTGAGACTGTATGACCAAGTCTCATGTAGGCTTTAACTTAACTATTGGCAAGGCAGGGCCAGTAGATCTTAAGCAGAACCAGTATGAGATGATTTTTTGCTGAGCAGATCCTCAAGCCTTTGTTCCTGTTAGAAGAAATGATCGTTTTGGGCTAGGATGGAGGCTTAATTGGATTGAAGTTTATTCTGTCGGACAGATAAACTTGAGAAACTGTTGACAGTATGAAAAGAACTGCTCTTCATGTCCCCCTGTTCTTTTTGTGGGTTCTTTGCTTATGTAGCTTGGGGACTGGGCTAAGGATTTGCTCTAAATGTACCAAATATGCAAGTGGAAACATTGAGAACTTTTGTTTAATTTTCAACAAAATTTTTCATTCATGTACTCAAAAGGTAGGATGTGCATTTGGGGAACAAGACTAAGATCAAGAGGTGTCAGGTTGTTTGGTTTTTTTTTTTTTTTTAGTAAACAGCAAGCTATTTAGTTTGTTGGTTTTGTTCTTTCTTCTTGATATTTAGAAATAAGCAAAATTACCTGAAACTCAGTCACCTTCCTGCTAAACAGCATCTGGAATTATCAGCTCCAAAAGTTTGGATTAGGTATTTACCCTATCTACTTAAAAAACAGCACTTAACATTTTTAACCACATGACCATTCTTTTTTAATTCAAAAAAAATAATAAAATTGTATTTTTCTATAATTTTTGTATATGTGTCTATAGTGTGTATACACACACATATACACAAATTATATAAAATAGTATAAACTGTATAAAATGGTATAAATGGATGTATAAAACTCAAGCCACACTATCATAGACAATTTTCAAACTTGCTGTTAGGGCAGTTGTAAGAACCGGGTATTTATGTTGAAAGGGCATCACTCAAGGTCGTAATTTTAGCATTACTGAAGAACAGCCTAGGTTTTGTTAAATGCTATTGTAAAAGTAAAAGCTTTACAGAGGAGTTTAGATTTTATCCACAAGTAAACCTGTAAACATTCAGGATTGTATGCACCTGCAGCTTAGGTTTTGTGACTGTTTTTCTTAGCATTGAAGAAATAATATTAAAACATAGTAGAATCTACAATTTCTTCTTTTCCTTTCAAACTTTGCAAATATTGCTTTATTTCTTCAGATGTATTTGCATGCTAGACTGGTTCCATATATTGTAGTTTGTGTATATATACATACATATATATGCATGCATCTTTTTATTAAAGTAGAAATACAGAGCAGTCAAGATGTGCATAGGACACGGGAGCGTGCCTCGTTCTTGTGCAAAGTGGTCATCCTTTCAGTGACCAAGGGGAGCTTGTGGTCCCTGTACATTTGATGCAGTTGTTAGATGATGGACAGCAGCAGTATTGAATCGAGTCCTTATTGTGAATCGTTTCCTGAGCAAGGTATGAGACCTAGCTTGAAATGAGAGGCAGCACCATGCAGGCAGCGTTACAGTGCCTTCCCCCATCAGCACAGGGGAGCTGCTTTGCCGCCTGATCAAGGGCAGCGGGATGACCTCTGCGCTGAGCAACAGTCTGCTGTGCAGCAAACTGACGAGGCTTTCCGAGGCTGCATTTCAAGGAGACCACGTGTATTCTGTGGTGGGATTTCTGTGATCACATAAGAACGGTGTAGCACAAAGGGTAAATAAGTTGGCATCCTGCCTCTAAGCTTATGCAGTGAAATAACTCCTTTTAAGGAACTTACATACATGACTATGTAGGCGCATGTATGCATTCACAGATGCGTAAACACACAAGAGAAAATCCTACATTAGACTTTAAGTTTTGTTTGGAGAATTTTTAAATATTTATTATGGAAAGAAAACTTTAGATCAAGGAGTTACTGAACTTCTAATACAAGATATGAGGGCAGTGCCTGAGCGGCAATTTTTTTCATCTGAAACAAATGCAATTTCTTTGAATTTTCATCTGCTGAAAGAGTATTTTGTGATAAGATGTCCTTTCAGGCTGTGATAATAATACATTAGTAATATTTATCTACCAGTAATTTAAGGTTTTAATATATTGAAGGTGGTAGATATAAATATAGTGTAGTCATAGATAGTCGTGTGTATGGAATACAGAGAAATCTGGCCGTTTTTAATATAGGCAGTGCTGTTCAAGACAACTGCTTTATCCCCTTACTGGAATTTTGGTTAAAGAAGGATAATAATAGGTAGAATAAGAGAACCCAATTTAATCATGGTTGTGCCAGTGCAACTCTAAAATAACTCCACTGGCCTGATGCTACTCTTATTAATTTAGGTTTTGTATCAGAGAGAGGTTTTTACTTCCAAAATCTTTAGTCAAAAGGGGGGTAGGGCTAAATCACAGGTAGCTGAAAGCAGGGAGTGTAGCAAGGTAAAGAGGAGGGAGCCCCGAGTCAGTGCAGAGCACCATGTGCATGCTGCTGTGTCAGGCAAGGAGGAGATGTACCACATGCAAATCTTGTAAGCCGCCCCATCACCACCATAATTACATGCCTGCCTCTGTCTTTGACCTGGTCTTAAACTCCCTTTATAAGCATCTGCTAATGCCCATTGTCGGAGACAAGATGCTGTGCTGGACAGACCTTATGCCTGACCGGCTACAGTCATTATTGTACAGAATCTGGATCTAGAAAAAAAAAGTTATCTTTACAGACTAGATGTACCAGGCTGTTCAAAATACACTTGGTGCCAGAAGCTGGAAAGACTAGCCAATGGCAGGACTTCCACACTGGGCTTAATCCAGAGTCATGCTGTTGCTAAGTGTCAGTTTTTGGGACTGATCAAATAGCTGAACAGATCAGATTTCAAATTGTCAGAGTTTGCAAAATAGTCTTGTACAACCTGCTCCTAGCATTTGCTTGGGGTGGCACAAGCAAAGTCTTCAGTATAGTAACATGTATCTTTGCTATGATTAAACACTCAAAAATGTTTATTAATAGAGTCCATATCACTCTACTAGCAATTGAGTACCTTCACAGTCTCACCTTTGCTTTATAAATCTCCAGCTTTGTCCTCCAACTCACTGTTATCTGAATCAGATATTGAGACAAGTAGTTATTATACTGTATGTATGACAGATAGCTATGTTATTTGTAAAATTATTATTTAGAGTCTCTAATTAGTAAAGTTTTACAAAACATTAAAATTAAATGAGAATTAATGACTAAGAGCTTTATCTGGACAGCCTTAGTTTCAGAGAGCTCCCCAACTGAAGGGTTTGCTATTGGCAGGCATTTCTGAAGCCTAGACCCTTTGATGTGTTCATATTGCTAAAGACCATTTGCATTTCTTACAAGCTACAGCACTTCATAAAAGTACAAAATAGACATTCAGAAGCATATAGAAGTTCAAAGTTAAAAATCACTGACAAAATAAATGGCTTGTGCAAAAAGCCTCCAAAAACCATTTTTAGCATAGTGGTTTCAATATATATTATCTGTTAGTATTGTTTATTTGTGTTGTACAAGATTGATGCCTGACTGTGCAATGTAGGAAGAAATGACTGGCACTTTAGAGTATTTGTAACAGAATCCCTGACACTGCCTGAGTTTACACTCAATGTTTATTCACAAGCGATCGCACTGACTGGATTTTATTAGATTAAGATTACTTTTAAATGCTTGAGAACCATTGAATAACCCTGTGGGTTTAATACTTTTAGATGAGAGGAGTTATCCCTATTTGTGGAGTTATGCGCATCAGTTATGATATATAAGATAAATGAGAAGCAAATGCAGTAAGATCGGACGTAGTGAGTTAGACCAAAGGAGCCCAATGCTCCTCCTGTGACCCTGGCAGTTTCAGATACGAAGAACGCATCTGATGACGAAAGAATAAGAGATCACAACAGCGACAAAATGATAAAGATTATATCTTTGTGTTTAATAATCTGTGAGGTCCTTTGCTTCCATGAATTTGTCTAGTTGCTTTACTAATTAGCCAATAGTCTTGGTACTTGTAACAACCTTTCCAAGTCTTGAGATAGATTATTGCCCAGTGAAATGCCTAATCCTACTAACTTCAGTGGGAATTTTGTATGAACAAGACCATGCGTATTCAGCCAAAGAAGAGATCTCAAAAACCAAAAGTGGAAATACCTGTGGAGTAGGGGTACCTAAGAGCAGATCTCCCTAAAAGAGTAACTTTATTCAAAACCATCATTGTAATGATCCATTTTTGTCTTTCTGTATAAAGAAAGAGAGGTTAACTGTGAAGCCCTAGTTACCTGAATGTCCTTATTTCCATGGGGTTATTAAAATGGAGCCATACTGAGAAATAAATAAGGAAATTACAGTGTTCAGTAATTGAAGGAGCCTAAGGTATGGAGTCTAATCTAAAGGAGTCCGGTGTGTCACGCAGGACTTTAATCTAAGGGTTGTTTTATTACCAAGAATTTTACACACCTACCTATGCCAGCATGACACATCTAGAGGATCTCGCTTTACTGTCATAATCAAACATAACATAAATCATGTATTTATAAGTGATTTTCTTAAAATGAAGGACTTTCAATCTTTTTATTTTTTTGTACCTACTGTTGTTTAATAAAGGCCCCACAAATTCTAGAAAAGGAGATCAGAGGAAAAATATTTTCTTACTTGATAATAATCCTGGTGGCTAAATTCATAGTCTGTACTGTTCTGGCAAGACAAAGTTATTTGTTCTGAAGAAAATGCTTATTTTTCTTCTTCATTTTCCACCCTATAATATTTCTGATAGCTCAGATACTGAGAGCAGTGAGCAGTGTTGATCCTCTTTTTAGGAGTGGTTACTGGTAAATGTTAGGAAAATGATAAAATCACATTATTGCTTGATAATGGTCTTGATTTACTTATATATTTATTGGATTACATTTAAATGTGATGAATTATGCAGTGCTCTTGAAGCAAGTTATTGAAACATTCCCGTGTGTGTGGTCCCTAATTTGGCATATCAAGACACTAGCAAAGTTTGTATGATGATTTACTTTGAAATGCAAATCATTTACAACATGGGATTATAAAGAATTAAGCAATCTGTGGTGAGCAAAATGAGTGCCATTGAGTTCAATGACATATCATTTAAACCAGAAATATGCGGCCATAACAGAGGTCCAAGGGACCTTAGGCAATTATTTCATTAGGCAGTTATTTATTGTGCAAATCACAGACGAGGGGGCTGGAAGGGATCTCTTGAGGCCTTCGGATATGTCCTCCTGCCTGAAGCAGGATCAAACATACCTGTGCCATTCCTGACAGAAGACAGTCTAGCTCTTCATGAGCTGTCTCCAAACCAGTTAAGAAAATACATAGGAAAACGGACTGTACAGCGTACTGCTGCACTATGTCTGCCATAGCACTACTGGTAGTGCTTACTGCAACATATACAGACACTAAATAAACTCAACAGAAATGACCAAAGGTAAAAAATTCCCTGAAAATTTCCTTGTTTAGAATGAGTTTCAGTAACTTTCACTAGTCTATGTCATTATTCATAAATTTCTCAAATCTAGTTTCTGCCTCTTCATCCTTTTACCATGTCAGGAAGCCGATCTATGCATCCAAGAAAAGCATGTATAATATAAAGCAATAAATTCCCACAAAAGATTATTTTACCATGTATGTATGTCCTGCAGAGGAATGCTTGTTTCAGGTGAAGCTTTCCTGCAAATACGCGTTTATGAAGAGTCTGGTAGCTTGTGTTATAGCTTTCCCTTTAATCGTTTATTTATGAATGGGAGGAGGAGACTCATGTGCAGGATTTCTCTTACTTACCTGCTGATTTATTCTCATATAGGATATTCATTATATTTGAGATTAATATAATTGTCAGATTTGTTTAATGTCAGCCATGAGTTAAAAATATTTTCCAAAAGAGAACAGAAGACATGTAGAAGACACACAGATGATCATATATTCATCCTTTCTTTGGAAAACAGCTAAAATGCAAATGATCTCCTTACATTCCACCTGTTTTATTATGAATTTTCTATTTTATGCTTTCTATAATCAACCATGTAAAATACTATGTAATTCTACTGAACAATTCTATTGCTGGTGTATTGTTCCAGCATTAATACCACAGTCAGCTCCTCATAGTCATTATGTAAATCATTTCAAATAAAAGAAAGGAGATCCCCAGTTGTGGATTCAGTAGTGTTTAACCATATGTAGGTATAGAAGGTAAAAGATGACTTGCAGAGAAATATCTTCACAGGCTTTGAGAAAGGCTGATAGTGTCTGGCAGTGCAAGAAATGCAAATGAAGTCAAACCCACATTTTCAGCAATCTTCTACACTGCCGTTGAGAGTATAGCATCATAGAAGATCTTTATCCTCCATTAAAGGTCATTGTAGCTCATTGGGTATCATTGTGAAAATAAGAGCAAAGAGTTGGGGAAGATGGCTAAAGTGATTTGAAAGTACTAATTTGGAAGACAGTCTGTAGTTCAGTCCCTGATTGATGAAATTGGTATGCCAGTTCTGGAAGTTCTTCAAATACTATTTTCTGTTTGTGCAATGTATTAGTCGGAAATTGAACATAGTTGTTTCAAGTATATCTCCTTCTCAGATAGAGTAAGTAATTAGAATATGTATTGTCCTTTTTCAATTACTAACTCCTCAAGATTGTTAAACTGCAAATTTACTATTACCTTAATATATATCATCAACTAAGTGTGGTTAGCAAGTAGAAGAAACTAATAAAATCTGGAACAAGGAAACAAAATATAGAAAAATGATCACAAAAATATTTTACTCATAAAAAGATACATCTGAAAGTTTATAAAAAATGGCCTTTTCAACTGGATTATATAATCTTTACTGAAAATAATGCTTAGGTGAATCATTAGAATTGGAAAGGGTAAGGGAGAACAGAGGCAAGATCAATCACTCTTCCTTTCCATGTCAATCACTGTTTTCCTCTCAGACGTTACATAATCCATCAAAACGAGCCAGTTTTGTGAATTATTTGGTCATGCTCAATGACTTTTAGCACAGACTCCACCTGGAATTCTCAGTTTTAAAAACTGTTGTACTGCAGTGCCTGTAAGTGGGTGGTTATAGCTAGGTAGAAGTTGTCTGTTTGTGAAACAGTCCTGTAAGAAATCAGTTGAGATTCTCTTACTTAGGCAAGGCGTGGTTGAGTTTCTGGCATCCCTCCCTCACATAGTCCTGTTGTTCTGGGTTTAATGCCCTGTTGCAGCTGCTTTCCTTTGCCAGGATTGTTATTTGGTTTCTTCATCTTTGATAACTGTTTCTACAGCAGCCAAGTACTATTCTGACTGTGCAGCGATGTTATTTAATAGTCCTCCTCATTTAGCATCAAGAAAAAAAAGTCTGTTGCAAAGAAAACTCCTCCTTTATTAGCGCAGACTTACTGCACTGATAGCAAGCAGCACCTCTCACTTCTTCTGTCAGGTTCAAGACTTTTTCATCTTCTGGTGTAAAAGTCTTCACATCTTTCACTTGAAGCCCATACAGTAGGCTACATTTATCAGTCATGCTTTTCCAGCTGGCCCGACTGACTTCAGCAGTTTTGTAGTCACCCAAACTATGGCCATGTTCCACCAAATTTAAGGAAGGATATGACCTAGATTAGAACTTTGTGCCTTGTGAACTTAAATAGAAAGTTTAGAGGAGGGAAGGGCAACTTTACCGGAGAGCCGACAGTGCTTGCAGAGCTCTTCCATAGCTTTGCAGCACTGCCAGATGTAAAGTCCATAGGAGTGTTTACTGGAATTTCTTCAGAACAAGAAGTGTAACTGGTGTAACTTGTAGTAGTAGTGTACTAGCAGAAGTGTAACTTCTTGTTCTTCAGAACAAGTACTTCAGAACATTAAGTGTATTTAATGGGCCTCCGCTGGCCTGTACTGTGAAATACCTGTGTGCTTTTACGAGCCTTGCTTTCTTGTGTTTTTTCATAGCAGGCCTCTGCTTTATGCCTTCTCAAAGGCTACAACATACTACTTCGTTTGCTTCCAGCACTTGAATCTGCAGTTCAGTTAGGAGACAAAATGTCTGTGACATCCCGTTGCTTTATTGATTGTCGCTGCCTCATTACCTCAAGTGCTTTAGTAACGTACCCTGATTGTTTTCTCTTTGGTCTAGTGATGTCAGAAAAAAAATAGTAAAGCTACTGCAGTACACACAACTTAATTGTTAAAAATATTTTCCAGTGTTGTACAGCTTTTTTTCTGCTTTCTAGGTAATTCCATAATTTTTTGAAGTGTGAGTTGACACCTCAAGATGAATTAGTAGGATTTTTGCACGTATCTTTGTTACTGCACTGGCCCTTTTTATGTCTTCTGTTATGCATTTTTGCACAGCCCACACAGAAGTCCTCTTTCAGATTTTACAAGAAGTTTTTCTTTCACGTTAATTTTGATTATAGTTGCAAATTCTTGTCCTTGCAGGCTTTGCTGCTTTCCAGTGCTTAGTTGTAATAAGCTTTGGTGTTCTGTAGAGATATTTTTCAGACTTAATTTTGGTGTCTCTAAATGTGCTGTGTCTTCAGTTTCTCCTGTCACATCATTTAATTGTATGACAATAATTGTTTGTAAATTGTCATGTTTTCAAGCGCTTTTCCTAGTTTGCTTTATTAAATGAAAGAATTAGATTTTGTTGAATTCTTCCACTTGTGCAGTTTGCAGAATGCAAAATTCTCCCCCTGTAGAGATTCCGCCTTCAGCCCATGGTGCAGGTAAAGCTCCCACTGGGCATTGGCATTTGCATGCAGATGCATTGGCATTTGCAGTGTTTGCCACAAATCATAGCTGAGGGATGCAAGGACACCTAGGCACCCAAGCTGCAATCTAGGGACCATTTGCAGGATTGGGAAAGGATTCCAAGTCAACCTAACTCTTCTTTTTTCTTGAAGAACATCTGCATGTAAGGGTGCTGTGTTCCCAAGGGGTAATGTGGGGTTAGCTATTAGGATACATTATGAGATAAAATTCTGCTTCAGAGTCCTCACTCATACCATACTCACTCGATTTAATGAGTATGTAGTGGGGGTTTATTTATTAATTTATTTATGGATTGAAGGATTTCGTCCAAACTCTGTGGAAGTCAGTAAGGCATCAAAAGGTGCTGGGTTTCAATACATGTCACAAGTGTAGAACTTCATTTCAGATCCACTGAGATTAACAGATCTTTCCATTAACTTTGCCAACCTTTAGATCAGAATCCCAATTTGTTTCATGTAAGCATATTGTACACGTAATAAAACTAAGAACTCTCAGAAACCAATATTTGTTTTAAATTGGGAACACAATCATGTGTGAATAATCAAAAGTCTCTTGATATTTAGATACAGAAACTGCTTTTCCCTTCTGTCATGTCAATTCCATACTGATATTTCCCCAAAATTCTGTATTTTAACACGAGTCTTGACCCCTTGGATTTTACTAGTTGCCTCATTTTTTAATGTATATAAATTGACAGCTGGGTGTTATTGTTAAACCAATAGGTGGCACTGGTTAATCATATTAACAGTCAAGATGCAGGGTATTTTATAAATAAGATGTCAGTGTGAAATGTGGCCAGCTATTAAGCATTATAATTAAAAAAAATACATATTCTATATGTGTTGTTTTAAATTTGTCATCTTACAGAACTGACAGTAGGGAGCATTTCAGAGAAATAGGCTTTAAAACTACACCTCATTTTAAATCAGATACTGTTTGATTTTGAGCTAAAAAAGAAGAGCTAATTGCTGCAACTGTAAGTTTTAGGCTTATAATTATGCCCTACATTTTGAATCCTGCCTCAGATAGTTAGGTCTTTTGTTCTGAAAATGTGTTTGTTTAAATGTTCTGATGTAGACCACAAATTTGTAGTCATATCCTGTCATTTCTTCACAACTGAGAGACACATTTCAAGATTACTTACTATTTTAATGTTATTTTCCATTATTTTCTCTGATTTTCATGCCAAGCGGCCATTCCTTTGGGCTCAAATGCTCAGCCCGCTGTTGTATTTATTTTTTTAAGAACCGAGGAGGCTGAAGAGAGGGAGATGCCACCAATGTTACTACGCAATATCCTGGTGGCTAGAGCGCTAACCTCTGAGCTGAAGGAGCGCTCCGTAGTCCTGCAGAGTCGCACACACTTTCTGCACATCCCGCGAGAGAGCTCCCACCATCAGGCTGGGTGAGGACAAGCAGCTGTGTACGTCACAGTAATGTTGCAGTATTGTGCTAGTCAGAATTTATTTGGAGGGTTACAGTCGGTTGTGAGTTTTAGTGTAATGAATGGCCTTCAGTCTGTCGAGTTTCTCATTTGCCTTCTTAGAGAGCCAGTAGAGACCTGAAGGTTGGCAGTGTTGTTTGGGGAGGGCACACTGGAAGAAGTGACCCAGACCGATCTGTTCCCATTCCTTAAAAAGAGTCTTGCGGAGCTTTGAATGCTTATTCTAATGCTGTCTACTCACAGAAACCCTAAGCAAAGGAAATGACAACAGAGTCTATGGAGTTAATTTTCTAGGAGAGCAAGGGTACTATGTAGCTCAAGTAATTTTTCCCTGTCTTACCAGCTACATGATTCAGACTCCTTGCTTGCAAAGTGCTCTGAGATTCTCAGATGAAAGGCACTATAGAAATGCAAATGACTTATTATTATGGTATTATTTTCAGAGACAAGGTTTCCATAATATTTAGTGACATTTGTTACCTACTGGTATTCAAAGCTTTTCGTTTCAGGGGTAATATACAATGCTATTGTGCATTATTAGTAAAAAAGTCAGTTTAAAAGGAATAATTCAGTTGAATAGTCCTATGTGACAAGAACATACTAGCATTAAGAGGTTTGGCAGCCACTTCCTTACTTGGTATTGCTGCTAAGTAAATTTTAACCTTATTATTTGCATCATATCCTTAGATAATTCAAGTACAGAAATTCTTATTGCAGTTAGTAGACAATGGTTATAAAATACTCACATTTTCTATTATTGCAATGCATTAAAAAAATCCTATGGCTGGAATCTGTCCTACCCATCCAGCAAATCTAAGCATTTAGAATACTTAGAGGAAGCAAATAGCTGGATATCTTAGTGGATATGCATTCAGGACTAGACTGGAAGATGTTCTCAGCTCATCCAGGGCCTCAGACCTCCATAGCTGCACAGAAGACTCCGGCATGATGTGATAATAAACATATCCGTGTGCATTTGTGCAGGAGACTAAGCTAGCAGAGAAGTAGGCTGTGAAAGAGGTGAGGTCAAGACCCCCAGCAAGCTTCTGTCCTGACCCACTGCAAAGCACAGGAACACCAAGCACAGAGGGTGATACAGAAATTGTTTCTTCTGTGCATACAAGGAGCAGCTCTTCTCTGGGTGACGGGCTGGAGATGAAACCTGCAGGCAGCTCTGTGACCCCATATGACATTCATTTCTGTGGTACCTTGAACAGCTGCAAGGGCAGCTTTTTTCTTCTTCTTTTTCTGCCTTGGTCCTTCGAGGTTCAGCTGCCTGCCTCAACTTGTTATGTCAGTCAACAATTTTCCTGCCGGCTCCCTCGAGCTGAGTAATGCCGCGTTCCTCTGTCAGTCAAACTGTGGCAGCACAAACACCCTCCTTGCTTAGGACTTTCCCCTGCTTGGGGGCCTTAGCTTGCATCGTGCTTGGGTAAGGTTACTCATGGGTTACATTACTATGAACAGACTCTCAGCTTGAATGCGCTGCTCCTTTGAGGGTGGCCGAGTGGGGCTCACTGTCCCCACATTGGCACCCCTTGTGCAGCACACGATAACAGGATGGGCCTGAGCACCCTCCTTATTCAGCTGCATCGAGACTTGGTTGAATACGAGTTGTTGTGTGATTGCAGCCCACACGCGTGAAACAGCCATTCCCATCACTGTGGCTGGACTCAGACCAGTACAACCACCAGCAAGAAGAGAAACTGGTCTTAGGGCAGAATATCTGCTGCTTGAAAATGGGCAATTTCCATCAGGCTTCCATGTTAACTCTTTCTGTTCACTTGCATATACATTTTGAAATTTTCTTCAACTAGGCTATTTTCCATGACTTATTTTATCCCAGAGATGATGTTTGGCAACTGTTTGTAAATACACATCATCTGTTTACTAACACCAGAATGTAAAATGTACTTCCCCTATTAAAAATAAAATAAGCGACTTTAATAGCAGAACAGCTTGTGTTTGAAGGTCAGACTTTGGCATGGAAATAGTTCACGCTGAGAAGCAGCACCTTGGAGTACTCTAATGAAAACTGGCAGTGATTTGACTGAGCTACAAGCCTTCAGAAATCACACCTCACACAAACAGTCATGCTTAAACAGCGATTGCCCATTATTTGGCAGAAATAATTTGTGGCTAATTCACTTCTGTCCTCAGCATTACACTGGGGATGCACAGGGAGAGGGAGGGCTGCGATGGTGTTCTCAATCAATTCAAAGTGTAGGGGTAGGCAGGATGGTGTGGTTATGGACTGGCTCAGGAGGCAACCATCTGCAAGAGTTAGCACTTGCAAGGAGGATATGTGTTCAGCAAGTCACTATCTCGCTCAAGACAGGGTTGTTTTTTTGGTTTGATTTAAATATTGGCGATGAATTTAGGGTTGGAGCTTTTTTAAGTCTTGTCTGAACGTTTTTGCAGATGTAGTTTCATTCCCACAGTTTATTGTGAACTATCATTTGGATCTCAGAGTATCAGAATTAACATTAAGAGGTGTATAAAGCTCATCTCACAGCTACTGTCTCATTTTGGCTGCTAGAAGAATGCATTTAGTTAATCCGTTCATCTGCAGCAGCAGCCTGGAAGGTGGAATTTGCCTGTGTGACATTTTTGTTGTTAGGATCTGCCAGCTTCACAGATTTGCTGTCACTGTAAATCAGGTTAGATTTTATTTAATTAAAGCAGCTTATCTGCCATCCATACTAATTACTGTAGTTCATCTTAACTATATGCACTTCTGTTTCCTTAAAGTTTCACAACTTATTACAAATACAGAAATTCTTAAAATTCGTTAATGTAAGCACCAGACTCAAATTCCAATTATATAAGCACATTCCATTAGATTTGAAGGTAGGAATAAAAATACAGAATGGGTATGCCAAGTTCTAGATGAAGGAATGTTTTATCTCTTTCTATTTCATTTATAAGGTATTAGAAATGTAGCACTACCCTCGCAGTGTGGTGTTTCATTTTCTGAACAAGACTCTACAAGTTAGGCTGCAGGGAGCAGCACCATGTTCTAAAACTAGAGCCAGTGGGGTTCTGCAGGGTAAGTCAGTCCTATGGGCATAAATGGAAAGCAGCAGAATACGGTTTTATCTGTTGTATACCTCAGACAATGTGTTTCCCATTTCCCATTTAATCATGTTTACTCTTAACTTCTGCCCTTTTCCAATAACTTTTTTTTTTGTTCCTTCAACTTAGCCTATTGTAGTTCCCTAGTAAGACCGTTCTGTCCGCTGTCACATTGATCATTTAAGTAACTGCAAACAATAACTGTGAATTGTTGCTTCCCTAATAACAAAGCTGTAGTCTTGACTAATTTCAGTTTAGAGACTCAAGAATAATTTTGTTTTAGCTCAGTAACTGAGTAGTAAGTTGGTTTTCAACAGTTTATTCTACTCAGTTGTGAAAACATGATGCTTTGTGTTTTCATAGACTTGCATGCCAAAATTAACGTGTGTTAACACAAAGAATATAGAATATATCATCTTCTATCACTGACTGATCTAAGGGCCTCAGTTACTGTGAAGGTAAAAAACCCCCAGTATTTCAAATGAAGCAAAGTACGCAGGTAGCTTTTATCACAAGGTACAGCAACACCGTGCAGTACAGTGACTCCAAGCTGGCACTGAGAAAAGTTGCTTTGGAGCCAAGATAATATTGCTGCATCGGCGCAGTGCAACCCTCTGGCTAATTAGCCTTGTTAGCTGTGTACTACATTCTGCAAGAAAAGGTTGACTGAGGCACTAAAGTATGAGAGAAAATTAATGACTGTGGATTCTGAGGAGGGAGCAACTCATCCGTCCCTCTATGCCTTACATACTAACTGAGGCAGCTCTGGGCTGAGAGTGTTGTTTTTTGCACTCCATTCCTAAATATTTGTAGGATGCGCCTGTATTCATCCAGATCTGGAATACGTTTCTGAGGTGAATCTCTTGATCATCACTATCTAATATACTCTGACTGACATCATAGAGCAGTCTTGGTGTGCATGAACCGGGTTCCTTTTGGATGAAAAACAGGAATATTACTCCAGGATCTCACCTAATTCACTCCAAATGTTTGTGGGGGGTTGAGCCCAATCCAAAGTAAAATCCCCTGAAATACATCTGGCATGGATATTGGGTCCTTGGCACTAGCTGTTTTTCTCTAGAGCTTTGCTCCCAGTGGTCCATGCAATTGTAAAAGGCTTCCCAGGCACTGTACGAGGGGCCTGGATGACTAAGCCAAACCTGCAGGTTCTTCTGAGAAACAGGATCACTGCTGGTTGCAAGGGGGACTCAGGAGGTCATCTGGCCTAACCTCCCTCTTGAAGTGCTGCCAACAGTAGCTTAGTCAACCATGATCTTGTCAAGTCTTGAAGAGCTCCAAGGGCAGAGGAGCTTCTCCTAGTGTCCAGCCTGAACTTCCCAAGCTGTAATACGTTATTGTTGCCTTTGTTGTACTGTCTGACACTGCCACAAAGAGCTTGGCTCCATCATCTTTGTAAGTGCCTTGGAAATAGTAGGCTGTGCTTAGGTCCCCCTTACACTCTTTGACAGACTAGATAAGCCCAGATCCCTCAGTCTCCCCTTGTAGGCCATGTGCTCTTGGCCCCTGACCATCTCAATAGCCTCTCCAGTTTCCTCCCCATCCTCCTGATTTGGGGTGCCCAGAGCTGGGCACAGCACTCCTGGTGCGGCCTCTTCAGTGCCCGGGAGAGGAGGGTAATAACTTCCCAAGAGGGAAGTGAGGAGAGAGGGAGCGAGGCCACACTCCTCTGAATGTAACCCAGAGCAGGGTCTGTCTTATTTGCAGTGTTCAAATTGGATATATAAAAGCTGTGCACTGCAGATTTAGGATCTCACCTTGAGTGGCGTGCCCACAGTCAAATAGAAAGCTTGCAATGGAGCAAGGACTTAACTGATGCTTCTGGACCAGTCTTTGTCTTCAAAACACATTAGCATGTTTAGTATATTTTAAAACATGAAATCATAAATACATAATATTGTTGCACTTAGAGAGGATGTGTTATGAAAACTACTACACCTTTGACTTTTTTCCGCATCAAAAGTTTGTGAAGGAAGAACTGTGGTAATTCAGATAAACTGGATTAAGTTCATGGCTGTACTTTTGAGCCTTTGTGGTATAGCCTTTTTACCTTGATGCAGATTTCGTAAGAAATAATTTCTCTGTAGGTGTTCTGGATTGTTTTCTGTTTATAAAGTTAAATGATAATTATAGCAGCACACATTTATGTAACATTTCAAAGGTATATTTAAATATTAAGAAGTATATTAAGATTTTGGTGTAATTAATTAAATTACAGATTTCACACTCTCCTAGAATTGTCAAAATACGAAAGAATATAAATCTGTGACCATGATTCTATGAACAGACCTCTGACTTAGATGTATAAGCTGGGGCTCTGATAAACAAAACATTGTTAGATTTGCACACATATTGCTGGTTTACAGCAATATGGGGATTGTTAAATCAGTTTTAACCTATTGTTTTGTTTCAGTGCAGTTAGTTATACAAATATTGCTTTAACTGCAGTAGATGCTCTCCATCATTCATAAGTCAACACCATTTATTTTTCATCATGTGTCACTCCAATCTAGTAGTTTACAACGGTTGTGTTTTATTTTTTAAAATAACTTAGCAATGGTGTCATCCCTCTGTGTCCAAACTCAGTCGACACTAGTCACAATCTCGACCTAGCAAAATCTATCACATATCTTAGACTAACTTGGAGAGACAATAAAATTTATTATCTGTGCAAGATTTCATTACTAACCAAATCTACTTAAAATTTGACAGTGTGTTTCTGGAGTGATATGTTTTATATAAATGTGTTCAGATTAACTTGGACAGACAGAACTTAATAATAATTTTGGCGTCATTGTCATATTGTACTTTGTTATCAAAACAGATGTCATTTTTCATGGTGAGAATAATGTGATGTCAGAACTGCACATTTAGTATGATAGCAGGAATCACCTGGACCAAAAGATACCATAAATAATGCTATTAACAGCTTTCTTCCCTTTAAGGTACTATCAAATCAAAGATGGTGAAGAAAGTGATAGTGTTTGACACAATGTCATTAATCATGTTATTGATTTATTTCCAAGTATAGAGATCTGTTTCATCCTTGGTATTATCTCTTTGTTCCAGGGTGTTTCTAATTCGTAAAATTCAACTTCCTGAAAATTAAATAGAAGGCAAATATAAAGAAATTCTGACTGCTGAATTACAAAATTAGTTCAGCTGCGCTGTATTGAAATATGCTGCAATATTAAGATGTGTATGAAGCCTAATGTTGCACATACAAACACATAAATGTGTTTGTACAACATACAGTTTGGAGATTAAATCCCAGCACTTGATTTTCATTAGGTTTTTGTGTGTGTGCGCGTGTGTGTGTGTGTATGTGTGTTTTAAGGGCTCTTTTTTACATGACAAACCTGTATCTCTAACTAAAAGAACAGAGTTCATATAAATATTTTTAATAACATCTTTTTCCCCAACACAGATACAATAGCAGAAAGGAGCGCCCTAAGAGAACATGTGTATCCTAAGCTGAGAGAATTCTGCAGGGAAAACTATGGGCTGGAATTTCAGGTAGGTTTTGTTGTGTTAAATCTTGTGTTACTTTTTCTTGAAATTAGCTCTATTTACAACAGATAACATTTTTAAATATCATTGGTAAAATAGAAGATTGCAAAAAATGTATTTCATGTGTTAATTATACTGAATTGATGTACTTAAATTATTTTACAGGCAGATTTGAGGTAAATTCTGAATAGATTAAAAAACCATGGTTTTACAGTGCAACATTGCACTGGTGGTACAAGCAATATGGCAACAAACTGATGACTTTCACATTAGAAACTTAATGAAACCACCTCTATTGTAGATATTCAAAGTATTTAAGAAGAAATAATGTTACATCTGAATTACCGTGTTGTACTTCTAGAAGCCATACTTACATTAATGCAACCTATTTCTAATTTCATGTAATCGTCATTGAAGTAGCACCATCTGTATATTCACATAATTGTTACATTATATCTACCGTAACTATGGGTTTGTCTTCCCCTGTAGTGTGGAAAATAATTTAACCAGGTGAATACTGAAACTGATTACCAAAATGAATTGAATGTAGAACATTTCTATTGTGATTATATACTATGGAATTTGCTTCCTTTAATGTCAATTGTAAAATTCCCATTGCTTCAGTCAGTTCATGTTTTCCTTTGTGTTATGGAAGACATAGACCCATCCACATCTTTGGTAAGAGCCAATTGGTAATAAATACAGTTGCATTTGACCTAAAACACGTGAGTTTGGCATCACAGTTAAAGTCACTGGTACTTTTAAGCCAGGTATATCCTAATTCACAGTCCAGTAAAGTCACCCAGTAAAGTCCCATGTACGTCAGCAGGCCTGTAACTGGCTCTCTGCTAAGACAAAGAAATCCAGCATGCGATCTTGTAAAAATGTTGTTCCATTCTTCAAAAATTCTGGTTCTACATCCTCAAGCCTTCCTTACATACTGGTATTGACCTCCCATCTTAGTGACCCCAAAAACTCAGCTCTCCAGAGTGTAGCTGACTTGGAAACAGCTAATGCCTTTTATGCAACATCCTGTTCCTCCCAGTGTATTCTTGATGCACATGCAGCTGGCTTTTAATCAAAATAACAAGTTCTTAAATTAGGATATTTGTTTTTAATTCCCTGAGTCACAGTGGAGTTGCTGAATCTGCACGGTGGCAAATTCCAGAGTGATTTTTGATTATGGCTATAAAAGAATTTCATCTGAAGGTCCTAGCTCATCAGCTGATTGGGAAGTCCCAGCTGCAGTGATACATGCAAGGAATAGCAAAAGATATTTAAACAATAAAACATTTTTCTCCTGTTACTACCATGTGATATTAATGGAAGAAATAAACTCTTTATTTCTCAGTCATCTTTGAGGACACATCTCAGTGACAGGAGGGAAATGTCTCTTCCAAGTCGATCATAATCCACTGAATTCTTTGTGAGAGGAAAGATGTCTTTCTTCAAATGGATTGTAATGTAGTCTCTAGGGGAGGAATAATTAAGTTTATTCTAGTTGATATTCATGGAAGCAAATTATTTTATTCTATAGTTTCAACACCAGGAGCATCCGTATGTGATGTGAGGTCTGAGAGACAGCTCTACTGACACATGTCTGAAAACAGCTAGAAAGCTATCGCATTTCTGTGGAAGCAAAGTAGGAAAACTTGTACAAAAAATTACCAAGGGAAAGTAGTAAAGCATTTTGGAGGAGGCTCTGAGGCAGACTTTATCAAAACTGGTTTTTTTGTCTTTTCCATTCCTGATACACTGAGTTTCTTAGGTTAGCATGCAAAATCAAGACTAAAGTTTTTAGTACAGTGGTGTCAAGAAAGTAGTATCTACTTTTCAGATACAGGGATAAATTTATATCTCCCTGTACAGAGCAGAACACGTAACTTCTCATCTTGATACGTAATCTTCTACTGACCAAAGACGACTACCACAAATGCGCTGTAATATAGGGTGTCCTGAAGACACCCTCCTCCTGATAAATTATGACCCAAATGAAATGCATTTGAGTACATGCATTGCTCCAGCTTCCGCTGAGTCATCTGGCTGCACTGATAAGTGTTTCAGTTGTTGCAAAGCATGAGATCTGTCAGGCGTCCTCAAGTTGGTGGGAGCTGTTAGGGAACATAACCACCATGTGTGTGGAAGCAGAACGGAATATATTTGATCCCTCTATGAATTTGTTTGCTCGTGGACTTCCTTTTCCATTGAATGAGAAAATATTTCTGAAAAACAGGTATTGGTGAAGACAGAAAACAAGTAAGCTGAGAAAAAGACTTCCAGAGTGCATGGTGTTTTGTACCTGAAATACAGTATTATTTTAGGGAGGTCAGAGAGGTTAAAGAAAATAGTTGTAATATAAAATTTTTGGAGGATAACTAACCACAGTTAATTAGCAGCACACTCTTTTCTTCTTGGGAACAATGAACTGTTTCAAATAATTTTCACCATGTGATATATGCTAGAAGGAAAGTGGAATTTTGCATGAATGAAATTTTTAGTGGGTTTTTTTAAGCACTTGGAAGCGATAAAGATAAAATTATTTCGTTTCCTTAGAAAAATCTGTGAAACTGTAAGATTGGTAGGACAAAAGCTAAAATAAGCAAAAGGAAACACTGAATTATGAATGAAAAGCCTCCTTTAAGTGACTAGTGTGGAACTCAACTAGACCAGTGTCAGTCCACCATGTGTAAGTAGCTCTTAACACAGAGCGCTGGTTGTCATCTCACCTTGGAAGCCTTACTGAAAGTTACAGTGGGTGTTTGTCACACAGTTTTTCCAAGTATAAGTAAAAACGTACTTCAACATCAGATACAGTTGTCTTCTTGTTCCATTTCTTTAATTTTGTAAATCCTATTTATTTTAGTTAGCGTAAAGAATAACCGACAAGGCCCTCATTTTGAAATTCTTGGTGTCTTCAGAGGTTTGATGGCTAAAATATGTCCTCTTGCAGGACAAAATTATAACACGTTAAGATACTATGCGCCAAAATTTTGTTACTCCATAAAAATAACCTATAATGTTATAACAGACAGAAGGTAGCCGCTGAGCCCCTACAATATCTGCTATTCCAGAGAATTTCCTCTTCACATTTACAGAATTAATGTGATTTCTGAACAGTTAATTAAAACAGAAATTACTTTTGTTTCAGATGAACTTGAGCACCACAATAAATTCATTCAATCAGTAATTCAGATATTTTTGACTGTATGCTAAGATGCTCTAATTTTCTGACTAGAATACTTAAGTTCTATCATACATCACTCAAGTCATCAGACAGCTGAATACAATGTGACGTTCAATAATGAAGTCGTATAGATAAATAACAGAAGGGAGAGAGGAAGAAGGGAACACTTTTTTTCCTAATGAGAGTAAAAGAGAAAAGGACAGAGAAGAAATCAGTGCAAATGCGGGAAATAGGAAGGCTGTTTGAGATGCAGTTTTGTAAAGCAGAAGCTGCTTGTTCCAGCAAAATTTTGGAACAGAGTTTCTGTAAGAAATAAAGATATTAAGTGTATTTTCTTGGCAGTGTAAGCTACAATGCATTCTATACATGGGGCTATTTCTCTCATCAGTCAGACAGTACATTACCTCTTGTGTTTGGCAACAGTGTGCCTACTCCAGCAAACACTGACAGGTGTCCCAAACTTTTCTGTCAGAAATAACCAACAAGACTGTTGGTAGGGAAATTAAACATGGGCATAAATACTTCTAGGATTAGGTCTTAAACCTTGGCATTTATTGTTATGAGAAATTTTCCAAGGAGATTAACCAACTGTAAACTGGTCAATTTTACATCAACCCATTATTAGTTCTTGTATTAGGTCTCCAGGCTGATTTTATGATCTGTTTAGACAACAGCAAGTTTTGTGATTCTGTTTCTTATGGAAACAGCAGAGTGCTTCCACAATACAAATAATATTACAATAAACAATATTGTAATATATTCATGTCTTAATACAAATTTGATTTTTTTTTTAAGTATCCATTTGGACCTTTTTTTTGTTCAAGTTACATACATGATGTTAACAATCAATAGTAGCTTAAATGAGAGAATAGTAGCATGTACCGTAAGTTCTATTCCAAAAGAAATGCATACATATGACACCTATTCCTTTAAATTCTTTTAAAAACAGTAAGAATTCAGCCTTTTAATTAAAATGTGTAGTGAAATCACACTTCCTCACTTAATTTCTTCAAGTAAGTTTAACATCCATATTCCAGTTTCTTCCAGGAGTTTGTTTGCAACTAATTACCATCACAAAACTGAGTCTGTAGCTACCGATGAAAGGCTGGACAGCAAGCTGTCTGCCATTGCAGATCTATACAATCTCTGCTTCCAAAGTAACAAAGACCAGCTAACAAAGGATGTATGATATTACAGAACCCCACATATTCTTTCTTTTGAGCCATGTGCACAGGATGACTTTGTATCCTGTGGATACAAGTGACGCAGGGTGTCAAGTCGTGGTCTTGACCGTGATCCACAGCAAAACTCCCATTCCTTTCCATGGAGGCAGGATTTTATCAATGCTTTTGTCATTATTCTTACCTATCCACTATATGCAATCTAGTAGCAAATAAAGACTACATCAAATCAAGATCTTGTCATGCTAATCTCTGCAAAAAAATGTGAACATGAAATGAGAGACTGTCCCAGGAGGGACAATCTGGAAGGGAAAATAAGAGGCTTGAATTGCCATTTACCTAAGGAAACCCTGCCAGTCTGTGTAAGGACTGGATTTAGACCTCATTGCCTTTTACTGCACTGCAGAGCAATGCTTAGCAGTACACAAAATGTTGACAAAGCTAATTTTTCACTTGATGGGTAGAAAGGGCATATGATAAAGTAACAATGTTGCATACTATTTTCCAGGTCATAGACTTATACTGGGGAGTTGAAGCAGACGAATGGGACAGTCCTGAGCTGCAAAAGACTCGTATGAAGCTGTTAGAAGATTGCTTGAAAAGTTCTGCAGGTCCATGTTTTGTTGTGGGTATAAAAATAATGTTTTACTTTACAACAAAAATATAACATTAGCTACCCTAACATGCATGATTCAGTAACAAATGTATTCTTTCTTTTCTTCTTTCTAAAATATTTTACATTCCTCACTGCACATTTCCTATACTGCATCCAAATGTTTCCCTATACAGCACTGTAGATTAACAGTGATTACTCAGTATTAGTGGAGAGAAAGAAGGCTCTTGCATGATCAATCCCCATAGCAAGATGGGTTTAGGAACCACAAGGTATGACTGTACTACTGTCACAACAGAAGTATGGACTACTTGTTTAAGGAGGCCACCATTAATTAGTTCTTGGCACTTCTTACACATGCATTATGGGCTGGCCTAGAAGGACTGACTGACAAAAGCACAGCAGCAGCGAAGAACTGTCTGCTGTGATCTGTGTTTTGCTGTTTTGTGTCGTAAACCCAGGACAAGTCAGGATGCCAGGTATTAGAGTGCAAAAAGACTGAGAAGGCTCTGAGTCTTTGTGTTTTTCCTGCTCTCTGCCTTCTCTTTACTGTTGTCAGGACAAGTGTTGCTTTTAGGATTCTTCAAGAGTCAGTAAAGCTCGCAAAAAAGATAGCTCTTCACTGGCTATTCCTATTAGGCCTAAAGGACAGACTGAACCACTTTCACAGGAGTGGTTTATAAAGCTTTACACATCTATTTTCATGTCAGAGAGGTCTTTTTCTGTCGATGAACCTGTTGTTTTACATCAAGCTCAACAGTTTTCAGCTATCCCTCACAGCTTTTACAGCTGAAGCAGTGTGAATTTATGAAGTCATACCAAACGTTGTGTAGGGTTCTAATAACTGAAAGGCACTGGGAGTAGGCTGTATATATAACGTCCTGCCGGGTATCCTTTTCCTCCTTCCAGTGAATCATATACAATAGATTTTACCGTCACTGATTTTTTATTAAATATACAATTCAGAGTAGTGCATTTTTTTTCTCTTTCTTCTGTGCTTAGAAAGATTTGTACCATGTTTTAAGATGAACATAGCTAACTTGAAAAATATTTGAAGACCAGTTTAGTTCATGGTATGCTGATTGTATTAGTTTTCAGGGCACAGACAAAAAATATATGACTTTTGATAAAAGCCTTTTCCCAGCTGCTTAAAGAGTAGCATATCCTCTTTATCTGTGAAGAGTAAGGCTGTTCTGTAACTTTCTGGGTAGATCTAGATAGAGAATCTCTCTAATGAGATTGGCTATTCAGTGGCATGTACTGCATACTTAACAGCATCTATTAAAGCATCAAAACAAAAGACAAGATGATTTGGGAAGAATGTGGGTTTATTTTGTATATGAGAAGTACTATGTGAAACTAGTACTTCTAATCCTACTTAACTAATTTTGTCAATTATTATACTAATTGTTAGTGTAAGTTTTACTAAATTACAAGCATTTTGCTATTACATGTCTTTATTACAAGTTTTCAAGGACTGGTCTGAAAGTAAAACAACATTGGTTCTGTTTACTACTGATATACTACTGATTGTCCTCTCCATAGTCACTTGTTTATTGCAACTGGAACGGTAGTGGAAATGCTTGTCGCTCAGACATCAAAGGACACCTGCCACTCTCCTTTGACAGCTTTAATTCCAACTTGTGTTTTGATGTTAGGCTTCAATGGAAAACACTTTTAAGACCATGCCTTTGCTATACCAAATTTTCTTTTCTATAATATATTTGCTAAGAAAATAATTTAGAAAAGGTAGATTTCTCCTCTATACCTAAACGTAGCTAAGTGAACTCTAATTCGTAGACTTGTCATAGTAAGGCAGAGAAGAGTTCTGAAAAATCTGCAAGACCTTGATTATTTTTTTTAAGGGTAGAATTTTAAAGATTTAGTGATCTGAAACCACAGAATCTCATGGGGACAGAAGGAATACAAAACAGTGCTTGCTGTGAAGGCTGGAGATCACTTCTCTCCATGCCAAAGATTAGACAAAGAGCAAGCTGTAGCATGTGTTGTTCTGTACTTCTATCACACCCTTACAACCATCTTGCTGGCTCTGTTTCATTCACCTGCTTGCCTCACTCTGTTATTTAGCTTCAGAGCCCTGGGAAACAAAAGCCGTCCTCAGTGCTTGACTGTAAAGAGCCTGGTACTTGGAGTACTGAGTCTGGGCTGGGTTTGATGCTGTCATGACACTGTTTTTCACAAGCACACACTGGCCCAGATCTCTGGAGAGTTTGGGTAGCTTCCATCTTACGTGACTAAATTTAGTTTTGTGGGTTTATTTTTCTACTTTTTATCTTCCCTTTGATGAAAAAACAGAGTTGGAACAGAAAGGCATGGTGTTCTTCCTGTAGCAACACCCAGTGTCCTTAGACATGGATGTTCTAAAATCTCTGACAGTGAAGGGAAACCTCGTCATGTACCATTGCTGCATATTTTAGCAGCTCAGAATTTTGAAGCTGTTAAGAACTGCCTGCCTGATATTGTTACTAAGGAAAGAAATCAAGCCAAATCAGAAATTTTAAACAGAACAAAACAGTTAGCAAAGAGGTTGCAGTGAGCCAACAACTTCAATATTTATTCCAGGTTTTCCAAGCATGGGCCAGAGTAAGAGCTCTCCCAATGACTAGACTGGCAAAACTACAGAAATCTCTTTATGCGCATTTGTTTTTTGCTCTGTTGTACCTTAGTGGGATGGGGTTTATTTCATTTACAACACAAATTGAAGATGATTCTATTCCAACAAGCATAATTAGTTTTAATTTATAGTAACATAATTAAAAACTGACTTTGGCACTGCAGGCTTTGGGCAACTTCCCATTTCTTGAGAAAGTTCTATAAAATGTGCCACTTCCATTCAGTGGGTATTTTTTTTTACTTTTCAATTACTGCTTTTTTTAATTCAGACACAGATCTGGGATTAAATTGGACTATTCAGAATTAACTAGCAGATATGGATTGATTTTAGAAAGTGTTTCTTTATGGCACTTTGTGCCTGCATTGTGATATCAGATGGAGAGAAAATGAAATTCAGTTCTTAAATTAGTGCAGTGCATAAGTTGGAAGTCCTAAGCTTTTTTTTCAGATACGAAACAACAAAATCCAAATGAACACATATTCATAAACAGAAAGGAGGAACCAGTTCTGAAAAAAAAAAGGGTAATTCATTTCCTGTGACACTGTCTTTGGGAATGTACAGTCCCCCGCTTACCTGCTGCCTGAGCTCTATCAACACTTGATCCAATTAAGGGAGAGGGGAGTTGTCTGGCTTTTGGTTAGGTTGGTTTTTTTGGTTGGTTGGGTTTTTGCTGTGTAAAATCAGTGCCTATTATACGTGATCATTTAAAAACTGATAGCCTTTGCTGTAGGTAAATACATACCATGCTATTTTTGATCTACAGAATAATTTATCAAGATTTATTTATGAGGATAAAAGTGCTATTTCTGTGGGAAAAATACTTTCCATACAAATTTTATGCAGGAATCATACTGGTTGTCTCCGGAATCTACATGGGGAGATTGAAATGCAGCATATTTATTAAATTGTGAACTGCTTAAACTCTGCATTGCATAATGATACCAAAGCCAAAATATATTCAGTGCATCACTGGAACCTTTACATTCTGCGGGGTTATGTTTCCTAGTAAATTCATAAGATATGGCAATACAGACAGGATGGTAGAGTGACAATAAAGGTTGTATTATCATCCCACAACTAGTACAGATCATGGACAGGATTCATCTATTACAGATCTAGTCTCGACACCTTTAACAACTAATAGAAAGATATAGGTACCTCCAGTAATATCTGAGTCATCTTCTGGGTGACTGTTTCTCCATTAACAGCAAGGAGACACTAGGGAGTTAAGACTGCTAATTTAGGAACCCAAGTAGAGTGCTTGATATCAATTAAGGCCTTGAGCTATTTAGGGTGTCTTTAGTCTATAGTGGTTATTTGCAGAATAAGGTTGCTGCCTTTTTATCAGGGTTCCCTAACTAATACTCCAGTACTAACCTGCTGTTGGTTACTCCTTAGTACAGATGAGAGAACTGGCAGGCTTCTCTGCGCTTCTCTTCAAACACACGCTGCAAGTTATAACACGTGGGTGCTCTCTTCCATCTGTGCGGCACCACACAGTCTCTGCCTGAACTGCTGTTCTTGCATGACTACGTCCTGAAAAATTGTAAAATGAAAGGGAGAAATGGAAATGAAATGTTAGTTTGTCGCCTGAAACGGTTTGCTCAATTAAATATGTTTGGGTTTGTACAAACCTAAGAGATTCTCCCCACCCATCATTCAAATCATCTGGTCCAGAGAACAGTAAAAACATTTCTACCTACTCTGAACAGACATTGTAATTTACATTATCCCTTTCAAATTATTGACAGCTTGTTGTTACTTTCAGCATTAATGAACTATTAAAAAAAACCTAGCATTATAAAATTGGACTCCGGTAGGATTTTAAAAGAATATTAGCAATTTAGAATAGCAATTTAGCATGTCCTTAAATCACCCTGAAATTGAAGACAAAATGTGGTAAATTGAGGAGTGAAATGTTTTTTACATCTCTGGATCTTTTTGTTCCTACAGTACAATGCATGTTTTAATCATTCCATGAAGTACACTGCTACTTGGTTCTCTTTCCTTAGTATAAATAGTTGATAATTAATTCTGAGCGCATTCCAGCTCAAAGAAAATTCCAAATTATATTACTCCAGCTCTGCTGAATCTCCTCAACTCCCATTTCAGTTCCGGTGTTACTTTAGGGTTTATTCCTAATGTGAAAACTGAATATATACAGGTTCTGGAACACTTGAGTTACATTTTGCTTTTGTTCTCCTGGGACAGTTGCCACACGTTTTAAGTTAGGGAGGCTAAAGTCAGTCAAATGTGTCTATAGTAAAACAACTAGTTTAGGGGGAGTGCTAAGCACCCAGTGCTCTTTGGGAATTCAGCAGAAGTTAGACGTGCTTGGTGCATTTCAGAATTTAATTTTCCTCAAGGAAGCAGCTCTATATATTTTTTTTTAAGTGGATGAGGAGAAATAGCTGGAACCAGACATGGCACAACAGCCCACCTTTCCCAATGAAGTATATTCCAAGAAACAAATATCAAACTATGAATTTTCTTCTCACTCCGCATCTGATTCAAAACCCATCCAAATAAGAATTCTCTCTAAAGTAAGTAGGTTTGGGGCCATACGGCATATCAGGAATGGCTCCATAGGACTTGTTGGCATTAATCTGAAGTGAAGTATATGTCTGCAGGCACTAATCCTGTTTTAGATGGATTTGGCCAACAGGAAAGATTTTTCTGTGAATGTCAAAGTAGAGCTTTGTATATTTTTTTAAATACTTCAAAATAGTAAAAATGATTAAATTTTAAAGACATAGTATGCAACTTTCCCCTCAGCAAGCCTTGGTCTTCTTTCACAGCCTCCAGGGTGTATAACCCTTTCCATGTTTTTACCTCTGAACACACATATACACAGAGTGGAATCAAGCATGGGGTGATATTGTATGATTAAGCTATTGTGAGTTCCTTGATCTGCTTTAGGGCTGGGAATGTATTTTCCTATGAATCATCTCTGATTCTCTAAATCTAAAATCTAGGGTCTAAAAATGCTTACCCATTTTTTAAACATAATCGCATTGAAAATAGCTACAAGATTCATCAGGCAGCTTTTGCACGGAACATAGAAACTGCATGGTTTTTGATGTAGTCTTAAAATAGCTTGCATTTTCAGCCTACAGTCAGAAGACTGTATATATTTTCTGCTAAGTCACTGTATTTCTTTTTCTTGACATAAATAGAATTTTTGGTGCTGCCTTCCAGAAAGGTTAAGTATTATATTTAATATAAATGACCATATTAGTGAGAACAAGATTAGCATGAACTCAAATCTCCATCATTCTATGTATAATGTGTAGAGGAAGAAATAGGCTGCATGAGATTTATGAGATGTATTTTCTCCTGACCCTCAAAAGCTTTACCAAACCGTCTTCTGAGGTAGTATTGTAATCAGCTAGATGTAGTGGTCTCTTCTACAAATGAAACAGTAGATCAGAAAGCCAGGGGGGCTTTCTGCAGAAGGGGAGGGGGGAATCCCCAACCTGCAATTCTATTTCTGTGTAAAGAAAGAGCATACTTGACAGTATTTAGCAGGTAGTTGATAAGTTTGAAGAGAACTCTTAATGCCATTGCTTGCTCCTAGGGTATATACCTTCCCTTTTCTCAAGTACAGATTCACTTCAGAGATCCTTTGGTTCTCCAATAGCAGACCCAGAAACAAACACCTACCCACAAAGTAACTAGTTCACTTTTCAGTCTGATTATTGTTAAATCCAGCTAGCAGTAGCTGGGTCTGTTTTTTTAAGATAATCAGAGTGTATAATTTCACACAGGATCCTTTTTTTTTTTTTTTTTTCAATGAAAGATATTAATTTACAGAAGTAAAGTAAGAGGCTGTATCAGTGTTCATCATAGTGATACTGGGATGCATCCATGAGGTATTGCCTCTTTTCTCTTAAAATATTTGTTTTCAGTGCAAGGTGCCTTTTTTGGAGTTACTGTTCTGTTAACATGCCATGTAGCAGCTAATTATCATATGCTGCTTTCTTTCGTAACTGGAAAACCTCACAGACTAACTTTTTATTCCATTCCACCTCGAAAAAATGAAGTGGAGAATATGTGCTTAGAATGCTATGAAGGCTGTAATTATTATGAGTGAACTACATGTTCTTTTCTTGTTAACTATTTTGCGTAGTATAGAAATTACTTTAATGCTTAAAACTGTTTAAAAATAATTTAGAATAGTAGTGCTTCTCATGGCTGGAAAAACAGTGCATCGCCTGGCCACATACTTTTGCAGAGCATATACTCTGCTTCTCGGTCATGCCATTGCATGGCATAGGCACGATAGTGTTTTTATTGAGAGAAGTGTCATGACCTGATGTTCTTGCTATATTTCATTCATTTCCCATGGGGATTTGCTACAGAATTTTTAAACACTTAGCTAATGACTTGACCTATTACCTGCAGGCAGTATTCAGCATTTAGTGCTTGTACACTTCAGGTCTGATTACCTTTTAGTTAAAAATTAGTGTTAGAAAAGGCATGAAGATATCCCAATAGAAAGCTACTATAGATAAGGTTTTATTTTAACCTATTTCATTCATGAAGAAGCATGATAAGTGAAAGCTAAGAGGATTTATAAAAGTTATTTTTTTCATCTGTATTATAAATGAAAAACTAATATTGGGTAGTATTGAAGAACAACAGGTTTTGAAATGTGGCAGTTCTGAAGGTGGCTTTATGAAAAGATGGATTTATATTTAATATAAATTAAATTATTAGGGTTAGCATTCTCATTGTAATATTTGGTGATGTGAATGAACTGTAAAGATTGTTGACACCAAATACTTTAAGTAATGCTATTCTTCGTCAGCTGCAATCTTCGTCAAGTGTGTAAGGGGTGTGGTTTATGAAGCCAAGGAAAGCTTTAATCTCTATTATCACAGTGCTTGCTTCAGTCTTTTTCCCTCAGTTCCTTCATTTATTTTATATCCCTGCAAAACATGTTTATTAATGGTGGTTTAGGTGCTTCACTACACAGTCATGGGTCCTATCAGGCTCATGGGGACTGTATTATTCTATGCAAGTCGTGAAATCATTTTCTTGATGTTTAATTACAAAATTAGGTTTTCATTTGTAGACTCAGTGAATACCAATCTGTTTAGCTCTAATAAGAAGGGAAAAAAAAAACAGCAAAAAGAAACTTGCAGCAAACTCTCTTATCATGTTACAACTACCTTCAGTTTTCCTAAAGTTGGGAGGGGTGTTATATATAACTCCGTTATACCATCAGTGATCTCTGCCTCTAATAATGCTCATTAATTAACACTTTCTAATACCTTTATAGTGGCTATATATGTTACTGAGAAACACAGCTTAATTAGGTTACAGAAAAGCATAAATGTATAGGTCTATTTCCAATTTCCAGTGTGTGTATGTGCTTACAGTAGGACTTGGATAGGTTTTGCAGTCCTAAAAACTCCTCCTCAGTTACTGCAGCTTTGGCGGTGACTACAGGCTAGGTGCCTCTCTGTTAATCCCTTAGGTGTCTAATTCATCTCTTCTTGCCATGCTCAACATTACCTTAATCTAAGCTCTTTGGCTCATCATTTATCACTTAAATGCCATCCCAAAATAGGAATTTAGAAACTAAGCAGCCCTTCTGATAAACAATAGCAAGATCATATTTCCCAGAAAACACAGATATGGCCCCTTCTTTTTAGAGGGTGCATGGGTGCAGCATAAGGCAGCATCCTTCCATACATATGAAGCATACCAAAGAGGGCAGTAAGGATGCAGGAGTCCTAGTTTTTAACTCCTGGGGTTGGTGTCCAGAAGCCTCCCAGCTGACTACACTGACAGGCTCAGAGTATCTTCCTTCCTGGCTCCATGATGCCTGTATCCCTGGATGCTCAGTAAGGCACATTAAACAGCAACAGTAGGAGAAGCTTTTCTCCATTAGCCAGCCTTCACCTATGAGATGCAAGACAGGATTTCAAACCCTTTCACAGTTCCTCCCTGCGTGGGTGAGTGTTGTCATGATTTTACAGAGCAGGGGAGGTTACACCACCATGCCCTCCACTAAAAGACAAGATTGATCTCCTTGCCGTTTCCAGGAAACACACATTTCCCACACCCTGTAGGAAAGGTAGAAAGGTAGGGATTTCCACAGACAAGGTTATTGACTCCAGTCTGGGCTGGGTGCTAAAGTCTTTTATTAAGCCGAGCTCTTGTAGTTTGTTTTTCTACCTAGGTCCACTGTTATAAAGTGTTACAGGACCTGTCAGAGTGTTGACAGGAATCTGGACTGCAGTAGGAATTACCTGCAAGGTCCTGAGCTTTATGTGAGAGGAAAAATGTACATGCCTGTCAGGAAATCTCCCACCCAATTTCAGAAAAAGAGCAAAGTGAGAATGATACATTTGTTTGGAGGAGAATCAGAGTGAGTGAGCAGCTCCAGTCTATTGCCAGAGGTAGGCAAAATCGTCTCCAGTCCTTCCTCTACCCTACCTTTATTCATAGACCTCTTTCCTAATTTAATTCTTTTTGACTGATTTTTTCACCTGCACCCATGCTCAGGGAGATCAAAGACCCAGCAATGACAAACGGTGAAGGAAAAGGCAACAAAAGGAACTAAACTGGTGCTTCACAATTGCGTAGAAGACAGGAGAAAGAGCATGGAGGAAGAAGACTGTTGACACTTTCAGAGCCAGGAGAAAGGAGACTTCTGATGAAGTAAAGTGTATCAGGGAAGTAGGCCATGAATTTCTCCTGAGGAAGCACATTCACTCTGTATGATGGACTTAGCTCCTACCCACTATGTCCTGAAAAATTACTCATCATTGTTTCATATCTCCCTACCACTAGGGAAAAGCTTTGAGATTTAAAAATATTGCACTGTGGATGAAGTTCAGAGTTGAGGGAATTGGTTTATTTACAGCTGGATTCAACTGCTGTCTTTAATTTTCTGAAAGAAAGGTTAGGCATCAAGTAACTCCACCATCATTTTCTTCTTACACCTTATGTCAGGAACATTATTCACAGCAAAAGACTTCAGCACTTGCACCTCATCCTTCCAGTCCCAATTCCAGTCAGTTTTCTTACAAGGTGGGTAAACAGCCCTTTTTGTTTTTCATGGAACTGAAACCAATAGCTGTCTCAAGTTTCTGAAATACCTATAGCCCTGCAGTGTACTTCTGGAGTGCCTCCAGGTAAAAAAAGGAAGAGAGAAATCAGGGCATGGCTCTGTGACAGCAACATTTCTCAAGCCAAGGAACATAAATGCATATCCAGGCAGGTGGAAAAAAAAAATCTATTTCTCAGCACAGAAATGTCTTTATTATGCCTTCAGTTTTCTACTCACTTCAATAATTTGAGTTAAAAATTATATTTCTTATTCTGTGTTTTGTACAGTCAGCTGAAATGCTAAAACTAAATCTATTTACCCATAAGCTTCAACCAAAGGACTGAGGTATGGACACTATTATTATCACCTGGTATGGAGAATAATCAAATGAAAATGTTTGATACTGCTCTATGGTATCATGTTTCCTTTAACAAGTAAAGAGGACAAACAATGTAAAGCAACAGTCCCATCCCTGCTGATACATAAATCATAAATACACTTTGCATATCAACACTCAAAATAGAAATGCTTATTTTGCAAGCTATCATTAGCCTCATTTTATAGATAGGCAATCTGAGGCAGCGGCAAAAGCATCAGGAAGTTACCAGTTTCCCTACTGAGATGAAGCAAAAGTGGAAAGAAGATTCAAGAGTTCTGCACCAGCTCTGATGTTCTGTCTGCTAAGTTGCACTGCCTTACAACTATTGGCAGTAGAAGAAAAATGCTGTTCTGAAGGCACTTTGACCTGTACATCCTAGAAATCACAGGTTACAACTTTTTTGGCCTTTTTTTTCATACTTTTGATTTCTAATGGAAGTATTTTGGGGAGACTTAATTCCAATGCAACATAACTTTTGTCCTTTGATCACTACCATGAATAGGCAAGAAGTCAAATGTATTTAACTGAAAAATGTTCTCTCTGTGCATGTATCAGGAGGCCCTCACACTGTACCACATTGCAGCTAGAAGGAAAAAAAGGGAGTAGAAGCAGCTTTTTTCAAGACATCTCTTGGCACCGGCTACTCTGGAACCCCAGCTTCCTAAAGCTTGGTTTAGATGAAGTGCCTTACTACAGCTTTCTCCATCTTGGTTTCAGTTGTTCACTTCAGTTCAGTTTAATGGCTCGGAGTTTACCCTAACAAGCAGTTAATATGTATACTCCATTGAGATTTTCAATTAATTCGTATATTTGTTTTTCTTCTTACTGAAATCATTCAAGTCTTACGAGGAGCGGCTGCGGCAACTGGGGTTGTTTAGTCTGGAGAAGAGGAGGCTGAGGGGAGACCTTATTGCTCTGTACAACTACCTGAAAGGAGGTTGTAGCGAGGTGGGGGTTGGTCTCTTCTCCCTAGTAACAAGGGATAGGACGAGAGGAAGCGGCCTCAAGCTGCACCAGGGGAAGTTTAGGTTGGATATTAGGAAAAACTTCTTCACCGAAAGGGCAGTCGGGCATTGGAACAGGCTGCCCAGAGAAGTGGTTGAGTCTCCATCCCTGGAGGTATTTAAAAGACAGGCAGAAGTGGTGCTCAAGGACATGGTTTAGTGTGGACTTGGCAGTGCTAGGTTAACAGTTGGACTCGATGATCTTAAGGGTCTTTTCCAACCTTAATGATTCTATGATTCTATGATTAGTGCATTGAAAATAAATTTAAGTAAATATACTTTTCTAGTTTCAGTTCAGCTGACTCACTGTTGTTTATCCATTAGCATTTTTGCTTTGAGTTTGAGAATTGGCTGTTGTTTCCTTAAAGAATAATAATATAGGACATTATTTTCTGTTTGTTTCTCGTAGTAAATTCTCAGTTTCAATTCAAATCATATTTATTTCTCAGAAACAAGGTTCCAGCTAATCCTGTTATTTTGTTGGGGTTTTTTTCCCCAAAAATGTCTCTGGCTGCACCTGAACATCTTATGTAGCGTAAGTAATTTCTATAGGATACTGTTACAATAGAGTTACAATCTCCTGGTAGCAAACCCAAAAGACCTGTAGTTTTACTAAATTTCTTTGAATGGGATGTTAAATAAAAGGTCCTTAAGAATTGGTATCCTGACCATTTATTCCAGATTTTGAAGACACGATTTACCTGTATATTTGGTTATGCCAGTTAAGCCCACATTTCTGCAGACAAGGAGGGTAAATACACCTACATGGTACAAATTCTGTGTGCTTTCCCTGACTTGAACGTGCCACCTAGGCAGGTTTGCACATGGAAATGCACTGTATTAGCACATCCAAATTCAGTATGAAAGACAGGACATAGAATGTAGCCAGTATACATATATAAAGTAAGGTTTGAAAACAATGGAGCATTTCTTGTAGTTATGCTAAAGTGATTCTGACTTCAATTCAAACATACATATATATCAATTGAAAGAAATTGATGGGTATTAGCATCTGATTATAATAAGTATGCTTTTTAGACAAAATATAAGAAATTTGAGGTCTTTTAAAACTGAAGTTAAATAGATATGTCAATCTTGTATTTTTATGTGCCTTTTTTGTCTATAGCAGTCTGATCTATTACTGAGTACCATACTTTTTATCAACTAATAGATAGATTAACATCACAGTAAGCAGTAGTGCAAAAAACACATTTCTCTGAGTAAAATGGCTATTTGACTGAAATGTATGGCTTTAAAGAGGAGAAAAGTTTTTGTTTCATAAAAAAGATTTAACTACAAGAGGAAGGAAGCCTAGAAGCGCAGGCTGAGGAAGCAGGGAGTTAGATCTCTAACCCGAGGATTCACAGAACTCAGTGAAGAGCAAGTGATCACAGGAGAGACAGGGATCCAGAGGACCGACTTTGTTGCACTTGATTAGGGCACTCATGCAAACTGTGTGTCATGGTTTAACCCCAGCTGGCAACTAAGCACCACACAGCTGCTCGTTCGCTCCCCCACAATGGAATGGGGGAGAGAATTGGAAGAGTCAAAGTGAGAAAACTCATGGGTTGAGATAAAGGCAGTTTAACAGGTAAAGCAAAAGCCGCACACGCAAGCAAAGCAAGGAATTCATTCACTACTTCCCATGGGCAGGCAGGTGTTCAGCCATCTCCAGGAAAGCAGGGCTCCATCACGCGTAACGGTTACTTGGGAAGACAAATGCCATCACTCCGAACGTCCCCCCCTTCCTTCTTCTTTCCCCAGCTTTATATGCTGAGCATGACGTCACATGAATAGCCCTGTGGCCAGGCTGGGTCAGCTGTCCTGGCTGTGCCCCCTCCCAGCTTCTTGTGCACCTGGCAGAGCATGGGAAGCTGAAAAGTCCTTGACTGGTGTAAACTGCTCAGCAAGAACCAAAACATCAGTGTGTTATCAACATTATTCTCATCCTAAATCCAAAACACAGCACTATACCAGCTACTAAGAAAATTAAGTCTATCCCAGCTGAAACCAGGACACTGTGGAAAGATAAGGTTCATGTTCCTGCTACAATTAATACTCAGTTACTTATACAAAGCTATGTGACATCATATACAGAGAGGAGCTGCACTAGCAGGAGCTTTGACATGCTACTGTTACCCCATCATTGATGCCCAGAAGCCTGATTAGTAGGGTACACTCCTGGTGACCACAGACTTGTCCTTCTTCCCATTCAGGAGAGATTTTGAAAGAGGCCTCTTGCTCCAGGGGTGGAGCTCCCTCATTACCTGCCTTCCTTTAGATTATGACCCACTAGCTACAGCCTGCTCCTCACCCGTTTTCTGCCCAAGGCCTCCTAGTGAGGTGTGGCGTGAGTTTCTACCAGGCTGCAATCCACAGTTCCCTTGAGGATGGTAGAAGGACACCTCAGGAACATCACTGGGAGCAGCATTTCCCAACCCTTGACAACAGATGAACAACATAACATCCCAAGGCATTTTAACAGCACTTAAGTCCCTACAAGTCAAGCAGCTGCTGAAGAACCACTTGGTGCATCTCAGTGGCACCTGAATGCTGATGTTGGGTGCCTGCTGGCAATTTTCAGCCCGAAGCATGAAGCATTCACTGCATCTTCAATAATGTGAGATACTTTCTTTCTCCTAATGGAGCTGTTCTACTTTGAACTACTAAGTGATCTCAGTTTAAGCTTACATTAATTTAGCAGGCTGAAATGTGAGTCCCTCAAGACCTAATTCATGAGTGGGCAAGGCTTTCCTCCTTTACTAGCAGTTTCTGTAAGAAGGACAGGGCTGAGAATTAGGAACAGCAACTTCCAGTGCCCAGTTATAGCTAACCACTGCATACCTGTCACAGCTCTGAGTCCCTGCCCAGGCGTAATTCCCTGCACCTACTTCCTGTGTCGACTGGGGACAATAACACTTCCTAATCCCTCATGGATTCTGCAAAAACAAATTGTTTCAGAGGTGCTTAGGTCTGGACACACAGAGGTATCTTAAGTTAAAAAAATAATTGGGGTTAGATTTAATTCCTTCGAAGATGATTTCTTGAACGCTTATTCTTCAAAAAGTTGGCAATCTGGGACTGCTCTGAGAAGAGGCAGAGAGGACATATGTATGCGCTTCAGTGTCACATGTGGAACTCCACAAAGACCAAGAAGTAGAAGTGGTAGGACTGATCCCATGAAGCTCAGCAAAAGATCATTGGATTAGATAATTCACCAGCTACAAAACTGTATTTTCAATGAAACTGAAGCTTTCTGTGTTGGCAAAACTGCAAAAAAATTGTTGCTCTCAAGTTGACAAGTATCTGAAATCACTTCACAAAACATTACAAATCTGGCTTTTCAAATTATTTGGTTTGCAGTTGTTAACATCTAATTTAAAAAAAAAACCAACAGATTAATGAAACCTATCAGTAATGAATATAACTTGCTGTTATTTGACAGCTCGTTTTTATTAAAATTACCACTATCTTAGTTGGAATTAAACATATCTAAAATTTCAACTTGTTCTGTATTAATAAAAGGTATGGTATTAGGGTTCATGAACATTTTAGTGGTGATGTTTGAACTAATTACATGAGATGCACTATGAATCCATCATATCAGGATCAAGTCCAAATCTGGTTAGTTTCCTCCTTTTGGATATTGTTGTGACTGTGCCTATAATTTTAATATCTTTCCACACCAAGAAGATCAGAGGGAAAAATATTTCCCATCTGGATCTAAACAGTAATTTTTAAAACTTCATTTAATAGTAACTTCAGCCTCGGGCTCAACAAAGCTAACAAGACTACTGCTGAGGTTGCTCTGTGTTAATTCTGTAAAGTTTTGTTAGATACAAATGGTTGCTGAGGGTTTTATAGATGTTTGTCAGCCTGGTAGCTTTAAACAGTTCAATCACCTTCAATCTAATGAATCTTTAATTTGTTGTTTTACTATTAAAGGAAAATGACTCATCAGGTGGGAGATTTTGATTCACGAGTCTGCATATAAAACTGTCTCTTGGTACTGAACATAGTGTAAACATTACTGTTCCTTTTAAAAATAATTTCCTATAATAATCATCAAAATGCTGCAATGTTGTTATCACAAATTGAAGTTTTAGGTTATTACTGTAGAGTACTGTGATATTTTTCATAAAGGTCTGCAATAACACTATTCTTTTTTGCAGTCTTAGTATGAAACAACATGAAGGTTACGAGAAATTATATTTTCTTTCAATTCTGTTGCTTCATTTTTCTTCATTTTTCTATGAAGAAATTTGCATTTACTCAAATGTATAGGGAATATGGAGAGCGGGGCAGATATTTCCAGAGGCTGCTGCAAGCCTCTGGCATGGATGCCGTTCAGACGCTGAAGCCCCTGGAGGAGAAGTGCAACTCAGAACTGCTCATTTAGGCCTCTAAAGGTCCGAGTGTTTTTGTGGTACCCTGATAGACTACACTTACTTACACAGCCAGATATAAATTTAACCATAACGACACCAAAAGAGTGGAGGGAAGGTGTCTGTTCCCTGGTACCAGCTAGAAGGGGGATACTTCCAGGCCTCTCTTCTGTGTCTAAATATGGGAAGATGTAGTTTTCACAGCCTGTGCATGCAAATGCACCCATGCTAAGGCTGTCATGTAGCCTTACAAACAAATAGTTTATTAAGATTCCAACAAACACTTATAGTCCTTAGTCTTTTTTTTTCACTAGCGGCCACTGTTAATGGAAAACATCTGGAGGAAGGTGTGTTTACGTGAAGAACTGTTCCCTAGGAACCTGGTGTGTTTATGTGACGTAACCCAACATGCGAGCATCAGTCTCTCAGTAGAGAAGAGCTGCATTTATTCAGTATGTATGCTACTTCCAGCATCAGGCTGTGATATCGCAGTGCTTTAGAAAAACAGTGCAAGTTACTTTCATCCTCTCCAGAAGAATGAAAAGAAGTTGTGTTTCAATACCTCAGTTAAATGGCCAGTGAAACTGGGCTGTAGATTGAGGCTAGTCTGGAGTTATTGGAATGCACAGGAGTGACTCCGTGAAGAGTTTTCTACCACGTAAAATTTTTTACCAGAATATTTTTCAAATGGCTACACAGAGACAGGTACTAATACTAGAACCTCAGCTAACTTCTGTTGGGGCACTAAGAGGAACACAGCTGCAGTGCAGTGCCTGGGACTGCCCTGCTCTAAATGATAGACCTGCTCAGCACAGCATTTACGATTTGCTAGTTCTACTTGTGTAATCAATTCCCTTCTTCATTCCAGTGCTGTTCTTTTTATTCCCTATCCTGTTCCTATTTCTATTTCTCTTTGTTTACT
The DNA here is from genome assembly GCF_965183815.1 of Platalea leucorodia. Taxonomy (NCBI): domain Eukaryota; kingdom Metazoa; phylum Chordata; class Aves; order Pelecaniformes; family Threskiornithidae; genus Platalea; species Platalea leucorodia. The sequence goes on along the minus strand of NC_138828.1, from coordinate 61,683,596 downwards.
TGTCAATTCTACTGTATTACAACATCAAAGACACTAACTCATTTAATTGCCTTTCTAAATGCATTCACCCAGTAGATGCCACAGGTGTCCTCAGAATCTCTGTTCAGCTGCTCCTTAACTTTGCTTTAATTGCAGAAATGCCTAAGTTTTAGCCAAAACATGGAGTCCTTGCTTAAATCAGCCACATGAAGCAGTATTCCTGAGTTAAACACAGCCAAGTTTCAGAGGTGTGCTCTGAGTCTGGCCAACTCATGCAGCTTGTATGAAAGACTTCTACCACAACCCCTACAACAGTTTTCTGGTGTGCAGTGGGCACAGTTACAGAAGACTGGTCGGCACCGTGCTGCCTGCTGTTCCCTGAGCAGTTCTCAGGGAAAAAACATGTGGCAGTGGGGTGCTGGCATGGCCTCTGCGGATTCCTTTTTGCCATGGTCCACTTTTTAAGTTCTAAAACGAAATGTTTTAGCACATTTAGATCCTTCCATGATGTTCAACTGATGTGTTCCTTTCTTGGTACAGCTGTTACCTTCAAGCTCTCCTAAACACTAGATGTCAACAATAACAAGCTAGACTCAGTTTTCACCTTGCAGTGCAGCTTATATTCGCTCAGACTTCTCTTTCCTCCACACTTCCTCATTCCTTTTCTTCCTAGCACTATGCATGTGTCATCTTTTAAGATTAACCTTAAAACTTTTCCATAAACAACAACCAAACATGAAAAGGAGAAATACCTCGAAGCAAAATGATACAAGGCGTATTTTGTTGTTTATTAAGCTTTATGGATGCTCGCTGCCATCATCCCAAATGGATCCCTCTTTTGTCTCTGTGATTCCTCTTCTATGTATGTCTGTTCTTCCCTCAGCTAATGCTAGAATTCTAGAAAAATATTAGCAATGCCATCCATAGCACCAGGGTACACCATGATAAATGTATGTCCTCTACTGTTTTAACATTTGGTTTAAAAAAATGTGAAGGCTTTCAAATAGTATCTGCATAGGCCTCCGTTTTATTTAAAAGCTTGTGATACAGTCTCCCACAGTGATTCTAGTATTCTGATCATGTCAAATTTCCTTTTTCTTGTGTTTTGCTCTAGTAGTCAGGAGGTTGATCCCTAATACAGGATTATTTACATAATGTCTCTTGCAATGACAGATAAGATACAAGAAAAAGACATCCGTCTTTTCATTTTAAAGTACTGCCTTTTGTTATTTTTCTATAGTACGGTGGAGAGAGAACAGCACAAACTGTACCGGAGAAGCAGAAAAGTACACAGAATAATTCCAAAACAAATTTAGTTGATTAAATGCAGTACATTAAAACCAGACATTTTAATGTTGACATTTTAGTATTGTTAATGAAGGGCCCAGCTATTGATCTTTGCTTGGGCAACTGTCTGTTGAATCCACTGGACTTAAATTCAGAAAAAGTGTAGCCTAATGAATTTCAAGTAATAACTGCTATGCAAGATAATTGCAAAATTTGCATAGCAAAGCTCCTCTGAGAGAAATTTATGAGATTTCTACATCAATCTGAATGTGCACAGGCTTGCAATTCAGCATGATATGAGTTATTAACCTCACTTGAATAAAGAAGGAAAATAATATTATATTTTGTTTAACCCCTGCAGCTTCAGAATTCCAAAATTCTAGGGTTCTATGAATAGAACAGAACAGTAAAAAGTTAAAAATTTTCCCCAGTTATCTCATTATGCGAAGCAACGTAGCTCTCTATGATGGGAGCTACTAGTTAGAGTGATCTCATAGAAAAAATAAATTCACGTAATAAAAATACTGGATCATTTCATGAAAACGATTATTATTTAATTCTAGTTACTGAACACATTTGTTCCTTTCTCCTGACTCCTTGATGTGCACCCTGAATGAAGCTACTGTGGGACATGAATGGGCAGCCAGGGAAACCCATCTTTCCCCTAATACCTCTCTATTGGAGCAGCTTCTTGAAGGACTTGGTGCTGGGACTTGTCAGAGACTGAAACCTGGACTATGTGCACTATCACAATTCCTAGATTCCTTCATTTCTCCTAAGACAGTCATTGACTTGTTCCTGTCCAGCAGCTCTTTGTCACTACTCCTCTGTTGAAGGATGCCAACCGCTCGCCGTCAGACCCAGCACTGTCGTTCATGTGAGGTCTTCCTAGTCTGCTCCAGGCAAAAATCAGCCAGGTTAGTTTACACAATGTGAACCCTGGTCTGAGCTAACTGAGGTGGTTTTGCCTGAAAGAGGTTAGGAAGTGTTCACGTGCACTGCTCTGACATCTCTGCTCTGAGGCGACAGCATCTAGCATGATGAGCCATTTTGAGTACCTTCTGCCAACACAACTGGATTCAGAATAGGGGTCTGCAACTTCACACTTTTATAATCAGTGAAGCAGGCTTCATCATCATCAGTTATTGATTTTCAGGGCTTAGTTACAGCTGGAAAAGTTTAAAACAGCTTCTCATTACGATGAGTGCTTTAAAAATAATGAATATTTAGAATTTTATTATTTACAAACAAGGTAATTTACATTTTTAGGGTACTACTGTATTTGCATTAGCATTACTTTACTAAGAGATCTTTCTGATTCAAATCAAGATGCTGATACTGTAGGTTCCTCTCCACATTAAGTACTCTTTCTCATTAACTCAAAATCTTTACTGAATACATTTAAATGAGGAAAGAAATAAAAAATCCTACTTTAAAGGAAGTGGGAGTTCTCACTGACTTCTGTGGACCAAGATTTGAATGCAGAATTAAGCTGATGGTTGCAAATTTGAAAAATCTTGTTGAAAGAATGCAGGAGTGTCCTGCAACTCTATCTTCTATAGAGTTTTTCCCAGTTCTCTTTTTATGAAATATTTATGGACAGTAAATGATGGAAATAAATTCAAAAAACTGTATTCAGAGCACCGCAACCAGTATTTTAGTCCTTGCTTTTGAAGGTGAAGGATCTCCTGTGCCACAGTTTAAGAACTGACTTCCACAAACCTTTGCCTCTATGCCAAATATGTGCATTTAAGTACTTAAATTTTTATTTCTATTTGGTATTTGATCAAAACTGTTTTCCCTTGCCCCACCGTTCATTCAGTGGACAGCTACCAGGCAAAGACATTCAACATTTTTGCAACAAGGGAATATGAGACAGCAAAGCCACTTGTGGTTCTGTGACATTGATCCTTGGTATTGCTGGTATAAGCCACATTTTTAATAACACCAATATGAGCTGTACATAACGTCATGTAAATTTTCATCAAACAGAACATAAAATCTTCTGTTCCATTACTGTGGAAACTAAGAATGAAGCCAAGAGGTAAAGCATCCAGAGATACATCCTGAGACCTGAGTCCAGAGAAACGGATTTCCACATTCGCTGTTGCATGTGAGATTAATACCAACCTGTCACTAATGGAAATCAGTAATACACGAGTCAATACTGTGCTAAGAAAGTATGTTAGGTATTTTTTAATTTCTTCCTTTGAATGCCTTTGTATTTTTATTAACAGTTAATATTAAGAAAGACAATGCATCTACTTGAAACTTTACCAAGTCGTCATAGTAGGCTGCAGCTCAGTACAGTACCTTCAACAGTAATTGATCTTACTCTGTGTCCGTTTCCCTTCCTAGTAATTTCAAAGTCATTAAACTATTACCACACCGATTTTTATGAAATTCAGATCCTGAGGAGGGTTTTTGCATGACTAAAAAGAAAAATTTAATCCCTACTTTCCTGCAAATACACAGGGCCTATTGGGAGAGAAGTATGGGAACATCCGAATACCGGGGGAAGTTGAGTCAGCAGAATTTGAAATGATCCTGGATGCTGCTGTAGAGGCCAAGCTGGAGACAAGAATTTTAGAAGAGTGGTACTGCAGGGATGAGAATGCAGTGCCACCAGCGTATTACCTCAGACCAAAATCGGAAATGCTGAAGAACTACCAGAATACAGTAAGTCATAGTCACCTCCTTACAAAATTCTTCTCTCCCAGCTACCGTGGCGGGCAGTCCCCGGGGCCAGGCACTTGCTGCTGTCTCTGAATGAGCACCCCGGAACACGACGGGTCATGACTCCTGCGTTGATGCGCTCTCTGATAACAGCTAGAGCAAGTGGATTGTAGTCATTCATGACCTGTTGGGGCTAGTGGGACAGCTGTACAGATTTCCCTTCCCTGATGTTGGAATAGGGAGAGCTCAGGCTCTCCTGCCCTGGTATTGTGCTTTTGCTAGATTTCAACGAACAGGACTTGCAGAGGAAATACACATTTTCCCTTCTATCCCCATACAAAAAAGCTCTTTAACAGTCAGAGAAGCGCTTAGTGCTGTCCTGAGTCAGATGTCATACTTTTAACTTATTTTATTTTATTTAACTGTATTCTAACAGAATATTTTTGAACACTGTTAATTATTTTTAAAACAGGCATTTGTCTTTAATTGATGACAATAAAAACTGCATATTACCAAGGGCTCAGTTCTACCCTCCTTCACATCCTATATACCCAAGGACAGATTTCAGTGCACAAATAATGAAGTCCTTAACAGAGTACTAACTTCTTTTTGAGTGCATACTGTATTATACAAGGAAATTAAATTAAGCCATTATACTGCATTCACTTATTGTGTAGGAGAATGTTTTCTCTGTTGCATGATAAAACATTGAAAACAGGAAAAACACAGACACAGAGAGAGTTTTAATGAGTTGAAGTCAGTATAATGTGGCTAATTCTGAAGTATTGATCACAAGGGAGAAAGCAAGTTTTGTAACTTTGCATTGTTTTGCTAATGCCCACAGTATCCCTTTGAATAAAGCTTGGCTTTTTTGTTATTAAAACTTTGTACCTTTCCTCAAGCTACTGACAAACAGGAGTAAGTAAAAAGATGTTCATAACTTAAAGCTAACGTAGAGTTACATCTCATAAACTTACAGAAAGTAATAATAAGATACACAGCTCTGAACGTGTGAAGAAAGAGTTGCGAGGGAGCTTATCCTGGAGGCTGTTCTTTCTCCTAGTACACCCTCCAGGAAAAGCAGAGACCCCTTCAACACTTCCCCTGCAGTAAGTAATGCCGCAGTGACCCCAGCTGCCTTAGAGAAACCTCCATTGTGGCATCTGCAAGATACCATCTGAAAGGATTAGTGAATTTATATTACAGTCCCTCTCTGATGACAGTAAGATTACTGTTACTATAGCAATGAATGAACAAAAGTAATGTTAGATATAATCCCGTATTTTTCAAATATGGTAGCTAATATGAGGGGCTTAATTACAGGTACCAGGAACCTCATTTTCAGTTTTGAGATCCAAGTTTAAATTATTATTATTATTATTATTATTATTATTATTGTTATTCCTTCTCATTAAAGGAGTGATAATTTTAACAGTATTACTGCTGCTTTATTATTATTTCAGGCTTGGTTCTCAAAACCCTGTTTCTATAAAGGTGTTATTGGTCTTATTCTTGAAAAATATTGCATTAGCTGCCTACAGTAGGAATTCAGAGAATACTCAAAGTAGCTAACTTTTATAATTCTAAAATGGAATACATTATGATTATTTATTTATTTTTAGTGTATGTGTTTCTCTGTTACCATGTCGTTTATGACCTTGAATATTAGACTTTTACTTTCTGAAGTTGTAGATGTGTGTATTACAGCTACTGTTTAACTATGGATATTTTTAAAAGATGGAATCTTCTTCAAACTCTACGAATGAGAACAAATGGCAAGATATATCAGAAGAGATTAAGAAGATTTTTAAGACTGCTGTGAAATTGCTGTATGAGAAAGGAAAAATGAAACACAGCCAAGCAAAGAGATATCTTTCCTCTGGTAAAGTTCGGACTAACTATTTCTATATATTCATTTATTATCTTTTCTATCAACCTTTCCACAAACATGAATATTTCTGTCAGCATTTCTCATATAATTGAAGAGAAGAAAAATGTTCATTGTGCTTGCTTGAGACCAAAACCTGTGTGAAAGCACCCAGCAATTTCTCTGTGCTTTTTCTGTTTTCTGCAGAAAACAGATGCAATCATTTTAAGAGTCTGCATGTTGGGGGTGGGGGATGTTCTTGAACTGTTTATAAAGGAAAGATAACAGAGACTCTGTGTTCTCTTTTCATCCTCAGCTATTGAAGATGAACTTGATTTTGCCTTGGGTAAACAAACACCAGCTTTCCTAAAGAAGTGTGTTTGCTACATTCGGAAAATTGCCAACATTGAGCGTTTTGTTAAAATTCCAGAGATGGGAAAATACATGGATGTGGTACATACAGCTGGGAAGTTTCTACGAGATCCCGAAGCCCATGAGAAACTGATCAAGCTCAGGGATGAATTCATTCCTACCATCGTTGCATCGTCCAATCTGAGAGTGTACACGTCTGTCACTCACTGTGACATGAAATTGGGCTACTCCCAAGAAGTGGAGAACCATTACATCGAAGGACTTGGTAAACAGTTCTATGAAGACATGATTGATATAATCCAAGCAACAGTGCAGCAGAATTTTGACACCGAGACAGACTTGCTGTACGATGAAGTTCTTCAACACTCATCGCTATGTAAAACGTACTCCACTTTTTATGAATATAGATGTGAGGCATTAAACATAGTTCACAAGTATGTTCTACCTAGCAAAATAGGACACATTAACCCTCTTATCATATACGGAGGACCATGCACAGGGAAGACTCTGTTGTTAGCCGAAGTGGCGAAGAAGGTAAATAAATACTTTACGTAATACAGTGATGTTAGGAGCAGTAGTGTGTAAGAGCCAACTTAGTTTTCATTCTTTCTTTTGTCAACAGATCTGATATCAGCCCTCAATATATAAAAGAAAAATAATAAAAAGTATATTCTGCATATTATTGTACATATACTCAGAAAAAGACTTACCTGCCAATAATAAAGTGTCCGTATCGTGTGCTTAGCCAAAACAAAAATACTTTATCAGAGCTCTTAAAAACCTAATAGGAATCAATATATTTTTGAATTAACAACATGTATTTCAGAAGGACCTCTTTCCCCCTTGTTCCACTGAGGTCCTATGAATCTGGAACCATCTAAACATCATATGCTGGTTTTGGTCTTATTCACAAATACAACATGTCTTTCCAAGTCATGCCATCTTATGTTGACATCAGAAATTATTCAGGAATTAGTCTGAAACACTTGCTACAAATACACGTGCTACAGATCTGTCTGTAATAACCTGCAAAAATACCTGTACTCATTTATCTGACATATGCTGTTTAAGTCATTGAGCTGAGTACTACAGGGAGATGAGTGAAACACTTTGGGCAGGGCAGGACCAGATGCAGAAAAAGACCAAGCCGGCATCTCTAAGCCTAATTCTTCAGCCGGGAGTCACAACTTTGAGTTCCCCGCAGGGTGCTCAGAGAATTTAGCACAGTGGGCTGGGAAACAGCCGTATCAGCCAGAAGGAAATGGAGAAGGGAACAATAATGTTTAAAATCCCGTATCTTTCCCAAATGTGGCTTCCTGTAGATTCACATTAGTTGCGTATATGAAATTGGGATTTGCAACTCAAGATCTCATTTCAGATCTGAGTACATAAGTTAACCTAGAGATTCTGGTTACGCTTTTCTTTTAAAGTATTCTGCAATAACTTAAAGTGAGGTGAAAATACTTAGCAAGTAAGAAAGAGAACTGAGTGTGTGAGCCTGCACAGACTGAGAGGATTTAAAGCCACATTCCTCACTTGCTTAGAGTATGCTAACCAAAAAACCAGCAAGACATACTTTTTACCCCTTGCAGCAGAGCGTAAGAGCAAAAGTCACAGCCACACCAAGACAGAGCATACTTCTGTGGTCCAGGAGTTAGAGTAACCTGCTAGTAAAGGACAATCTGTACTCTGATCCCTGTGCTCCAAAACCGTCAGGGCATACATTTATACTCAGCTGGGAATCAATGTTAAACAAGTTTAGGTGGCAAGCTGGTCTGCCTGGCCAAGGATGACATTGCTTAGTGTCTAAGGAAGTTTATTAATAAGAGAATCTGCCTCCTGACTTTCAGAAGCGAGACACAGATTTTGCAAAGAGTACCCTGGGATTTATGGACTACATTCTACTCGTGTCCCCTTAGACGTAAGCCTTTTTGTGGATCTGGGTCTTGGTGTTTTGGGATATTACCTGTGCTAAACAAAGATGACATATGATATGAATTTCATTCGGTGCTCATAAATCAAATCAGCCTTGAACTCTGCTGTGGAAGAATTTCCATTCAACCAGTAACGTTTAAAAATGTTTATTTATATATAGCCAATCACTATTTATAAACTCTGTTACTGTGCTTCATTTAGATATTAACTAAATTATGCTCTATATTCTAGTCCTATTCCTGGTTGCAAGAAGAGATGGGACCAGATTCTGACCCTGTGGTAGTTATAAGATTTTTGGGATCCACCGAAACAAGTACAGATCTGAAGAATATACTTCAAAGCATTTGTGAACAATTAGCAGTCAACTATCGTTGCCTCGTACAAAGTTACCCGAAAAAGATTCATGACCTTCGGGACTTGTTCATCAACCTCTTGAATGAGTCTTCATTCCACAGGCCACTGGTGATAATATTCGATGCCCTAGAACAGCTAACAGATAGTGATGATGGTAGGAAGCTCTGGTGGCTTCCCATTCATCTTCCCCGTTCAGTACGGATAATTTTGTCAACACTGCCAAACAAGCATGGGATCCTGCAAAAACTGAGGTGCCTTATTCATGAAGAAGACAACTACATTGAATTGACTGCCAGGGACAGAAAGATGTGTAGCCAAGTACTGAAACATCAGCTGCTGCGAGTTAAAAGAAAAGTAACATCAGGGCAACAAATCTACGTCAATGAAGCATTCTCCAAGTGCACACTGCCGATGTTTGTGAACTTAACCTTCAGAGAGGTCAGGAACTGGAGATCTCACAAAGATGTGGATGAGTCCTCCCTCTGTGTCACTGTCCATGAAAGCATAGAGCAATTGTTTTGGTCACTGGAAAACAAGTGTGGATCAAGACTATTGTCAAGAGCACTTGGCTACATCACTATGTCCAAATCTGGGCTGAGTGAAATGGAACTGGAAGATATTTTAGCCCTTGACAACAGTGTTATGTACGAACTGAGTGAGAGTGTCAGAGAAAGTAACCCACTGAGAATTCCATATATATACATTGCAAGGCTTAAGGAGGGCTTACAGGGGTACTTGATAGAGCGACAGGTGAAAAATGTAACGCTGCTTCTTTGGGCAAATAGGCACTTGCAACTAATTGCCCAGAAATTGTACCTGCACAATGAAGAAGATTTACATGAAATGCACACAGTCATGGCAGAGTATTTCCTTGGTGTTTGGTCAGGTGGACGAAGAAAACCTTTTTACAGCAATGGCCAATATCTGAATGGTTGTCCTGACCATGACGGTAGAGGCCTGAATGAGGATGAAAAGCACTGCATGGATCAGATTGCTTTTGACAGGCAGGCACCTGATCAGCCATGGGTCTTTCAGTGTAATCCGTTAGAGCCTGATATCTTTTTTATCAATCACAGAAAAATGACAGAGCTTATTCATCACTTGACAAGATGTGGAAGAACAGATGATCTTCTGTACGGAGTCATTATGAACTTCAGCTGGCTGTACACCATGATTAGAATAGGGCAGTTTGATAAAGCACTTTCTGACATAGAACTGGCTTACACTTACTCACAAGAAAAGGAGCTGAAATTTCTGGCCAGTACCCTCCGCAGTATAAAGTTCAAAGTAGTAAAATACCCAGGTTCGCTCTCCGCTGAATTGCAGCAGAGGCTTCTCCCAGTAGTAAGTTCATTGCCCAAACTCAGACATCTCCTCTTAGAATGTGACAAGGACGGACCCAAGTACTGCTCTATCGTCCCTTTGCATTCCTCCATGGACGTGACTTACAGCCCCGAGCGCCTGCCACTGTCATCCAGCTGCATGCACGTCACTGAGATTTTGCCTACTTTTAATCCCAGCACAGTTATTGCTGCTTTAGAAAATGGCTCCATCAGCACTTGGGATGTAGAGACCCGCCAGTTACTAAGGCAGATCACAACAGCTCCATCTGTTATCTTAGGGATGAAGCTTACTAGTGATGAAAAGTATCTCGTAGTGGCTACAACAAAAAACACTCTTCTGATATATGATAACATAAATTCCTGTCTTCTGTCTGAGGTGGAAATTAAGGGGTCGAAACATTGTGGAATTGGGGGGGGGTCCAGTTTTATAAATGGATTTACATTATCCGTCAACCATGCGCTTGCTTGGCTCGAGGCCAGCAAAGATGTTACTGTAATAGATCTGCTTTACGGTTGGCCTCTCTATCACTTCCACTGCTGGTACGAAGTGACCTGTGTGCAGTGTTCTCCAGATGGCGTTTATGCATTCTGCGGACAGTATTTGAACACCGCGACCATTTTTCACTTGGGCAGCGGAGAGAAGCTGGCCACCGTGACCTCTGAGTTTTCTGGTGGATTCGTGAAATTCCTTCTCATTCTGGACACAGCCCAAGAAATGGTGATGGTGGACAACGAGGGCAGCCTCTCTGTTTGGAATACGGAGGAAATCACGAATCCCCAGCTTACAGATGATTTTGACTGCAGGAGAGAAGACAGTGAAGTTGTCAGCATAGAGCTTTCTGAAGACCAAAGTGCAATTTTAATTTGTAAGGCTCTCAGCATTGAACTTCTTGACACTCGTGTGTGGAAGGTGGCTGAAAAGTTTAGAGCTAAACACAATGAGCGCTTTATATCTGCCGTGTTGTCCAAAAATGGCAACTGTATAATCGCTTCAATGGAAAATACCTCAGCCATTTTTGTTTGGAGAAGAGATACGGGACAGTGTATGGCAAGCTTACAGGAAATCTCAGGAACTATAGTCAGGCTAATTAAATCAAATCATCATAACATGCTGCTATCCTTATCCACCAGTGGTGTCCTTTCTATTTGGGATATAGACATCATAACTGCTATGTCCAATATTGACAAATCTGGCAAGCCTATCCAAAGACTGGTGTTGCCAGCCAGAGGTGAATTAATATACACATTGGATGGATCGGATTCTGTCCATAAGTGGAACTTCAGCACTGGATTTATTGAAGCCGTGTTCAAGCATGAAGGTATTGTTGAAAACTGCGTGCTGACCTCTTCTGGAGAGATAATGGTTACATCAGATGATAAATGCAGCCAGTACGTATGGCACACTGTTAGTGGCGAAAATATCTTTCGCATTAATGGACAAAAAATCTCAGAGCTAATGATTACTCATAACGATCAATTTGTAGTCTCTCTCTGTGAGCAAAATGCATCCAGAGTTTGGCGACTGGCTACAGGACATAGGGTTTGCAATATTTTAGTTGCCTTACAGAATGCATTTATAACAACTGCAAATACATTCGTAGTCGGAATGGCGAAGAATAAAGTGTTGGCAGTGAGTCTCTGGACAGGCAGTATAACCAAGAAGTTTTGCTGTGATGATGGTGCAAGCATTGTGGATATTAAGCTGATACCAGACTGCCCAGATATTATAGTATTTATAACATCTACAGAAACTGTGAACATCTGGAGCCTAACAGAGGAAGTCATCTGCAGACGCGTACAATTGCCTACCAATTTCTTAAAAAATTTGGAAGACTTTGAAATATCCCCAAATGGGAAGCTAGGAATTATAACCCGTGGTGATGAGAACATCAATGTGCTTGATTTATACAGTGGAAAACTTCGTGTGGTTCACGCTCCGGGTATCATCTGGCGGCAGAGGCTGTCTCGGGATGGCCGCTATCTTGTGTACATCTGTTTTCGCAGTGAAGAAGATGATGACAATGGTGCAGTCTCTAGTTTAATAGTAATGAGGCTTGCAGATGGCAAAAACATCGGTGCCTGTTCTCTTTATAAAACTCCCACTTTTCTTGCACTCTCACAGAGACATTTAAATATTATTATTGGATTTGATGATGGAAGTATAGGTACCTACACTGTAGTGGATCGAGTCGACGCTGCACTGAAAATCAAAATTGCTACTTCAAACAGCCGTCAGATTTTCAACAACACAACACAAGTGATTAGGCCAAAATGTCACAATTATAGCTTCAAAGTGACTGCAGACTGCATTTGGAGGGAATCAACCGAAGTATTTGCAAGGGATAGCCCCATTACAGTTACAGAGCCTGAGGTGAGTGAAGCAACGCCAACCAAAAAACACAACTATTGCTATGAGAAAGTGTGCTCAGCCATAGATTGCAGAGGACACAGCTTTGCCGCTGACAACTGAGTAACCGTCTGGAATAGCTTATCTGAATAATAGTATACATGCATAGATTTGTCTTCTGAATTCACGTAAAAATCAGTGCATTTCTTGGAAGACAGAAACAGCAGAGGGCAGACCAGCTGTTTTTTCCTCAACAAATATTCTTACATTTATGTAAACAAAAAAAGCAAACATAAAGCAAATGGGCTGCAGGGTTTTTTAAATTTCGGAATACAAGGTTCAGTCCAGGATTTCACCAGGGCCTTGATTAAAAATTTGTAGCAATACTATCAAAATTGTTATGCTATTACAGAAGTTAGGTGATTTTATCTGGGACTGACAAACTGTTTTAACTAGAACTAAAGCTCCACACGATTGGTGAGAAGAGTCAGACCACTATTTTATATACGAAGTCGCCTAGATGGGTCTATAGCTAACAGCCAACTTTATACCCACTTGCAAAAATGTGTTTTTCTGCTTGATGGTGCAATGACAAGATGTCACCTGCCAACCTGGAACACTTGATACATTCCATCATCATTTAAAAAATGCCTACTTTTTTGTTTTTTAATTGGGATTGATCTTTGGGTTGAAAGGAGTAGGTGCCAGTCAGCTGCAAACATGTCCACATGTGAGCTGATTAGTATTTGTTCACCTCAATGAATGGACTGAAAGATTTTTTTTTTTCTTAATTGCATGCAGGGTTTTCAGGTTTCTGTATTGTGATAAAAATGATAAAAACCTAGGTCATAAAAGGAGTATAGGGTTTGGGGGTTTATTTTTGGTTTGGGGAATTTTTTCGTCTTCACAGTGTGTATTAGTACAGGTCGTAATGAAAACTTTTTTCAAAGAGAAAGGGCATTACAGATGAACAGTTAAACACATTAATTTCTTTATGTTGAAAGGTATCCATTTTGTTGTAAGAAAGTCTAAAGTATCTCCTATGTCCCCAAAGTAATCTTAATAGAAAGTTTTCAGACATGCCATGTATTAATCTTGATAACATTTGCCTTACTATCATTTCTGTTCTTTCCCATGATAAATACAGATCAGATGACCAAACACTCTGGGACTGCTTGTATATGTGCTGAAATACTCCACTAAATGTAAAGGCTGTCCAAAGGTTCTTTACTGGTCCAATTTGTAATGGGTTTTTCTTACTTCCACGTACTTACAAGCTTCACTTTCTGCTTTAGAACTGTTCTGAGCCTTTTGTACAGTTTTACCAGTTTCAAAGCAGAAATTGTGACATAATGACAAATGCTTTAAAAAAAATTACATTTTGCCCAAGTAAAAAAAAAAAATTACTGGACAACATCTGAAAGAATAAAAAGATTTTTCCCTCCTTACGTATCTTATAATTGGCACACCTGTGGAAATATTTTCAAATTATTTAAACAAAACAATTTTATTTTTAAAAATAGAACTCCATGCCACAAATTTCCAAGAAATGAATGCTAAGCTAGAACTTAATGTAGTGTGTGAATGTTCAATGTACAAGCCAATATAGTATATTAAGTGACTTGAATGATTTTTCCTAACTTGTTTGCAACTAATAGATCATATTGAATGTTTTTATGTAAACTTTGTATTGTTGGGAAAACCTACCCAATCAGAGATTTATATTTTCATAAATGTCAAATTTAGTTAAATTTTGTTACAGAGTTGTTAAATTAGAAATCTATTGCAGTCTTCAAACAATATACAGTCTTGTGTATGCATTGTTTGTACTAATAAACTAAGGAAACAGACTTGTGTGTGTCCCTTAATTTTAGGGAAATTTCACTCTGGCAGAGGGACACAAGGCATTTGCAGCTCCCATTAGCCTGTATTTAAATCATTTTTAAGGACTATATTCGTAAGGAAAAATTCCAGTATTTTTCCCACTTGTGTTAACTAAATCAAGCATTCAAAAACCAATGAAATTCACCAAAAAAATCCATGCCTAGATGCTGCTTATGACTAGATTGCATACTGCCAGTGTACAAGTCAACAGACATGAAGGCTTGTGCAACCTACCCAGTAGAAAGCTCAGAAAAGAGGGGAGCACCTGAAATCCCACTCCCCTTCAGACCTTTGGAGCTGCAGGAAGGGGCTGTGGGATCCACGCCTCCCAGGATCCCATCCTGAAGGTAAGCAACTTCCACCTTCTTTCAGACACTGAACATGACTCACACATTTCAGCCTTGAACTCCTTGTCCATAACCTGCATAATGTTGGAAAGTTAGTTCCTTCATTATCTTGGAAGAGTAAAAATACATCTCTTGGCTGCCAGCAGACTGGCTAACTTTGGGTAGTAAAGGAGTATAACATAGAAACAAAGCAAAACACAGAAAAGGAGAAATTTTCTTCCTTTTGGGGAAGCACTACCAGGACCCAGCTGGTCCCAGCTCAGCTGAGTGCCTTATCGATAGAGTACCCAGACTTGCTCCTCTTGTTTTCTGGCTCAGTAACTTTTGTGGTCTTCTGCACAGCGGCACGGCTTCTTGGGGCAGGAGATAGTCCCTAGCGAAACAGAGGATTGGCCTAAAAGTGAGAGCAGTCTTCCCTTCATCTTAGGTCAAAGGGGGAACTGATTTTAGGCCTTGTCTCATTGGTCAAAGCAATAGGCTGACATATGAAAGCAGTGATGCTGTATATAAAAAGGCATGGGTGTTCTTGTCCTGCTTTGAACCTTAGTCTTTTATGTTCTAACCAAGGACAGCAAGAGTGGTGCAGCACTACTATGTTTCTTAATTGTAAAACAATGAGAAAGACGAACATGAACATGACTCCTAATCCACTTAAACCCTTCAGCCAAGTATTGGGTTCCCTAATCTCACTGAAGGATGCCGTTTAAGTCCTGTCCCTCCTCATAGTTTATCTATGTCTTAATAGATGAACTCTCTCGTTCTACTTTCCAGCTTTCTGAATCTATTTCTCAGGGGTCAGACTCCTCACACTGAGCCGAAGCAGCAGGCACAGGTTTCTGAATGGCATTAGGCTTCTCAGTGTCCAAATACTTGCTACTGCAAGAGTTGGCATGCCATAGCCCCTCCCAAATCTGCCCCCAA
Organism: Platalea leucorodia; assembly: GCF_965183815.1. Classification (NCBI taxonomy): domain Eukaryota; kingdom Metazoa; phylum Chordata; class Aves; order Pelecaniformes; family Threskiornithidae; genus Platalea; species Platalea leucorodia. The sequence goes on along the minus strand of NC_138828.1, from coordinate 61,668,284 downwards.
GTATGTCTATGCAGTGGTACAGGGACAAAGTAGTTTCTCTAATAACAAGCCATCCAAATGCCAAGTGCTGTTCTATCTCTACATAGGAATAATTTACTTTCTTTTATGGAGCACAATTTGCATATCTAGAAGAAAGCTTTCATTTATTCTTTATCTAAAGTGCATCAATAAACAGGCTCAGATGGGGTCCATATTTTCTGACACAGAAGATTCTAGGAATAGGCTGTAGCTGCGAGAAAGCTTTAAAGGGGAATTAGCCGGAAATGCTTTGGCAGACAAAGGTAAGCCAGGGGTCAGCTAGAAAAAATATTTTTATCAGTCATTTCCTTTGCACCACAGCTGAGGAATGCACGGCCTGTGACTTCATGTCATACGGCCTGTGGCCATTTGACTTTTTTCACATTATTGCTAGATAACATCAAAATGCGAGTTAACGTGTAGCCTGGAAAAGGCATTCAGAAGGCATTCAGGTTTCAGTGGTTCCCCAGCCCTGACTTCTCCATGCTGCATACTCAAGCCCTGTACATAAACCTGTGGAAACAGAAGTTTTAGCCATCTACGAAAGGGAATTTAAAGCAAAACTCCATCGCTAAAATGGCGTTCATATGCAAGGGAGACTATTTCAGCCTCAGATCAGCTTAAAATCCTGAGATTTTGCCCTTTGTCAAAAACTTCTTATGTGAGTCTTACAATACATCATAAAACGGGTCCTTTGGGTCATTATCACTAGGCTATCGGCAACAATCTGCATTAACTTTATTTTGTCGATGAGGATTAAAAAATACCTGTTTTAACATAAATATTAAGACTGTGAAAGGAGATAATTCTGAGATCTATTTTTATTTCTTCTAATTATGAAACCAAAGACATCTTGCTTTTTCACACATTATTTTTTATGTAACCATAAAATTGATTATGTAATCATCCAAATGTGGACTAGGGCCTTTGGATAGTTTTTGTTATCAATGATTTTCATTATCAAGCATTACTGCTACAAATATGACCTACTTCAAAGTTCTTGTAGCCTGTTAAGGACGTTACTCAGTATCTCTTCCTGGAACACCACCGGGCTGCACGGAGAGTAATGAGCTACATTTTTTTCCTGTGGTGTACCTTTCCAGCCTGGTCACTGAACGCCATTCCTTGTATTTTGGAGGTAGTCTCCTGACTGATGTGAAGTGATGCTTTCAGTATGGGTCTAAATCATAGTCTCAATTCTCAATTTCGACAGGGAGGTCAAAGGCTGAAGGAACAGTCATCACAATCCGTCCCACAGTGGGATGAGGCATTTTATCATGCGCTTTTCCAGAAGGGGCAGTTTGCACCACCATCCTTCTGTTGAAAAGGGACTTTCACTATTGAGGACCAGCTACACAGTGCTAAATTCACTTGAAAACACAGGCCAATAACCAGAAGAGTGTGAGGGAACGTTCTCCCAAGATGTCCAGTCCAGCAGAATGTGCTCTTAAAATCACAAGTGGTTCCCAAAGTGACTCTTAATATCTGCCCCTAGCAAGCTCTTTTCCCTACCTCCACTGCCCCATCATCCCAGGCCCACGCTGCTCCCATCCCAGCTCGGCAAAGCCCCTGACGTGTTCCCAGCCATGGTACACTCTCCACCTGCAGCACCTGCCCTTTTGGCAGCACACCGGTCCCCCCTCCGGCCTCAGCAGGGCATATACAAAAGCAGATTTAAGGCACGTTCACATGTTCCTGCTGTCACAGCTTTCACCACACAATACTGCCACACCAGCACGGGTCTTACTTTTACGTAGCATATAACAGAGATAAATAAAATCATCTCCCTGCTTTCATGCAACAGCTCTCATTCCACATGCATTTCGGTGAATGTGAGAAAGCTTCTAGTCTAAAATAGATCTATTCAGCATATTTAAAGTGAAACGTACACACTTGCAATGTGAGAGGTGAAGCAAAAACCTGGACATGCTGTAACACAGATGAAAACAGAACATCCCAAAAGCAACAGGACAGTTTGCTGCTGTTGTCTCCATTATTCCATTGCCTGTTAGTAAATTGCCTGGCACTTCCCGCTGTTAAGATCATGTTGACCATAGTATCAGAAGTTACAAAGTTAACCTTTGGGGCTGTAATTTTTCAAGGCAGACTTCTATCTCAGCTGGAACATTCTTCAGAAAACCGCAGCCAAAACAGTCAACTAAGGCACAAGAATGAGATTAGAGGAAAAAGAGGATTTCTGCAGGCTGAATGTCTCAACTACTTTTCCTTTGAAAAAAATGTTGTCACACCCGTGTTTTTGAACAAGGACTATGGATCGGTGAGAAAAGTGATCATTTCATCCAGGACACATCTGTGAAAACCTGATCAAACTATCAGCCTGAAAAGATCCCAGCAGTTTGCACATATTCATAGAAAATGTTAGGTTTCAGGAACACAGCACGCTTGGGACTGCAGGGGCTGAGGCAGAACTTCTCTGCTACTGCAGCAACACTGGGTGTGGGTTTGAGAAACTGCAAGAATGAATAGTCTCTGGAATGCCAAAAATATGGTAGCCCTGAAAAGGGTCTGATGAGGAGGCCAAGTATCAGGAGAAAGGGGGAGGCAGCCTCCCCGAGGTCGCTTTCAGTGGCCTCCTGGCCAACAGCACAGCTTTTCCACTGGGACATTTCTCAGCCTATTAGCCCAGCTCATTAGCCCAACCACCATGAGGGTAATGGCAAAACACCACCGGACGTGGAGCTGGCCCACGGGGGCTGGCTCGGGCTTGGCAGGGCTGTAAGCCGGGTACGCAGCACAGGCTGTGCGCGGGCCTGCACACAGCATCACGCTCCACGCCGCAGAGGTAGCCCCGAGCTGTTTGCATCTCCTGCCTTCCTCACCTCCTCTAACAACTTGGGGTTATGTTCGCCTGACAAGGCTTTAGTTACTGACCAGAGAGCCTTTGGGAGAGTTTAGTGAAGGTTTTGTAATAAGACGTTTCCTGGCTCTCAAAGTCCATTTTCAGCTAATGCTAAAAGCTTGCAGGGATAAAAAAAAAGAAAAATCTGCCAAAGAGCTGTTGCGCAGCTTTGCAGTTCGCTGGCTCACAGACTCTAAATGATATTTGGCCTTTACGTGATGACATAGCTCTCTACTTCAAATAAGCATATCCAAAGCAGCTTTTATTAATTTGTTTGCTGGCATCCGATGTTTCAGCCTCGGGTGTGCAGCTCTGCAGATGAAGGCTGGGGCTCAGTGGCGCAGCCAAGTCTCCGCTCCCCGGCACGGGGACCCGTCAGCCCTCAGCCCACTGCCGAAATGAGTTCGACAGCCTCATCTTAGCTCACTGCAGCCCATACGAGGAGAAGCAGGAGAGGGCAAACCCAGCCCACTGCTGAGGTAGGATTTTAGGAGGATACTTTGCATGAGAAAGGCAAGCAGGACTCCAGCGCACCACTTACATGGGGAAGGCAAGGATGCAACCCCCGGCAGGCAGGGAGGCAACCCTAAATCCCCATTATTTAGATGAGAACAGCACACCTACTCGTGCAGCAGCTGAACCTTGTACAGCTGCTTCCATGAGGCTTAACAGCACAAACAAAGGGCTTAGTAGAACATTTCCAAAGTACTATCGAGTAGGCTCTGTTAGCACTGCTTTGGGCCCCCCGGCTGTGACACATGCAGTTCGATGATGCAGCGTTAGTGCCAGTCCCTTCCGCGAGGTGGTTTGTTGGGGTTTTTTTTGTTTTGTTTGTTTGTTTTTTACAGTTTCCAGGTACAACGATATACGTTAAAGATTACAGGTGGGAAACACCTGACCCAGCTGCTTGCAGATATTGCCTAAGTTAAATCTCTCCTCCTGCACAGGGAACACTCTCCTAACTGGATGTGGCAGCAGAACATCTTTCATATCACTTTTGGAAGCACCGCACCCAAACCAAAATGATTCCAGGAAAGTCAGCAACTTTCACAGGTAAATGTGACGCGATGCCTGCAAATATACCTTAGAGCAGAGTTCCTCCATAAAGCATCACCCAAAACAGTGGGGATTAAATGTCACTGATAGGAAAAACTACCTGATTTAACAGAGGAACTTTCTGCCAAATCCCTCCAGCGCCGTTTGTGACATGGGGAGATTTAATTTTAAGAATATGCAAATGACATCATTCACACACTGACGGGCTCAGACTTTGTTGTGGTCGTGGTAAGCGACTGTCCCGGAGGAAAAGGAATTATTTGGCACGTGTTCTTCCTCTTCTCCTTTTTCTAACCCTGACCAGAAAACAGTGAGCTCTATCAGGTTTTCATCCAGCTTGCAGGTAAAGGGTTACAGAGTCTAGGAAGTATTAAATGCAAACTTTAAAGGACTTTATTTTCATCTACGGTCACATGATGCCTTAATACCCAATGACACTAACTACAGTGTCTCATTAAGAGGTCATGCAAACTCCCAAGCTAAACAAGGCATTCTTATATATTTAACATTCAAATGCAGAAGCCAAGCTAAGCCATGGAAGATTGTAATCAGAAAAAAGCTACACTTCCTGATCCGCACAAAAGCTACAGGTAGGAAAAGTTCTTCTTCCTTTAAACTTGTAACGTTGTGATTTTAAGAGAAACTGTCTACAGGGCATATTTTACACTCACTTTCTTTTTTAGTTTTCAAAATAGTCTTAACAGTTTTATCCTGGAAATATCTTACCATCTCACTTGTTCCACCTGTTGTAGAGTCAGTATTGTTTTTATACTCAGAAACACAGTTGGCTTAGCAGAAATCCAAATAAAACAATCTTTTTAAACCAAATCTATTTAAAAAGTAATATTTTTAAAGCTTTCTTAGTTATTTAAACCTTTGTGCTTGTTAGAGTATGTGGGGCGAAGGGGGAGTTAATGTGTCTTTGATGTCTGAAATGAAGGGATTTAGAACTCTTCTGACTTTTTACTTATACTATGAATTGCACATTGTTTCAGTCACTTCAGTCAAACTGTATTTTAACGGATGTGGCTTCCTCACTGAACTTACACGATTTCTGATTTCCCCTACTAGAATTCAGTGCATTCAAAAAAAAAAAAAAAAAAAAATCTTACAAAAGCAAATGAAAGGCAGATGGGGAGGGTATTTCAGTGCTCCATAAAAGGAGAAAAATTTACAAAATAGAGAGCAGGAGGAAAGTCAGTTAAAACCCAGTTAATTGAGAATTTAAATGACGTTAAAGCATACCCATTTTCACATGGAGAGATAAAGTTTCACTGACAATTGCTGGCAATATTGCAGTTCATTTTTTTTACTTGTGCTGAAGGATTTTTCCAGGGTACAATATTAGCATTTTTATCACTAAGATCTTTTTCTCATCATAATTTTTCTTTAAACTGTAAATGTTTTCAGACAGTGTTCTAAATACTCAGCATTTTAATCCCTTTATAGGAATTTACTTAGAGACTACATTCTGTAAAGCTACAGAATCTCTACTAAAAGATCTGTAGTGCATCATAAGATTTCTGCCCCCTGGGGATTCCCACTGCACATAAGCAGCAAGCGGTGTTTATTGTTTTACTCCTACAATGGTTGGGTGGTGATTGCAAGCAATGAATTTTTTCCCCAGTTTATTCTATAAAACCCATCTCTTTTTCTTCTTCCCACATAACGCTAGGGGATACTAAAAAGCAGTGGAGAATGATAATACCTACAGCACCTTGCTGCAGATAAGCTCTCAAACAACTTTTTGCAAAAAAAAAGTGCTTTATCATTACCAGTACTTAAAATAAATTTGAGAAAATTTGATCTCAAACAAGTTCACCAGTAGCGCTTCAAAAAATTAATATTGTCATTCACTTTCAGGGTCACCATCTTGAAACATTGTAGGTCTAATGTTGAGGAGGACCAAGACCCTAGTATAGCCTAATATGTTCAGCCTGAGACATCAGAACATTTTTTATCAATCAAACCAATTGTACTCTTAACCTCCCAGCAGAGTCACTCACAACTGCACTGCTGGGAATGTAACAAAAGCCACTATACTTCAAAAGAACCGTTCCAAATTTACTATAACTGACCTCCGAACTTAAATTATTTACAAAAATCTATTTAGAAACTCTTGTAGATAAGGGGCTTATTTGCTAAGCTAAATTTAAATCTTAGGGGAGTGAGGGGAACGCACCAGCTCCCAAATAAACAGCCATCCTATAACACAGGCTTTCACTGCGGAGGAACGTTGCACCTGACACGCTAGGAACAGCCCGCCAGGGCCACTCTCTTAAGAAATGTTTGTACAAATTGGGTGTGTCATGGTAAACCAGCACTTAGCTCAGCAGTTAGATCTGTTGAATGTTAATTACGCAAAGTATCTTCGCGGGGTGGAAGGTAGAAAAAGCACTAAAGTTACTCTGTGACCAGAAAGACAGACAAGCCATGGAATATGAGGGAGCAGTAACTCCTTTCCTAAAGAAAGGAATAAAAGTGAGGCATTTGCTATCTAGCACTCTAGCACTTCAGATGTTCTTTATACCCACAATTTCACAAGCCTTACAGGAATTTGTACTGCTTAAATTATTACTTTTTTTCTGATTAAATAATCCCACCTATTCTCTTGCTTTGTCGCATATGGAGCCAAATGGAGCGTTGTTTCATGGGGAGGACACACAAATCAAATACTTCCTGCTCATAAACAAGGAAAGAGAGTTCTTAGAAACTGAGATTATTGGAAACCCAAGAAAGATTTTTCACTTGGATCTTGGGGGAAATCAAGCAAACATAAAAATCAAAACTCTACCAGCAGTTTGGAATAGTTTTCTCTTTACCCCCAAATCAGAGCTAAGCCAAGCATTGGTCAAAAGCCAGTCTAGGTCTTCCAAAAGGCTTGCAAATCTCAGGAAACTGGTACCAGATTTAAGGGTAATACTGAAAATCATCAACCTGATGATTTTTGCGCAGCTCTAGGTCAGTGGGAAGACAGAGCAAAACCTGCAAGTGAAAGGAACTGTGGCTTCCTTGGAAAGCCCAGTTGAAAGTGGTCACCGTGCAGAGTAAACATTTATGAGCAGTGAGGCCCTTCTCTAACCACACGGTTGGTTGTATCTGATCTCAAGGAAACAAACTTACTTAAAGTAAGTATTTGCTCTCAGGCTTTACTGAATGAAAGCCAAGGAAAGCCTTTCTTCACATCTTTCAGGAAGAGATGGCCTTTTACTGTGTTTGCACAGTATCTGGTTAAACACGGCCTCAGCATTGTCTACATCTTCCACTGATAACATTTCTCAAAAGACTTGGGGTGGGGGGGAACTCAACACATGTAACCCACTGAAAAATGATGAAATGTAGTCAGGTAACAAATATTTGTTTGGAACTTACACTTCCTCCTTCAGACCCTGTTTATCTGAGAATTATATATGGTCACCTGTCAGCAGAGCATGCCCGTGATTTCCACAAACAAACTTGTTGTGGGGAGGGCACAGCTAACACAGAGCAGGAGGCCAAAGCCCCACTTCTTAACCAGAAGAGCCTTGCTTAGCACCTGATCGTGCTAGAGAAGCAACACCAAAACTTCACATCCAAGAAACGATGCATAGAAATTGGTGATTTTTGCTGAGCTACAGAAGAAGAATGCTGGCAAGCAGGATGTATTGCCAAGGAGAATAGGTATAAAACACGATGTAGTTTTACTTACTGAAAGTTTGATATCTAAACGGACAAAAAAAAAACAAAACAAAAAGAGTTTTGGTAGAAAGGTCAAAAGGGATTATTGGATGGGGGAATAAAGGCAGCAATTCCTGTGAGCTCTCCTCTGAGTCACTTTCACTTAGACATATGAAGGATCTTTAAAATTTTATTAAAAGACAAGTACATTGTTTGGAAACTAAACATTTAATCACTTACAGCAGGAAGCAGGGAAAAAAAGGCCCAAGTTTTCTTTCTTGTGTGACGTTTTTCTGTCTGCAGTTTTTATACAAGTTTATTTAACTTCCATTTTTTCACTTTAACCACAGATGCTTGCTGCAAAGCCACAGATGCTTTCTGGTTAGAAAAATATTTCTGGTTGAATATTCTATTATTAATTCACATAAGTTACTTTTCCATTTGGGATAGCGAGGAGTAAGCCATCTCCTTGGGGCTTACTTTTTTTGGTGTTACCAACTGGGCCTGACTCAACTTTGCATCATTTCCCAACTATTTAATATAGTCGTGTATTTCTATTAAAGAGCAGTTAATTGTCTGATTTTACGTAGACAAGGTCCAATGCCTTGCTATAGCAGGTAATCTGCTTTTCTGAAAGAGCTGAGTAACAAGGACAAGAGTATCCCATGTCAAGAAGAACACACCCCCAAAGACTGAAAACCCTTTCAACCTGAAGTCCATCCTGGGAACTTTTCATACTGGCTCCAGTGGGAATAGTATCAAATCCTCACGCTGTCAACAGAGGCCAGGAGAAAATGGAACAGCCCAATGCAAGCTGTGCCAGTGCTACCCAGCACACTGTTGCCAGCAGAAACGACAGGACGGCAGCAGCACAGGTTTGCCTGTGCTGGACAGAAGCTCTCCACACTGCATGAAAACCGATTCTTTCACTGCTGCCCAGCCTCCCGTGCTCAGGACAGGTGCATCTGGATGTTAAGGCACTTTGCCCAGGCAGGTTGGCATTATTGTCCTCTTACGACACACTCGGAGGCAGTCTCTGAAGGCAGCTTTAAGGCAGGAGAGACAGGGAGCGTCCCAAATGGGCCGTATGGAGCCACATTCCCACAGTCCTGGGGACTTCTCAGGCTGTGGATCTGTTCCTCCTCTGACCACCTGCCCTCCCCATTGTATTTATTGCAATGACTGTATTTATTGACTGAGCTGTATTTATTACACTCACTTCCCCCTTCATCCTGCAGCCACTTTGCAACACTTTTATCAATGCTAGATTGGGGAGTGTCCAGCTTTATCTACCTTATTAAGGACCTGAGCTTTGTGCAACACTCTAGGGTACAGAAAGCACCACCTAGGCCCTGACACGGCTGCCCAGCAATTTCCTCCTCTCGCTTCTGGGCTGCGTGCTCCCTCCGACAGCCGCCCGCTGCAGCGGGGGCCCTCCCCAAGGCCCGCCGTGCCAGGGCACCTCCCAGCTCCGGGACTGCAGCCCGCAGCCAGCCCCTGGGCTCCCTTGCCTGCTGCTCCTCTTGCCCAGCTAGCAAATCCACACTGCTCTACCTTACGGGCAGACTCTTTCCCTCCAAAAAGGCATTATCAGCTCTCACTCCTCCTAGAGCATGCAAGCTTGACAGTGATTGCATTTTTATGATTTTAACCTTACTGATTTCCATGGAGCTATTCTCCTCATCTACTTCTGATTTACTCATAGTAAAAGAAGCATAAGTCTCAGGCAAATTCAGGCTTTTGAAGTAAGCTGGCAGTCTTGTTCACTTACAGCTCAGTGGAAAACAAGCAGTTCCTGTCAGCTGTCGGGAACCTGAATAAAGCTTTGTTACCAGCCCCTCTGTCTCTGTTTTTGGTTTGGGTGTGGCATGGAAAAAACAATATTTACCATCTCAGTAGCTGTGCCCTTTGTGTATTTGTTTTCATATTCCCTTTCCCCATGTGAATTTAGCAGATGTTGCACGGCTTGATATCAGCCCTGCATTTCTGTTGTCAGAGTACATCTAAGTCTCCACTGAATGTTAGTAATGAATAGGCAATGTCTGTGCAGCAAAGATACAGATTCAACTGCCAGGCACCGTTTCAGCAGCAAACGTGCATAAAGACCAAAAATACCACAAGATTTCATTTGCAATGTAAATGAAACAAAAGCTACAGTCATCAGCCCTAAACTGAAGGCCTCCAGGGGCCTGAGAAGCTACAGCCATGTGCAATGTCTGATTTCTGTCCTTAACATCTCTTTTTAAATTAAAACCACTTGGGAATATCTTCCATTGCTTTGGATGAATGCACACAGACTGCTAAAGGCTAGTCCATATTTACCAATATACATGAAAAACTAATGCTCAGTGTAATTATCCAAGTGCAATTATCCAATTAATTACCTTCTATAAAAACGTTTCCGTTCACTTTGTTTATATAGAGTACAAACATATGGATTTGCTAATGCGCAGCTGATCAAAAAACCCCAAAGACAGTTTAAGAAAACAGAGCAAAGCTAAAGCCGAAGAGCTAGATGCTAGGGGAAGGCCAGCTTGCTGCTTTCACAGCCAATACCAGCACCAAGTATTCATCAAGCTACAGCCTTAGCTTTGTTTCAGTTCTCTGCCATCCTTCCACGATAAAGCTTTACAGTGGCACCGCTGAAATCAATGCAGCTGGACTTTCCTCCTGGAGAGAGTGAGAGAGCACCTACTTAGCTCAGAGCACGTATTGTTACCCACATTTTGCATGTGGGAAAGGTCAGGTTTGAGAAGCAAGGAGCTAAATCAGCCCCGTGGCTCTGTGCAGGAGGCAGAATTTGAATCCAAGTCTCTCAAATGCTCTAAGAGCCAAATCTGCCTGTAGAGACTAACACCCTTTAAAAATCCAACCCAGTGTCAATAACTTTCTGGTCATGGGGCAATATGTCAGACTGGCCAATAAATAAAGTTCTAACACACAGGCAGCAGGTATTTGCTTTACAATAGAGCTGAGACACACCATTTATAGCCACAGCATAAACCCCTTGGAACAAGGAGTTCTGCTGGAAATGTCAGCCTGTTGTTAGCATGCAGCATCATGAGCTACTCCACTGCCGAAACACAGTCCCACAAGTCAGACTGAATTGTGCCATTTTCATTGATGATTTTGGTGAATACAGCCCATTTTTTTGCACAGGATTAAACGAAAAAGAAAGAAGAAAAAAAAAAAGGGATTACTAAACTGGCTCTATGCCAGACAACACTAAGTCTTTTAAGGCAATGAATACTTTTCTATAGCTTTCAAGTATTGTTCTACTGAGAGACTGGAAAAGGTTACAAATACAATCAAGAGAAGCAGTTCAATAATACAACAGAAATTCAGCTGTATTTTACTGCTATCTCACCATTACCATATCTTAGCCACATTTAGACCTTTTTAATGCAGTGGTCAATACTTTGGATCTGCCTTGTGCTAAGAAATAATTATTGTAATTATAATATAAAAACTCTTTGTTCTTGTTCACAAAATTGTTGTGTTTAATCATTCCCTTAGCCACCCATCATCATGCAATGTCTGTAAAGGAAATTGGTTTAAAATAACTAAATGGAAAAGTTCACAGGCACTCTAAACAGCTCTAGATTAAATTATCTCTATGCTTTACACATTAATCTAAGTGCTGCATTTAAAAGAAAAGAAAAAACCCTTTGAAGTCAAGAAGAGCTCATGTAAGAGAAAAAGTCACATCACATAAAAGGGTCTTTATTAAGGTGGTGTGTCACAGTCTTTTCTTGAAGATTTTTGAGTGTGACTTTTAGTGCTTTCTGTATTTTTCTGTTTTAAAAGGTTTATTATCTGTTTTCACAGTACTTTGTAACTATGGCCCAAATAATCCTCTGCTTTTCTACTCTCTGCTGACCATTCTTTATGTGAAATGTTCAGGAACAATGAGGTAAAAAATGCATCCTAGTATGTTTCCCACACTTGTTATGTAGGAGTACCCTGTAGGGGGAGCATCTCAAGCAATGACACTGGGGGAAAAGACCCCCTCCCAAAGAAGGGTGAAGGAAAAAGAAATGCATCAGGTGTATTAATATTTTTCAGGCTATGTCTGATCTGAGGGCTGATACAGATATAAAGAAACCGATTTATATGGCTTATACTGTTTTAGAAAGATTCCTGGTTTTAATGTACGTATTTGACCCTTCTCAAACATCCCCATAGCTGACTGGGTCTAAGCAGTTTTACTTACAAGCTACAAGATCATCTCAGAAATAACTGCTTGAGTCAGGCACACCATAGCCTTACCATTCACCGAAATACCAGATTCTAAACATTTGGTGCCCCTACATGCTAGGCATTCATCCGAACTGTGGACCACCAATATCTGACATAACTAAAAATATTACCATTTTGCTCACAAAACAAACCAACTCTGCTCCCACAACAAGTCAAATTCTTCTGCTGGGGAAGGAGCTTCTTCAGGTCTCCCAACACAAGGTATATTATTTAGCTGGATATCGTGTTGTGATCCAATTAAAAAGCAACAAGTATAAGAAATCATGATGAAAGTGATAAAATCAATTTTACCACTGTTTCCATACAGGAAAACCGGGTAAGGAAACTTTGAGTTTGTTTTTTGTTGGGGTTTGGGGTTTTGTTTGTTTGTTTGTTTTACAATGGGCAAAGTAATATTTTTCTTTCAAACCCACTGACTAATATGCACCAAGTATGTTGTTCTCCAGGCTTTACGTTTACTTCTTCCACACCATTCTTCTATATGTGCCTTAGCCCAAACACTGTGCCCTATGCACAGCCTTCTGATTCTCAGACTTGCTAGCAGACATGAATTTGGGCAGGAGGCCGAGTTGTTAATTCATGGTGTTCTCTTTCAGTCTTCCCAGGAAACTATACATTTTGGCTGAATAGAGAATTTATAGCATGTGCTTTGTGGGTCATACCTACTCCTCTGTGTAGGATTCACTTTGGGCTAGCAGTAACAAACCAAGGATCTAACTCTTGCAAACTCAAGCTATTTATAAACAGGTTTCAGTATCTTTTCTTTCTGTTTACATTCCAATTTGAAGATCCAGTTATAACTTGAAGTCTTCCCAAAAGATTTTCCAGTCTGCCAGCCACACAAAACAGTTCTTTTCCTATATCAACCTAGATTTCCTTTGAAACAATGAAACCAACATCGACTCTTTTCCCTGTGAGTTCTGTTTGCCCTTCAAGGAGCTAAAGTTTCATGTTTTCCCCCCAAACCGGTTGAGTTGCCTTAACCTGTTAAGCTGCCAAACATGTTAAATTGCCTTTGTTGCACCATTTTGAAGTCTGTAAACCATTGATTCTTCTAGCCTTATGAAATTCTTTTTCATTCTCTGTATCATTCCAGCTTGATGCAAAAAGACAAATCTGCAAAAAATTGTTTCATAAGGCCAGTATCTCAGATGAGCCCCAGAAGCATGGCTTATTGCAAATCTGTGGTTTGCACTGCTGTAACAGCTGCATTAAATGAGCATTTGTTAGGATAAAGTAAACCTGACTGAATTTCTCTGAAGTACATTTAGGGCAGATAATCCAGTAGTGGTATGCTCTCCATCCTACAGGGCTTTTATTGTTCAGTATCACGCCATGAAAGAGCCTAGATTTGTATGTTCTACTCTTGACATGAAATAAAGTCAATCATAGACTGAGATTTCTTTGTTCAGTAAAACAGATTTGTTTCTGGCCTGTTCAGTTCTACTTTATCTCACATTCCTACAGCCTGCAGTATTCTTCTGTCCACAGAGCTCACTGTGCAGTGCAGTGCTAACACAGTTGAACAGCTCACCTAGATACTAGCACAAATTCCCTAACCCAAGGACTGGGTCCATCAAGAGCCACCTGTTTTCTAGGTTTGGCCTTCTGTTTCCCAATCTGTGCAAGTCTCTATTGTTACCCTGCAGGATTTGAACTTTATTCAGGTTGTTTTGGTTTTCCTCATCTCCATGGCATCCCTGGTAAGGAGCGTAATATCCAAAGATATCATAAAAAAGCCCTTTGTGCTCCAGAAGATATACAGGGTTTCTTGAATAAGCTTGCTGGAAACTTTGTAAAAGAAACTACGTGAGTAAATACACTACCGCCCAGAAAAAGCCACGCTTCCTCTCCCAAACACATGGAAAGGTTAACTCCATCAAGCCCTGCAGATTCCAGACTCTTTCATCCTCAAAACTTCCTCATCACATAGCTCTTGCAGCTCATTTGACAGAAGGAAAATTAAGCTTAAGTTGGCAAAGACCCCATTCATTTATGCCAAGACAATCCCACACAATTTGGAATTAATCAATAGCACAGAAATCCCCTCCCACCTACCAAATGGAGCCCAGTCTCCAAAAAATCTGCAGAGTCTCTCTAGGGTGGTATTTGAAACAAGCCTGTTTGCAGAACTAGTTTCACCCTCCTCCCATGCCACCTTCCCACACAGAGAAGATCTTTTGCTACTTTCCTCCCATGGGAAAAATAACACACTTATGCGGAAAATGAAGACTAGAGCATCATAAAGCCTGGAAAAGCCTGATATAAGAAAATCTTCTCCCCACTGAGCCAACACACTTTTCTCCCACTGAGAAACACTATTTCTAGTCCAGTGAAATGCAACACAAATGAGACTTTGCACTTGCATCAATGAGCCCTTTTGAAGGCCTGGTAACAAAAGTATGCCTGAAACAGAGCCGGGGCTTCACCTTTCTTTCTCCAGGCATTTCTTTTGCTTTCCAGGAGGCCTGAAGATCTCTTTATGGAAGCAAAGATTGCAATTGATTGCCACAAAGCTTTCCATGAATGGCCTTTTTGAAGTATTCAGGTGAGATGCCTGGAAGACTCTGAGGTGTTTGCTATTCAGTGTGCAATTACCTAGCTCCCATTATACTTCAGGGCTTTTGCCCCCTCCCTTCCTGCAGGATTTCCCCATATAAAGAGGCTGTAGCTGCTTTGCCTGTGAGTTACCTTCAGTTTTTTGCAGTATTTCCTTGTTAGAGTTACAGCAGCATCTACAGACACCAGAAGCGATAAAGGCTTCATTGCTCTAGCTGTCAAGGAGACACCTAGTAAGACATACCCTATTTAAACATTTATAGATTAACTAGACAGTTCCAGTGGATGCAGACTTCTGGCACCTGCTTACTTCAGGAAGAATAAGAAAGCATAACCCAATCCCATCTTGCTTATTAGTAAAGAACACACCATCCCTGAGAAATAAATGCTCTGAGTTTTAATCCCTTTGGATTTAGGAGACACTTAACCACAGGTACCTGAAATCCCAAGTGCTAGGTGACATCAGGAGGTTATTACACAACATGTGGTGGCCACGGCCTCATGTGGCTTTGACAGCAGTGGGTTCTGGTGTCTGCCCTGTGCATGAGGTGGGCTCAGAGCTCACCCAGAGCAGCAAGGACCCTTCAAGGTCAAGGAAACACCAGGTTTGTGAACCTTGAGCTGCTTTGGACAACGTGGCTGTCAAGCTGCCTTGCTCAGACAGAAGGGTACCTGCCACAAGCATGCTGCTGTCACGCCCTATAGTAACAGGGCTTTAGACAGCTACACAGATTTCATGAGGCAAAATCATATATATAATAGTCACTAATATCCCACACAGCTAGGTAGGTCCTTTGTGAATTTTTCTGCCATGATGTGGCACTTGACCGCTGCTGGAGCTGGGCTGGAGCTGTGTCCCATGGACCACTCCTGCAGCCCACCCACCGCTGGGGCAACGGAGAGCACAGGCAGGCAGCACCAGCAGGAAAGCCACAAACAGACTGCTGCATGTTAGTCAGGCCTCTTAATCACAAAGCTGTCCTCCCCAGTCACTGCTCCACCCAAACCACACAGCTAATTGCCCTAATATTAATGTTTGCCACCTGTTTCCTTCTTCTTAGCCTTTGCCAATGGAGACGTCCTTTCCCTAAGCCTGAGTTCCCAAGGTTCCACATTTTTCATGTCTGTAAAACTTTCTATCTGAAAAAGTAATAAATGAAAAAAATATAATATCAGGGGATCTTTCACAATAGCTTGAGCTAGCCAAGCTTTGTTTCTTTTGTACAATATTATGCACAATGTATTCCTTTCCAGAGGCAACAACAGCAAAGAGTTTCCACTCCCCTCTCCCTAAACAGGCTGCAGCAGGGCTGGTGTTTTAAGACAATGTCACAAAAGCGCAGGCGTTGCAAATTGAACAGCAGGCTTGTTTTGCAAACTCCCTTGTTGGTTTCTGACTATTAAATACCACCTGAATAAGGAGACTCCTTTGTTGTAGAAAGAAAGGAGGAAATCAGCAGAGAGCTACCCGCTGTGTCCTCTCACCTCTGGGGAAAACCTCTCCCCCCCATTCCTGGGGGTCACCAGATGCTGCGCTCAAAGCCAGCGCCCAAGGGGACACCTTCGATACACCCTCGACTCCAGCTGTCTTAGGACAACGCAATAGTTTCAGCAGGCGTCAAGGTCTCCGGTTCACAGGCTCTCACTTTATGGGCTCAGATTAAGCTCTAGCCACAGCAGACTGGGAGTTTTTTTCAGGACTTTTGTTCATTGTGAATCTTCAAATTCACTTTTTTCCTTTTGAATACACAGAGCACAAGGAACACGTGAGAAAAGGGCCATCTCTTGGCAGCAGTTCAGCATCAGAGAAATCTAGTTGTGAGAGGAAACTATATTGCAAGTCACTCATATGTCACTTTTGCTGAAAGAAAGCTTTGCTACAGAGAAAATAAAAATATAAGCTTGATACATTTAAAGGATTTCAAGAGGTAATATGCCAGATAGCACAGTGTGAAAAAGCCTTCCCTTACAGAAAAGGACAAAAATATCTTATTCCTTCAGATCCCTTTCCTCACCTCATCACAATGAGCCGTGTAGACTGAAACTTTATCAGATAACAGAAGGGTTACGAAAGCACCAACTACATTTTTATGCAGATTTGCTGGTCCATCGTAGCTGAAATGAATTCTGGTGTATTTTTGACATGAATAAGGCAGGATTTGATAGAATCTAGCAGCTATCTGGGTCTCCATCAGCAACTCAACCACTTTACTGTTGCTTCACCATCTCATCTTACCAGCACTGTGATCCAAACAGGGAAAGAAGCTCAGTTCTTCAGAAATCGAACTGTCAGCCTGACAAGGAGCACAAAAACTAAGCCCTGATCTTTTTTCCAGGGGTACAAGAACCTCAAAGCTCTCTCAAATAGGGAAAGATCACCACAAAGATCATCCTATAAA
This sequence comes from Platalea leucorodia, assembly GCF_965183815.1. Taxonomy (NCBI): domain Eukaryota; kingdom Metazoa; phylum Chordata; class Aves; order Pelecaniformes; family Threskiornithidae; genus Platalea; species Platalea leucorodia. Next base: position 61,651,475 of record NC_138828.1, on the reverse strand, counting down.
GTTAAGGGGAAAAGGGTCTTTTCACAGAGAATTTTAGAAAGAAACCACAAACAAAAATGTATGTTTTCTCAACCAGAACAAAGCTACATTTTTTGTGCCCTCTGTAAACCAGACTTACTATTCCTTCCCCACTCATCCTTATTACCACATGCCATTTGAAAAAATATGTACAATAAATGTGAATGTCTCTAGATGTCAGAATGTTGGGAAGTCCGTGTGGTGAATCACCACAACAAAAGACCTAGAACACCGCAGTGCGAGGGACAGCACAGACCCTTACAGGCTCCAGTGTCCCCAGCCCACACAGACGTCCCTGCCACTAGGACCTGAGAAACAACTTAAATAATTGAGGGGAAAAAAGTCCTTATTATTGGAGATAATACTCATTTTTAGTTCCCATAGATCATTTAGGCCCTCAATTAAAGGTGATTTGTAAAAGGAAAGCACTGTGTCACTATTGGCTTTGGGACGTGTAATGAAGGTCCAGGATTTTAATTTTAACTGATTTTAACATTAAAAAACTATGTTTTGTCAAAACTGGGGAACCATCCATTGTGAGAATCAAATCATGTTACAGAAGGACTGATATCAATCATATCTGATTACGTTGCAGAAAAAGGAAGTCTTTGCTACAGATTAAACCATCCTCAGCAACTCCAAAATTTAAGTAAAGCTCATTCAAGATGTGATACACAGCATTTGTTAGTGTAAAATCAAAAGGAATACTGATTAACAATAACCTTTGCATTGTCTGCTTAAAATCCCAGGAATATATAAAAATCACACCAGTCAGTTAAGCTAGATGTACAACAGAAAAATAAATACCTGAAGTTGAGACCTTCTTTACAGATGAAGCGATCAAAGCCTGCAAACAGTGAGGATGTCTCCCACCATTTAAAACTATCCCTTTGGTTTCAATCCTGCATATGCAGATTGCAAGTAAATACCAACACCTGGCAAACCCCAAGGAAGCCAGTCTCACACCAGGGCACAGCAGGGGTCTCTCGGCACAGGAGATGTGAGAATCCAGCCTGTATTAAATGCTGCAGTGGCACTGCTTCAGCTGCAAAACCATTGCTCAGAGCAGCTCATGGAAAGACCAATGTATACCACACACAAACCTCTAAAAAAGTGTGGTGTTGCACTGGCATAGTTAAACTGAAGCAATTTTGTACATAAGAATGATGCACTGATTTTTAATTGGTTTATCTTGATTAGTTTACTCTTGTTTCACAACACAACACATTAGTTTACTCTTGTTTCTTGTTTCTGTGGGCAAACAAGTCTTCGATCTTAAGTAGATGCTTGGACTGTCAGTCTCATAGGATTAACAATTTTAAATTAAGGAATAGGTTGCAAGAAAAAGTAAATTTCATGCTTGGAAAAGAACTTTTATTTATTTCAAAGGCTTGGAACCTAGAACAATCACTCCATAATCTTACCCAAATGTTGATGTCGTCAATGCATTTTAAAGCAGCTTTTAATTATGTTAAATAAAGAAAACAGATGCTGCTGAAGAAATGCCCAGTAAGAATTTCTATTTCTAGATAAAACTGCTTTAAATGCATAACCAGTTCTACTAACTGTGAGATGTGATGCACACAACTGAGTTTATAGGTGTTTAGTGAGAGTTTTGTGCCATTTAATACATCACTGTGAGCAGTCAGCACAAAGACAATGATATAAACATAGAAGAGTGGGCCTATAACCTCCACTTTGTCTAATTAAAAAACTATATAAATTGCGTGAGTCACACCCAGTAGCATTTGCTCTGGCCTGCAACAGCATTTACTTTTCTTCTAAAAAGTTGCATCTGCTCAAATCAAAAAAGTCCTTTCTCACTTCTCTTAGCTCAGATGAGCATATACACAAGACAACCATTCAGGGAACATTTTCTGTATTTAAACTGTCAGTTAATGGTGCTGTAACCCCAGTCCCATCCAGGCCATAACATGATCTTAAAGTTAAATTGTATCAGTGTAGAAATCTGTAGCAGAGAGAAAAGAAATAAAAATTAGGTCAGTCTAATTGAATTGCAGTAGCTTGTCCGAAAAACACATTTGCTACCCACTTTGAAAGGGTGTTAGAGACCACATTAGGGAAATGCTTTAATTTTCAAAATCTTTGCTACTGCCTGCTTTGCTCAGAGGACTCACTGCTGATACATCCTCCTGAGGTTTTATTTGGCTGGAGGATTAAAATATTGCTACCATTAAAGCTAGAACTTTCAAATGGACCAGGAGAAGATAGCTTCAGTAGGATTTTATGTGCCTTTTAGGCCCTTATGTGCACATTAAGGTTTCTCAAAAATGCTTAAGTTCCTCACCCAGAGGAGCTACCCTACTGCAGTCTGGTCTTGGGCTCTTTTATGCAGCATGCTGCCTGCAAAGAAAGCAGAATGAGAAAAGGGTAGAGCTGTTGACTGCTTTGGCGATGGGGCTCTCTGACCTTTGGGGACAGCTTCAGACCTCCCTCATACAAGTTGAGCAACTTCAGGAATACCAGTAGGCCTTGTACTAACACTTCACCTCCCTGACGCCAGCTCCAGCCTTGGCTCTCCAGTGCTAGATGCGCTGGGAGAGATGGAGGTGCCTGGAAGCTGTCAGCCAAACTCCCCTGCACTGCAGCCCCCATCCCCTAGATGTGGCAGGGGTGTTCATGCTGTGGGTACAAGTAGTTCATAACAAATGGCAAAACAAATAAATGTGTCATTTTGAGCATATACTGGTTACATTGATTACTGATGTAAGATAAGCTACATGAATGTATGCCAACTATAAAATAAGGGTTCATCCATTTGTTCCACTCAATATCATACTTCCTAAGCAAGAGGAAACCAGGCTCCACCCTCTCAACAAAAACTCATTTTCAAAAGGAGGATGGACCCTACCAAAAGCAGAAGAAAGAAGAAGCAGCAGCCACTGACTCACTTATCTTTCTAACTAGAGGAATATACACTATTAAAAACTAACTTAGATAGTGTAGGGCTTTCTACACACTAACCACAGCAAGCAGGAATATATATATATACACACACACACATGCACATAACAAAAGTGATGGGGAAAACCTGCTCCCAAGCTTGTGTTTGCTAGCACTGAATATTCAAAATGTCATCTGAAGCACCTCTATTCCACATCGGTTCATTCTTTAATTGCGTCAGTGTAATATTCACACAATTACAAACTATAATGAACAAGTCCCACTCTGAAGTTGAGGCCTTAAAGGCTGCATATGTTATCCAAATATATAAGTAAATGCTAAGCACGTTGGGATTCTTTCAACTCAACCACAAATCTACGTAATGACAATTATTTCAAATGTTGCAATAGAAGATTCATGGTCAACTAATTATAGCTCAGAACTTTGTGCTATTATGTCTACTCGAAAAGAAATACCGTTCCTCAAAGTTCCCCAATTTTCATTGCCTTCAGCAAAATACATTTCTTACCTCTATTAGCACAATCTTTACTATTAAGCGATTTCTATATTAGTTTTTGACTGAATCTCTAATCTTCTGACTGACAGGATTATAGACATAATGTGTTTCCTCAAGGGATTTTTCTACTTATAGAATCAGTCTGCAATCTTCTCACTGTCGAAATTACAGCCCATGATTTAATGTCATCTGTTTCCACATCCTCAAAAATGTGAATGGAGGGAAATCCCATTTCTACAGGAGGCTCCCCATGGCTCTTTGCCGACAGAAGAGCTTATGAGCTTATGACAGTGCGTTACACTCTTCAGAAACCTTCATAATTTTTGTAGCTAAATTAGATGTTTCTTTGTCACCACTGCCTGAAAATAGTCAGAGACGGGGAGATGACTGGGTGTCTGGGAATACCGCTTACAGAGCCAGGCCCTACGCAAGATAGCTGGGGATGATTGATGATTTACTTTTTCAGCCATCCCGAGGTAAGACCCCAGAGCGTGCAACACAGCCTTTACAGGAAGTTGTGCTGATGAAATTGGGCTGACAAAGATTTTTTACATGATAGAATGCTGCTTTACTAATAACTTAAGAAACAATTAAATTCTTTTGATTAAAGCTGTTATATATAAGTGAGAAAGCTAAAATATTTATTCTACAGTTAAATGAAAAAAACATTCTCTTATACACACAAAGGCCTAGCGTACCAGTCGCCCAGTGTCCGGCATTCTTTGCAAACATTTCCCAGAATTACCGCTGTCAGTGTCTGGCCAGTACAGTTATAAGTGTGTTTAAATATTTAAAATTAGAGAAGAACAAGCATTTTTTGAGTTAAATTTGTTATGGATGTTCTGCTTTTGGCATAAGTGTTTAAAAACCAAGGATCATGGATCTTGTCAGGATATGAGCATGACAGGGAAAGGAAGAGAGAGGTCTGAGGATTTTGCCTGATTAGAATGTGCAGCGGCTTGCACTCTTAACACTCACTCTGAATCTTAAGTTCCAGATAAATATTCATAAATGCACTCACCACAGGTCTGGTAATCTTGTTCTGAAATTTAGAGTCCCTAGATAGAGTTTTTGCGCAGGACCTAAGCAACAAGCAAACAAAAAACCAACCAAAAACCTAGAACTGACACTGTTAGTACAACATCACAGGGTTCAAGCAATCATAGGAGAGTGGATGCCATTCTGCACCTAAAGTTTCCAGGATGCTCTCACACCTGTAGGCAACAAAGGGAATATAAAGCAACATTCAACCATTTTTTCACTATTTTCAAGCTTATGTTTTAGTATTTGAATAAAGCACCACTGTTTTCTAATTTTCTTGACTTAAAGATTAACTGCAGATCTCAGAGACGTCCACACCAACCAAAAAGACCCATCCATATAGAAGAGCTCAAATAATGCTCTGAATAACTCTTTCTTCTAAAAAAAGCTGCATTTCTCAGTATACATTTTTCAAAGTCCTCTAGCTGTCTAGAAAGCAAAATCCTACACTGCACTGTAGACTAAAGGGAAAGTGTAACCATCTTTTATATAATATAAATACCAGGGAACATTCAATCAGATCAAAAAAGGGACTAGTTGAGAATGGAGCAAACAAAATTCTTCTTTCAGCATAATTAGTCTGGGCAATTGCTATCTATAAATCTGTTTCCAAGGGAAAGAGTGTAATGAGCTTTCCATAGAAAACAACAAACGCTATCCAGCATCACAACAGTGAACACGACAAAATCAAATATCATTTTTAAAAAGTTAAAAGTTTTAGGAGAATGTAAGTCTTCAAACTCGGAGACTTAAGCCATGTTTGACGTGATGCAAAAGCTGCATAATATCAGGTCCCGGAGGGGTGTTTGTGCAACTTCTGTGGTATATCTGATGCTGACTACAGCACCAAGGTGGGGTCTGATCCAGCCTGCCAGTTTCTGTGTCTCTTTACACATATTAAGGTAGAATTAAAAATACAAGAAAAATCAAACAATGCAGAGATATTCCTGATGATCCATTGCAGGGATAGTTTTAAAAGAATAAACTTTTTCCTTTATTTTTTTTTCTTTTTTTTTTTTTTTTCTTCTTTTTAAACAGAGTGGCAGGATAAATCTACTTGGGTTTTTTTTTTTTCATATTATAATTAAATTCCCAATCATGGAAAACAGACAAAAAACACTCTTTTTGTTTTCCCCTAGAGTTTTCTGTAGCAGCCATTATTAATGCCTTTGTTGAGCAGAACTCGGGTGGAACCAAGAAACCAGGAGCTAACCTGCTGCTCCTTTGTGGCTCTGATCTGGGTGTCCAAAGAACAAGGATTTGTTGCAGTCGTTGGCTTGCCACCTGCCTGAGGCATTCAACTGTATCTAGCACAATGATTCTGGAAAACATTCGCGAGTAAATACACAATAACATTTGTATGTTTACAGCATCTGCGAAAGGTGTGCATAGGGCGATTTCTCTACTGTGTGTTTCCAGAGCAAGTCAAACCCATTAATTAAATTCATACTCTTGTCCTGCTTCAAAAGGAAAAACAGAGCTGATTTATGGGCACTGACAGCTGCAGGAACCAGGAGCTGGTTTTGCTCACTCCCTCACCTTAATTAATTTTAAGCATCTGGGTAGGTTGATTTCTCAGATTCTGATTGCACGAAAGGCTGCCTGTCCTCATCTTTTACAAAGAAAGAAAAGGAAGCTGCTCCATGCAGAGTACGGTCTGTCAGACTGTCATGGTTTCTCCGTGCTGGCTGAATAGTGTCTACAGGAATTGGGTACCTGAACATCTCTGTGCCCAAGCAACTTGCAGTATAAAGCTATAAAATGTCCCACTCATAAGACATTTCTTATCTAGTCATTATTTTGCTTGTCCCGACAACAGAAACTTCAAGATGAGAAAGCAGTATCTGAGGAACAATGTAATCTACTGCAACAAAAAATTCTCTTTTTAACAGCAGACACAGCAAAATTGCTAGAAATACCACCTTCTAGAGGGAAGATAAATGTGTCTGTATCACCACAGCACATAGCAATACATGCAAATAGCAATATACAGCAATACACTGGTATGTTCTTTTCTTCTTCTAGGTTCTTTAAACAGGAGACAGATTGCTAGCATTTTGGGCTGAAATCTGGAGGTAAGCAATCGGAACACATTTAACACTCAAGCTAAGAGCAGGAAACTGTTACAGAAGTGGAAAATTTTGGATGCTGAACTTTCACCTAGGCTTCTGGGAGATTTTTACTAATCAAGAACTATACAAACATAGACAGAGTATATTGACACTGCATCACCTGCCCAGCAGAGCCATATGCTGCTGTTGCAGACACTGCCAATAAAGATCAAAGCTTCCCATGCATTAACGAGCTAAACTTGGGTGTTACATGTTTCATACCATGCTGTAGACCTATATTAACCTCCACAGAGTGGAAGGTTGAGCCAGATGAACTCTGGAGCTCCCTTTCAATCAATATGATTCTCTACGACACTTCATAAAACATAAGACAAATTTATTTTGTTGTGATTCATAGTCCAGGCAGCAGAAAGCCTGCTAGGAACGAGGATACTACCATCTAAAACAGCTCACGATCACTAGTTGCCAGGAAGAAAGAGTAGCCAGCATGGTCTACAAATATGATGGAACAAACAGAACATAAAAATCTCTCTTTCTGCCAGCAATCCAAAGGGGCCTCACAAAAAGACGACTATAGCTAAGAACCTGTATCTAGACACAAATGGGCACATGATAACGGACTGCAAGATCAACTAAACAGACAGCACTATCCTAAGCTGCCTTAGCTAATGGAAGGATGGTAATTCCCCAGAAGTCTCTTGTACGTATTTGAATATACCACTTCTTACAGTCCAACACACCAGCAGTTTGACATTTTCAATTTATGGCAAACTAAGCAAAACTCAGCGCACACAGGTGGCAACTGGAAGTTCAGCCCATGCATCCAGGAACTGGCAAGACAACAGAGCTCTTCCAGATGATTACTGCCTATTTTCAGCTGTAGATCAAGATCTCTCCTTTCTTCAGCTTGTTTTTACCACTCGGGAAACAACCTGTGCCTTTTAAGTTACTGATCAGGCTCTCCACAAATCCAGGAGATTGGTCAGATCTTGAAGAACTGTTAAAGGGTGTTCATTCAAGTGTTAACTACTGCATGGTATCTCAATTATCTGCTTATGTTCTTCATGTTGTTAGTGACAAGTTTGATATTTACAAGGAGCATAATGACAGGCTTCAAGAACTAGCATACTCATAAATACATAAAAAGTCTTGAAAACCTTTTTGAATTCAAGAAAGACCAATAGAATAACTAAACTCAACATGATTATATCTCCTAGGTGCTTTTCATAAAGAAAACTGACTATTTCTCTTCTTCCTCAATTCCCCCAATAAACCAAGACAGGAATAGTTACCTACATTTTTATTTCTCCTCATCCCTATAGAGGCTAGGGGAGAAGTGTGCAGTTGTACAGTTGAAAGATTACTTCTTCATTCCAAGCATTCATAGAAGCAATTTAGTATTTTCAAATTCAGCTTTGATGTCACAAAACTCCTCCCTTGCATGACCTTGCAACAAAATCTTAAAGGCTTTGATTCCACTCCTAGCAAGGTCAATCACAGTTTTACCATCAACATACAGTGGGCCTACATTTTATACAATATCCCACATACAAAACACATCTCAGCTTGCCTTGCACAAAGAGCACATTAATACAACCATATGTAAGCAATTATAGTGAAACACATGGGCAGAAACACAAAGAATGCATGGAAATCAGAGGTTTGTTCCACTGAAATGTGAATTGAGATGAAGAGCTGAACTGATCAAAAAGACCCCAAAAAAGCTATTGGACAACAGAGTTTGCAGCAGAGAAAGTATTTGAACAATACCACAAAAGCACACATGGGGCAGGGCCAAGGCTATTAGAGAAGGGAAGGGAACTGCGAGGGGAATGCAAACCTCAGGGCATAAATTAAAACCACTGTTGATAGCTGAACATTTTCTGAAACTGTCAGGGACAGCATGAAGTTCTAATACTTTTGACCAACAAAGAAAACAAGCAATGTCTACAAACAATTGATCTTCAGATCAGCTTGGAAGACCAAGTTATGAATCCTGGAAAGAGTTAAACCCTATATTGTTTGAGTAAAACATATGTTAGTTGATCCTTAGGGTGAGGGAGGCTCTTTTCTTATGAAAAGTGTTGGTTGCCTTCACACATACAATAGAGAAACTGCGTATGGTGCCTGAAGACGTCAGGGTGGGAGCTCCTAATGGAGCGGGACAATAGGTGGATCGCAGCAACAACTGTCCAGCCTGCGCAGAGAAAGCAGCATCCCATGCACACTTCGAGCAGAGGACAAACACAACTTTAGAAAACAAAAACCTAGAAAGGGATTCAACAGCAGCACTAGAAGGTAAACATGGAAATAACTGCTCAGTGTCTAAAAGGTTAATTTTGTCCACCACAAAACACACCCAGGGTCTGAAGTACAGCCAGGGTCCATGCCATAGCAGGCTTAGGGTATTGCATTGAGATTTTGACTACGTGACTTTGAAATAGCATGGTTTTCAGCAACTAAATGAAATGGAAAATGCAAATAGGAGCTTCCAAGAGCCTAATGACTTTGTTTAAATTCCAGGTTATTTTGGAATGTGAAAACTACTTGCTACTTGGATCCATGACAACCATGTAGATACTATACACTCGCTTTAACGATCTACACCAACATGGTAAGCCATATTCCAAAGACTGGGTCTCAGGTCACTCGTAGTTGTGTCATGCAATAACTTGGAGTGACTGGGTGTATAAGGCTTCATGTTTCTGTCTCAAAAAGAGTAACATAAAAAGTATTAAACAACATAAGCGAGCAGGATGTGGCAACATTCTTTGATTTACGAACACTGTTTTACACACCAGACAAGAATTAAGTTTCCCAGAATATCTCAAAAGGGATGTTGCTAAGCAAAGATGATGGTAAAAAAAGAGTATTTAATTAAGATGTCTGAGTGCAATTTGCAGGACTAACAGCCATGTTCCAAACTATCACCAAGCAGAAGAGGAAAAAGCTCCAAATACAATGAAAAGGGAATATTTTTAACTCAAGTTTAACTACAAACATAGAATGGTTTATGCCTGATCCTGTCTGCCACAGAGAAAATGAACTATTGGTTCAATTGAAAGCCAGCTTCTGCACATGTTCTTCTGTTAAATATCCAGCATCTGAGACTGAGTTTTCAGGACTCATTTTAACATTATAAGCAAACACTTTCATTAATTCATTGTTTTTCCTTAAAGAAAAGACACACCCCACTTCTGGGTCAAAAGCCAGTCACATGCATCAGACAAGTTCACAATGAAATCAGTTATCACTTGACATGATATAATGGGTAAACTTACAACTTACCAACAGCTATGACTCCCATCAACTCTCCTTTTTGGCATTTTCATTTTAAATTTCCAGGGAATTATAGAAACATATTTCCTAGAAGATTTAAAATAAACAAACAAAACCCAATTATAAATAAGAAGAAAACCCTATAGCTAACCTACTGCTTCAAAATTTGTTAAACAGACAAAAGCGATTCACAAGAGATAAGAATGCACTGTAAAGTTTAGTTAAGCAGGCTACATCTTTTGCATTTGTTAAATAAAATCTGCATCCTTTCAACATGTGGCAAGAGGCCATGGATTTTATTTTTCATTTTACTTTCATTGTACGCATGAATGTTTAGGCCATGGCTTACACAAAACAAATAAGGACATCGAGACAGATTTACACTGTAAGTAAGATTAATTAGAGATTGGAACAAAAATTAAATGGAAGAATCTACTTGGTAATTAATAATGACAGCTATATCAAATAAGAATAGAATTAAGGCAAAAAGAGACACAAGACGACCCCAGTAAAAGGTTGCATAAAAATAGGAACACGCAATGACTCATTCTTCATAAGCTTTATTATTTACTCCACCTAAAGTACTGCTAGCACCTTTAACAGATGCATAAAAACATTCTCAACCTTTTGCAACAGTATAATAAGATTGAATAGGGCTATAAATCTCCAAAGTGCTGCACAAACATTAAGCTCTGAGAAGGATATGAAATGGTAGCATACAAGACAAGTTAAGTGACTTGCTGAAGGGCAACAGAACAACGCAATGAATCAAGGGCTCCCAGGCTCTCCTTAGCAATGAGTCACATCAGGTATCTGGGCCACCTCAATTTGCATTTAGTTTTCAGTCATATTTCAGGCTTTTAATAGAAAATCTTCTAAATATCACTTATGGGTCAGACACTATTCATTGTTGCCTTCTTGACTTTGTAGGCTAACAGCAACCATGAAACTATCTATACAGCCAAGGGTACTTTCAAACCTGAAAGTTAGCAGTGAAATTTTATGAGAACTTTTCAGAGTTTACCCATAAATTCTGAAAAGTATAATTGCAAGGACTATGTATGCAAAGACAGTGTAGCAAAAACAGCAGCAACAGCAATGACCATGAAATTGCCTCATACTGTCCCCAGCCCCATTACCTGTGGATGCTGTATTCAGGAATGAACTGCCTTGGCTTAGATCCTAGGAGAGTTCTGCTGAAAGGGATCTCAAGGCCAGTAAAAAAACTCACTCTCTTACAAGAAAAGCCTTGCAGGTTTCAAGAATGGTGCAAGCACAACTCTATCCGGATTTGCGGCTTGTAATGTAAGCTGCACTGAGATTTTTCAAGTTATTTTCATTCACGCAGAGAGATGCTGAGAATGAAAGAAAGCACATGGCCCAAATTCTAAAATCCACAGCAAAATACACTGCCCGTTTCACAGAAATGAGCTTGACTTGGTGATTAATATTCATTACAGGTTTATGTGCACACACTGATCCAACATGGGCATATGCTCACATTCCACTCACTACAAGAAATACGGAAAATATTAATCTTTTTAAAGGAGAAAAAGCATCTGCATTGTTTCATTCTAAATCTATGACTACCTCATGAATTTGTCTGTCTGTCTGTAAATTCTCAATAGAAAACATTTTGCTGAATTTTCCATTTAGCCTGGAGCACACATGTGAAAGAATAGCTTTACTGATACCTAGAATATTACTGCAATGCCAAAGGCATTTCTTAAGTTTCAAAGTTTGTGAAAATCTGAAGGAGAAAGTTCTGACAAGCATACAGTAAAGTTTTAGCTGATAATATAAAACTTCTGGCTCCCAGCAAAGAAAAAAAGAAATCCCATAATACTGCATATTTGAAAATTTTCTAATTTTATTGTTGCTGTTTAAAGTATAAACACCTCACATGCGTCCTAATCCACTGTAGCAGGCAAGCTCATGCTCACTTTAAGCAGGTTGATTAGCATTCCAGTTCAGCTCAAGAGGATGAGCATACTACTCAAATGATTTGTTTGATCATTGTCTAAATTAAAAATTCACAATGGCACAAAGAGGAGGTTGTTATGTTTCCACACTGCTTGCAGCAGACAGCCTGCACCTTGGAGTATCCTTCTTACTTGTGTGGGCACATGAAGAAACCACTTGCAAAGTGTTGTTTTACTATTGCAGGATCAAGACATTTAAACAAAACCTTTCAAGCAGTCGATGGAGTACAATCTGAAAGGTAGGATTTATTTTTTTTTTTTTTTAATCCTTGTGTAGGAAAACATAAGGATTGATTTGGCTGGAGAGGGAGAGCACGCTGAGTTCTAACAGTTCCCTTACAAAGAGCTGCAGGTTATTCCATTAAATGGTCAAATGCAATATCCTGACAATTTTAAGAAAGCTCCTTGATCCATTTGTTGTTTGTTTTATTTTTTACAGAAGAGAATCACTGACTCATACTAACTGCTAACAGCTTTATCCAATTTTCTTTGTATTAAGAGAGGCTGATGTTCTGAGCAGTACAATACCTGCCACTAGCAATATTTCAGATGAAATAAACAAATGAGAAGCATTTGAAATATTCAGGGCAAGATGATTTTGGGGGACACAAAGCTACAATTGAATACCACAGCTGAGATCACATATCCTACCTGGCCTCAATCCTGCCTAAAGGCATATACACAAAAACCTCCAATACCTACTTGAAGCAATCTCCACAGACATCTGAGCCTACTTGCAGAATATTGCTCACTTAACTAAAAATGTATGGCACACTTAAAGGATAAAGGCCTGCTAAACTCCAGCAGTTTCTCTTCATCCCCACTTCCAAAAACTCAACAGGGGAAAAAAAAGAAAAGATAAAAAACAAAGAAGCACTCCGCCTATCCACAAAACTGATGTGCAAACAAAAGAAGTTTTCAATAAGCTAGAATGCCAAAATTACAAGAGTTAACTTGTACTATTTAGTGCACTTACACTCAGTTGTTGTTTTCATAGGGTTTATTACTTTCTTATTTTAACTTACAGGAATTTTACAACATCTAACACATACAAGGTCTCTACCTTCTCTCCCATCTTCCTCTGTTGTAAAGTGTTTCCCAGATCACCTAAAGATTCAAAGTCTTTTGACAGCATTTTTTAAAGGTTCTGCTGTCTATAGCCCCCAAATTGCTGCAGAAAGCCAATAAATTGTTTCTGGGTTTTCGCTGCTGCGCAGAACTCACAGGCAAATACAAGAGGCAACAGCTTCCAGCAGACGAAGGATCAACAAAAAGCCTGATTTCATAGCAATGTACAGTGTGCTGCTATGCTGCAAGCTAGTGGCAGCTATGTGACAGTGTACATGGCATAATCACATAACATAGCTGGGAACACTGTGGCTCGCCAAGTTTTTCTCACAGACTTCATTCATCCTGTGGCAGTAGGCTGTAGCCTTCACCCTCACTGTCTGATATTTTCCATTTTCCTAATGTCCCAAGTAGAATTTCTCATTGATATCAGCATGCATAAAACTGAGACAATAAAAGTGAAATTATTCCAGGAGGCTACAAAAGTAGTTTTTATATATATTCGTATTTATATATATTCGTATTTATATATATTCGTATTTATATATATATATATATAAAAATATATAAAAAAATAAAAGTATATATTCAGTTGAGAAACAATCCACATCTAGAGAATACTTCTATATTTAAGCAAGCTCATAGTCTTCAGCTGATGCTGCAAATGGAAGTCTAAGGAAAAGTGACTTCTAAGCCAGAAGACAAAAAACAAGCAGCTCCATAGCCAGTTGTGCTGACATACAAAATTCATGTCAAAGGATTTGTTTGCTTTCCTGTCAGTACTGCAAAGAAAATCGAACTGTGCAGTTTCTGGCTCATTCAGCCCCAGAGTAATAAGTATTCTGAAAGGCAGATTCTGTCCTTATTTGCATTCTCCCAGTCCCCTCTGGTGAGGGTGCAGGAAGCTAAGGCCACATCATGGCCAAGAGAGAATCTGCTTTGTATTCACATTGCCATGTGGATCCTGCATTGCTACAGGATCTTAGTGACCACCGTATCAGTTCAAACCAGTGACCTGAATGACCAGCGATACCCCAATTTTCAGGCCAGTACCTGAGTTTAGTGCTACTTCATGTTTAAGTCACACATAGGTACTGAGATCCCCCAGCTATGCCTCGTTAGGCACTCTAATTCATCAGTTTGCTCAGCAGCATCTCACACACACCCAAAAAGGGACATAGGCAACAGTAAATCTGTCAAGGGCTGGATGCAACTGCATACACTGACATATTGTTGTTTTCTTCAAATGCACCTTTCTGACCTCAGCATCTGCCCTTCCTCAAATTCAGCTAAAATTTCAATCTGATCCTTCACCAGGGACAGCAACATCTTTCAACTATTGCTCTCTTTAACAGATGTCTTTGACCTCTCAGCAACCGTTGAATTTTCTCAGTCCTCAAAATTTACCAAAGCCTTTAATATATCGATGGATCAAGCAGGATGCTTCTACCCTCTCTTCTCTACTCTTTGAGACCTAAATTTATTGAGTCCTATAAAGTCCTTTGTTACCTCATCTTTCATCCAAAGGTTGACATCTCGCTTCTTCAGCCAGCCCTGTAGAGAGAACTAGAAGCAACTGTAAGAAAGCTACCACAAGACCTTTAGTTTTACCTCATTTCCTTCATATTTTAAGGACAGGTCTGAGACACCTACTGGGGGAAAGAAACAAACAAAAAATCACCAGATTTGGAATTGTATGTAGTTTTTATGCCAGGAGAAATGATTCAACCATTAGGAAGAAAGTGTAAAGAACAATAACATACATATAAAAACCTCTGTGTTTCCAGTGAAATAGACTAGTCAGAAATTAGTCAATGGAGGGACTCATCGAGATTTTTTTTTTTTAAGTAAACCTAAATGTCTCCAACTGATTTCAGTGTACGATTGTTTCTCAAGTAGGCACACAGAATATGGAGGTACCCAGTATAAAAGGCTTGTGGTCTTCAGTATGCTCAGACCAGGCCAGTGAACAGGGTTTAAATTACAGAATATCACTGAAGCAGGATAGAGCAGTTCAAACTTCGGTTTAAGCCTGCAGCTAATACGACAAGGGGAAATACCTAGGACAGGCATTACTTTGAGGTAACACCTCAAAATACAAATTACAAATTACTTTGAGGTAACACCTCAAAGTACAGATATTTCTAGCAGGAACCAGGAACCAGCCCCTTGTGAAGGTACAGAATAGGAACTATATGACAAGACAGGAAAGAGAGGCATATTTTTGAGTACACAAATATTTTGGAAATTATTAGGAGCAAATAACAGCTTTTAAATGCTACACTAAAACGATGTGAACATGGAACAGAATTTCTAAATAATAGCTTTTGTTTTTACTGCAACATCTTTATAAGCTACCTTCTATTCTAAAATAAACATAAAAAAATGGAACTTGGATATTTACGGCATACATCAATTGACATGCACTTTTCTTTCAGCAACCCCATGCAACCAAGTCAAACAAGCTCTATGTATGAAGTCTTCCTACTATTCCCTTGAGAAGTCATAGAATCATAGAATTCTTAAGGTTGGAAAAGACCCTTAAGATCATCGAGTCCAACCATCAACCTATAACTGCCAAATCCACCACTAAACCATGTCCTCAAGCACCACATCTACCAGTCTTTTAAATACCTCCAGGGATGGAGACTCAACCACTTCCCTGGGCAGCCTGTTCCAGTGCCTGACTACCCTTTTGGTGAAGAAGTTTTTCCTAATATCCAACCTAAACTTCCCCTGGCGCAGCTTGAGGCTGTTTCCTCTCATCCTATCACTCATTACTAGGGAGAAGAGACCAACCCCCACCTCGCTACAACCTCCTTTCAGGTAGTTGTACAGAGCAATAAGGTCTCCCCTCAGCCTCCTCTCCTCCAGACTAAACCACCCCAGCTCCCTCAGCCGCTCCTCAGAAGACTTGTGCTCCAGACCCTTCACCAACTTCGTTGCCCTCCTCTGGACACACTCCAGCACCTCGATGTCCTTCTTGTAGTGAGGGGCCCAAAACTGAACACGGTACTCGAGGTGCAGCCTCACCAGTGCCGAGTACAGGGGCACTATCACCTCCCTGGTCCTGCTGGTCCCACTATTCCTGATACAACCCAGGATGCCATTGGCCCTCTTGGCCACCTGGGCACACTGCTGGCTCATATGTTCAGGCGGCTGTCAACCAGCACCCCCAGGTCCTTTTCAGCCAGGCAGCTCTCCAGCCACTCCTCCCCAAGCCTGTAGCGTTGCATGGGGTTGTTGTGACCCAAGTGCAGGACCCGGCACTTGGCCTTGTTGAACCTCATACAGTTGGCCTTGGCCCAGTGATCCAGCCTGTCCAGGTCCCTCTGTAGGGCCTTCCTACCCTCCAGCAGATCGACACTTCCACCCAACTTGGTGTCATCTGCAAATTTACTGAGGGTGCACTCAATCTCCTCATCCAGATCATCAATGAAGATATTGAACAGGACCGGCCCCAACACTGGGCCTTGGGGAACACCACTCGTGACCGGCCGCCAACTGGATTTGACTCCATTCACCACCACTCTCTGGGCTCGGCCGTCCAGCCAGTTTTTAACCCAGCGCAGAGTGCACTTATCCAAGCCATGTGCAGCCAGCTTCTCCAGGAGAATGCTGTGGGAGACTGTGTCAAAGGCCTTACTAAAGTCCAAGTAGACAACATCCACAGCCTTCCCCTCACCCACTAAGCGGGTCACCTTGCCATAGAAGGAGACCAGGTTAGTGAAGCAGGACTTCCCTTTCATAAACCCATGCTGGCTGGGCCTGATCCCTGGGTTGTCCCGCATGTGCCACGTAATGGCACTCAAGATGATCTGCTCCATGACCTTCCCTGGCACTGAGGTCAGGCTGACAGGCCTGTAGTTCCCCAGATCCTCCTTCCGACCCTTCTTGTAGGTGTCACGTTAGCTAACTTCCAGTCATCTGGGACCTCCCCGGTTGACCAGGACTGCTGATAAATGATGGAGAGTGGCTTGGCAAGCTCCTCTGCCAGCTCCCTCAGTATCCTCATGTGGATCCCATCTGGCCCCATAGACTTGTGAGCATTGAGGTGGAGGAGCAGGTCAGTGACTGCCACCTCTTTGACAACCTGGGCTTCATTCTGCATCCTATCTCCATCTCCCATCTTAGGGGCATGAAAACCCTGAGGGCAACCAGTCTGACTATTAAAGACTGAGGCAAAGAAGGAATTAAGTACCTCAGCCTTCTCCTCATCCTTTGTGGCAATGTTTCCCTCTGCATCCAACAAAGGATGGAGATTCTCCCTGGCCCTTCTTTTGTCCCTGAGGTGTAAGTGCAATGACCCTTTGAAATCCATAACCAGGACTCCAGCACTTGTGTTTCCAAAGCTGGGGAGCAAATAATGACACAATTTTACCAACAGGAAGAGACAACTGCTTGGACTACCATGGATCTATTTCCTGTTTAAGACCTTTTTATTTAACTATACATATATGTGTATGACACCTAAGGAGAGGTACATGTATATAGAAATATAACCGTACAACCTAACCTGCCATGTCATTTCTTTATCACAAGGATTATGGCATAAAGATGACAAGCTACTTCCTCTAGCTGAACCTGAGCTGTCCTGCAAGACTGGACAAATGAGGCAAATGAGTCATGTTTTTCTCTTTAAAAGATTCACTGCATCATATACATGACGCACATGAAGTCTCCACTGTCCTCAGGGAGGAAAGTCACAAATCAGCTGCCAATGCTGCTTCTATCCATACCACTGCTATGCCAGTGGGACCCAGATTCTGTGCACTGTAACACCTAGCTAGCAGAAAAAGAAGTTATCCGTATGAACAACCTGTCCTCAGACCCTATTCAAGCTTCCATTTCACTAAGCCCAGGCCAATCTATTGTATATCACAGAGATATCTATCATCCGGTCAGGATAGAGCCTTTTAAGTAGAGCCAGGAAAACCTGGCATTTTAAAGGATTTCTTATTCCAACTCCATTATTAATTGTGTTCACTCTAATACTTTTAGCATCCTGGTGACACTTGGGTGAATTTTAAGTGCCCAAGCCCAAAACTGAAATCCACAGCACTCTCTGGAAGTCCACAGACACTGCATTTCCACCCAGGTGTCCAGCTGACTAAAGCTGTTTTGATGGACATACCAGAGCTCCTACCATCTTGACAAGTTTCAGCAAAATATCTCCTGCCAAGCTCATCTGGGAATTGTAAAATAAGCAGACTATTTGTATTAGGAATCAGGAAAGGCTGTCCAGCCAAATACATGACAGAACAGGGAGTCCAAGTTAAGATCTATAATCAAATATCCACATGCGTCTAAGTCAGGAGGGACAAGGCACTTCAGCTGGATACCCAGCCAAGTCTACTGACAGCTTATGAACTCCTTGCCCTCGGGTGTGACTATACCAGATTTCCTGTGGCCTGAAACCATACAGTGTTGTTGAGGCTCCAAAGGCTGGCAGGTACATTAAGGCCACATCTCACACATACTTAGAGCACAACATTCGACCTAAAACACATCAGCCACAGCCACTCCCAGTCAAAACGCCAGGGGAGGCAGTGATTATTTTACATAGTATTCAAAGGGTTAGAGAATTCCCTCATAAATTAGGAGCCCCGGTCCAGTTTGACCCTCAAAGCCATGTCTCTCAGCTGTCAAAGTCACATCCTTGATGGCATGCTGTAAAGAAGACTGCTGAAGCCTGCCACTGGGAAGGGAACTGTTCCAGGCAAACCATAAGCAAAGGATCCTGTGAATTGTAGCCCCATGGCAGCACTATCTCAGCTCCTGATTCTAGGGCTCTTTTTATTTAAGTGTTTTAAAAAGACATTGGACGCAACAAAGGTTTTTTCAGATCAAGGGTTGGAACCCAAGAATCCATTCTCCAAAGTGCAAAATCACACCAGGTTGCAAAGAGACATTTTAACCTACCAGGAGAGATGGGATTTCAGATACAGTCCCTCTTTGTTACATAAAAATTGGCTATAGCTATTTTGAGACTCCAGCTATGTTCCCAAACACAGATCCCCACTTGGGCCTAGCTTAACACAATTACTGAATCAAATATAGTTTCTCTGCTGATTGCTTCTTTCACACGTACATGACCATCTGCTTATCATACCCATTTTTTGCCTTGTCACACGTTTAGACCATGCATCCCTTGGGAAGGAGCGCATTTCTATGTTTGCTTCTGCACAATATGGACCTAAACATAATTCGGGGGTTTAGGCCCCACTAGAGTACAAGCTATTATATTTTATAGGAATAACAATTTTAAGAGACAGGAAATATAAACTTCAGTAAGTTAAACACCAGACAGTGATGTAAGTTTGGGAAGACCAGATGTAGGGAATAAGCTTGGCAGAAGAGGAAATGAGTGGTTTTATGCTACAAGCTATGTTTGTTTTTCCTTTGTGCAAACTGGCTAATGATTGTGAGAGTTTTACCCTTTGCCCCCTCTTCCTTTTCATCATCAAAAATAAAACAAACATTTTGCATCATAAAAAATGGGGATAGGGAAATGTTCTGCGACCCAGTGCTGTACATGATGAGGAGCTAGTCAGAGAGAATGCATTTCCTCTTAAATATCTTATAAATATTTAAAATCAATTGCAAACAGGAAAAAGGACACGTTTAGATTACCTCTAAGTTGTAACCCATGTGCCCTCTAGGGCACTCTACTGCAGTAATAAGGGCCTCACAGAAAGGTCCACCTCCCCTGTGAGCTGGCCTTACTTTCTCAGAGGTGTTTACAAAAAAAGGCTACAGCTACCAGAGAGATTAGTCAGTGAATGAAATAGTACAAGAATGACTTCCAAATAAAAAAACATTGGCAGAGTGAAAATAAGAATCTACAACGAGAACAAAACATGGGATTTCGTATACTCACTAATACTGTCAAGGAAGCCACTAGGGGTAAGCGGAAGGTCTGGCTGACCTTACTGGTTTGGAAAGACGGACATTTTGAGGAGGAGCTAGTAGGACTTAACATCGCTATGCATATTATGACGTTTTTTGGAAGATCAGCTTAGGCAATAACCAACAGTTACAACTCAAAACAAAACACCGTTCGTAAAACTGATAGCATCTACTTTTCATTACCTTCCCCTTCTGCCAGCACACCTGCAAACAAGTGCAGCTGTGCTCAAGCTGAACTGGCAACACTCAAGCTTCCCTGCCTTGAGACCTGCCCACCACTGCATCTTAGTTTAGTTTGGTGCAAAACAGCTGCATGAAAAAGCAAGAAGGTGAAGGGACAAGGTGGGAGCAGAAATACCATCAGGGTCTGATAAAAACATAGCTAGATGCCTGGGGGCATGGGAAGAGAACAGCTGTAAAGAAGGGGAGCAGTTTCTGGTGTTGCATTTGCATGAACTCAGATGCTCCCCATTCCAGGTAAAGGATTTTGTACTGGCATATAACAACTTGCAGGTATTGCCATTGCCAACTATACTGGTAGAGCTTCTTGGTATTACAACTACACATATGTAAGATAATCAGCATGTATTTTTCTAATATCAGCAGAACTGGGCTAAATCTGACCTGTGAGTAAGCTCAATCAGCTCTGAGTGAGAATACGAATGTAAGCAGATATTTCTATTACTCTGAGCATCCTGACTGCCAGAGTCACTTCTCATCAGATTGTAGCCGGACATCACGCTGGCAGGATGCTCTTCCCCAGCACTAAGAAATGCCACAGCACGCACCCACAATTAGAGGCCATAATTGACTCCTACACAGTAGACACACCTCTCAGCTAGCAGACTGCACTCTCCCTTGGATGCTGTTATGAATAATCCAAAGATATAATATGTAGTTTGTACCATTTCATGTACATAGTAATTAGTGTTGACTGCTAATGTTGTGATCTTGGGACAAAGAGCACAGTAAGTGCAAATTTTTGTCAATTATTAT
Organism: Platalea leucorodia; assembly: GCF_965183815.1. Classification (NCBI taxonomy): domain Eukaryota; kingdom Metazoa; phylum Chordata; class Aves; order Pelecaniformes; family Threskiornithidae; genus Platalea; species Platalea leucorodia. Next base: position 61,630,689 of record NC_138828.1, on the reverse strand, counting down.
TATTATCGCAAATTTCCTGGATAAACACTTAGTAACAAGCATACATTTTCAGATGACGCCACAGAGATAGAGGTTAAAGTCATGATAACATTACTGCCCTCGTTATTTAGTGAGTAGGTTTGGTGATCAGCTGATGCTGTATTGGGAGTTCACCAGGCAAGCATAGTGTTTGTTATTTGGGTGTTTGATATTAAATCAATTTGCTCTGTAATCTCCTGAAAAGTGTGGGATTGAGCTAATTAGAAACAATTCTGTTTAAGTGTCACTTGTTTTGCATTTCACCATGCTATGACTGCTCACATACCTTTGTCATTTAAGGATTCTGTTATCCTGTCACATATTACCTTGCTGAAGCAAAAACACGTTGTGGTATCAGAGCTACTTCCTCAGTAACAAAAGTACTGCTCTATGTCAGAATACAAAGCATCGAAGTTTATGAAGCCATAACTGAGCGAGTCCTATAAACTCCCAGATAATAAGCAACACATGCTTCTGAGGCATGAGAATCTCCAGGTTTTGATACCTGCCCTGGTTAAAGCCACTTTTCTCCCTTGAATAAACTACAATGAATGTAAATCAGTTTCATGGCTTCATCGCAAAGAAGCATAAATTATACCCCTAAGTCCCTACACGCAAAACCAACCCCAAACTTCATGCCTTGAATAGCGTACAGAATACATCAAATTCTTCCCTCACTGAAACAAACAGCCATTGTCTGTACACAGTGCCAGTGTGTAATATCACCCAAAAGTTTGACACTTCAGTCACAGAAGCACATAAAGAATCAGGCCATTGCCTCAAACAACGTACAATCCATGAGCTCAATTCAGCCTGGCCAGGCAGAAAAAAGGGGAAGAATCACCTTCAAAAAATACGTATTCTTCTCAGCAGCTGAAGATGGTGTAAGGATTATTTGTATTTATGCAATGACGACATTTATCTGTGAAAAACAGAGTACCTGATTTGAAAGGGAAAAAGCAGAGAGCGGCAATGAGAGTCAAACAGCTAAAGCTGACTGCTGTAAGTCACCACGGTAGTTACACTGTGGCCAAGGAAGTTTTATACAAATCGTTGATGGGTCCCTCTGCATCAACTTCTTTTATCTTCACAGCTAGTTGTACTAGAGATGCATGCAAACTGTTCAGTGGGCAAATAAGGCCTCAGTGGAGAATAAAAGTGGCTGGTAGACCGGTGCAGCTCCCCAGCTTTGTTTATGAAGTAAATGAAAAGACCACATTTGAGGAGGAGGAGTAATGAGGAGAAGGACACGCAATAACAACCTTGGCAATAACCTTGTACTGGCAGGATAGCATAAGGCTCTTCCTGGCAGACACTGACACTCCTTATTCCTAAATATAGAGCCTGCCTCCCTCAAAACAGGAGGGTAAACCAAGCTGCACCCGGAAGAAAAGTTGCATAGTTCCCTTTTCTTGCAGAGCAATGCAGGCAGCAGGGACGGAGGGTGACTCAGAGTCAATCCGCAGGTCATACTCCGTCAGCAGGATCACACAGCCGGGTATTCTTAGTAGGGCTGGACTGCATGATGGCTGAAGTGTGGAAATGACACTTCAGTGCTGCACTTGAAGGAAATGTGAACAAAGAGACTGAAGTCAATTCAGGTACAGAAAAACAGACAGAAAGAACCCATGAGGTAGGACCCGCTTCCTATAAGGGAGCATATTATGGTATTTCTTCAAGTTAGTTGATTTATTTTAGATTATATATGATGATTCAGTTGTTCCCTGAAGCACTTTTAAAACAAATTTCCAGACTAAGAACCCATCAGAAAAAAGGAATGTAAACAGATTTCAGTCCAGCTTTAAGTATTGGTCTTAATGCAGAGTTAAGCACAGACTAGTTATCAAATTGTCACCTTCCTAACAACTACGCTAAGACCAGAGTTGCCAAAGGCTCTAGACTCTCACTGAAAAAGATCAGACATTCTACATGGTTTTATTTTTCACGATATTTTTGGCTGTCACCTATATGCTAAATGTGACTGTTCCAGCTAAATTGGGCTGTAACTTTCAGGTACAAGAGTAGAGATGATCTGGAGTTTTGTGGGAAAGTAATTTGTTTTCAAAAGACATTTATCTGTCAGCTCCGAAGGTTTCATCAGTGGTGTTAGTCTCCACAGACCATCAGCAGGAAAGGATTCTGGGCCCAGAACAGGTGGTTTGGGGGGGGTTTCCCCTCTCTCTCTCTTTGGAGGCCCTCTGGCCTCAGAATAGTGACTAAGGTCAGGAGAAAAAACCCACAGGATTTGAAGAGTTCTCTGTATTTTAAGCAAAGAGAGACAGTTCTTACAGATGATATTCACCCCAAAGTAGTGATCAGCCTGCACAGCGCATGGCTAATGAAGTTACGTCCCTGCTCTTTCTTCCTTTACAACCTTTACCCCATTATCCTCTCTCTCCCTCTACCACAGGCTTGTGTTTTTTTTTCTACTGTATGTTTACTAGTTTTCTCAATTTCTAAATATAGTTGTCAGCTCTACCATCTGTCCCACAGTCTTTCCGTGCTTCTTTTACATTATCTGTCATTGAGATCAATTGCTTCTCTGCCTCCACCCCTCAGTAACATGTTGCACTTTCCTCCTCCAACCTAGACACACCTGACCCTTTCTCAGACTTTGGCACATGCTGAGGACAGCCTCTGCAATCTTTTGAGGTGTGAATGCTTACTCAGCACAGAAGGCAAACCTCACATCCCACTACAAGAAGCTTGCAAAGTGCTAGAGCTCTCTAAGGTTATTTCCACCCCAAATTCTTTATATTCCCTCTGTACGTATTTCTCTGCAGGCACTTTCTCTTCCCACATTTGCTTTTGTGAATGTCTCCTAGCTGGTTAGCATTTGGCATCTATAGGACACCTTGCTAGCAAAAAAAAAAGAAAACACCAAACCAAAAAAACCCACAAACCACTCCGGAATTTGTGTTTGCGTTAGTAGTGAGGCAGCCAGGCTTAATTCTGATGAGCAAGGGTTTGAGTCCTTCACAAAGAGACTGGTAGCTGAGGCCGGTACCGAGAACGATAGGTTTCACTGAGGAATGCAAAGCACAGAAGGGAAGATGGTGAAGACACTGGCAGGGTCTAGTCTGAAAGGTGCCTCTACTGGAAAAAGTGAGAGAAAGAGGTGCCCTCGGCCCCTGGGGATGCATCATCCAGACTCAGCAGCCCAGATAATACACACATAGGAAAGAATTCCTTACTTTGTAATCCAGAGTGGGAGAGGATGGAAGAGAGAGAAAAGCCAAAGAAACAGCAGAAGCTCATAAAGCACCAGGGTGTGGGGGAGGAAAAACAAACAAACAAACAACCCAACTGGCTTATTAAAAGAATGACCCAGAAAAAAAGTCACCAAGCCAGAGTTTATGAGTTTAAGACCTACTAGGAAAGCTATTTTAATATGCTGTCCCCTCACCTTTCTGCTTCTGCTCCTGAAGAGGTTTAAAAAAACAAAAAAATCAAGACAGAAGAAAAAAAACACACCATGAACAACAATAAGATTGGCCTTTTTCTGTTTCTATATAAACTTCCAAGAATATTGAGAAAGGCTGTCAAACCATTTTTATTTCTCAAAAATGTTTGCCCTTCCCTTTTCATGACATTATCTTTTGTTTGCCTTTTGTTTATTCATAACACGGCTACAGTTTAAATAGACAATAGAAGCTATGTTATTACATCATTTAAAATCAGATACGTTGTGTTTCTCAAATCTGATAAAGCAAACCAGACTTCTCAAAGCACATCGTGGCTTGTAATGCAAGGTTACATTTTTGGAGTCAGACACTATTCTTATTATCCTCAGCAAGGTCTCACACTTTAAGAAAAGTCCCATTTCATTCTCTTAGCAGGTGCCACCATAAAAATATTTAACAGCCTTCCCTTTTTCAGCATTAGCTTTACTGCTGGGATTGGTGTTCTGCTCTCCTCAAATTAAGTTTAATTACTACCTCCTTATTAACCATAGTAGGATTTTTTTCCAACTGGTTTTAGAATAGTTGCTCTTCTGTATCATTTTCTTTTAAAGGAAAGTCATTCTTTCATGACATCAGGTCTTCCTGGTCTCTCTGTGAACACTTGTTTAATACATTGCAAGGACATTATATCTAGACTATCTTTTGCATGGTCAACTAAAGGTCTGCTGGGGGAAAAAACACACAGAGTTGGGCCTCTTCCAACTCTTTCACTGAAGAAAAGTATCATAACTTCAACGGAAGCAAGCACTGACACTGAATATGCAAACCACAAGGCTATCCTACTCTCATGCTGCAAGAATCTGATTATTTTGTAGAAACTGCTACAAGCTCAACCTCAGAGACACACTTCAGAAGATTCGTAGAATAGAATCATAGAATCGTTAAGGTTGGAAAAGACCCTTAAGATCATTGAGTCCAACCGTCAACCTAGCACTGCCAAGGCCACCACTAAACCATGTCCTCAAGCACCACGTCTACCCGTCTTTTAAATACCTCCAGGGATGGAGACTCAACCACTTCCCTGGGCAGCCTGTTCCAATGCTTGATAACCCTTCTGGTGAAGAAATTTTTCCTAATATCCAACCTACACCTGCCCTGGCACAACTTGAGGCCATTTCCTCTTGTCCTATCACTTGTTACTTGGGAAAAGAGACTGACCCTCACCTCGCTACAACCTCCTTTCATGTAGCTGCAGAGAGCAATAAGGTCTCCCCTCAGCCTCCTCTTCTCCAGACTAAACAACCCCAGCTCCCTCAGCCGCTCCTCAGAAGACTTGTGCTCTAGACCCTTCACCAGCTTCGTTGCCCTTCTTTGAACACGCTCCAGCACCTCAATGTCCTCCTTGTATTGAGGGGCCCAAAACTGAACACAGTACTCAAGGTGCGGCCTCACCAGTGCCGAGTACAGGGGCACTATCAGCTCCCTGGTCCTGCTGGCCATGCTGTTCAGCAGCTACTCAAAGCTGGAAAAGTGAAAGTTCAAAATTAGGCAGAGTAAAAAAAAAATTTAATTCTAGGCCTCCCTCATTCCTCTCACCTGAAGAGCTCTATCTCCTTCCTGTAAATGCTCCAAGTGTTCTAGTGCATGTCTAAAAAAAAAATCCGTACTTAGCATTTTAGTAGAGCTTTAATGGCAGATGATGTGTTATTGTTTAGGATTATGTGACTGCATAATAACCAGTGACAGAAATTTACATGCCTTCAGGAATTTCATGATTGAGAAAGAATGATGTCTAGGATTAATGGCAATTTGATCTGAATTCTGAGGATCTAAATGTTAAGGCCAAGTATTTTACTGCCACTTTAGGTAGGCAGCCTTTTTTTGCAGGGGAATTAGCAGTGTTCTGCAAGGGAGCATTCCGCATCACATCACGTTCATCTGAAATTATCTAATCGATTTAGCAGCACAGAATATCTAACAGAATAAATGTCTTATAAAAACGCAAAAAAAGTTTGAACATAAAAGGATGCAATGTTTCTAAACTCAATATCAGGTAACATATCATTATCCATTGCTTGAGCTCTCTAACCCCTTTTTGTTGCAAGTCTGTAGCATGTGCTTGATTCAAACTGCTCCAGACAAGAGCTTATTAAAACTACTTATCCGTTAATGGAACTATGAACATCACACAATACACAAGTCTTTAGAGCAAGGTACCTAAAAAAAGATAAGTAGGATTAAAGGATGCCTTTTCACGCTATAAAAGCAATTTATTCCCCAGACTTATTTGTCAACTTGAAAGATTATTATAAATATGGAAGAAAAGGGCAAGGGAAAAAAAAACAACAGTGTTCAGACAGTGACATTGTAAAACCATATTCCTATTTCAGGGATGTGAAATAATTTATAAGATAATACAACAAAGTATTTTCCATATGTAATAGTTTATTCATGCCAGAGGACAGATCCAGTTGTAACTAATCAGTGGAAAAGCTTAACACAGTCGCTGCAGAGATAATTCAAACTGTAACTGTAATTAAAAAAACCAACCAGGGAAGTGCTTCCTATGAAAAACAACAGTAATTTCCATTTATAATTGTCTTCTATGATGATCACAAGCATCTTTACAACAGAATAGAGGACAGCAATTAGCACTTCCCAATGGTTAAACCCTATGAGCAAGATTTTGTCATTTAAAAAAAATCACAAAAACTTACAAATAAAAGCACTAAGTAGGAAATTTGTCAGATAAAAGTTTAAACAGAAGCAGCTGACCTGAAGTGCCCACACCCAGCTAGAAGCAGTATCCACTCTCAGAACTGGTCTGCATGCAAACCAGGACTGGTTTCACCAAACCTATGAAATTTAAAGCCAAGCCAAAGGCTGTATGGGCATTTCAGTGGGCTCACATGGCAACTCACAGCAATTGAATTTATCATGATTTAGCAGAGCTGAAATAGTATTTGCATACTCTTAGCACATGGCAAGCATGAGGAATGGTAAGAGTCTGTATAGAAAGAGGCTTAACGTAAGCTAAGTTACATTGCCTTTTCCATGAACAGAGATCACACAGTGACATATCTAACATGTGGAAACCTGCCAGCCACTGACACTTGAAGGCTGAGTCTATCAACAGCTGGTCACCTTTATGCAGTTTTTATTCTTTCAGTTTAGAAGCAGGTTTAAGCTAAAACTAAACATGTCAGTCAAACCAAAAAGAGCATCCACATACAGCTCAGCTCAACTGAATTAGCTTCACATTAGTCTTAACCTAAAGAAGGGCTATAGCTAATTCAGCTTTTAACATGATCAAAGCAAATTGTATTAAGAATTCCTCTTTGGCTGGAAAAGATGGCTACACCAGCCAGCTCAAATAAGCCCCATACATAGTCAAACCTGTCCAAACGCCTTTGTACTGTAGAGCGACTGCACATAAGGAGGGTCTGTACACATGACCACCTCACCAGTTATTGCATCCTCTTCAGATGAAAAACCCTGTATCAGAATTCCTGCTATGACATTGTTAGGGGTGGGGGACAACGACACGCCGCACAAGATCAGCAGAAATGTGGAAAGGAGAATGCATTTAAGGAAGGGAGGGAAGCAGCACCAAGAGAGAGGAAGCAAAGCAGCTGGCTTACAAGCCATCCCAGCAGGCACCAGGCTACGAGCTGGCTACTACTGATAGAAGTTTCTGCTTCAAGACAGTTCACATGCAGACAAAGACAAAAAGCATAGGTAGAGGCAGCTACACCCTAGCTAAAACCAGCTGCTGAATGGCTGCAGGCCCTTAGAGGCTCCAAGAATGAGGGGTTTGACATCAGGCATTTCGTTCAGTGCTAACACCAGAGGAAGTCAGATTTTAGAGGGGAAAAAAGTGAGACGATAAGCCCATACAACAGAGAGTTCTGATTGTAATTTCTGCTAGCATAATCACTGGTGTGCAGTTCAGGCTATGCCTGGTAAGAATAAACAAACACCACTTTCCTTTGGTGTTCTGTGAATAAATCGCTCTAGAAAATACCCTGACCTTGCATCATCAATTTCTGTTTTATGGGAAGTGAGCTGCTGTCCTTAAGCAATAGCAAAAGTATGTGAGGCTGTAGAACATCTCAAGAGAAAAAGAAAGAGCCTGAATAATGATGAACTAAACATATTAACAACCTGTCCTGACTCGATTAACTTGAAATAAGATAGCCCCAACCCATAAAGAATAATTTTTTTTTCTAGGGTTTTGGGATGTTCAAATCTGTGTCTTCACTTCTGGTTCAGAACATAAAAGTTCTCAAGGGTCCAAATTAGCAAACTCTTTCTTCCCATAATAAAAGACTTTGGCATATGAACCATGTAATTGATAGCTCTTAGCATCTCACTGGGTCAGGCAATGACACCCGTATACAGAAAGCTTGCAATATACAGAGATGTAGCAAAATGCAAACACTCTGCTAGCTCTAGTCAAACTCTGAAGAATTTACCCTCATAAAAAGCAAGTGCAACACACTGCATATAATGAAGTGCTAATCCCAGCAATATGTCTGTGTCTAAGAGTTCCACAAAAATGTCACCTCATTGCTCAGTAGCTGTCACAGAGCCAGCTGAGTGGGGACAGGAGTTATTAGGAAAGAATAAATCTGTGGTTCCCCACACCTTGAGAACTCTGCATTTGTGGTTCCCACACCTCATCTAAGGAGGATGTTGAAACGCAAAAGGCCCAGAAAACCCCCACAAGAACAATCTATACGCATGAAACAATGTCAGTATGTGTAACATATAAAAGGATGAGGATTCTTCAGACTCCATATCAGAACTGAAGGGGAAGTAGAGGACCTGTACTATAGTGGCAATAGGACATGATGCTCACCATCTGCTCTAATACAAGAACTAGAAGGCATCAAATACTGGTAGTAAGAACCAGGTTCAAGTCAAACAAAAGCAGGTGCTTCTTCACACAGGCAAGGCTGGGCTGTGAAACTCCCAAATGAAGGATGCTGTAGATGCTAACAGTTTACTGTACTTCAGAAAACAACTGGATAAATTCATGGAAGAAAAGTCCATCAATAGCTGCCAAAAAAAACCAAAACAAAAACAAAACACCCAAATGACTACTCTCTGACTTTGGAAACTCCAAATCATAAAATTGCTTAGGAAAATAGTCTGGGAGAACACCACTATCTGTTTAAGAACCATTAAATTCCTCCTCAGATTTTTCCCCAACTAAAGGCCACTATCAATGCAAGATAGCAACCTAGAAAGACCTTGAACTGTACTGCATCCATTCTTCTGTAGGCATCTTTCTTTTTAGCTAATAAAACCCTTCTAAACATGACCATAATTTTCAATGCAATTGCCCATATATTAATTTCATAATGCTTCACTCACTTCCCCTCTTCCCTGCCTTCCCTCTCTCTCTTTTCAGATTAAAGAAAATCCAGATGGGGTGCAGGTGCTGCAAAATGATACAAAGGTACAAAAGAACAAGAGTTGCTTAAACTGAATAAAAGAAATGCATTAAAACATACGTCTGTGCTCCCCTACACCTGCTGCTAAATTAAGCCTATTTACAAGCTTGGAGTTTTCCCAAAGTTTACAGTATCTTTAAAGTCATGCCAGAGCATAGGCATACTGATTCCCTGTGAATGTCCTTTAGATTTACTGTAACTGAGGTCCATTTCTATAATTCCTATCCCACAGAAAAATTGTGTGGCATTGAAAAATCATCTTTAGTGAAGCTTCTTCTCATTTAAGTAGCACGACCTTCCTTCAGTTCAGTAGAACAAGGAGCACAGACTTTGTCAGATCCTCCCTCTCTCCTAAGCAATGAAAATGAACTACAGATCCTTGCCTCCGTCATGACTTTTAAACGTAGTTAGTTGTGGGAACAATTCCCACATTAAAAGTCTCCCTGGAGAGGGAGACTAGCTAAGTTTCAGAAAAGCAACACTTCACAGCCCTACTTGATGGTTGCTCCCTCCCTTGGCCACATCTCTAGAACAGGTAAGGAAGTGGGAAAGAAAACTGGTGCTATGAGAGAAAGAGGGGAGATAAAGACAAGAGAGAGGCTCTGAAAGAAATAAGTCAAGGAAAAGTTAGGAGCAAGAGAAAAAAAATAAGAAAGGAAAAAGGAGGGGTCAAAAATAAAGAAGGACAAAAAGATAAGACTTGAAAGGAAGAACACCGGGGAAAAAAAAAAAAGGGAGACATTTTAGCAGCTACATGAGGACATACTAACTAACAATGTATGTGATGACTATTTATTGGCTAATCTACCCCCCAGAGAAAATAAAAAATAAAGCTGGAAACATGCAACAACCAACACAAGGTCCTCCTTATGCTCCTGGTGAATCTCACCACAGGGGTTAGTTACAGTCAGTCCCAGGGGACAGCAGACTACAGGACAGTTCAGCATTTCCATTCAGTTTAGCTCATTCTCAGGACCCCAGGTAAACCTTAGTGACATGAGTTCCTCAAGATCTTCATCTTAAAAATTAAGCTTAATCCTTTTTCTAATTATATTAACTGCATAATTAACATTTCCTCTACAAATTTTCCTTACTCCAGCTATATTTTTGATCCAGAAGAAGTACAATCGCCTGGATGCGTTCATGAAGTAAACAGCTACAAACACAATGAGCAAGGCAGCAACAAATCCAAATTCAAAGAGAACAGTGAAATTCAAGAACACAAAAATGAACTCCAGAAGGATGAGCTAAACAGAACAGAAAATAAAGCCCAGGTAAATAGCACAAAAGAAACTCTCTGGAACCACGGAGGCAATAATTTTCAAGAGGATGGCCTTGTGAAGTGTGTCGCACAGCTTGATGTTGCAGTCAATGGTGGCAACTCCTGCACTGGAGTGCACCCCGTGCGCAATCCCACCACAAACCCAGTGAAAGAAGCCAGTGAACAGGGACCCTCCAGCCAGCCAGAGTCTCCTTCAGCCAGCAATAGAGACTTTTACACCAAACTACATAGGTCTGGCCAAGAGCTTGACCTAGAGGCAGGCAAGCAAAGGAAGGCAGCCTGCAATGAGCCAAACAGTATTCAAGACGGGAACTCCCAGTCAGCAGACGATAGCGTCTTTCTCAAAGGAAGTGCAGTACTGGAGACACAAAACAATGCCATGCAACTGCCAGATATTGATTATCCCCAAAATGGCAACCAAACCAGGAACTATGTTGAAAAAGTTAGCTTTTCAGTCAACTGTGCACATTCAGACCAAAACACTGGGCCTTCAGCAATACAAGACCAGGACCTTTGTGTAACCCCACCTTCGCCTATGAAGGAGAACAGTATTGAACCTTTTAAAACCGACTCTGCAAGTTTGAGTGAGGGCATTCCTGGTGGTATCACTGCCGTGGCTGTCACCAAAGTAACACAGGCACCCACACACCCCAACCACAAAGATGTCAATGGAGAAATTGAGGAGGAAGATGCAGAAGTAGCAGCAGCTCTGGCTGCACTGGAAGCTGCAACTGCCGGGGAAGACCTGGAAGATGACGACGAGTACTAGATGAAAGTTTCTTTCTAATACACTGGGTAAGATCCAGATTTTATTTCTGGATCTATATGAACACATGTACAGCACATGTGGACAGCTGTTATGAACAGCATATATAAAAGGAGTTGGGACTAAACCTATGTCCCTTCAGCTGTTTTATACAGCCTTTTAATTTCTACTGCCCGAGGTACTGAAGTGCCTCCTTGGCTAACAGTAATACTGACACTCTTCTATGGGGCCAACCAGGAAGGCAAAGCATCATTTCTTCCACACGGGATATTCTGCTGTATACCCACCTCACCTGGACTCATGCAAACATTTCCTTTGGTTTTGACCCTCAAGAGGGTCTGCGCACACTGCATGTTCCAGGTTCAGAAAACTTCAATTATTTAAAACAGACCGATAGAAGCCACAGAGTTAGAAACCACAGATTTTCATCATATTAGCACAAAAAAAAAAAACAACGACCCAAAGTTCTATGATCTAATGAAGTATGAAATAGGGAAGACAGCTTGGCTTGCACTTCACTGCAGTTATGGTTCCATTCCAGCTTAAGCCTAAATTTGTGCACATGCAGCTGGCATTAGGGTGATAACCTCACCTCTTCCCTTACACCTCCCCTGGACTTTGTTGGATACCCCAAGCGACCTGCCTCACCTCATTAAAACAGCAGAAGCCTAGCCAAATCCAAGAGAGTGGGTAACTTTCTGTTGGTTTAATGAGCTGAAGTAGCTCACATAAGACTTGCACACGCACTATCAGAGGTGCTGGAGAAGGATCGAAACTCAGTCCTACCAGTTTGGATAGATTAAAACTGTTGTAAAACTACAACCCGAGACCTCTCAACTTCGCTAAATTTTCCAGGCACACAGCACTTGCCTTAACAATACAGTTCGCAAACAGGCTGTGTCTCAAACTTCCCCAGCAAGATGTGTTTTGTTTATATACAAACAGCAAGAGCCAGTGTGGACCCATCCCTGGCTCTGCTGCAGTCCTTAAACTTAGAGCAGGAAAGGGATTAAGCTTCCAAGTTGAATTAAGTGTAAGATCCGAAAATATCAGAGCTGTGTCCCTGGAGTGTTTACCCTTTCTCTCATTTTCAGACTAGTATGTTGACCTTTCTTGCGGTAAAGCAAAGGAGATAGACAAACTTGGTACTGCCATTTCATCAAAAGTGGGATCTTAATGGTTGAAATAGAAAGTGCTTGACATTTTATACTGACATTTTGTGGTTTCTGAGTCTGTTATAAACCCTTAATAAATTTTTTTAATCATATGAAAAATCATCTGGTGGCTTTTGTGCTTTATGCATGTTCTGATTATATAACAGTTGCATAAAAGAAGTACTATAAGATACATCCTTCACTAGATATATGAAAAGCACCAACTACGTATTTGCCAACAGTATATGCTGAATCCTGGTCTAACCATTAACACATAAGGATCAGAATATTAGGAGGTGGGTTTTAAGTAATGTGTAGATATTTAAATTATTTCTGTTTAAATGCAGATTCCCTCTTTTCCTCCAAATACTGCAAGCCCAAACCAAGATTTCAATTTCTCAAAACATTAATGATATCCTTAGAGGCAATTAAAAAAACCTAAAGTCTCAGCTTCAAGAGAACTATATTCAGCTACAGATGAAAGTCACCACATTGTATCTGTAAAATAAAAAAGCTTTATATGTTTTTAAAGTATTGTTGTACTGTTGATTACCACTTTTCTACTTTAATAGGCCCTTCTAAGCATTTTCATAAGTGCATACAAGTTTTATGTGCACGTTTGTGTATCAAAGATTACTATAAAACTGAATGACAGTGAAAGACTACTTGCACGTTGCCTATTACTAGTTATGGTTATGACAGGACATAGCATATGTCTGCTTTTATATTGTGAGGGCCCCGAGGGCATTGCCAGGCCTGACTGTCCCTGTCCACCCCCAGGGGCTCCCCCTGCCCTGTCCAGGGCCCACAACCCCATTTCAGCCCCTCAGGGCCATCAAACCCTGTCCCAGCTCCCCACTGCCCTGCTGCCCAGCCTGGCCATGGGCCCCACCAAGCTGGGCCTACCTGCAGGCTGACAGCCCAGCCCAGTCTCAGCCTGGCCCCAGGGAGGTGCCCGATGCCCAGAGCTGGGGTTGCCCCGGTGCCCCCCACCCTGCCCCACTCCCTGGCTGGGGTGGTAGGACAGGCCCTGGTGTCGAGGCCCAGCCCTGCTGTCCCCGGGGAGCCTCCGCTGCTCCCCACGTCCCAGCCTCAGGGAACCGCCAGCCCCGGCTGCACCATGACACGAACCATGAAAAATGATTCCACAGTTGTGGACCATTGGCTTTAAATCCTCTGCAAGAGACCAGCTGGGCCACAAACATCGCATTGCTTGTAGCCCAAGTTTTCATTGTCTTAAATGTAAGACAGGCAAAAACAGTGTAAAGCAAGTATGTTCACTGCATCAGAAATAACTGGTCAATGCTTCTCTTAACCAAAAAAAAAACCCAGTCAGGCATATGCATACCTCAAATCTGCAGGATATGGAAAGCTTCCATAAAATAAATGATGTATCACCAACACTCAGACTTCTCTTACCTGCCATCTAAAAGTGCCCTGTGCAGTTTTGGGTTTTTCTTGTTTGTTTGTTTGTTTTAAATACATATATATGGGTTTTATATTTATATACATGTTTATTTCCCTTCAGCTTTACCACGTCACAGCTGAGCATCAGGAATTCTTAACCATTTCTCAGACTGCAGTACACTTTTCACAATAAATGTGAAAGAGAATCAACAGCTTCAGAAATAATTTTTAAATACCAGACACAATTTCCTCCATAAAAATCAGCTTTTAAATAATTATGTGAGAACTAAATCTTATTCAGTTCCCTGAGATGTTGATGCAAAGAAACACAAACACTGCCAGCTTGAACAATCCATTTTGCTCAGACAATTGTGAGAGTAAAATTTAATATCTTGAGAAAACAGAGAAAGTCACAGGAAAAAATGTTACTGGAATCAAGAGTAAACTGCGTATTTTAAGCCTTCTCTCAAAAACTACACAGCTTTTAAGACACCTCTTCCTCTTTTCCCCAAACACCGTAACTTAGGTACCAATCAATTATGTTTCCTATATTCAGGCGGCTCACTTATGAAGTAGAGCTTAAATGCTCCCGTTTTCCTTTGATACAAAAGGAATTAATGAGGAGTTGGTTGGCCAATATCTATTGTCAATGTTTCTATATTTGATGTAATTCTATATAGGTGAGTGTGAAGACATATGTAGCAATAAAGAAGAGGCATCAGGATGGGAAACTATTACAAGAGCTAGTATTTCTATGAAAGATTTTGCATCTCGGAAGCTCATGTTTTACTCAGTATTCTCCAAAGCTAGCAACACAGCTTCAAGGGAAATTGTAATCTTTCCATACATAAGCAAAGAGACATTGAGTAAGCTTAGCACCTTCTCGTTTAGCAGTGGGCCACACTAGATGATGAAAAAGTTTTCAGATGACTGCAGAGATTCCAGATATGACAACAGGAGTGGAAGACAGCCCAGTCCACCCAACTCAAGGAAGTTAATGATTTCCTAGAGAAAACATTATGGGGGAAGTTAGTTTACAGAGCAACAGAAGAACCTGAAATTTGATACTGCAGAATTCTTCAGTTCAGCAAACAAAGCCCTAACAAGAAAGCAGGAACCTGGAAATAAATTCCACATGGATTTTTTTTTTTTTCTTTTAAAGAACAAAGGCAATCAGCTGGAAAATATTGCTATGGAGACTTCCCATTAAAAATTAAAATCCAGAAATAGAAAGCCTATTATTTCCTAAAAGAAACTTCAGATTTGATTGCTTTAAAGTAATCTAAAAAATTTTATCATCATTTAAATCATTAAACAGGAAACATTGACTTAAAAATAAAAAAATGAATCTTGACCTTACATTGTACTTGTACTTTCAATTTCCTAAATGTGATTTAATTTTCCAAAAGATTAATTCTTGCCAGTGTATCACATTTTGCTAAATGAGAATAGAATATCTCAACATTTATTAAGGCCTGTGTATATGGTATTTCATACATTTATTCAAATGCCTATATTACTACATTTTAATTACATTGAAACAATGAAGATTAATAGATTATTTATCTTGAGATACGTCTCCTTACATGTGGATGGAAATTGGAATCCATCTAAATTGTGCAAGAGCATCACTTCAAAATTAAACATATTAAAACTTCTTTAACATGATGAATACACAAGAAAGTAAATTTTTCAAAGTCATTCTACATTAAAAACTAATTTATTTTTAAAAGGAAGTTTTATCAACAGAATCATTTCAGACACTGTGTCCTTCCAGGTTTTAGAACACCTATATCATACAATGTTTCAGAGTAATTCTTAGAAGCAGATTAAGACTTTTTCATTGGTCTTTCCAACGCAAACTGCCCTTGGCAAAGACAATTTTTCTTACCATCATGAAATCAAAACAGAAACTCCTCACCTCCTTCCCTGACCAGGTTTGCCAAATTTCATGCATTCACATACACAGCTAGAGACCTCAGTCTCAGGACACCCTTCTCCATCAACTATTTCACTTGGCATCTCAGGGAGGTTTGTTTTTAAACTTTCCTTCATTTTGAACATTCACAATCATTTTCTAAACTTCAGATCAGGCAATCCTTGAACTGAACTAGTTGGATAAACAGAAAACAGGAAACACTGCCTGCACCTACAAACGATACTACTACTGACTGACCACTTCTGCAAACTCTGTCCCACCTGCTTTAGGAGTTTTTCCATTTCAAACAATGAGCTATTGAAATTTTGGAAGAAACTAACTGTGCATCCTGGATTCTATAAGAGATTGAAATAGATTATAACAATTTTATGCCTTAACAACGCAGTCATGACTTTTAAATTTTTATTGTTAAATGCAATTTTAATTTTTTTAACATGGTTTAATCCAACTTCACAACAGAACGTTATTAAACAGACTTACTCCCTCACTCCCCACCTCCTCCTCCTCTAGTCAGAGAAAACCAGTACTCCCTTGTACAACTTAATTCTGATAACAGGATTCTCTCAATGAAGCAGGAAAGACAACAGCTGTCTTGATTTTGTTTTTAATCCAATTGCTGAAGTACAGATCCCAAGCAGTCATCTCACAACCATCATGAACAAAACTATGGAGGTTACACCATTCCCTGCTCTGAATCTTGATGGAAATTATTATAGATTAAACAGGACTTAACAGGTTTTTGCTGTACTTCATAATTCAATTACTGTACATTACCAGTTGAAAAACATTTTCTTCTGTAGCAAAACAGAAAAAAACAAGTCTTTCAGGAAATACAGCATCCCAATATTATGTCAGGTTGCAGATGACTTAAGTACTAAATTGACCCCACAATAAAACCATGTCACATGAGGACTGCAATTTAATTTGTTTGCTCACTGAGCTCCCTTCTATTTACTCTGATCCAGAGAGCAGCCTGATTTTTATGAGGGTGCAGAAGCAGAAAGGAGCAAGGCAACACCCTCAGCTACTCACCTGAACCTCAAGCATGGCCAGATTTTCTATAATCTGTGATCACACATGCTATTCCTTGCTCTTAACACTTGGAACTGTACCAAGTGATAGCAAGTAACTTACCTAGACGTAGCCAAAAGGAAAGGAAGGTAAGTGACAAAGGCAAGATGACTACAGAACAAAATGAATGTATGAACAAAATTAAAATACTGTTTAAGTATTTTGAGGACAAACTTTAGGGATCTGGCCAAGAATGAATAAACTAGGTTGTTTCCATCTCATGTCTAAATGTTGGTATCTAAATAAAGCTTTACTTTCCTTTAGTTCCCATTTGAGAGCCTCTTCCAGAAGCAAGACGATACCAAATGAACTTAGGGACATTTCTCAGATTAGTTTTTTCATAGCATCTTCAGAAAAAAATAAGATCCATGCAAATTTTTGTATTTCCAATACAAGATGGGTTATATGAAGAGACTTTGCTGTGGCCAAAAGTGGTATGAGTTTCTCCACAACCTGTCTCCAGAACTGAGGAACTAATACAGATTTTCAACCCCACAAGTTTCAGTTTAGTAGATAAAAGCAACACAGGGGTTAATCTAACAAAAAGTATACAGCGTACCTTGTCAGAACAATGCCACTGTCTGATTTTGATTATTGTTAATTTTTAATGATTAATCTTCTGTTTAGGCAGACTTGCATACAAAACTCATCCAGTTAGCATCTGAAAAAAAAAAAAAACCTGTACTAAAGCTCCAACATTAATCAAAGTCAAGACAAATTATCAAAAGCCCTACAAAATAATACACATATTCCACCCTGACTGGGAATTACTTTTCCAGAGTCACGCATGAGCGTTAATTAGCAGCCGACGCACGCCGCTATTGTTTTGACATACGCCACACGGATGCTGTTCTTCCTCAGTGCTTTGATTAAAAATTTGGCTGAGGGAGAAGTTTACGTCGTTCCTGTTAACGACTGCACTGGGGCCTTCCAGGCCGCCGGCAGGGCGCGGGGCAGGGGCCCAGGGGCAGGGGCCCGGCCGCCGCGGCCTTGCCGCCGCCTTCCCGCCCACCTCACCCCCTCCTTCCCCGGGGCACGAGAGACCGGGACCCTCACCCCCGGGCCCCCAAAATGCTATTGCAGAGAAACATTGAGGCACCTCAGGCCAGAAGTTTTTTTGACTGCTCAATAAAAGCTTCAATAGCTCCCTCTGCTGCCAGCAAACATATATTTCAGCTGCTCTATGCAAAACTGCTCGCAGCTGACAGAAAACGGCACATCCCTGTTTCTCTTTCTCTTTGCATGTATGTATGTATGTGTATACACATACAGGTATGTAGAATCCTTGAAAAATAAGATTTGGGGAATACTGCGAGTATCTTAATTTAACACTCTCCCAAGACTGCTGCTTTTAAAGGATAATTATTTTTACTGTAAATCAAAATACTGAAGGCCAGTAGTTAAATACTCACTATTTTCATATGGTAATTTCAAAATACTATCTTATTCAATGCAAAAATCACACCATATTACCTGGGCATCTAGCTGGATATGTAGTGACACCCATGGAGCAATAGCTAGTTTTTTAGGACAGTAAGAGACATGAGTTTGTCTCAAACTGCTGCTGCTCTTACTACTATTTTTCAGTCTTCCCCCCCATCTTCCCAAGTGTTTCACGTTCCCGCTGCCGCCTCCTCTCTGTACCTGCCCCTCTGCCACCAGTGCCAGCAGGTATCAGCTAGGTTAGTTAGTTGTTCTGCTATTGCTGTTTTGCAACAGCAAAATGGCTGTTTTGCTGCCTGCTGACAGCTATGAACAGTTTACTGAAGCGACTGTGCTCTGCTCCCCATGACCACCCTTTCAAGGCCATCAGCACAACCGCGCAGTACAAGCACGAGTGCCTCCTGTCCACCACCGCTGCACACTTAACAACTCTGCAGTCCAGAAGAAACGAGACTGGAATGACTGACTGAAAATAGGCGAGGAAACAACAGCTAACAAGGGAAACGTGGAAAAAAAACCCAGAGGGTTCACGTATATAAAAGTGAGAAGTTACATTGATAGAAAAATACATTTGCCAATATATCCTCTTTTGTGGAAGACAGATAATGCTTTAGCTAAACTTGATGCCATTGCATCTCTACAACACTAGGGGTTGCACAGATAAAATTTAAGAGGAGCTATTTCAGTTAACATGTAATAGGCCTACTCTGCAAAGACTTCACACAGACCAAGACAAAGCAAGCCTGACTGCACGTCCAGAAACAAGATGGCCAAGCAGTACCCACCTACCAGGATCTGGACTAAGGCCCATCCATGTCACAGGTGACTTGATATCTCTTATCTAAACTTACTGGCAAAATATACCACCAACGCACTCATCCCCCCAGTCACAGATAATTCAGGGGTCACTTTAACAGCACGGACAGCTTTCACACCTTGCCAGTATGTCTCTTCACAGGCTTCCGCCATCTTCACGCTTCCAGCACTACAGGCCTGGCATCTCTCCTACCTTCTTTTCTCTGAGAGTCAGAGGAACAGACTCCTACTTTCTCAAACCACTCAGCTTCCTTTTCCCCATCTTGCTCCAGCCTTACATATCCTTTTACTAGTTTTGCCTCACCAGATGGTCTTAACCTACCAGGAACGCAGCTCCGGGGCTGACTGGCTTGCCTTGCAGCCCCGTGCAGCGGCAGGTCAGACATCAGCCAGCCCTGCCACGGGTGGTGCAGGGAGGAGAAGAAATGGTGCATCCAGAGCAAGAGATACAATCAAATTATGGCAAGAGTAAACAGAATAGTGGCACCTTAATGCACACTCCCTACAACTGGAGAGGAAAAAGACATTTAAAAAACTCAACATGGATAAAGAGAACAAGAAAAATGGAAATCGCATCCAGCGTCTGCCAGTACTTTGAGCCTAACTGCAAACTTTCCTCAAACAAAATTCCCTAATACAGGACTTCACCAAACACCAAGAAAAAAATTACATCTAAATCCATCTTTATCTGGCCAAGTCTTACATGTTGTTCATTAACATTAGATAGCCAAGGCTTAACCACTCTGCTTTCTTGTTTATCTATTAGCAGTAGTATTACACACTTAGGAAAAAGGAAAGAACAGGCCTGAAGTGCACAAAAATGCTAGTTTAATAGATACAAATTGATTTGCACTGCAAACTACATCCGGGGCACAGGTGGGAGTACTCAACATATATTAAACATCCAGGAAACTTAATTCCTTAGGAGAAAGTCTCATGTTCAGTAGGCACTTTCAGCATTACCAAACCAAAACAGACCATATGCCCTCCTCTCATCAGATGATCCCAGAAAAAGGCACTTTTTAGCCCACATCATTTTGTGTTAGTATGCAGTAAGTACAAGCTCAATTCATCTGTGGGGAAAAAAAAAAAACAAACAAAAAAACAAACCACAACCAAAAAACCAACCCAAACAAACTTACCTGACATCCTTTGCTCCTGTCTTTTCCTATCATGCTTTTAGTGCCCATCTCCCATCTGTGTCTTGCAGTTTGGCTCTGCTACCCAGCACCACAGCCAGCCCCATCTCTCCAGCAAGCTCAGGAGAGCCTCCGCTCCGAGCTGTACACACACACTTCAGGAATACTGGAGCCTGGGTTCATTTCTACAGAGAGTACATAGATGCAACATCTATCTACAGACTTGAAGTACACAGGAAAACACTTGTGCTTTAGCATTTTTGTTTTTAACAAGACCAGCTGGCTGAAATAACACTGTCTTTCCACAAGTGATACACAAAACACTTTTGAGTACAGGGATCACATAAGGTACCAATTTTGTCAAGGTTTCTGTACCTGTGAAAAACAGGGTGACAGTTCGGAAAGAAAATGGCACCGTACTTGGCAAACCAAGTACACTATGGCATGCTTTTCAACTGAGGTTGTTTATAAAAAGATTCAGAAATAAGAGACAATAAATGCTTTAATCCTTACCACATTTCAAAAATACACTGCATGTGTGCTCTGTGCACTTTACAAGTAAAATCAGACTTTATTAAAGATAGAAGTAGCTCCCTCATCTGTTTTGCTACAGTAGCATGAAGTAGGATCCTGAATTTTGGCATAATGCTCTACTAAAAAAAAATAAAGTGTCTGTATTGGGGAAAAATAACAGAATATTATCTATGTAAAAAAAAATTCCCTCTGGAAAAAATTCTTCACATTTCTTTTGAGGACTTCTCTATGTCAGTCCAGTTATAATAGAATCTCTCAAACTTTAATAGAGCAATCCTCTTGTATTTCAATATATGCACATATTATCTAATAAAAACTGTGTATTACACAAAATTATAATCTTCTATTCTTATCTTTTCTGGCATCAAAGTTTGATGATACAGTTACATTTGCATTTAGTCATAACTTCAATATAACCTGAAATTGTTACTGAAAGCATTTGAAAGTCAAGGAAAAAGGGGCAGGGGAGAAACATGCTAAGGGAACAAGTAGTAGTATAATATATTACTCTCACGTTATTTTGTTATGTAGAAGAAAAAAGGGACAAAAAAAATCCCTGAAAATGAGAATCAGAAAGTGTGTTCAATTTCCAGAATCTTCATGATCAGCAGTGTCTAGATTCTCTTTGAAAATTAAGGCCTAGAGGGGGTTTTGGTTTGTCTTTAATTCTTAATATAAACCACAGGTGTATATAAACCTCTAACATTCAAATACAGACCTCTAAACAGACCTTGTGTGATGCACCTAGGAACACTGAAATAAAGAGCAAAAAAACTGCAAACATGATAGTACACTGATAATTACATCTCAGCTACCCGCAACAACTTGCTTTGAGCCTCCATCACAGTACTCATACAGCAAAACTCATTTTTAATGCCATTTACAGATCATAGTCATCTGTGAGAATGCAATGTAACAAATTAAACATTGTAGTATCACAGAGGGACGCAGGCTGAGAGGAAGCAACTGCAAAGAGCTTCCTGTCATTTGTAATTTTTTGTTCCATACCTTATGAATACAATTGAGAATAAAGATAATGTGTATTTTTTTTTAAAAAAGCTCAAAGTAAAATACAATAAAAAGTTAAAAGTCTTGATACTTTAAAGGTAAAAGGTCTTTAATCAGATACCAGCTTGGGTTAAAGCATAGATTTTCTACTTCCCCATATAAAATATGGAACTAAAGTAATATTTGCAATTGTCCTTTCTCAAGAAAATAAAACTGCTCTGAAGCACATCACACAATAACCTAACCTTCTCACTCTCTCCATAAACAAAAGCTTAAGGTGTAAAGAGATTGCATTATACATTAAGACTGTGCAAGGGTTAAATTTCACACAATGGATGCAGGCTTAAGGAAGTCACAAGCAAGCTTAAGAATCAATATTTTTTATTTACTGCTTGGTAGTACAAAAGTTGTATATAAACTATTTTGTTAAAAATACATCTGATGCAAATTTAAGGAAGGCAGACTAATATGGTAATATCCATAACCCTACAAAATAGCAGAATGTAGTGTTAAATGCAATGAAACAGGCACAGTTTCTAAATCCTCATATTGAAGTAGCAATGCACAAATTAAATTCTTGCACATATCAGACCTTACAATACCTTACTTATGTAAGTATTTTATACAGTTAAACAATGTTTTATATATCCAACACGTTTTCATTTCTTTTATTCTACATATTTCCAATGGAATCAAAATAGAAACTACTTTTAAATTAAGTAAAAAAATACATATTTCCATTTAAACTTTCTTCCATCCTTTTGGCAAATTTACTTGCAGTACTAACCCATCATCATGTATCAAAACACAAAATTATCAAAATACACCCCCCCCCTTTTTTTTAAAAAAAAAAAAAAAAAAAAAGCTTTTGGAACAGTCTATAACTGTGTATCTCCTTTCTGAAAATTATTTGAAACTGCTTAGTTTTACCCAATACTCCCTTTTTCCAGTAACATTTTATACTCATAGCTCTCAGTTTCTTGGAAACTGAAAGCTAACTACAATAACCAATACTAATAAAATCCTTCTAGAAATATTAGCTCTTCATACAAATAATCAAGTGAAGCTTGAAGAAGAAAAAAAATTCAATAATATTAAATGTATGCCTGTAAGGTGAGCTTGGTGTTTATGTTACACTTAAATATCGAAAAGATTTCATAAGCCAGGTTTAAATTAATGGGAGCAGGGATGCTAAACACTCAAATTCCAGTCCTGGCCAAACAGTTATTTTGGGTTCTCAAGGATGGACAATTATCTCTAAAAATATCCATTTTAAAAGGAACAGTAAACCATTTATTCTTTTCAGAGCTTTGGTGAGAGGTGGGTTTTGGGTTTTTTTTTTTTGGGCAAATATAGCATCAGTGGAAAGTATATATTGATAGGTCCAGTCAGTATCACATGGATACAAGTAGAAGGAAGACCATCAGCAGCAGATACTTTCAGCAAGAGTGAAATAAACTTCATGACAAGATGTGGGGGTATCTAATACATAAGCAAGAAGATTAATTTTTATCTTTGCACACATTGATTGTTAACACTGCATCAACTGATGAACAAACCTGATTCTCAGATCTGAAGGAGAAACACAGTTTAGAGCACTTTGACTAAAAAGAATGAAAGTACTAATTTAAAACAAATCCATTTCAAAACAAACACTGATTTTCATTCAGTTCATAAAGCAGATTAAGTTACTTTATAGTTCTCAGAATATAGTGCAATCTCTACTAAAATGCGTTACGTTAGAGCTTATATTCTTAGGCACTCAGAACAAATGTTATTTTTCAGTTTCTATTACACGGCAAAGTTTGCTGAAGTATTGCAGAGATTTCCCTCCCAAAAACAAGTAACAGGACAAAGCAGAGATCATAAGCAGACAGAAAGAATTAACATCACAAAACCATCACTGGTATTTTTAGCAGTAAGTCACACTTAAAATATGAAGGGAGTGACACTGGCTTAAGATTTTGGTGCCAATGAAAACAGCTACCCTCAGTCCAGTAAAGCCACTCTGAAGGACTTTAGTATATACTCCATAAATTTTTAATGCCAAATATTCCATATCCTTATCTAATGGTTGAAATATGTTGCCTGAGCTTAATAAGGAACCTGTGGGTAAAAAACAAAAAAGAAAAGCAAAACTATTAGGCATTCTTCAAATACGAGTGAGTAGTTACAAGGAAATGGGAGAACAAGTGGCCTTGAGGAAAGTAACCTTCCCAAGAGCTCACCCAACTGCATAGAAAAAGATGCTCTTCAGCCTACGTTAAATAGTAAGGGGGAGGTAAGGGGGGAGAAGACAACAATTTAAT
Organism: Platalea leucorodia; assembly: GCF_965183815.1. Lineage (NCBI taxonomy): Eukaryota > Metazoa > Chordata > Aves > Pelecaniformes > Threskiornithidae > Platalea > Platalea leucorodia. The sequence goes on along the minus strand of NC_138828.1, from coordinate 61,606,940 downwards.
TTAACATCTGCATATAGCTGAAGCACTCTGTACTGTGAAGTACCCTTCAGAGAGCCTGAGGGCTTATGTACTAAAGGCACACGTGCAGATTTTGGCTGACATAATTATTTCCTTGTATGTGTTGCTCGGCTACTAGCCATTAGATTAAAAGAATATTTTCATCTTCCAAAGGCTGGCTTTTACCTTCAGCAAACACCTATCAGTTCCGGAGGGGAAGAACAGAGGAGAAAAATCCAGATAGACCAGAGGGGTGAACACAGTTTATCCACAGGGTAATCATTTTACTCATAACATTGAGCTCATTAAAAATGCTTGTCTAAGTACAAAAAAATTAAGATTATTTGATAAGGCTTTTACCTTTCCTGTCCAAAAACTTAAAATGTATTTTTTCTTTCCAAGATGAAGCCCAACACTTGGTACGAGGTCCGCAAGTGCAACAGTATTTAAGTGTCGAAATCTTACTGATTTTACTCGTGAAAAACCATTAAGTGTTTAACCTTGCATGGATGCCACCACGGAACTTGTAAAATGCTACAGTGCCATAAATACATTTCCTTAAATAGTATGCATCTCTTGGGAGTTTTCAGTTTTCTCCAAAGTGCTAGTAGACAAGCTGCTTCTAAAAGTTCCACCTGCAAGAGAAAATAATTGTAAAATTAAGCCTAAATAGTGAAATTAGTTTTAGGAGAAACACACCAATTACAAAGTTAGCAGATGTTCTGAAATGGGAAAAAAAATGCCATAATCGCATGAAGTGTTTGCCGTGCATTGCAGGTTTAGCATGTGAAATCCTAAAGGAGAGGAACTAAAAAATTCAGCTGGTACTCATGAAAAGAATGGACAAACACATGGACAAACTGACAAACTGCATCCCAGTGCAAAGCACACACAACTTCAAAAAGGAGACTAGGAATGGAAGATGTTACATAGCTTCAGTGCACTAGAACCTTAAGTTTTTGTTTACCCAGTAGCTTACAATGGATGTGCAAGAGCTCAACTCAAAATTTTGACTTCAACTATCAGCTGTATATCTACTACTTTATGTGCCACTAAGCATACTTTAAATAAACTTAACTGATGAAATGAAGTCTGCTGAGAACATGGACCTTGGAGACCTGGAGAAGACATGCTGCAACTTCAAACGATGCAGCCAGCAAGACACTAGGACAAGCTGAAACACTGTAGAGGTCACTTCAAGAAAATACTAAGAACATGTTAGTTTAGGAGGGAAAAAAACCTCAAGAGTAGCAGTGAACACAAGCAACCAGCAATATTAGGTCGTTCAGGTACTGCCCAACTCAGGAATTCCATCTCATACAGGAACTCTCAGTAACAGCTGTTAAAGTCAGGCCACAAAGTACAAATCTACTGCCTCCAAATGCCAGAACAAACCTTTTCTGGCAGCAGTTAAACACACATTTGTGTCTGCCTTCTTCCTCTGCATCTGAAGATCTGAGCCAAATACTCCAAAACTGTATGCTTTTTATCCTAAATTTATTGGCTGGAGGCACAGCAGTCTTAAATGCTGCTTATCAGTTCAGTTTCAGTAGATTAAGCTGTAATAATTTATTACAAGTCTGAAATAAGTAATTGCAGTAAAGGTCTAACTACTACCTGTTTGTATGTCAACAGCTTTTAATGGCAGTGGACAAAACCTGAGCTAGAACCATGCTAGGGAACAGTATCATCATAGTCTTTCAAGCAAGATCTGTTTATTTTTTGTAGTGCACATCAAACAGGCCTGGCTAGTTTCCCAGATGATTTACAAAACAGTTCTGTTGGACTGGAAAGACCTTTACAAGAGATTCCACAGAGCCATTTCTCTGCTATTAGAACATTTGTTTTCAGAAAGGGCAATACTTTAATCCTGAGGGAGGTTCTACAATAAAAAGCTGCCGTAGATGGACACTTAATATTTTTATAGCTATACTATCATATCTCTCAAGAGAACCGCTTATTTTTAGATTAAAGTAGTAATGGTTTAAATTTACGGAACAACTTTTAGGTAACTATATGGAACAGCTTTCTTATTTTAGGAGAGGGAAGAACAAATTAGAAAGAAAACTGGACTAGAAAACATTTCTAGAGTGATTTCAAAATGTGAGTTTGTTTCTTTTTTCTTTTTTTTTTTTTTCCAAATCAAAGTGCACTGGAATTAACTTTATTTTCATATATGCCCTTTTTTTCCTATTTCTGATGTTTAAACAGAAGATAACTAGTCTGCCTTTAAGTCAAAAATTGTATTACAAACAGGCTGATCATGCTACCATTAGAGACATAGGAAAGAAAAAAAAAAGTCGCAGGAGTAACAAAACAATTAGCTGGGCATGAAAATGCCAATGCAGCCAGGGAAGGAAGAGGTTATCTCCTACTGCCATTAGCTAATATTGATTTTTGAGAAGGAAGAAAGGAAAAAGAAAATACATCAACAAAAAACCAAAACAAAACAAAAAAAAACCAAAACACAAAAAACAAACACGAGCACCAGGACATAGTTCTGAATCAGAAAATAAGAGTAAAGTTTGTCTCTCACTGACATCTGTAGATCCTTCACATATTTCAGAGCAGCAATGAGACAGCAGCCCAAATTTGCCACAGAACAAAAAGCAAAACAAAAAAAACCCCAACCATCCTTACAGTCTATCACCTACCTCCAAGGCAGGGCCAGCTGCACTGACACTGGCTTTGACAAGGATTTGTCCAGTCTGGTCTTACAAATGTCCAACAATAAAGATAAAACAGCTTATTCCAACTTCTTAACTTTTGAAACCTGAATTCCACCTCTTTGCAAATTAGCCTACTATTTACCTTCTTACCCACTGAGCAAAAAGAACTGTTTACTTCACTACTCTCCACGGCTTTTTAAACATTTGGAAGCATATGATATCTCCAAGTCTTTCTTCCTCTATGGCAATGGTTCAAAAAAATTGAGTATAATTTAATGATGAGACACAGAGTCCAAACAAATACACTCTCCTTAGTTCCACAGTCCTACCTGTGCTGCCACTAAAGGCTGGGAGGAAGTATCCCATTGCATACCAGCTCTCTACTTTGTCTTCCTTTCTAAACTGATGCAATTACAGAATGTTTTCTTAACGAATAAACAACAGATACGAAGAAAAGGCCACATCTTGTACATTGGCCTTTCAGAATTTAACCTCAAGACACTCAAGGGGTTTTGGGTCTTGTTACATTTTTAAACATACCTAATTTCCACTTGTGCATTTCCCTCTCACATTTGAAGTTACTGAGAGTTTGAAACTGGACTGAGCTGACACAACATGACTTTATCCTCACTCTCAGCATACAGAGAGTTTGGCACTGTGCACTTTGTTCACTTTCTTCAAATCCAGTGCCTTTATTTTGTCACCTAGAACCTCCTTCCTCCCCAAGGGTCAAGTTCTGTATTTTGAATCACATTTGTGTAAAATCACCTCTCCCCTTCAGATTATCAACCAGTGTGTTATCAGTTAGAAGCAAACCATATTAACTTACAGGGTTTTTTTTCCCAGCATTCTTAACTGTTAAAAAAAAAAAAGTAGTCAGGGGTACATTCCAAAACCATGCCGGACATGTTTTTGACATCCTTAATGGGGTACCTCAAGCAGTTCACTGAAGTTTTATGACAAGAAAACTCCAGCCTCCTGGCTTAGTAACCTACCATAGATCCCTGAGATACGAGCACTGTCATGTGTCTCCATTCTTATTAGCCAAAGCTCCACTGATCTATCAGAGAAGTATCTAGTAAGCAGTTACCTTATACAAGCACACAATACAGGGCAGCAAGCGTAAGGAAGAAGCACTGTCGTTACTCCAGTGATGGAGCTGCCAGCAGCATTTGTTTCTTTTGGGCAACAAGCACATTGCCACTAAATCTGAACCATCATTTATTGCCAAAAAATAATATGCAGATGCTTTGTGTCTTGCCGTGATGCCACCTCCACAAAGTAGTTTTTATTTCAACATCTACTCTAATTACAAAGTCTAAATTAACAATTCGGTAAGAATTGGTGGCTAATTTAGCCTCTACTGATTTATCATTAATTGAGTGATCAAATATAACTTTTGGAGACTTCTCTAGAAACTTTTGCATTGAAAGATGAGTTTTCACACAGAACTGATACATTTTCAACTTCATTTCTCTTTACTGATTACCGTCACTTATTTCACAAAAAACCACTTTCAATACGAGTTCCCAATATTTGATACCTGCAGTCTACTCTGAGCCTCTCCTCTCTGGCACGTCCTGTTTCACGGGCGCGGCAGGTGCTTCGCTGGCGTCCTGTTTCACCGGCGTGGCAGGCATATCACCATTGATACTCTCCACACCACTAACAGACATCAAGCTTTTCCGTTCTTTGGAATTTGATTTGTGCTCCACTTTTGTGACTCTAAATCTGAGGTAAGCACAAGAAAGATTCAGTTGTATTTCCCCAGAGATTGGTTAGATCACCCTCAGTACCCAGTGTATGGACAGGAACACGTTTTCAGGTCCCAAGACCCAGACCTAAGAGCAGACACCCACACAGACCCAGCTTCACTTCACAGCAATTGTCCTTCCTGTTACCTACATGTACTTTTAATACTCACTACTGCTGAATCACACTTTCTCAGGGAATTGTGCTTTCAAGCAGGATCCACAGATTGTGTAGTACTTCTTAGAACAGTAATTTTCTAAGACAACTACAACATAAGCTGGGAATTAAAAAGAACAAAGCAGAATGGAGTGGTTTCTATAGCTCACACTTGAGAAATATCAAATTCAGAAACAGAGGAATTTATTAGTGTAAAAATCTTGTTTCTTTTTAGCCAGTATCAATAGAGCAATAGCTTTGGATTTATACCCACAGTAAATCCCCATCTACTTGCAAAGTTTAAAAAAAAAACCCACATTTACTTCTTCCAGAAATAACTTCAGTCTAATAGAAACAGGGTTACAAAAAACCCATCACTGATGCTATAAACAGAGTAGAATCAACGGATATCTGATCCAACATGGTCCAGTGTAGCATCCCTAAGAAAAGTATACAATAAAATGACCTAAGTCTTACCTTCCCACAGAAAGGACTGTAACTTCTCCAAGACGGCTTCTTCTGTGCTCTTTAGATTTGTGAGCTGGCTTTATAAAGTGCCAACGTTTGTGGCTACAACGAGTACAAACATCCTTTTCTGCTACTCCTCCAACAGTATGGAAGTGATGGCCTTTGCAGCTGTGTTTAAACGGAACAGCACCAGGTGACAAAGGAGACCCTGGACTCGTTGGAGAGGTAGGAGATAAAGGGCTGTAGGAAAAAGTATAAAGGAAATTTAATGTTTACTATAAAATCCTGTTTCTTAAAAAGGAAAAAAAAGGATAAAATATAACCTTCAGTTATGTCTAGTGAATAGCTAGTTTTTCCAGGGACCGGTTATTTGTGAGGATGTCTGGTTTAAAGTTCCCGCCGATATCATATTTTTGCAGTTAAAATCACTTCATAAATTAGTTCAGCTGCAGTCATGTGGTTAAGATAACTAACACAAAGGGCAAGGAAATGGAAAAAAAAATCAGGCTAAAATAGAAGAGAACAGGTTACATGAACTTATACTGATGAAGACATCTGATTAGCTGATTAAATTCACACTTGAAGAACTACGGAAAATATTTCAGAATTGTTACAGTATCTCTAAGGACTCACAGAAGAAGAGCATAGTCCCAGAATATTGCAAAGAGGCAAAACTGTCTATCGTGAAGGGAAGAGAAATCAACAGATCATTCAGCTTAAGCTCTAGAAAAACATTTTTTAAAGTACCTCGAAAGAAAAAAAAAAAAAAAAAAAGGCAATACAACCACCAAAATGCATTTATTGAGAATATCTAATCAAATCAAATCTAATTTTCTTCTAAAACAGAAAAGCAGAAAGCATAGATAGAAACCAGATGATGTACTTTTTTGGACTTCAGCATCAATTTTGACACTATCTTGCAACACATTCTCCTAAAGCAAGCTAGAGCTCAGTGCATTAAAGGTGAAATTACTGTAGCGAAAGGGAGCACACCTTGTTTAAAAAAAAAAAAAATACCAGAAGGTTATATATCAGTAGCTTACTATGAAACTGGAAAGATATACTAAATGTGGTTATTCTGGTCCTGATGATATTCAGTGTTTTAAGTAGTTCCCTGGGTAATGGAATAGAAGAATAGATAAAGTACCCATACACTTTGGGTCACCCATAGTAACCATAGAGGACAAGATGAGAAGTTAAGATAATCAGAGAAGAGCATGTGCGTGAAAGACAGTCACACATACATAAATCTTATTAAAAATACTGGATGTACTGCAGTAAGGACAACACAAATTTCTGTGCTTTAGCAGAAAAACTTTACAAACCCAGATAAAAAAGCAACTAGCCAGATAATCTTTCTTCAAAAAAAGAAGGTGAAGATCACAAGCTGAACATGAATCATTATGATGTTGCTGCTTAAAAAGGACAAATTTTGCAGTGGAAATAACAGCAGTATAACCTGTGAACCTAAAGTTACATTACTCAGCATTAATCATGCCTCAGCTGATCATTCCATCCAGTTTTAGAAATGTTAGTATTTTTCTTGAAATAACAAACTGAGGATACTCCAAAACAGAACAGGAAGAACAAATTAAAGAAATAAAACCCACCATAAAAGACTGAAGTTACTTGAATGCTTATTTTCAAAACAGAAATATTGACAGGAGACTTTTAATGGTTTTCAAATAAATAAGAGAATGCTATTAACAGAAATAAAATGTGTTCAACATCCAAAGCAAAGAGAGGAAGTAATGGCTTTAAGTGGCAGAAGTGCAGATTTTACTTAGCCATTACTATTCCTATCATTAGGAAGCGTTTCATAGTGCACCGAACTTAAAGAAATACAGTTGATTTGCACTTGAGTTACTAAAGCTTTAGGACTATCTGTTGGAAATTATCTAAGAGCAAACAATCATTTTTCCCTTCCCCTTACTTTTTGTATTTTAATTCATCGCTGAAAGAATAGTCTAAAACTCCCAAAATAACATCACACATGCCTACACAAAACGATTGAGTTAAAATTCAAACAGATATTTCTGCTGCACCATAAAAGTTTTAAAATAATTTCTATACTTGAGGAGACCTCCCTTCATAAATTCAATTTTTTTTTCTTCAATAATCCAGCCTCTCACCACTAAAACAGGTGATAAACAGTTGCATACTCAACTCTGTTTTGCTAAAGCTATGCACTCCCACTTCTTTTATCAGTGACACAGTACTACTTGAACCTTCATCTTCTCTGCCTTGAATATGAACACAGGGCTACATATGAAGAGTATTTAGAGTAATACAGATACAGTCTAAAGGTACTTATGTACAGATATAAGTACTTTTACAAAAATGATGCATCTGCAACTCAAGGGCTGAACTACTTTCTCTACCTAACTCTATAAATAGGTGTGTAGTGAAAAAAAATTAGGAGGTAGGTCAACCAATGTATATTACCAGAATTATAAAGAAAAAAGTAAACCAGGAGGAGACATAGAAAAAGATGTCTATTTTAGGTTAGCATGCATACAAATTAAATGAGTACTGCTTCGGTTCTTTCAAGTCAGACTAGCTCTGGACTAAGCCAACTTGTAAGTAACTTCACCCTAAAGTAAACAAGTATTTGCAGCCTCTGTAAATCTTTAGCACAAAAACCAATAAATCCGTATCACACGCCTAGAACACATAACCAGAAAAGCCAGTTACTAACCCAGGGCATACATTAAAATTTAGTGACTCAGAGATACCACAAGGAAATCAAAGTATTATCCTCTTAGGTGGTAACTCAAGAATGTCTTAGTCTTAAAAATGCTCAGGAAATCCTTTGGAAGGGTACATTTTTAGTTGCCTCAGGAAACATGCATTAAAAAGATGAGTAGTTACCTTTCAGGTTCAACGACACTGCTATCTGCTACCATGGCCGTTAAAACATCAGCATTTGCTGCAATGAGAATAAATAGTACTCTTCAAAAGTGTATGGCTCTAACTTTAGAAAAAACAAACAGCAAAATTAAAGGTCCTCAAAGAAATTTCATCTAAAAGAAAGATGACTGCATTATGTATATCTCCAAAAAGGCATGAGGAAAATTATGCAAACAATGTTAATACAATTCTATGCAACTTTCTTAACATGACATTACAGTTCATATTGCACTCAAAGCTCTGCCCCAATACAAGCCATATAACGTAACCATCTGCACAAAACCCCCAAACAAGATCTCTGAAAATTTTAAAACATCCATTTGACCACAGGAGTATCATCACCTCACATGTATAAAGCAACTTCGATTAAAAACACTGGTTTAAGTGAGCCCTACAAAATGTAAATTAATTATCAACCAAGAACTACCAATTGCTCACACAGTCTAAAAAACACATGGGGTGCCTAATTCCAACCTTGAGGAAAAATACACAAGCTCAAAGGCCTAACAGTTATTAACCAAAAAAAAAAAAAAAAAAACCCAAAACATAAAAAAAACCCACCACACAAAAAACAACCACCCCCCCAAAAAACCACAAACCCAAAAATACAACTTTTCCAGGGGACTAGTCTTCATTCAGAAGTAACTCAAAGCCAGTTCAATGCTTAGGAGAACTTCGATTTATACAAATGTAAAATTAAAAGGCTAAAGGTTCTTGTACTGTAAAAACACGCACTCTCCTAAGTGTTTCTTCTACTGGGCAAATACATTCTGAACTAACCAAGCATTCCATGGACTGCTTAACTGTGATTTTATTTTTTCAGTCACATCATCTTCTTTATCCTTTACTTCACACACAGCACATGAAGATACCTGTCCAAAATTCAACGTTAGTGCTGGTCTACCCTATTGCCTCAGTTATGCACAAACCTTTCATCAGGCAGAGCTGCCAGAATCGTTTCAAGACAAAAAGTTTAATGTGGTCAAAACATAAGACTTCCACATGCTTTCAACACTGCCATTAAGAAAGCAACCTTGAGCTTTTACTTCACAAACAAAAGGATGAACCAAAAATGAAACACCCAAATAGTTAAAATACCAAGAAATGCATGAACCAAACTTATCGTACAAAATCATTTTCAGGTAAGCAAAAGACTTCCCTATTTTCTTTGAAGTTACTGCCTTCTGAAGGCAATCTCAAAGAGTTAAGCATGTACAAAATGGTTATTAAATGAAAACACATGAACATACCATCCTTCAGAATATCTGAAAAAACATACTTGTTATAGAACACCATCCCAAAGGCTCACAACTTCAATATCACAATACTATACCTTCATTTTTCATAATGTAGTTAACAATTTGTCCCACAGTGTCGCTATTCTCGTGCATAGTTTCATTCATTTCTGTGCAAGGAAATAAATATGTTGTCAATATCTTGGCCTTCTGAATCAAGAATTGAGTTATTTTAAAACAAAAGTAAAAACAAAAAAAAAAACCAAGCCAAACCAAAAACAAACACACACCAAAGAAGTTACATTAAAAAAAGACAAGATCTATTGTCACTGTGGAGGGAAAGCTTACATAAGGCTTTTTAGTCCTTATTCAGGAAAAAATACAAACACAAGTTTATGGAATTTACACATCAGCTCTAATACATTCATCTAAGACTTGAATAAACTCAGTATTTTCATAAGCATACGTCAAAATTCCTTCTCTAGCTAGTGAGGAGACAAACAAGAGAGCAGTATTTCTAATCCTAACAACAGGGAAGGAAAAAAAAACCCCAAGAAAAACATTAAACTGTCTCAAGTCACTATTTTAAAATAGTTATTATCAGCTTCTAGTTTAAGAGGGATTCAATTTAAGCTTTTCACCACATCTACAAGGACATAACATTTGATTTTTCTAATTTAAAAAAAATCTCACATAATTACAGGAGCAGGGGATTTAAGAAAGAAATCTCATGACCATACTTAATACTTTTGGAATCAATTGCACCCATTAACAATACTGGAAGCTTCTCCAGAATAACCTCAGAAGGCAGAGAAAGACTGGGGAGAGAAACAGAACAATGAAGAGGCACAGCTCTGCCCTTCCCTAACAATTGTTATGACTAGCTTTATTAAAAAAAGAAAGAAAAAAATCACACAATTGAGGCAAGTTTGATAGGCGAGACCCTAAATTTGTCTCTGAGTAGTAAATTACGGGCTTCCCCATCTCTGTAGCCATGCTTCATCTTCATCCTAATACTTGCAACTCTGCAATGCAACTGAGACACAGCTACTTCCCCAAACTAAGACCTAAAAGTTGCCCCCCTTTCGTTACCTTTCACCTTACTGTTACCACTCAGATGAACTAACAGACCAGACAGTCCCACTCAGTGCATACATGCCCCAGGCAGTAACTGCTTAAGAACATACTGACACATCATTGCTGCACCACACAGCTCTACCCTTACCAGAGAGCCGCTGTAATTTGCACTTATTATGCTTACTATGAACCTACTGACAATAATTAATTGGGAGAAGCGAAGAGGCCCGAAGTATTTACAAGTCACTTGGCCCTTGTATTTACTTAGTCAAATGCTATACTGGGTTACTATAGCCCTTCCCAAGTGATAACACTCTTTCTTGTTTTTTTTCAAGTAAGAGTAGATGAGCATAAGGAACCATAAAAACAAGAGCACAAACAAACAAACATTAGAACAAAAACAAAGGTATCTTTAAGAAAAAGTTATAAGCAGCACACATTACATAAAACAGAATGTAGACAGTCAGTCCAAAGGCTCAGTTTTATAATGAGAGGGGAGACGAGAATGACAGCACAACAGGAACAAATTAAGATTGCTAAACATAAAACTAAGATTTCAAGCTTTGAACAGCAGCTTTTTGTCACTCCTGAGATAGAATTATGTATAATACTACTTTGTTGCTAACAGCATGTAAAATGCAGAAACGCAATCTGGTAACTCCAGTTGTAGTGTATAGTTGCAAACAAATGTATACCGGATACTTTGATTCCTCTGTAAGCTCTTAATTAATGTCAGAGGACTTGCACGGGAAATTGGAACACTCCTCGTTTTGACTGGCAAAGACCAGAACCCAACAGACATACAATGGTAATAAAAATATTTTTCTTAATATTGTTTTCATGTCAAATATAGACAGAAAAATGACAGAAGTCTCACAATAAATTATTCCATAGTAGTTGCAATGTACAGAAATAGGAAGTTGTTTACTAGACTTGTTGATTACCTATTTTTTCATCAAGTTTTTCTTCTTCTACTTGTTCAGCCTCTGTTGTACAACGATACCCTTTTTTCTTAAGGACATGACAGATGAGGATCCCCAAGAGACCCATGATGAAGAACACAGGAACCAATGCAAAGGCAATATACTCTAGGTGTTCAGCCTTGCCATCATTGCCATCAGTTTTAGTTGCCAAAGTAGTTGTCTGTAAGCCATAGCTTGATAAAGCCTTGAGAAACTCTCCATTACCTACGTAAACGAATAAACACAGTTATTACTATACACTGTAAATCACTTCAAAGCATTTAGAAAACTACAAGCATGACCAAATCCCCACAGCGTCAGTGTGATGTACCTTCTGTCATGACTTGAACAGGCAACACATACTCTACTGCCGGAGAACTCACACCCGTAACAGTAGATATTCCCTCTTCATAAAACGATTACAAAATATCTAACACACAAAGAACCGCATGACATTTCTTCAATATAACAGTGAAGAACATACAATATTCTAGCCCGATAGGCTTGTAATCTCAACAAGAGGGCTCGCGTATTTCACAGAAGAATACCACCACCATTGCTCCTTGTTCCCATCAGTGAGGAAAATGCCATACCATCCCACCAGTCCTAAGTTCGTGCAAAACTGCTAACAAACCACGGATCCTTCCCTAATATGAGAGTAATTACAGGATTTAGTATTGGCCCTTGCAAAGAAAAAGTATCAGGTGTGAGAGAAATAACCTTTATTTTTTTCTTAACAGTGAAATTTCACAGCATGAAACAAAGAACATTTACCCTCTACTCATCAGCATAAGGTGGGCTCATTCTTCACTTGTTTAAGATTTGGAAACCATTTTGTATTTAAACTTGAAACAGAATGGGAAAGATGCTTTTCTTTTTGTTTGCAAAGAATTTAAGTTGCAGCATAAACACACATTAACTATACCCACAATTAGGCATTTTTGTTTCAATTAAGCTCTGAATGTAACAGATAGTATATATAACAGTATAGAATATTTACATTAGAACAGACCTCTAAAGTTCATTAGTCCAAACGCTGCTAAAAGCGGCTCTGGTTAGATCAGGTTGCTCAGATGCGCTCCATCTGAAGGATGGACATTCCACAGTATTTCTGGGCAACCTGTTCCAATATTTGCCCACTTTTATGGCCAACATACACAGATAAATTAAAATCTCAGTACCTTCTCATATATCAAATACAAAAGCATACAAGTTCAACTGTTCAGCTAAATCCAAAAATACACGTTTGTATACTCAAAATTCCTTCTGACCCTCTAGAGTTTATACACACTCCCCACCCCATATAATAAAGATTTAAATATTACTCTTCCAATGTGCAAGACTATTCCTGCATTCCTACCCTCTATTCTTCTCCTCTGCTTGTGCTGAAAACAATTTTTTGGAGTAGGAAAGAATGACAACAAAGAAGACCAAAAAGAAAAACATCTAGTACTATTTCAAGGTATTTTCCATCTACTTGTATTAAAATGGACAAGGCAATTCAGAATCATTCCATTAATCAAACTGGTTGACGGAGTGAAGACTCATCAGAAAAACCTTTACATGACAGTGACACTTTCACAACAGACATGTCTAGAACAATCAAATCCCTATCTTTAAAAAAAAAAATACTGGAAGCCTCCAGAAAATTGCCAAAAGACCGTTATTCCACAAACAACTCTACTACATTGGCTGTATAACTAAGTTGTATTTGAAAAATACCAGTAAGGTGACAGATAGCTAAGAAAAGATTTTTAAAACTCTAGTTAGGTATTTACCTTAGTCTCCTTTATATCAGAACACTAAACCTTTTATTTTTAAAGTACTTCTGAATTTTTCAGGACAGTTTTGAATTGTCAGTTCAGTAGTAAGTAATACACAAGACTTGCTCAAAGCAAAAAAACACTGGAACTTCTTTGAAATAATGATTGATAAAACACCAATTAGCAAAAAGAAAAAAGATGTTAAGCATTTCTCTAAACCGATTTTCTGGACAATAGTAGCAATGCAGAAAAACAGAAAGAAATGGAAAGAAATGGAAACAAACAACTGAATAGATCATGAGGCTAAATGTTAAAACAAAATCTCAGGATGTTTGCTTTGGACAAAGCCGGATGGTCTAGCTTGCTCCCAAAACCAAAAGAGAAAGCTATTCATTTTTAAGAGAGGCCAGCAATCCTATGGATAATCATATGCAGAATTTACTAGATAAGTAACCTTTAGAAGTTTTAACTTATGCCTGAGTAGGACAATTTAACAATGTATACAATTTAACACTTTAAGGCTACAATTTACACTACGAGGAAACAAAAGACGGGAAAGGGTAATGGACATAATCATATAACTGAGAATGTTGATCTTACATACAGTTTATTTGCTTTCTAAGAATTTACAATTGATGTTTTAATATACCAAAATAATTTTTTTTTGCTAACTCACCAGGTAGCAACAGCTACAAAGTCCCCCACTTAATCACACAAAGTAGCTCAATTTACTTCCCAGGCAGGAGAAAAGCCATCACACCAGGGAAGTATTATTTTGATGACAACATCATCTCAGAATCTAAGAAATGCAACTTAAACAGTATACATCACAAGCTCAGAAGGGTACTAATAAATAAGCACCCTTCACGTTCAAATATAAGACAAAAATAGGCAGATGCTTTGGATTTTGCTGCACATTATCCACTTCAAGAAGGAATGAGAAGGACCTACTACACTATTTCTAAGACATCAACAGCCACTTACTAGTCAAGCTAACAGGTAGAAGGGCCACAAAATGTATCTGACTCGACTTTTTTGGTTTTCTACCTCTCTTTGTGGCCAGAGTGGCATGCATTGCCCAAACAAATAACATCCCTTAATATTTTCTCCACAACTGTGGTAGGTAATTCCCACTTCAAACCTAGAGAGCAAGTGGGTCTTATTGCATGGCTAGAGGCCCAGGCTTCAGACTCTCCAAGTTGTGGTTCATTACCATTTCTCCAGATGCAAAGTGGCTTTAAGAGGTCCCTTCCCCTTCAGTCCTCTGCTACCCCACTGGCTGTGCTCCTGACAGACTGTGGCCCTGAAAACAGTTTTAAACTAAATTACCAAAATGACCAGTGTTTAAGAAAAAAATGCCTCAAGAAGTCTCAGTTTTTAAGCAGTCATTTTACTGAATCAGTGTAACCTCTGGTTTGGCAAACTGCTCTATCAAGACAATCAAGAGGCTGAGTAAGCTGAATTGCGGGAATAACCAAGGATAGATGAATACATCCAGAACAAGCTTTCCTAAAGTAATTGTAGTAACATGGAGGCATAGTCTCAGAGTATGCTCCAAAAATAAGGGCAGGGGGATTAATTACATGTAAAAAGTATATCATCCTACATAATTATTTTTAAATCATCAACTTGAAACCCCATCAGCTTGACACAGCCACTGAAAACATACATACAATTTAAAATACAAAGCTGATTCACAAAGCTGCATACTAAAGACAGGTATCTAAAGGTATCTAAAGACAACTGAAGAAAATTCTCCCATTAAAATTCAACAAGATATAAACAACTTTCCAAGGTATTTTGCTTATTACTAGTAAAACATTAAATCAATAATATTTCTATATAAATACATAATTTACACAAAGTCTATAAACTGCTTGATGCTATTCATTTTATGTTCAGAGATGTAGAAGTTCACCAAAAGCAAACCAAAAATATCTCAGAAAAAATTAATTAGCTGGATCAGATACTTGGTGCTGTGTAACCTTATAAGCGGAGCGAAGCACTCAGCTTTCATTATCCCTACGCATATCAAGATGTCTCCCCTCAAAAATCTCAGCAGTTACGACATAATGCAAAAACAAGGCTTGCCTAGCTAAGAAGCAATATATTTAATGTCCCAAGTCATAGCTACATCATTCATTGTACTAGTCCTCTTCCCCAGAGGCGTATTATGCTTATTAACAGACTGTTGATATTCTACTTCATTCTCATGATGTGTCATGTTGCTTCACAACGGCTTTTAATGACAAGTTCAGGCCACAGCAATCTTCCTTGGCTCAAGCCAATTCATACAGAAATTCATTTGCTTCAGTGTTTTGCTGTCCTGGCATTTTTATATACCTGTCATTGTATACCAGTCTATATATCAAAATTACTTGAAGATGTAAGCTAAATAAAAAGATTTATGAGCAATATTCAGCATGTTTAGTGATGCTTAAGTTGTAGATCACAGACTGCATTCATGCTACTAATTCACATCGCATGTATTCTCATTTGCTTAAAAATGAATATATGTTAGGTATTGAACTTGAATTGGCTGCCCTTACTTAATCCTTACCTAAAAAGTAAAATTTAAGGACAGTAAACCTCAAACAAGTCTGTTACACTGGTTCTAATCATTACTAGTCTGACACAAAGATAGTGTTCTTCCATCTTGCAATGGCTCAAGAAAATTTTATAGCCCCTTTAAGAAACAGAATATAGGAGGAAAAAAGTTAACATGTTAATGAAAAAAATATTTCATCCTTCATTAAATTGCAATTTTTACATGACCTAGACATATCTATTAACATTCTAGTTAAACACTGTATTCCCTCCATATTAATAAAATAATGTTTGACCACAAAAGTATTCCAAGACTACAATGTCTTGAAGGCTGTGATAAGAATGAAGCTGGAGCAGACCACATAAGCAAAGGTATTCCTCTGTAACAAACTTTATTTCCCCTTAAGGTTTTATAAACTCACAGAAAAGACAGATAGGATCACCTTAGAGAGGTCATCCCACTTCATCCCACTGTCAAAAAGCAGGATTAACTGTAGCTAAACAACTATCTGTGAAGCACGGCTAAAGATCCTGCAAAGGTAATAGCTTGCCCTCCACACCTATTTTCTTTCTCACTGCAAACGGGGGGGTCAGAACAATTCTTCCTTTAGTATCTACTACCACAATTTCAGATTCTGCTTGCACTGAGTTACAGAATTACTCTTTCCTTGGTTTTAGCTGCAGGTACTTGAAAAGACTTCATACTTGGCATGATCACTAGGACCTCTCAATATGAGGCCCAGTTATTTCAAAGCTTTGCCTTTAGTATTGATCTAAATAAACAATTCTCAAACTTTTCATAAAGCACATGAGAAATCTCTAGAAATATTTAATATTGCTTAAAGAACAACTCAGATTCTTGAAAAATAAATCCTTTTTGTAACAAAGACCAAACCTGTTTAGCTGTTATATAAGCAATATAAAACTCATCACTAAAATAATGCATTATATTTATTTTTCTAAATCTCCTATACTAAACTTGAACATAATCTACATCTAGCTTCAAGCACACTCCAGTTGTTTTTGTATTGTTTAATTTACAGAAAGTAGCCCATAAACAATGATGTAATCTTCTCTCTGCTCTAAAGAATCCTATTTGGTTACTCTGGATTTTCCCCATTACGCCCATGCCATTTATTTCTTATGGCATGCCTTTTAAAGAACTTTGTTTACATGTTATGAATTTGATTGTTCTACCTGCTAAAAATAAGTACATACATATTCACTCTCCTTCTCCATGAAGTTCAAGGAGTTACACAATCGTATTTCCTGCTTTCAGGCATAAAAATGAAATGTAGCTATCAATCTCACAGTATACAGAAACCAACTATTGTTGGCCTTAATGTTAATTAATATTTAAAGAAATAAAATACGATCAATGTACAACCTACTTAAGTACAAGACAAATGAAATATTCCGATATGGCATATGATTTGCTCAAACATCTCAGCTAAGCATAGCTGGAAAACATGTCTCAGAAGCAACATCAGCTTATGCATTTCTCCCCCTCCTCACCATTAATGTGCCAGTTCATCCATCTGTGGAAAAAGAGCAATCACTTAAGGTTCAAAATAATTTACACAGAATATGGTTTGCTTGGGCGGCTTTTTGGTTCTTTTTTGGTTGTGGGTTTTTGTTTTGTTTTTTAATTTTTCTTTCTTTCATACCTAGATCACTTCCAGTTCAATTCACCATGTGGGCCTACACCCTGTTTAAAGGGCATAATCAAAGGACTGCTTAAGCTGGCAATGCCACAAGGAGGAATGGCCAGGCAGATGCGACCTCAGTTCACCCTGCAAGGAGAAGGCACCTGATGATCACACCTAGTGCTTCAGCCTCTCCTGGCTCTAGGTGAGGTATACTTCCAACTGCATTAAACTGTAACAACGCTTCCTACCTCCAGGCCGGACATTTAAGGTGGACGGATGTGCGCCTTGATTAAAAGCACTCATTTTAAATACCATTTAAAGTAAAACTTTTTTTGATTTTAAATTACACACTTTTAAATTCAGGCATAAAAACAAAACAAAAAAAAAACCGCTTGTTAACTCAATTTCCTAAATACATGCTAAATACCTCACTCTTAAGAATTTAAGAAAACTAACTTTATTTTTAAAAACTTATTAAAGTAATGGAGTTTTAGTGAAATTAATTAAATACTAAAAATGGCCAGCTTATGTCCCTTGGCATTTCAGAAGTGGTGGATATTTTCTTAAAATAAAGGAGTTCTAAATCAGCTATTTACTTTCATTCAGTACATTCAACTTATTTAGATATAAAGCATTCTACTAGAGCTAAAGCAGAGGTTTCTTTTGTCGAAGTCTAATTGCATTTTTTAGATTCTTAATTCAAGTGCTTAGCAGTGAATTTGTTGAGAACTCTGACAGTAATTATGTACTGATTTAATACAGAGTTTTAGTTATTTTAATGATATAGTAAATTTAGCCAGAACAGTTTGCTGCGACTTCAAATTAAATATACTTCTTAAAAGTTATCTGATTTAAATAGTATTTACCTATTCTGGACTCTACAGTCAAATAGCCTTTGCATAACTAAGCAGATGAAATAACAAGCAATTTCAATCACAAGTCAAAATATATCACTGCCCAAAACAGACACACACAAAGATATTTAGGAAATGTTTGGGCTTCTCTGCCTTACTAGTAAGGTGGTAGCTACAGAAGAGACCAAGCAAACTAGAAAAGGCAGCAAAGAACAAGTTAAAAAAAAAAAGTTTATTTTCTGGAGGAAAAATCTCTTAAGTGAAGAAAACCTATTGCCTACTATTTGCTTGGTCTATTGTTCAAGGAAATTGTACTTTAGGGAATATGCATAAACTGAATAGCAAAGGAAAAACACCTATCATCGAAGAGGAACATTCAACGAGTTTGTGAATTCCGCTGAACTTCTAGCTTCCTTGTAGTAATCGGAACCTACAACCAGAAGTGAAATACGCAGGAAGTCTGATGAGAAAAAGGAAGCCACATGATGAAAGAACATACTGACAACTAGTAACAGTACTGCCAATTGCCTTAGAGGTTAAGCAAGGTTGTTCAAGGTTTGCTGTTAAGAACAGACCTCAAAACCTTCATTAGATTTGTCAAGAGCAGTATCTCAAAAAAGTGAGCCGAAGGATCAACCATGTTTCTTTAAAGCTCATTCTAACTGCGCCTACTTTGAGAACACTAACAGTAAGACACATGCAGCAAGTCTTGGGGATGACCTACCCGAACATAATACCTAACAGCATCCTTACTACCCAACACTGTATTCAAAACCATAAAACTGCAAGTCTTTCACAGTACCTCAAGCTGGCACCTGTAAGAATCCTTAAAGTAGAGACGGAGTCTTTGGCTCACTGAAGTCACTGCAAAAATCATGACTGTGGGCAAGTTTTGCAACAGGTCTGGAAAGATAGCTTTCCACTCTGAACTCCGAGCGGTAAGTCTCTGCCCTGATGAGTTATTTCCTAATCCCTATTTATTTCCGAATTGCATGCCCTATCAACACTTTCAGTAAGTTGTCTGCAAAAAGTTTTAGGCAGGCTTCCCTGAAAGCCTGGGCATGGCATGGTGATTCAGAGAGCAGGTACCTCCTATGTAAGGATACGTCCTATTAACAGCAAACAAACTATAGCTAAAAGCATTACTATATAATGCACGTAACCCTCAACAATTTTCAACCATTGCAATTTCTACACTCCCAAATAGAGCTTGTTAGGAACCAAAAAGGAAAACCAAACCTAATAAATCACCTTGTCAGTCACCCAGTCAGTCCAAACAATCACACCATGAAGGCATCTGACATTATTAAGAATTCAATGAGAAAAAACAATGAAGAGTATCTACAGCAGTTTTGTCCTGTTGAGAAAGGGAAAAATTGCAATATGAAGGGCAGTAACAGAGACTCAGTCCATTCCTTGTGTGTGACACAATATGCGGTTGATAATGCTGCAGAAACTATATATAGAGAGACAAAAAGCTCATGTTTCGCTGTTTACCAGTGTTAAAATTGCAGTGCTTATGGTCCAATTGCTTTGGTAACTACTTGAGCAGCACATAGCTCCTACCACAAAAAAACATACAAACAATGCTTTGCATTTGCATTTCTGTTGGAAAATTTTTCCTCAAATTTCAGTTTTCAAATAAAATATGCACTGCATGCAGCTACTACACACATTTAATAAAGTACACTTCATCAGTTTGGCTGTTTAAAAAAAAAAAAAATAAAGTCCTTCCTGGACACATCAGATATTTAAAAGTATTCCATATCACAGGTAAATTTACAAGTGCAAGCAGCATCTAGTGAGCAGCATTAAATCAACGCTACCAAACACATCATATCAATGCATTTATGCAAACTAACATCCACAGAAGTTTAGATGAGTCAACAATCAATTTCAACCAAAACCACTGTATCTCCTGTGTGAAGATACAGCAGATAAACTGGCAGAAAACATTTGGCAAACTCAGAGGAAGTAAAAAATGCTCTCATAGCTTTTGCATTTCCCGCTAGGCTTCCCAACTTCCAGCTTTTTTAAGTACAATCCTATTCATCTAGATATACCAGACTAAATTACTGCTATCATTATTAAATCCTACCAATGCCCATGGCATACTGACAGTCCTCCAGCATAACTGCCTTCAAGCTCAATAAAGCAATCCTGAGTATAAACACTTGTAAAAAGTCAGTACAAGCCTATGTATACACATCCTTTGCTTTACTAAAATACCTGTTTACACTCTCTTCAAGATACCAGTAGTAGGTAAACTGTATAGTAATCTTGCCATGTAGAAACATGCAGTAATATGCCAAAGTAACAACTATCAAAGAGCAAATTAATTTTTTATGTGTTAAAAAATATTTTACACTGAAGCAACTGGGGGGGGGGGGGGGGAAGAGATGGTCATGATCACAATGACAAAAAAAATCCACAATTCCTCTCCTCCTCTGACCTCTGCATACAAAACCTGAAAAAAATAAGAATTAGAGTCTTGGAGAGCACTACCTACTAGTCAACACAAATTTGAAATTCCAAATGCTTAAACTCTTTCAGTGAGCTCAATTAGCTGGGGAAAAAAGGTCTGATAATGCTAGTATCTTTAGCACCATTTTACTGGCTCCATTTGTGCCTGGTGGTACTTATTTCTTTCCGCTCTCCTGAAGGGAAGGATGGACTGGACAACAAGCCTCCCATTCCTCTTGCTTTCGGAAAACAAATAACACATGGTAGATATCTCAATCCTCTCCAACCCCGCTGGCCTGTGCTAAGTAATAATTACAGACGTACAAAAGTAAGTACAGAAAGACTAGAAGCATTTACTAATTTTATGCTAATAAGTATGCCCATGTTAACCATTTCCACTAAGTTTAAAGGTTACTCTCAAACAAGTTGGTACACTCTTACCAATGTCATACCACCCAATGGTAATCAAGCTGATCAAGCTGAAAATCACACCAGGTAAAAATGAGCATCAGCTTAAACACAAATGTTTGAGAAGCACAGACAACACACAAAAAAGCACTTCAGACTACACAGGCAATAAAATCAGTTTCACTTTGAGATTATTAGTACCATAACATTTGGGGCTAGATATAAACAAAGAGAATGTTATTTAAAACTAACTTCCTCCGGCCCGTACGCGCGCGAGTGTTCTTCAGAGACCTCAAGGGTTACAGTCAATTGCGCTTCCAAAGCCTGAACGCTAAGCCAAGTTCAATCTCACGACAAACAGATGGTGAAGTAGAAGAAATTCTTTGATGCATTTCTACCTTGTGAGACATCCGATTCCAGCTGAAAGTGAAATCAGCTACGGAGGACTTGCCAGACTCGAGTTTGTAGCGTTCAGCAGTGATTTTTATTTCTTTTTTTCCGCAAGACTAAATTAACAGTCCGGGGCGGGGGCTGTCGCGACATGAAGAACCGTTTTACCGCTGCAAGCACTGGCACGGGGAACACGGGCGGCCGCGCCTCCCCCAGCCCGCCGGAGCGGGACCCCGCACCCGGCACCCAGGAGCCCCCGCTCCCGCCCGGGCGCCCCCTCAGCGCCGCCGCCGCCGCGCTCGACCGGAACGGCCCGGCTGTCAGGCGGGACAGGCTTCGGCCCCTGCGACCGCCGAGCCTCCACCTCCTCCCTGCTCGCTCCCCCGCTCGCCCCGGGCTGCCCAGGGGCCACCTGGGAGGGGAGGTGGCCCCTCCCGCTGCTCCCCTGCGGGCCGCGGCGCGGGGACCAAACGCCAGGTACGCCCGAGTTACCCGCTTCGGCCCCGCGGCCGTGGGGGGCGGCTCCGGCGGGAGAAGCAGCGGGGTCAGCCGAGGCACTCGAGTGGCCGGAGAGGCCGGCGGGGCCCTGCGGCTCGCACCCCCCGCCGAGGTCACAGGCGGCGGCGGGAGCCCGCGCAGAGGCCCAGGGGCCGCCGCCGGGGAGCGAGGGGGTCCCGGCTTGGAAGTTCCCCTCCGACGGAGCCACCACCCGCAGAGAAGGACCGAGGCCGCAGCGACCCACCGAGAGCGGAGCGGTTGCTCAGCCAGGCAGCGGTCGGGCCCAGCGAGGGAGCAGTCGGCGGGATCCCGCCCGTCGCTGGCGGAGCCATACCCGGCGCCTCACCCGCGCTGCCTCCGCGTTGGCAGCCGCGCTGCCGCCGCCCGGCCCGGCCCGGCCCGGCCCAGCCCAGCCCACGGGCGGCGGGGCGCGCCCTGCCCGCACGGCGCCTGCGCGGAGCCGCCGGCCCGGGGCGGTGCCGCGCGGGGAGCCCCGCCCTCCGTGAGGCGGGCGGCGTCGGCCGTTGTCGGGGCCGCGGCACGGGAAAAGCGAGGCTGCGCCGCGGGGCACAGCTGCACGCAGGGCGCCGCGGCCGGGCTTTGAAGAAGGGGAAGGCCTTTCTGGCGTACCCCGTGAGGACTGCTCCGAGGCTGTCCTCCACCCTCAGAAGCAAGGTTACTATTGCAGCTCCTAGACATGGTTTTCTGAACCCCGCCAGCCCCCAGCCCCCTCAGCCCGGGAAGCGCAGCCCTGGGGTGCAGCAGGGACGCAAGATGGAGATGGGGCATTGTGTCCTAAAGGACCCGGGGCAGGCTGAGGTGACCCCTCGCCCTGCTTGCTTAGCGCTTGTGTGGCTCAGTGGCTCCTGAGCACCTGGGGTGCTGTGCCACCCTCTTGGGGTTG
This sequence comes from Platalea leucorodia, assembly GCF_965183815.1. NCBI lineage: Eukaryota > Metazoa > Chordata > Aves > Pelecaniformes > Threskiornithidae > Platalea > Platalea leucorodia. The sequence continues at coordinate 61,584,238 of NC_138828.1, read as the reverse complement.
CCCGGGGCCTCTCACCCAGGCAGGTTTAGGTGTGCCTCCCTTGAGACCAATGGGTTTCAGCTGTGGCCAGAGAAGGCTCATCTGCCACTGCCACCCCGGTGGCCATGGTCACCATGCCAGGAGCATCCTTGCTGCCAGGGCACAGCATGGCGCAAGGGCCGAGGAGGTACGGCGGGGACAGTTGCTCTGCGCCAGGGGCTTCCCCCCACACCTGAGGGGAGCCTGTTTGTTATCAGAGCCGCATGGAAGCTACTTCGTGCAAGGGCAGGGCAGTGTGCTTCCCCCGAGGGGCCGCAGGGCCTTGTGGAAGTTGCCACCACTACTGCAGCATCTGCACCAGACCTCGCAAGTGTTCAGAAACTAAGTATGACCCTGCATTAGCTGTCCCTTAGCGCGTGGGGACATTGCTCACACTCGCCCTATTACCTCTTCCCGTCCACAAGGCCTCCAATTCATGCTTTATTCCTTAATTCTTCACAGCTAAACTCCAGCTTAGATTTACACTCTGGTAAACTAACGCCTGTGCTTAGACCTTGGCCCACCTTGTATTTCAGCATCTGCAACTGGACTTTTTTACTGACATGGCATGAAACTAAGTCATGGTCTTGTATCAAGGCAGAGGCAATTATAGCTTCCCTGTAGTCCCAAATATATTACTCTAAATTATTCTAATCTAAATAATTTATTTACTTGCTTTTACTCATTTTAAATACCCAAGCAAAAATCACCACTCATTTAAGAAACAATATTGCAATAATTAAAAAGGCAGATACATTCTTGAATGATTTTTTCATCTAGTACCAATGATGTGTGCAGAAATACCCTCATCAGCCACTGACTAGAGCTATCTGCAGCTAGATTCAGTACACCAGACTGCCAACTTCTTCTTTGGGACAATCAGCCCATCTGATATCTCCTCCCCCTGCCCCCCCCCATCTTCTCTTCTGGTAAAGAAAATATGCAGAAAATTATGTCTTCAAAAATAGTACGTCAATACCATTTGTGCACTTGAAAAAGATAAAGCACTCTGAAAACTGCAGCTCTGGAAATAACCAAAGTTTTAACTCTTTTCCTCTGTGCTTGACTGTCAGTGGTACAAACTGTAGCCACAATTTTTTATAAATTTTTTTTTCAGAGATACATGTATGAAACGATCGGGATGATTTAGTATCTGAGATAAACATGTTGACAAGCAAAAAGTAAAAAACCTGTCTTTTATCCTTTTGGGCACAAGGGAAAAGGCCTTTCCAGAGAATAAGCATTTTCCAAGTCTAGTGACAGAGCACTATTGATTGTTTAGATACTTGTTTACATTTCCATTTTTAGCATCTATTAGTACCATGATTTTACAATTCCTTTCACAATTCAAAGTCGAGTCCTGATAGAAGCAAATTCTGAACCACTTTAGCTGAGTTTGACTGCTATTTGCTCAGCAGCAGCATCCAAATAGAAAAGGCAGTACAGCAGTCCTGAGAATAGATGATGTAAGCTATCAGAAACAGTTACGACATAGATAATAAAAACAAAATGTTAAAGCCCAATTAAAAAAAAAACAAACCTAAAGCTGCAGAAGAGAGTACATAAGCAGAATAAGTAGGGATTGCTGATTTGGGGTTTTGGCCCATTTAACTTGTGTATCAAATCAAACGCTCAGCCTGAAGGAGTTCAGGAATTTAATGAATACAATGTTTATAATTGGAAATGCCTCTTCGCACTCAAGTAGATAACCAAGAGCATGAAATCTCAGATTTCGTCTTATTTGAAGAATTGGTGGGAGACTTACGTATCTATTAACAAAGAAAACTAACAAGGAATGAGCAGAACTGTCCTTTTCAACAGAAGAGGAAGTCAAGCAGCAGGAGACAGGGCTCTTTGCACTTATAAAAACAAGTCTTTCTTCCTCTCAGGTCTCCTACAGAAAGTACTGCTGCTTACCTGAGCTGCCTCTGCTCTGTCTCTTAAATTTTGATTTATTCTTTTTTTGAGGGTGTGGTTCTGTGTCAACTGCACTCAGTGTCACAAAGGAGACAGACTCAGGGAGACGAGGAATCCTCCTTTTCCCTTTGGTTAAGTGGAGCACTGTGGTCCCTGACTCACAGGCAACTGCAAAATTCAGCAGGATTTCTGAACCAAATCTGACTCCATGAAACAAGCTTTCCAGAGGTAGGCTTTATCTCAGAGTCTCCCTCTGACTTCATAAAGATTGTACTTTTTTTTTAAAAAAAAAAAAAAAAGAACAATTAGAGAACTAATTTGGGTTTACAACACAGCCCACAAGCCATGAATCGGCACAATTTCTTCCTGTCCTTCTTCACCAACTGGAACAAACACCCTTGAGCACAGGGGAACTCTTAACTCAGCTTTGCCACTAGAAGATCTGTGAAACCACCTGCCAGCTTTTACAGAGAATAATAAACCTCACCCAAAACACTATGAACTCTATAGTTTCCGTAACAGACTCAAAACTAAGTTGCAATAGGGTTTAATTGACCCAATCTATGTCAGTTTTTTTCTCAAGATTTCTAAAATGTATCTTCAGTTTGTTCCTATTACTAGAGAATGCAATGACTTAGGAAACATGTAAGCAGTTTTTCTAATGCAAACCAGTCAAGGAATTTTCTTCTTTAAGTAGTCTTTGGCTTTACCCACTACTAATTCTTGACACGTCATCTCAAAACCAAATTTAATTATCTTATTTTGTACTTAGTTTGTGCGTGCTCTTTGAAGAGTTTAGGGTTTGCCTCTTTTCATATGTATTACTACGGATTTCTGCATTTCCCTTGGAAGTCTTCACTACTGTTACTGGAAATCTGGAAAATATATATGCCTTATCTTGACCTTTATAACTAACAGGCCAGTAGGTTTTGCTTGGTATCTCTCTGTTATTTTATTTTGAATCACATACTAACTTACATATTATTCAGAGGATGTCCTATTAATTCATTTACCTAATTTTTCCTTTGTTGTTTCAACGATGACTTTCTTTACTGGAAGACTTTTTCTGGATTTAGTTTTTATTGGTAGGAATGCTTGAACAGGCCAGACAACCCATTGCTTTCACATCTGAAGCAACATGGTCTTACACTTCAAAACAAAGTGACACTGGAAATGTCACATCATCAAGCCCTTTTATATGACTTAACGAGATACTTTATTCTGAACTTGAAAAGCATTGAGCAGGACGCTAATTCTACAATTATATATATATGTATATATATATTAAAAAGTATGTATTAAAAAAATTCTATTACATGTATGCACAAATACCTCAGTGTAAAGCTGACCAGCGCTAGTGCTAGTAAAGATGAAACACATGAAATTCCCTTTGAAATTCAAATGGTACGTATTCCCACATCATTTAATTGCTCAGTTTTATTTATTACTGGAATCACAGCTAAGACACGGGCTTCTTTGTCTTCTAAGGGTTCTTTCTAAAAGCGTTCTTTGTATGTATTATCTATACATTCAAGGCAAGAACACTTCCAAAACATTTTAAAGCTGCTTCCAAATACCAGCAGTATTTAAAACACATATACATCAAAGAAGCACTCTTTGGTAGCAGAAACTCACCTGAGAGTGGTTTACTTTACAGATCAGAATGACCAAAATAACAACATAGAAGTGTTAAAAAGTATTAACTTCAGGAGCTGGGATGATGAGGAAGAAGCAAAATAATTTGATGAGTAAGACATTAGATACTTATAAAACTCAAGTTTAATTATTGGTTTTCTGACAGACTTTTTTTAATGTATTCATAAGCTCAATTCCTCATTCATAAAACAGCTATTACAAATCTCTATAGGGCTGAGACCACTTCTTAGTATGTGTGTCTACAATCTGAAGAGTAGGAAATCTTGTGTATTTGTTTATGGAAAATTATATATTAAAAAATAAAATTAAATACATGACCCAGACAGTATAACCTACCTTGGTGTACTGGTTTTTGCTGTCTGGTACTTAGCTGCCTACTGGCGTTAAATCACGACACTTGGAAACAATACCTCTAACTCAAAGCAGCTATATTCATCAAACCTTTAGTCAAGAAAAAGTTGTAAGGAACACTCCCAGCAAACTATTTAAGAGCTAAACACCTAATTATTACTTTCCACTTTGCCCAGTATGCAGCTGTTTCTGGTGATGAAAGTAAATGTATTTCTGAAAGGTATTGCCTTACACGGAAAAATAAATCTCTAAAGCCTAACAAAGCTGTAAAGAAAACACAGTTCTGCTCTAAAATTCTAAATTTTATACCTGAAAAATTGCACATTTTTACAATATTTTAGCTTGTCAGGTTGAGAAATTATCAGTAAAGAGACTAAGCTATAAGGGTAGTGTTTTTGTAGAAGCAATCTCTCTCTCCTGCTCCCTCTCTTTCTCTCCCCATCTCTTTCATGATACTGTCCCTCTAATGCAATTCTCAGTTAGGTGACAGGGCTTTCTTTGTAAGCAGGAATTCCGTTTCAGTTTTATTTGTACCTATCTAAGGTCAGGGTTGTGGCTGCCACCTTTCAAGGAAATAGTTTAACCACTAGATTTTTGGTTTGGTCAGGACTGTCTCCCCTTTGTTTGTGATGGGTCCCACTGAGAAGGATAAAATCTATTTCTTTGGACCAGAGAGAATAAAAAAAACGGGACTTGATTCTGGAGCCAAGTAGTTACGCTACTTGCCTGAGAAGAGAGTAAGATTATAGACGCTGTCCCAAGGGCAGGGCCAATACTTTACAATCATCTGCATGAGGATTGAAAAAAAACTATTGAAAACAAGAACTGGAGCCTAGCACATCCCTCCAGGATGCCAACCCTTAGCATTATAGCAATCGTGGTAGGGAATAAAGAGGGAAGTGGTGCAATTAGCTTTAATTCTTAAAACTGTTGTGGTTGCCATTACATCTTCTGAGACACCAGATCCTGTTGATACTTGGTAGGTGTTCCCTGAGAATGCCTGCTAGATCGAGCTCTCCTCAGGGAACTGAAGGAGAGGAATGTTGATGTTCTGGATTCTGATCGGGTTTAGGCGTGATTTGGTATTAGCTAGGTCCTAAGCATCAAAACAGATGTGCCTTCAATGCCCGGGAAACTTTAAAGGCTATGCTATGGCTCTGAGGAAGATCAGGTGCCTCCTAAGTTAATCAACAACTTGGGGCTTCAGTGGAATATAAGGACTTGCATGTTATTAGATCAGCTTCTTGGAAGATAGGGAAAAGAGAGGATCTTGACCAAGTACCAAAGCAGCTTCTGAGCCTGACAAGAGGACTGCAGGAAAACAACAAAGTCCATCCTACGCTGAAAGGAGTTGTGAAAGAAGACTCATGGTTTTGAATGTTGTGGAGAACCATATCATGAATATACAATGTATAGCCTGGCTTGCTTGGTGTGTGGTAGAGGCAGAAACTAAAGTAGCACAAAGCAGACCAACCACATCCCTATAGATGACAGCTTTTTCCTGGGTTTTGTGCTGGCACAGTTGTCAAGGAATTTTTCACAGAATAGTTAGTAAAAATCAGCATGTAAATACTATATTAAGGTTTTATATTGTAATGATTATTTTAAGTAAATTAAAAGTGAAGCAAAGGTCTACAGTAATGAAACCAAAATCCACTGATTTCCATTCCCCATTCATACATTATTATTAATTAATCTGATGGAGTTTTAATTTGTCACAGCTGGGCAAGTACTCATTGGGGAATTCAGCGATAGTACTGGTGGGTGGAAAACGAAGAAAGCCCGGTAGTATTGTGTGAAGTCACTAAGCATGAAAGAACTGGCTTCATTAATGGCCTTATCACAAACAGCACATTCACAACTCTGCATGTCTAAAGCTATATATCTACATACAAAAGGCAATTCAGAAGTATAAATATCCTATTAATATTTTGATTCATCTCTCATCCTTTTGGCAGCATCCATAAATGAAAGTAGCAAAGTAACTGAGGAAGGTCACTTTTGCATTTCAGCAGCCAGGGAAGCAGGCAGGGTGCACAGAGACACGTGCGGGGAGACCTGGAACCGCTGCTTGGTTCTGGCTGCGTTAAGGGGGGCAGAAAGTACTGCTGAGCAGAGTCCCTCCCCACCTGCTGCCTGGGGCAGACTTGCAGTATGTGTTGCATCGCAGATGTTCTCCAATTCCCAGAGCTAGTAAGAAGATCGGGGGTCGGTCTCTTCTCCCTAGTAAGAAGTGATAGAACGAGAGGAAACGGCCTCAAGCTGCGCCAGGGGAGGTTTAGGTTGGATATTAGGAAAAACTTCTGCACTGAGAGGGTGGTCAAGCATTGGAACAGGCTGCCCAGGGAAGTGGTTGAGTCTCCATCCCTGGAGGTATTTAAAGAACGGATAGATGTGGAGCTCGAGGACATGGTATAGATGGGCTTGGCAGTGTTAGGTTAACGGTTGGACTCGATGATCTTAAGGGTCTTTTCCAACCTTGACGATTCTATGATTCTATGATTCTATGATTCTATGATTCTAAGATCAGTGCAAATTGAAAAGCCTGGATTTTCTAATTAACCGAATTCTATTGATTTATTTTATCCAGCCAGTTCAAGGATATTTGTTATCCTCATCTTCTCTATTCCTGTTCCTATTAGGAAAACAGAATAACCGAAAGCTGGATTTCTTTCAAGTTAAATGATTTTTAATGTTCAAAACTTCAGATAAGATTTGAAGTAAGTCTCCCTAGCTTCTGAGATTTGATCATCAGAAACAAACTGCCTGTCCTGTAATATGATAGTACTAAATTTATTTGAAAAGGAGAGTAACCAAGTATTTTGTAAAGTATAAATATTAATCAAGTTTCCATATAATAGATAATTCAGGAGTGACTTTGCCCAAATACGACAGAGATTTGTTCTTCAGTAGAAATGGACTCCTTGGCTCTCCCCATTTTCTGTCTTTTTTATAGACCAATCCTGCTAAAGCAGTCCTCTGTCTCCAGAGCTGTTCCAATGAGAGACAGCAGTTCAGTCCCTATAAGAAATGATTAGTAATGGCAAATATGCTACCATGGACTCTTCAAAAAGTACCTTTGTAATGCATTTGCTCCCTTATGATTTCATAAAGTTTTTCTTTCTTTTTGTAAAATGTATAAAGAGCTAATGTGCAGTTTGGGGTTTTTTTTTCATACTGGTCTGACGTAACAGTAAAAAAAGTAGCCAAGTAGCAGTAATTTGTACAGATTATGCCACATATGGCTTTATTGTGGAACACACACAAAGAATAACCTGCTGAAGATTGTATTACTAACAAAAACCAGGCTATGAGAATACAATGCCCATAAATTAGTAAGGAGATACAGCATAAATAAATCTGTTTGGCATTCACGTCTCGAGATTTATGGTCCTGGCCTGTCAGCAACATTTATGCTTAGCTGTATGCTGCCTAGCTACTTTTGAGGATTTCTCAGTCCTCAGCTCAGAAGCTGCTTTCTCAGTTCTTAATCACTCATAAGTAATATTTTCCAGAGAATTTAGAATCTAATTCTAGGAATTATGAACTTAGTTTCCTGGAAGAAAAAAGGATGTAGACCTCCAAGAGACCTCTAGCAAAGGACTTAAGTGCTTCAGTTATTAGCTTAGAGGCTGACTTCCTCATAAAAAGCCCTGCTTTAATTTAAGCATGCTGGCTGTGCAGGTGGAATAGCACATTCCTTCAAAATAACACTGAGGCTGGAACTATTAAAGAAAAATGTAAGTCATGCTACTGTGGTAACAGTTCCTCATACATTTTCATAGGATGAAAATCTGGGAAGTGATCCGTTAGCCTGATGTGGTTAGACTTCCCATGTTAGTTGACCAAACTATTAGCTACCACATTTAATCTCCTTAAGCATGAATATATAATGTGGGTAAAAGCCCAGAGCCAAGTAAGTAGTAAAGTCTTAGTATGTAGAGGACAGCCTTTATTTCCTCCAAGATTTCAGAAGCACATTCTGCTTTATGCAAATACGACTCGCCAAGTATGCATGCAAAGAGTTCGGTTTAAAACTCAGTCAAGAACAGATCTGTTGAGATTAACTTCAAATCTTGTTAGACCTGTTTATTTCCACTGCTTTTTATATGAAACTCTTCAGATAAGAAGCCACACGCAGGCTGAAAAGCTGTAGGGAGAGGGAAGAGATTTGATCTGATTTGAATTCCAGTCGACTGTACTCACAACAGTATTTCTATTTACATGTATAATGCCTGGTAGGTGACCAATCATTTAGAGCCAGAGAACACTTAAAAGCAGTTGTACAGGAATGAAGTTAGTGAAATATAAAAGCTGGAATGCAGTAAGATAGACAGTAGACATGATTGTATGGATGCTTATTAAATGTAACATGCTAGGTATTATTTTGGTTCTTTTCTGGCAGAAAATGTTTGGGATTTTCTAAGTATGAGTATTGGGAATTTCTGCAGCTCCTTATCTTGCCTTCTCTAAGCCCAGCTGTGCAGTATTCTTCAGACCAAGGCAGCATCTTGCAGTAACTCTTTTTCTCAGGTAGAAGCAGAATAGTGTATTGCCAAGGACTGAAATGAGAAGGGCTAGTGAAATCCTAGCTGATTTCTGATGCACAAAATTTTCATTGTACTGACAAGACCTTGTTGGATCAACTAGCTGGGAACATGGATCTGAAGCACAGTTGATTCAGGAGTTGATTCAGTTTTGAAGACTAAGAGGGAATCAAGGGATGGATGGGGATAGAAGAGGCAGGTGGCTGAGAGTCTGGGGAAAGCTCAATGGAAGGAGCAGCTTCCTAGAGCTGGTCAGAAAATAATGTCCCCTGTCTGTGAGGACTTACGAGGTTTTGACAGATTTTTCTCTTTCATATCAGGACAAAGCTGAGATCTGAAGCGTGATTAAGTCAGAATATTTTTCGGTTTAACAGCTCATGAACAGTCAGTGTTTGTGACAGCTTTAAAAAGGTAAAATATGTAATTCTGAGAAGTCCAATTTTTTTCCCCAGAAATGTATTATATTTATAGACTAATCTTCTATTTCGATTGCTTTAAATTAATTAGAATTTCACTGGGGATAGAAAAAAGTGTAATCAGAAAACTAGTGCCAAAGGCCATCAGGAGTGCTGAGAGTCACTCTGGGGAGAAGGAGAAGGCTCAGCAAGCAAAATGGACTCTGGTGCTATGTTTTTTGCAGAGGATCTTGTGGCCCTAGGAGAGATCCTGATGCCTTTCAGTGAATGTCACAAACCTGGGTCTGCCCTGCTTAAACTAAGACCACTGTAGAGCTCACCTATCTTTAGTGCCATACTTTCAAAAAACGGAGTCGTTAACTTCAATACAAATTCTGCTTAAACAATAATTTTGTTATCAGAAGGCAGCGTGCTTTTTTTTAAAAGAAACAAGTAGGTTGTGTTCTCAAACAGCAGTAGATAAAGGAGCTGCTCATCTTCCATGTTTTCTGCAGAGCACGTGGTCTTGTTAATTGTCCTGGTTACTCTGCTGTGTCACCTACCCTTGCCACAGGATTTGAGATAAATATCTTTTACAGGATTTTAATAGGTGTGTGATAATTAAATTAATATGAAAATCATCTTGTAGCTGAATAGGTTTTTTGGTTAGGACATGCCCATTCATATCAAGTCTTAGCACGTTAAGTTTCTTTTGGCTAGAGTGATGGGGGGGAGGGCAGGGGTGAAGAGTAAGTTCATTAAAATACATGATTTCAGGTATTCCCAAACTGTTTATTAAATGCAGTCAAACTTGTTGAAGTATGATGACAGAGAAAACGTGCTACAAAAGGCGGGATCAGGTTCACATGTTTGCAGAGGGAGGAGACACTTTTTAATCAAAAAGCCCAGTGTGTCAGCCTTCCTTCCGGAGGTGGACAAGTTGTTTGATTTCCTTCTGCATCTGAAATGACTTAAATCCATAGGTCCTGCTTTGTTAATCAGAGCCTTAATCAAAGGGTTGTGGAAGCTGAGGTTGGCTGCTCCTTTTCTCAATTGTGGATGCTCTTCTCCTTCGTAGAACCAGCCAAATCTTCAGAGCAGCAGAAACTAGACAGCAGTATTTTGTGTCCAAGGATATAGAGTAATCGCCTTTTTTCCCTGTTACCTCAATGATTATTTGAAGATTTTTTTATACTTAAAATAGTGTCTAAGTCTCAAAACATTGCATAGTTTGATGATTTAACACACTGCTAGAATACATGGTTTCAGTATTCTGGGAGAATATAGCAAATGCAGGACTACTGGGAAAGAAGAAAAGAAACTCCTCCGTAGTTTATTATTCATTTTTCCTTACTAATAGTTTCAATGAAATGTTTAACTTTATGTTAAGTCAAATATTTCTTATAAAGAGTTTTTGCTTTTTATTTTCAGGAAAACCCCAGCTTTGGTATAAAGCAAACCAGTTTCTTCCTGCCAGAGTATTTTCTAATGGAAAGGGGGAGGCGGGAACTAAAGTGTACAAGCAAAATTGCTTTATAGCCAGCCTAGACTTGCAACGGCTAGAAGGCGCGTCCCCTAGGTGGTGGATAGGGGATCCCTCTCCGGAGGGTGCACCGGATAAAATTGAAGAAGGTGCCGCGAACCAACGCAGCCTAAGGGAAGGCCACCCTGACAGAAAAACCACTGGCCCTCCAAGTCATGGGGCCTGGGCAGGAGGCCAACTACCTCCTCCCAGAAAAAAAAAAAAAAAAGTTGCAGAAACGACGAGCATCAGAAATGGCGGGGATGGAGAAAATCGGTAACGAAGTGAGGAGGAGGAGATGGAGCTGGATCGGTCGTGTCCTGAGGGGGAAACTGACGGAAGACGGCGCTGTGGCCCTTGACTCCAGAGCACGCAGCAGTGGACCGATCGAAGTGGAAGAACGATGTTCGCACCTTGTGTGCCTTCTGGCACTGAGAGAATTCAGATCAGATCAGACTTGCAAAGCATTATCTCAGAATAGTGCAAATAATACTAGTCCATTACGAAGAGAACAGACTTATAAAGCATATTTTTTGTATGAATCACTATGCACACTAAACACTGATCTGCAATAATCATATCCTTAATTGTCATTATTGCAGGCACAATACTTAGAATCATAGAATCACAGAATCGTTAAGGTTGGAAAAGACCCTTAAGATCATCGAGTCCAACCGTTAACCTAACACTGCCAAGGCCACCACGAAACCATGTCCTCAAGCACCACGTCTACCCGTCCTTTAAATACCTCCAGGGATGGAGACTCAACCACTTCCCTGGGCAGCCTGTTCCAATGCCTGACTACCCTTTCAGTGAAGAAGTTTTTCCTAATATCCAACCTAAACTTCCCCCGGCGCAGCTTGAGGCCGTTTCCTCTCGTACTTAACCCAACCTTCCTCAGGAAAGTCATTGCCTAGAGTCATAGTACTGCCTAGATAGATATAATTATATATTATATCTCTCTATAATATCTGTATGATATATATCTCTCTCTATCAATCATATGTATAACATATATTATAGAGAAATATTATTGCCTAGAATTACATTAGGTAAAAATCCTAGATTCTTAAATCACTTCACAGGGAACATATAAGTAGTATATGGTACTAGAGATTTTTTTCTAAGGATTCATTTGACCTTTATTCAACCTCCTAAAGTAAACACCTAAATTATTCCATAGCATCCCTTAAGAGTGTTAAGTCAACAAAAGACCTCGTATCTCCAAATATTTGCTTCTGGTGATAGCACACTACAAAGAGTATCCATAATCAGGATTTCCACCTGATGTTTATAAAATGTAATCTTGTCTCAGCTACTGAGGTCCTATGGTAAAGGTAATAAGGTCCTGCTGAATATTTTCGCATTCCTTCAGTTCAAAATATTTTGACTGAAAAAAAGCAAAGGAATTTTTTTCCAATGGTGTTTGTCTATACAGCACACTAATAACAGAGTGCAAGCCAAATCAAAACAGTGCTGCTGTTTAAGGTCAGATCTTTCACTTAATTCTCCACGGCAAGAAACTCTGACAAGAGGAATTCTTTTTCCCCTTCAAAATATGAAATACCCTTTTTCAAAACAAAAATCAAACTCAAATAGTGGTGTAAGTTCTGCTGAGAGAAAATACCATCAGAGAGTAACAGTCTGTAAACTTGGTGTTAGTACTTTATGCTGCTTCCCTCTCAGCTCTTCCTCCGGCCTTTCTGCCAGACTGGTTGTCGCGGGTTGCAGGAGGGCTTGGATGCGGGAGGAGGACTTGGGCAGCTCAGAGTAACTGGAGCATCAGTCAGAGTCTAAGAGGTGCTAGTGAAGTTGGCGTTTGCCATAGATTCACATTTATGGTTAAAAGCAACACAGCTATTTACTCTGCCTCTCATGCAATTTGTAATTGAAAAGCAGCAGACATCTAGCAGAAGAGTAAACAATAGTTTGAATTGCATTTTGCTGTTAGGAGACAAATTATACAGATAAATTTTGCTGATTCTTGTGGGGCTACTGATACTATCAGAGCTGGAAAAAAAATAGATGTGATCAGAGTAACAGGAAGGGGAGCAAGAGCTGATTAATCAGCACACAGTCAGTGGTCATCATTGCTCAAGCTGATGTGGAAACAACACTACGGTGTTTGAGAGAACCCATGAGAATGGATGAGAGCAAAACTTGGGAGCGATCGAGTGAAATCAGGAGTTTTCTGAAGCAGGACATTCTGCTTCAGCAAAGGAGGGGAGATGCTGACTGCATGTTTGTCTCTTCATAAAACCGCTAACCAGTTTCGGCTGGGACTTTTGAAGGAGCCCAACAAAGCTCTGCCTCTTGCAGAGGCCATCTGACTGATGCACTTTCTAGTCACAGAGTCCACGGCTGCTTCCCAAGGTAGGCAGCACATAAATAAGTCTGGGTATCAAGATCAGTTCAGCTGAGCATTGCAGAGCAAGGAGCTCTGCACCTTAAAATAGGCACACAGATCTATTTTAGCAGCCGCAAATGTTACCAGCAGCAATATAGCCATGCCAAGAGCTTGTGGTTTAATCAGCTGAGGAAACGTTGGCACGGGATCCTTGCCTGTCACGCAGATAGCTGCTTGCTATTTCAAGTAGGGGATAGTAGTGTTTTCAGGTTAACTTAGAGCGGTGAATATAGTGGGGAGAGGGATTCCTTTTGCTCCTTTGTGCATTCTTGGGTTTTTCCCCCGCTGTTGTACAGATAAGTAAAGCTATATTGCTGACTGCTTCTGTGTTCAAAGGGCTGTAATACTTCCAGTGGATGAATAACAGAAACCCCTTCTATAGTAAATAATTCTGTGGAGAACTGCCCTATTGACACCTGGGATCTTGTTTCATTCAGTCCTTCTCTCTTTCTTCCAACCCTTTTTTCTATTTTCTGACTTTTGCAGATTTATATTAGTCTGTCTGGTCAGATGGCTATACCTGTAAATATTCTAAATAATATTCGGAAGAGGGATTTTTGTTTGCTTGCTTGTGCTATGGTCAATGCATCTTCCTTTCTTTGACAATTAACACTTCTCCATGTGTTTAACAGCGATGTTGATGTGGTATTTGGTGCCTCAGTGCTGGCTGACCTGCCGGCGACCTCCAAGCCATCACAGCAAGCCAGAAGGATCCTAAATAGCTCGTAAGTCTTACAGTAAACGTGAAATGGAAATCATGGCTCATTGTTTCTCTGGGGAACTTCTGTCAGCTAAAAATAACTCACTTCATTAGAATTCAGCTGGTAAGCTTTAGTTTTCTGGAAGTCTAGGCGACATAAGGCAAAATTTAGTCTCAAGTCACTTCTGAGTCCAGGGAGGAAAGAAGGCATTTTAAATTTTAAAGCCTCTCTTTTATCCACTGCCACCCTGCAAACTTAGTTAATTTTCATTGTAATTCTCACAGCACTTCAAATACATGTGCTTTGCTGTCTTCAATATTGGCATCAGGTTCACATCAGAATAAGCTTCTAAGCCACAAGAATCAGAGGTGCCGCATTAAATTAGCTTGTCTAGAGCCCCGATTAAAATTTTACTGTAATGAGTAAGCAACAAATGAAGATATTTCAGGTATGTTCAGAAGTGTGATGGCTGTCAGCTAACGTAAGATTGAATTCTGTCTTCAGTGTAAATTGTTGCCTTACTTAGAAGAGGGACCAATCAGAAAAATCTCCACCTTTATGTCAGAAAAATGTGATCCAAAAATGTTACACTGGTCCTTTTTTTCAGTATACAAAAGCATTAATGGGAGATGTGGGACAACTGATATTCTTCACATTATTCCATTATTTTTTATATAAGATGGTTTTTTGCTTTTGAGAATGGAGAGAGACAGGGTTTTTTCAGTGGTACAGAAAGTTAATCTGAGTAACTGCATTGGTTTTAAATTGTTTTAATTGTCAGTGGTTGCTAGCCTATTCTCTACAGCTATAAGATTAAAAAAAATGCTATTTTTTCATTAAATAGGTAGTAGTTTAAGGAACTCTCTTAAGTCCATGATAGAGTAGCACTTCCATAACCAAGTGCTCAGAATTAGATGAACATGTTTTCTGAAATATGGGGGGGAGGAGGCTTTACGATTTAAAAAAAGTTTTAGTAACTTCTGCCATTTTTTCCTAAAGATTGGCTCCCACAGACAAATGCCGCTTGTCCTATTTATATGTCTTCAGTGATGTTACTGACATTAAGACTGGTTATGGAAGGCTTTTTTAATAGCTGTGATGTTACAAGTTTTATGACATGAGAAATATGATAACCTGCAATATTGCACTAAAATTTAAAATTGCTCAGAAGTCCTGGATGTCAAAACTCTAATTACGACCTGGAGTACTGTAGATGAAACTTGTACGTAGTGATGACTCTTTATAATCTATCTGTCCAGGTTATTACAAAATTTTAGCTGTGCTGCACACTTACTATGCTGCTTTATGCTCCTTGTCTGTCCTGTCCTACAGGACCTTATGAAAAAGCACTACACCTTTGTACTCAGCCCTGGTTTACGCGATTATTTTTTACCTCCTCAGTACCATTATTGTCCTGTCTATAACCTGATGGTGTGTTATCTTTATTATTGGTAACAAGGTAGCACCTTCATATTACCACTGTACCAAAATGTCTTACTTGGGAAAGGGGAGAGGCAGGGTGCAGTCTGCTTTTTAAAATAAAATAACATTAAAAATGGAAAGAACTGAGGAAGCAATAATACAAGTAATTACAAGATGGTTTTGCTAAAACTGTGCCCTGAAGAATGCGCAGGTGTAAACATCTGCTTCTCGCTGAGTAGAACAGAGAAAGACGTCAGTGAAAAAGCCTCCTGAGATGCAATGAACAGAAATACATACATCAGATCCGCCAATATTTATGAGGGAGAGCTTTACCTCAGAATCAGGATCTGCTTTGAAGTGCTATATTTCACAGAGTAATTATTTTTTAAATGTATTCACTTTAAGAGGTAACAGGTAGCAAAATACATCAGAGGATATAGATCTGGCAAGAAAAGCGATGGGCTAGTCATGCTGTAGTTAGAACAGCTGCTGCTATCCAGCATGTAATTATGTTATTTTGTGAGGGGGGGAAGCTTTGCTTCTATGTGAATAAACAACATTTTCCCTTAAATACATTTCTACCCACAAGACGATTCCCAGCTGAGGCCCATAGGTGTTTAGCCAGACTGGATAGACTACGGGCCAAGGCTGCTCCAGCTGACTGTCTGCACAGCCTCAAGCAATCTGCACCTTGCACCCATGGTTAGAAGTGATGCCTACACATTCAGTAGCCCTTGCTGAATTTCTGTTCCTTAAGCTTCTAATTTTCCTGTGAAGCATGCAGATTTCTAGCATCCTTAGCAGGGAATTCCACAAATTTACATCTCACATGAAGAACCTTCATTGCCTACTTTTCATTTCATTCATTTCTACTTCATTGTCTACTTCATTGTCTGCTGCTGTCTGTTTAACGCGTCCTAGCTCTTGCACTGGAAAAGAGCATGGTGGAGGGGGACTGGGGCTCCGTGCGCAAGATCTCAGGGTGCGAGGTGGCAGCACCAGGAGCAGGGACAGGAATAAGCTTCTCTCCCACTTACAAGGTCTCCTCCTCTCCTGCTTGCCAAGCGGTGAAATCCATCTAAAAGTTTGGGTTTTTTTTTTTAATAAAAAGCGTCTTTCCCCATGACTTCGGGTGTTTTCTCAGCCCTTCAGAGCACTAGATCAGCTCATGGGATGGGTGGAAACCTTCAGCTCTGCACCTGGTGGCCAGACATCCTGCTGGCTTCCTGGGCAGCTTGCAGAGCGGGTCAGACACCGGGCAGAGGTGGGAGATGGAGGTGGGGGGACCCATGAGCACCCCGGGCTTGGGAGCACCCCCTTAACCCAGACAGAGAACACCCATATTCTAGAAGCATAGAAAGAAACATATTTTATTTCCTTGCAGTTTTTATTTCCCACTTTTGCCACAAATATTTATCAGATTTCCTGTTAAGACACCAAAGCTGACTCCTTTCTTTTGAATACTTAAATCGGAAAAAAACCATGTTTCATAAAATTGCAATATTTAACAAGAAAGCTGAGAAAATACTTTGAAGACAGATGTGTCTCGTTTAAAAGATTGCCAACCTAGTTTTGAAAGATATTGAAATACTCAAACTTTTACTGTTAGATTCCTGTGTATAAAACTTGTAGCACTGTTTAAATTTGCTGCAACGTATGCTAACAGTAGTAGAAGTTTCTCACACAATATAGGAAGGGGGGAAAAGGAAAACACCCGAAATTTGTGCCACGCATTTTGGGATGCGCTAAGAAAACTGCAGCTACTGCATGATTCAAAATTTGTAGCATGGGGAACTGAGTGACTTGTGTCTGTGTGTGTATTTCTCTGCTTTGTTTTTAGAGCATGAGCTGAATGCTGTGTTTAATCATTTCAACTAAGAATTTAGACTAGAGTATCCATTAAGTCTTCTTGCTGACAGTTTATCTGGTATGTGACTGAGCTCACAAGCTGCTGCTTCATGAAAAGAAAGATGTGAATGATTGTGCCAGCATGGCAAGCTTGCCTGCACTGATGATAGGAGTAGGTATGTATTTGCTGTATAGGGGACTTATTCTTCCAGTTTGCTTCATACTTACTAGTCTTTTCTCCTATAAGACAGATTATTGCCTTAAAGCAAGTCTTTAAATAGAAAAACATTATCTCATCTTATTGACACTGAATTGCTTGAGAGTTCTTTAATGGTGTTTTTGTCAGGAAGACTTTGTTCCAGCAAATATTTACATCTATAGAGGAAATTGTACAGCTTCCTCTACAATAACACTGTATTAAAATACACCAGCAGTTCGTACAATAAAGTAACAGTAGAATGCTGTAATAAAGGACAGGTTTCTGAACGTAGTGTTAAAACTTCATCATTCAATATAGTCCTTTCATCAGCTGGCACCCACAGAAACTTTGTTCTCTCTCTTCATCATCAGTGCAGAATAGCGATTCACCAAAGAGGGTTTGAATGGCAGTTGTAGCCTGTCTACATGGTCTCCAGATTTGGGGTCTTCCATGTCGACAGAGTGAACGTGCTGTAGAGCCACCAAGCCATCCTGGCATCTTTGCTGACCATAGACGTGGCAATAAATGCCTCCTCGAGTAGAGCTGTCTTGGGTTTTCTGGGGCTTGTTTATGGACAAATGGAAGCTTTAAGTTTGTGCCCGTAACTGTAAACTATATATTACTTAACTTGGTTTTTTATGTTACTTAATACTGTGATTCTATCTCTTCCCAACTAACAAACAGCCTTCTCACTTTAATAAAACTTTTCCCTTTTTTCAGAGTGGTACATCTGCTAAATGGAAAGTTAATGCTGCTTCAGACCAAGGCAGATATTCTAAGGATAAATCTGATGATTTTAACAGAACTAGGAGTGGAAAGATAGTCCTTCGGAATCGATAATAACGCCCCCTTTGCAGAGCTTGTACCGAAGGGTTTCTGCAGGGCTGGTTTTGTACCATATCATATTTTCCTAAGAAGTTTCAAACAAACTTCAGGCTTCCCAAGCAGCGTGACTCAGGCTGCTTCTTTTCCTGTTACCCATGTCTAGCTGCAAGTACGTCTTTTGTGTAAGGACTGCTTCCCTCCCTCAAGAGTAAAGCTTTTGTAAACGGCTTTTTTTTTTTTTTTTTGCCAGTCTTTTTAAGTTTTAGTTACAATATGATCCAAAGCACTACGCTATGAAGTATCAATTCCTAACATAGATCTAATTATATTTCAAACTCTGAATGGTGGTCACACATCCCTGAACAAGGCAGAAATGTCTCTTACTGGTATCAGACAATTGTGCTGGCGGAGGCAAATATTATGAATCACTTATAGCATATTTGCAAAGAGTTAATTACTGTTTGTGATCTTATGAAGCTGTTCTTGTTATATAAGAAAGAAACTAGAGTTTAAATCAGACATGTTCAAACCTTTTCAGTGCATTCCCATTCTAGGACATGGGGCAGAACTGCCAGACATTATGCTACTGCTTCTTTTGATCATGTGTCATTGCAATCTTTCCATGAAAAACAAGCAGACTATGTCTAGCCTATTGCCTGCAAAATAGGAACGAGCAGGAAGTAGCTTTGAGTCTGACTATTTGGCAAGTAAACCGAGAATAAAAATGAGCATAATTATGCTAATCAGAAGGCCAATCTCCAGACAATTTCTAAAGCAGCGAAGGCATCGAGCCAAATACCTAGTGAGATATTTGCATTTACCGAGCAAGCACATGACCCCACAAAAAATTATTAATACAGGAATGGTTACAGAAGCAAATTGTTCTCAGAGGTGGTGACATTAATTCCTTTCAACAGTTTGGTCACGGAAGGCAGAAAGCAAAACAAACCCCCTAGGCCCATAGTGAAGTTTCAGAGTCTTTCCTAAAGCGTATTGCTGTGATAATTTACTTAAGTTTTCTATATATTAACAATAGGACTTCAGAAAGTAGAATTTAGCGGAATACAACTTTAAGTTGAAGTTTTATGCAAAATGAGATAAGGGAAAGATGGTCGTTTTCCAAATGCATGGAGCTCTTGTTACGTTCTCACTATTTCTTTTCATCCCTTGGTAATGGAACATCACGGAAACAGGAATATCGTAGCAGCATGAGGAACAGTGCAGATATTTTTTATTCACTGACATTTGTTTTCTGCTGCACAATTCTAAAGGCAAGCAGAGGAAACTCCTGCCCCCAAATTCCAGGAAGACTAGCACTAAATTACCAAACAATTGCTATCTGGCAGAAACGTGGGGATTTTTGACAAGGCAGGACCCTGGGAGTGCCGTTCTGTCTCAGCCATTATAGCAATAGATCGTCTCTGTAATTATTTCTGCTATGACCGAGAGAGGGCATCCTTTTCCTATCAAATCATGGCATGAATACTGAAATAATAAAAGCTTTTGAAGAACCTAGATAGTTTTTTTAATTATTCTGTTACATTTTAACTAAAACTTTTTGAAATTTAAAAATGCAACTGTTCAAAAAGCAGACTGTAGTTCAGTCTCCAAGTTGTTTGATTTTAAGGCCATTTTAAGACCCGTTATACAAATTTCTCAGTATAGCCTTTCATTTAGCGCTTGTATGGTTTCAGTAAGATATGCTTTATCTCCTCTACCAAGAGTAAATAATCTGCATTAGTAAGTTTGCCTCTTTTAAATCAGTTACTTAATCGGAGATTTTTTTATTTAGAAAAAGCAAGGTAGGGCATTTAGTGTAACCTTCTTCTTAGAGCAGCTTTCTAGCATAAATGTGAAGCTACCAACTTTCCATATTTTAGATACTATTTCCTCCGTCAGTGGGACATCCGATAAATCTTGTGCATGTGAGCTCAGTTTTGCTGGCCGTGAAACAAATATTTCAACTTTGGTGGTGTGGAGCGTAGCTGTATATTATAAAAGAATACCGTGCCAGTTTTTTAAAAGCAACTGTCTTTCCCCTTTGCTATTGCCATCGTGCCTCTCAGTCAGGCATTTACAAGCCTGAGCATTCAATGGGAACTGCTGCAGGTTCAGCACTTCTGAGAAACAGCTTACTTAGAAGTCTAAAGTTGGATTTAGAAGCTTAACATTTTTGGGAAACTTGTCTATAATCCTCACAACTTATTGTTGTTAAGGCAAATATCCGTCCAGTATATTTATGCTGTGACCACTTTAGATTTTCTTACTTCTACTTTGGGTAACTAATACTGGTTAAGGAAACCTTTCCGTAACAGGGCGAGAGAACTGCCAGAATCACTCTCAACCCCATTTCTGTAACAGACAGCACTGTGTTGTCCAGATCAAGTTGTAGGCTTAGTAAGTCCACCTAGGTATCCAAAAATTTACCTAACGAGGGAAGAAAGTCTAATTACAGTTACAACAGAACTGAAGAACATACATAAAAATAGTGTGCCCCTCTCACTTCTTTCATAAAGGAATTGGGCCAAAATGATCTGTGCATATTACTCTCTAATTATGTGAAAACAAAACATTAAATACTTCATTTTTGTCACAGCACAATTTGAATCATTTGCATAAGGGGTGAGTTCAAGATCATGTATTTATTAGCCAGACTAATTTTATTTTTCACTTAAACTTGCATTTTTGGGCTTCAAAGGTGAAGCAACATCTGAGAGAAGGGCAGCAATCCAAAATATACTTGAAAAGAACTGGCATTAGCTCTAACTTTGTCCTTTCTGTTGAACAAACGTAAGTTAATTCATCCTTGAACCTGGAAACTGGGTGCTGTCTAGAACAAGACAGAAAAAGCACGTTTTAGTAGTTCAGCTGCCACAGGACCCGAGATCTGCCTGCCTGCCAGAGGTCAGGAGTTTATGCCAAATGGTGGAAATTCAACAAGACTTTCAGTTGTGAACAAGAGGCTTACAACAAACAATGGCGAAAAAATTTCCAAGAGGAAACATAAAATAACTGACACATCCTCGGGGTAGCTGGTAGGCCGCAGAAGTGGAGAACAAATACTAAAGTCCAAGCCAGGAATACAGTCCCCGCTACATCCTTCCTTCTCTTCCCCTGCTTCCCCCTGCCCTCTCATCGGGTTACAAGAACGGTCCTTTATTTAAGACAACATCCTCCTGTCAGTGCTATATGTGCTTTTTGAAATGTGCGACGTGCGCCACAGTTCGCCAGTCAATCTGTACCACGGAATCAAAGCTTTCTTCTCTTCTGCCTCCCACTGGTATTTCAAGCTAGTGATGAAGGTGAAAACTAATAAAAGACCTTGAAATTTTCAGACTGCACAAAGTAGTAGAGCTAAGACTTTTCTGCACTTTAAGCTCTGAGAACCTGCAGCTAACTTTAACTTGTCAGCAGTAATATCTTATAGTTAGTCCTCTTCTTTATTTCTGTAGGTGCCACAAATATCACGTGCTATGTCCCAGTTGGCAGTAAATGGAGAATGGTTATGCACTGAAAGCACACTGAAAATGGGGGAACTGGGTAAAAGACTTGAAATGTAACATCTGCATATGTAACAGGAAAACAGCACTGACTGTGATACTCACTTTCTCTTAGCATTTCACAGATTTTCTGCACAGCTGTATCACAGTAATGCAGAAGTCAGCAATGAAAAATTTCGGTTCCTTGCCAGAACATACATCCCACCTATCACAGAATCCCGGAATGGCTGAGGTTGGAAGGGGCCTCTGAAGGTCATCTGGTCCAACCCCCCTGCTCAAGCAGGGCCACCTACAGCCGGTTGCCCAAAATGGTGTCCAGACGGCTTTTGAATATCTCCGAGGAGGGAGACTCCACAACCTCCCTGGGCAACCTGTGCCAGTGCCCCGTCACCCTCACAGTGAGAAAGTGTTTCCTGACGTTCAGAGGGAACCTCCCGTGTTTCAGTTTGTGCCCATTGCCTCGGGTCCTGTCACTGGGCACCGCTGAAAAGAGCCTGGCTCCAGCCCCTTTGCACTTTCCCTTCAGGTATTTATACACTTTGATAAAATCCCCCTGTACAACCTGTAGTTGTAGATAACTGGATTTTTTGAAAATCCTTATTGATAACAGTTAACTGGTAATCTCTGCTGTTGTTCCAGCATGTGCCAAATACTCTGCTGTATCGAAAGTTTCCCTAGGAAATGTCTTTTTATGATGCCTATGAAATTTCTAATAGCACAGTTAAGGAATGGCCAGGTAGCCCATGACTTAAAGCTTCAGATTTTTGTTAGCTTTTTGGCAGATCTCATCAGCTTACACCAGCTTCCTTAATAAATGTGCCTTTTATTCTGTGACATGGCAAACTCATCTACTACTTGAAGAACCACGAGTAATATTTAATTACTTGTGCTAACAATTAGTGCTAAACTTATGTGATGCATTGGAAATACAAGACATTGCTGGCACTAATTTCCCATTGTTATCTGTATTTCAGGTGTTAACTGAAACATTGGATCCAAGAAATTGGTGTGTGGGCACTGACAAAAAGGGAGAAAATATGTCTGCATCTAACCATTAACCGCTTGTCTCATCTCTTAGGTTTGTGATACCCTTATTCCTGTGGCTGGCTGCGTGGGACAGCAAGGGCAAAGCCCTGCTCACACCTTGCTAAGCACCCACCAGAAGAAGACAAGACAACTGTCTCCTAGTGTCCCATGCTTGTTTCTCTTTTCTTCCTTATACCTTCTTCCCTATATTTTTTTCCTTGGATTTCCTTCCAGTGATGGCATGCTCTTCAGTGTGAAAGCTGGGCCGAAGAAACGCCTTACAAAGTGCAACAAATAGCCTTCCTTGCATCTTACAGCCAAATGACAACCAAAAAATATGTAACAGATATGTCAGATAAACCTCGTTCATCAGCCAGAAAAAATAGCATCTAATATATCATTTATCAAAGTCCCATGTTTATTGACAATTACAGAAATCACATGCTGTTTTGACTGGCGAATGATCTGGTTTGTGACCTTAGACGGAGCTGAAATTTAAACTTCTTTAAATTTCCTTCAGGATTTCTCTTTTGTTGTAGTTATATTGCTCTTAGAGAGCAAGCTGTAGTAGTAACATCTGCTGCACCAGCAAAAGACCTGTGGGCTTAAAAATTCTCCAAAAGGTAGGAAACTCATTCCTCGTCTTCTGACAGACAGATAAGACTGACTCTACAGACTACTTTGCTAAAAGAGAAAGCACTGTACCCAACACAGCAGTCGCTCCGTGAAGTACAGTTTGGATAGTATGGCATGATCCAAAGATGTCCTGTGTTGTGGCTGACTTGGGGCCAGGAGTGATTTTGGACTTTTACAGTCATTTTGTTGTTGTTTTTTTTTTTTCATTTCAGAGAGCAGGCGTGTTCACAGACTGCCGTGCTGTGAGAAGAAATGATACGTTATTTAATGACCACGCACATGGATTGGTTCTCTCAAAGGTGGACCAAGTCCTTAATAAAAACACCACAACATAAATTTCAAAACTTGCTAGAAAATATTGATCAGCACCATTGTGATCATGTTATTCATTTTTCTTCCTATCTACAGGTTAAATAAAGCAGTTTACTGCTGTGGCGTTACGGCTAAAGAAATAACACAGTTAACAAGCACATGCCCTTTGGTTCATATGTGGTGTGAAAAGCCTGCGCAGCTGCAACCACACCGAGCCTGAGTTACAACATTCGTTACTCATTTGAAGCTTTTGGCTCCGGTAAGTGTAAGTGAAGAGGGATGCTTTAAGTACCCTACAAAGTACCCCACTCTGAAATTCCAGCATTAATTTCAATTTAGTAAAGTTTCCACGTTTTGAAGAAGATTCAAGTAAAATCAAGTGCAGCATTTGAAG
This sequence comes from Platalea leucorodia, assembly GCF_965183815.1. Classification (NCBI taxonomy): domain Eukaryota; kingdom Metazoa; phylum Chordata; class Aves; order Pelecaniformes; family Threskiornithidae; genus Platalea; species Platalea leucorodia. The sequence continues at coordinate 61,560,562 of NC_138828.1, read as the reverse complement.
TTCCCAGAAAGAGTTCCCAGAAAGTCAGCAAATTTACTTGTTTTATTGGTCTTTTGGTTTTTGTTTTGCTAACTTCAGTTGGTTTAGGTAACAGCTGGAGAACAGAAAGGAAAAAGACTCCATCCTTCATGACTCAGTTTTATCTCGTTTTTGATCTGTGGTCAAAGATAACTTTTCTCCAACCCAGTATCTAGGGCTTCCCATGAAATACTGTTGGCTTTCTAATTCTTTCTTGGAAATTCACTTTCTGGAAGAGTCACTAGGAAGGATCTAATTGTTAGAGTATCTGGTATTTTGAAATTATTTCAATGTATTGATTGCATGAAGATGATGTTAATCACAGGAGCAACCGCAGGCAGCAGTTGGCTGGTCTTCCTTTTTCGGCCTCTTTTAGTCCCATTAGATCATGAAGTTTTTAGGACTGCAGCACTTTGCAAGTTGCGTGGTTCTGGCCACTCTGTTCAGAGCAGTCCCAAAAGGTAAGAGACTAGGGCTTTCGCACAGGTTTTCAGTGACGCAGCTCAGCCTATGCTATGTGATAGATCCTGATGACCATTTTCCTCCAGCTTGAAGAAAATCTCTTTGATTTATAGTCAACCTGAGGCACTCTGGAGAAAGAGGAGATGCTTCACGGACCTGTTCCTGTCTGCCACCGCTCCTTCAGCTGAGTCAGCGGTGATACTTTGTCAGAGTGCTTTGCAAAGTCAACGGCTTGGTGGCTGTATCGTTCTTCACTTACGCAAATACTGTTTTTTTTCTGTGGTCTCTTTTCTCCTGCCTTTGAGAAGCATGGCAGAAGTTCAGTGACATTTCCACAAGGGCGGCCCCTTCCTCGTTTGCCTCATCCTTTAAACATGGGACAAAGGGGGTGCTCAGATTGTTCCCACTGAAACACTGCTGGAAAGTGTCCGGGTAGCGGTATCCCTCACAGGAGTTCAGGTTCAGGACTTGGCAGCACTGGCAAGTTACTCTGCCTGCTCCAGGGTGTCTGCTCCTCCTCCTGTACACCACCTTGGCACTGACCTGGCATTGCTCAGCAGCCCCAGTACGCCCGCGATGCGTGCTCTGCGCGTACACCAGACCCAGGGAGTCTCCCCTGCCTTGGCCTGTACTGCAGAGTTGCGCAGGGAAATCCCAGCCATTCCCTGCAGCTCCCTCTGCAGTTCTGCGGCAGCTGGTCTGGCTCCGATTCAGACGGAGGCTGACGAAACGTAGGGAAAAGCTCCTGAGCAGCGAGTGCCTCGTCCCTGAAACTCCAGAGCGACCAGACCGCTGTTTCCCTTCGTACTCTGGGAGGCTGTTGCCGGGTATCTTGTCACGCAAGAAAGAGTTCGATGTTCTCCGGACTGTAACTCTGCCCAAAAAGTTGGAAGAAATCAAACTGGCCAAAGGGGCTTAACATGGCATCTTCAGGGGATTCCAGCCAAAACCCAGCTAAGTTATAGGAACTGTTTAGATGGAGCAACAGCTTGGCAACTCAGGCTTCTCTTGAAGACACTATGCTACAAGCTATAATAATTGTTCAATCAGTGCAGTAGTAACTAGTCTTTAATTCTGGCAAGAGGAACACAATCAATTTTCCTGAGTGAAATTCAGTTACCAATTTTTTTTTTAATTTATTTTGCAGCAGAGGGCAGATCTGCGTCCAGCCAGAGAGATGCAGGGGCCAGAGGAGCTCCGCTGAACGGTTGTTACCGAAGCACTGGAGGAGACAGATGATCCCAAAAGCAGCCAAACAACGTGGTTTTGTTTGCTTTCCTTGCTCTTTGGTTCATCTCAGAGTGTTTCCAAAAGAGTATCATCTTAGCTGTTGTATTTACTGATCAGTAGCGCAGGATATTCAGTAACATCTTTGCAAGGGATATATAGCATTTTTGTTGTTCACATGCATTCTGGTAACACACTAACGAGCTTTGAAAGGTTTCCAAATATCTGTACGAGTCATTATTTCTGTGAAAATTTACCCAATTAGTACTTATCATTCTAATCAGTCATACATGCCATTAATATGCGGTTTAGTGTATAAATGATAACACGTAGAAATAATAAGTTAGAGCTGGTAACAATGAGCAGCTCCAACTTGAAAGGGTGTAATATATAGAAAATTTATTCACAAATAAACAAAAAGCATTCGTCAACATGAATAACATTCACGATACTGAAGAAGCTCTTTTTAGGAACAGGATTTTTACCCCCCAATAGTGGGAGTGGAGTTAGCCAGCTTCTCGCAGCACTGACTGGGACGGATGCGGGTTCGCCTGGGTGATCCCCCGGACGGGGCTGTGCTGCGCCGCCCGGCGGCTGCCCGCTCGCTCTCCGTGAGCAGCAGCAGGGCGCCGTGACCGTCACTCCGTGAAGAACCTCCCGCGGTTGGCGGGTGGGCAATTAAAAGAGAAACAGAAGTCACACGGAGTTCTGAAGTTTGAGACTGAACGCTAAAAAAAACCAGTTACAGGTCAATTCACTGAAATAGCCCCCCTCGCCAGCCGCTTGGCTTGTGCGGAACTCCAGCTTGTTCTGGAGCATACAGGATGCAGCAAGGGAGGAGGAATTTTTCCAGGCTGTTTCCCTGTTTTCCTCCAGGTGAATGCAACTTGTTCCCGTTTTTATTACGGGCAGGACTGGCTGCACTGTTGTTAGGATGCCCAAGACTGGACACGGACGGAGACTTTCCTCGCCTCGCTGCCGGCGCCGCCCGCGGTGCTGCCCGCCGCCCTCCTGCCGCGGGAGCGCGCTCCTCCGCCGCCCCCGCACCCCCCGCGCGGGGCCGCGCCCGGCGCTCCCCCCGTGCCGAGCCCTCGCGTTCGCCCCGGGGGGGCCCCGCCGGACCCCCGGCACCACCAGGGCGCCGGCGGCCGCAGCCCCGCGCCGCCTCAGGGCGCGCAGGGCACGGGTAACGTTCAGCGCGCCGCAGGGCGACGCAGGCAGGCGGCCCATAAAATCGTTACGAACCCCGCTCTTCCCGAGACCCCCCCGCCGCTCCCAGGCCGCGGCCCCGGCGGGCGGGGCGGAGGTGGGGCGGCCCCGGCACGGCCCTGGCCCTGGCCCTGACCCCGGCCCCGACCCCGGCCCCGACCCCGGGCTGGGCCTGGGCAGGCGGGCGGGGCGGAGGCGGGGCGGAGGCGGGGCGGCCCGGCACGGCCCCGGCGGGCGGAGCGGAGCGGAGCGGCCGCGCTCCGGAAGGGGGAAGGAGCGGGACGGCGGCGGCGGCGGCGGCGGCGGCGGCATGTCAGGGCGGAGCTCCCCCGGGGACGCCGCGCTGCGCCGCGCGGCCGATCAGTGGCTGCTCTGGGATAAGGTGAGGGGCGGCGGGGGCGGCGGTCAGCGGGGCCCTGCGGGACTCTGCGGGGCGCCGGGGTCCTCCCTGCCCCGCGGGGGCTGCGGTGCCGGGCGGAAGGGGCCTCCGGGGCAGGCAGGGCCGCGGGCAGGGCCGCGGGCAGGGCCGCGGTGCGGGCGCGGGCTTGCGAGGCGCCAGGGCGGCGCGGGGCCGGTCCTGGCTGTTGCACCGCGGCGGCGCCCGGTGCCGTAACGGCGCTGGTCGGGTCCCTCCTCTCCCGAAGCCCCCCGAGCAAGCGGTGCCCGCCCGCCCCGCCGCAGGGGGGCTGCGCTTCCAGCCGCTGCGGCCCCCCCGCCCCGGGGCCGCCGGCAGCGGTGCTCCCTCACCCCGGCGGCGGTGCCCTGTCACAGCAGCCCCCTCCCTCCTTCAGAAACCTGCCGAGCTGGCCTCTGAGGATCTTCTCTTCTCAGCAATACTGAACTTCTCTTTTGAAAGGGCCTGGACTGCTCCTAACCTCTTCTGCTTGTAGGGGCAGATGATAGACTTAAATTATTAAAGGCAAGAATACGTTGCTGTGTTGCCTCTCAGTGTTATAAACCGCCAGGTACCTCCATATTTTTGTTTACTAAAATATTGTTCCCAAAAGACGTGCGCTTACTTCAAAACCCCTGGGAACTGCAGACTCCGTCCTCTTTTCCTGACGGTGCCGCCCAGCGCTTGGTGACCCTCACTGAAGAACATACCTCCCGAGTCTCCGGTACTCTCTGGGCTCGTGGCTTTTCCCCCTTTTCCTGCCAGTGCTTAGGAACGCTTTAGCATGCGTTATTTCCCTTCCTCTTAAGGTGCTTAAACATCTCAAGACTTATCCTTGGGTCTTCAGTTTTGGTCTTGACAGCACTATACGCAGAAGTAAACTCTTCTGTGTATTTCTGTGTTCCACGTGTCTAAAGAAATGTCCTGCCATAGTGGTGGTCTGGAAATGCTCGTGTAGTTGCTTGCTGCTGCAGTTCCCACTGAGATGCAGGCCCAGATTCGGTACATGTGGTTTGCATTTTTTTTGTCCCCATATGCGAAATTTGCTCATTTGGCTGTATTGGAACACGCTGGCCATGGCCCCCCTTCGGTCACTTTAATGACAGCCCTGGGCTCAGCATCATGCAATGCTCTCTAGGTTTTGTGCAATCTACATATTTTTTTGGTAAGGGGTCTTCTGCTTATTTAAAGATGATCAAAGAAAACATAGAATAATTCTTTTTTTAGTATTATTTCCAGGTTCTGAAGGACATCATTAGAAGTACCTCAAGTTTGTTGCGATTCTTCATTAAAGATCATTCGACTGGTTAACTGATCAGTTAGCCAGCTCTGGTTTTATTAATGATAATGCCGTGCCAAACCAGCCCTTCTTTCAGAAACGCTAGTGTATCACGTCAGATGACAATAAGCTTTTGTGTCGGGTTCCCCCCTCCCCCAGTTCAATTGATTTTGAGAAAACAGTCTGGTTTTAAAGGGCCTCTTATTTCCAGGACTTCCTTGACTAACGTTCGTTGTATTCCTATCTTCTGTGTAACCATTTAATTTTCAACTGGTTATTCCGATTATTTTGTGAGACCCTCTTGAAATCTAATGCAGCATCCCTGATAGCGACTTTACTTCTGAAAGGTTAGCGCTCTGTTAACAATTGCGTCTTTGACTCAGGAGTAATTGACCGGCGTGCAATGCCCATTGCCGATTGCTCAAAAACGATGAAGTATTTTCATTTCTCAGGGAGCTCTTACATGTTGGTATTGAGTAACAGAAGAATCCGATATAACCCTTGTCCATTTAGTCTGATATTAAAAAAAAAGAAAAGGTTCCTTTTTGATGTGTTGAGATGGGTTAATATTTAATGATGATAAGCTGCACTTGTCTTACAAAATACAAGTTTGCAAGAGCAAGCCCTTAGGGCTGAAGATGGTCCTGCCGACTTAACAGGAAGTTTTTACCTAGATGACAATTACTGAGCTCGTTACCAGACTATTTTCATCACCGTATTCATTACAGTAGTATCATGTTTTTCATTCTTTCTATTATCAGTCATAAAATTATGGATAGAAGGTAGCTTCTGGTTTTGTTAAAAATAAAACCTGTTTAGTCAGTAGCTGTCCCTCTGCTCTAAAACCCTGGGGGGACTCCTGCACTGATGAAACCTCTTTGGGGCCGTCCTGCAGCGTAGATTCAGGTAAGAAACTCAAGTGTTACCAGGGGATATTTAAGCAAATTGCACTACTGGATATTAACTCTGCATTGAAACCTCTCCCGCTGTATTCACAGAAATCAGTATTCTCATATTCACACCCAGTTTGATTTGAGAGTAGAAAAAGTGGAACCTGAGAGAACCAACGAGGAAGGAAAAAACCAGCACTTCACCCTTCAGATAGAATTAGGTCCTTCTTTAGTAGAGATGCTGCGAGGGTTTGGTTTTGGCTTTTTCTTCTGCTTAAAAAAAAAGTTTAGTTTTTTTCCTTAGCTGTATACAATGTCATCATAACATTCCTAAAATTGAAAGAAAATGGGAACAGTCATCTGTACAGTAAAAAAAAAAAATGCAGATTCTTAGGAGAATATAGCCATAAACAATTATAGCAGTAATTCTGGAAAAAATCCTTCTGCTGTATTAAACAGACTGAGGCCTGGCTTCTACCATTACTTTTTAGACTATGTGTTGGGGGGAGTGGGGCAGGGGGAAACAACCCAACCAACTGCACTCATGCAATCCAGTTTTCTCTAGCAAAAGACATCGACTGAAACTGCGAGACTCAGGCAGCCGCCTGGATAAGTACGATCACTTAGCCAGCCCTGAAAACTGGAGGATCCCTGTAGTTTCACAGTAGATACCAAACCTGGGAAATTCCTTTAATACACCACCAACAAACAAAAATCTCCTTGGGTGTGAGAGCTACGGTATGATCCTAGTGTGAAGCTGCCCTTGCGTATTGGCATTACAGCTTCTCCCCGGCATCTCTACAGGTGTGTGCAGCACCTGCCTGAAGAGACGCCCGTTTCAGTGGTACGAGACAACTCCTGTGCACAAAGCTCACGCAGGGGGAAACCAAGGTGACGGGGCACTGTACAAAGCCTGACGCAAAAGGCGGTGTTCAGGCTTCACCTACGAGACGTAGGTCTGACACTGCAGCAAAAAGTTCAGGTCAACTTTTAAACAGCCTGAACTCAGAATAGTTATGCTGACCTATATTATTCTGTAATAACATAGAATTATATTTTATAATTATAAGAACAAATATAATTACTCTATAGTAATACAGAATTATGTTGAGCCTCCTACAAGGAAATGTCAGTTACAACGTTCTTGGACTGGTAAACTGGTAATTCTTAAACTGGAAATCAGTAATTCAGGGGTACCTAATTGCTTACTGCACCCAGGAAACCTGATTTTTTTTTCTTTAATGAGTCCAGCTTATTCTGCATTATGTAGTTTACCCATTAGCACCAAAAGCTCTGCAGCTTTTTGGGTGTTGATTTAAACTGTGGTGTTTGGCCTGCAGCAGCAGGTGCACAGATCAATGCATTAGGGTATCCAGACCCCGGTCTCAGTTTGGTTTCAGAACGCTTACACCTTTGTATGCAAGCTCACTCACATGCCTACTACTGTGCCTGTGCTGCAGCGTTTTCTGGGGCTGCAGAAAACTTTTTTTTTTTTTTTTTTTTTTTTTTTGTCTAGGATGATATGCCTTCCCTTGCTGTAAGCGTACCTAGGTCATCCAAGAAATAGTCAAGTCTGTGAGTTTTATGAGGTCATATGGTTGACCAGAAATCAAAGCTGATGTCTATTTGGAAATTATAATCTTTGTACTCCAGTGCAAAGTGTGTGTAATCAGGCGGAGCCTGCCGCCTCTCCACGGAACCCTGTTGCCTGGTGGCTGGAGTGTGCCATCTGTCCTGTTGGCTCATCAGTTTTCAAGAAATCAAATATTAAACTTCACAAATCCCATGTTATTAAGATTGAGATGTTGGGGCATACAGGACTTCACTAGTTCCTGAGTTTGGAAACGAAGAGAGTGGATAACAAGGAAGAGTCAGTATAAGTAATACACCAAGAAAGGCAGTGAGACTTGGAAACCCCTCACTGTTGACAAGCAGTCTGACGTGGCCTTTCCGTCGCCACTCTGCACAGCCATTTTATTTAAGAATTCAGCTGTAGTTACTAAGCTTTCATCCTGAGGGTTGTGCTTATTTTTATAAGCATTACCTGCAAATATATTGCAAATTGTCATCTTCTGACCAGTCAGCTTAGTTTTGCTGCTGCCTCTGGTGTTAGCCAGTTTTGGGACAAGGTTACGATTTTATTTTTTTTTAAACTCTACTTATAGCACTATGGAAGTAACAAATATTTCTTAATCATCAGCTTAACTTACTTTCTTTTATGTTTAGAGTAGTTCTTGGGTTGTGATGACAAAAATTCTCTGAACTGTAAAGGTGCATTTTTCCTTTGGTTTTGTTTTGTTTTTAAACCAAAAAATACTGAAATAGACATCATGAAAATGTTTTCACTTCCCAAAATGTGATATATACACTGCTGTCAAGGCAGCATGTTCACTTAAGGAGATATATCTAAAATAAGTAATACTTGAGATTGTGCTGACTTGAAATTAGGAAGATGCAGCAGGAGTTCTGGTGTTCTTAAAGTGGTGTGCGATGTTTTGATACTGAAATAACCCAGTACAGAGAGAGGGAAAGAAAGTCAGTTCTGCTAAGAAGCTTAAGCTTAAAAACAAACAAACAAAACTTTTTCTAGAATATCTGAATTTTGTATCTACAGAATCCAAAAACTTCTGCAATAGTGAAGCAACTGGTTGCTGAAGGAAATGCCGGAGAACTGCAGAAATACTTTGGCTCGCGGATGGAGTTTGGCACAGCAGGGCTCAGAGCTGCCATGGGAGCAGGCATTTCCCACATGAATGACTTGACTATTATCCAGACAACCCAGGTACTGTCTTCAGCACTTGATCTCGCTTAACTGGTTGTATATAGGAACGTAAGAGCCTCATTTATGACAAGCGAATGGGTGTTCTATGGACGTACAAGTTTTTTACTATTCCTCCAGTTTTCAGGAGTCATTTAAACGATAATAATTAGCTGAGTGCTGATGTCTGAAAACAAGCAGAGAGACGCTATTAAGCCATTAAAATAAGTTATTTTCTATATTTGATTTGCAACTGCATTTATACCCAGCTACAGTTAAGCTCGAGTGGATCAGTTAGTCCTCATGTAACAACTACAAAAAACCCCAAAGGTAGCCAGCATTTGGCTAAGCTTTGTGTATGTTGGACATAAATTTACATAAATGCAGTGAAGCTATATATACATATATAGGTCCTAAAGTACATCTGTTTGGAGAGAGCTTAAAAAACCCCAAGACCTTAAATTACTGCAGCCTGAAGTGGTGGTGTATCACGTCCTAAACAGGTGTCATTATGAAGGGTGAGATTTCAGTTAAAAAACTGAAATATTGGCCAGTTGTTCTCCTCCTCATCTGAGACCTAACACAGCTAAATCATTTCTCAAAATCTGCCATTCAGACGAATCGTGTTAACTGTTTCTTTCTGGAGTGGGTTCTGATTTTTGGAAAAGTACTTAAATGCTGTCCAGCTTCACTCTCTTGATTTTGAAGGTTTCTGATATTTCTTGGTGTTTATTGGTCCTGGACAAACTGAATCCCAGTCCAGTTCAGTGAGATGTTAGGTGCACTCACCTTTGTAAGATGTCATCATCTTAGCAATCATCTTAATGCAATGATAAATGAAATACTAAGATTGGGTTAATGAGGTGGATTTGTTGTTGTCTTCAGGGATTTTGCAGATACCTTGAGAAGAATTTCAGTGACCTGAAAAAGAGAGGAGTTGTGATTGGTTTTGATGCTCGTGCCCATCTTTCCAGCGGAGGTAGTAGCAAAAGGTACTTCTCAGGTTTTAAGTATTTTGTAGATGTCTTGTGTGATCCATTATGGTTTTGTATCTGCTTCAACAGTATTTTCTCTTTCTGTAGAGTGAATTAAGGTGAGGGATTTATAGTATTTTTATATTCTGTTAATGTCAAAGCAGTTCTTAAGAGTTGTGCTTTGTCTGTTGGGAATAGGGGGGGAACACATTTAAATTGGGTCTGTATAATAACTTGAGGTTTATTTATGTGGGGTTTTGTTTGGTGTTTTTAAATTGGAGTATGAGGGGAGAAGCTGTGAATTCTAGGAAACTAATTGGTGGGAAAATGAATGTATTGCCTAGGCATCTTTTCTTCCTGTTTAGGTTTGCAAGACTTGCTGCTAATACCTTCATCAGTCAAGGAGTTCCAGTTTATCTGTTCTCCGATATAACACCGACTCCTTTTGTGGTAGGTTTCTCTATCATATCTTTTTATATACACACAAATTCTGTCAGATATCTTGCATTACTTACATTAAGGAAAACTAGACAAACCACTTTTAACTTTTTAAGTTCTACCTGCAGTTAGTCTTATGCTTATTTAGCCATATTTAGTTTACAACATCCACAGCAAGAGAAGGAAGAAGCTTAGTGGAATATCAGTGACAGTGGGATGTGTTTATTCGTTCCTGCTTTCAGGCAGATTTCTTGTAGAAGAAATCTCATCGTTTCTAGGTTGCTGTGGAGTCTGAAGTCTGAAACATACACACACGTTCAGTTTTGTGATTTTTTGGTTGGTTTGGTTGGTTGGTTTTTTAATTTTGTTTTCTTTTGGGGGTATTGAATCCAAAGTAGCCTGTTTAAATAGCAGGTTGTTGGAGTGCAGCAGTGTTATGCCAGGAGGGTTGTTGAATGTGTCCACATTTGGGACTTTGGATCACTAGGTGTCAGTGCTCTAGAACAATAAAGAAAAGCCCTACCTTTCCACTAAAAGCAAGTTTCTCCTGATGCCAGTTGCTCCAGTGAGTGCTGCAAACAGAACATAGTGGGATGAAGACTTTCTATGTAGCATTCTTGTACTGATACAAATTTTGGTAGATTTAGGGACAAATTCTTCATAGTGCAGCTAAAAGCAGTGTCGCAAGAACTGCAGTTGATTGCATTCACTATTAAATAAAAAGCCAGGAGTAAACTCGAGCTGGATCTGTGGTCACAAATAATGCTTTATTTTTAATTCACTCCATCTGTTTTGGACTCATTTATAAGAGCTCTCTCCAAAACAATTCTTTTCTGAACAACAATGGATTAGTTGCTCCACGGACTGCTCTCAAAAGATAGTAGGGATGAGACTGCTCCAGTTGTAATTCTCTACCCTACGCAGACTTCTGTCATTACCCTAACAGACTTTGCACCCCTAAAGACCTCGGGTATCTCAAGTCGTTCTACAGTAGGCAACACATGCATTCAGTTTCCTTCTATAAAAACACTACTCTAGAGATCCACAAAGCGTCTGAAGCAACACTGAGAATATATAAATGGGAAAATGCACAAGAAAAAGCGAGGGCTAAAGTTGTGCCACGTGGGGTCTAGTGGAGCAAGTACTACTTCGCTTCTGCTTTAAAGAGTCAGTCTGTAGGAATTGCATCCTGGCTTTCTTTTCGTTCAGCAGTATGGAAGTATTGCATATGCATGAGAGTAAATAATATATAATATTTTGCATATTCCACTTCAGATAACTTTCTGTTGTTACAGCCATACACAGTAACTCACCTGAAGCTTTGTGCTGGAATTATGGTTACGGCTTCCCACAATCCAAAACAAGATAATGGTTACAAGGTATTCCTATACAATCTATTTTCTGGCTTTTTTCAAACATTTTCTTCCATGTAGAGACACTTATACTATTGTGTATAGCTCCTATCATGTTATAGACCAAATTAATTGATAGTGTGATCTCTTCTAGACGTATGTATTTAAAGCTAGTAGCATGTTAGGCTAATAACATAAGATTTTAATCTTGGCTCTAAAAAGCAGGAGGATAAGTAATACCATTGCATACTTTGAAACACTTTAAAATATTAACTGACCTCTTTTCAAAAGCATTAATCATTTCTCCAATTCAGGATTTAAAAAGATCTCTTTAGTTTTACAAACCCAGAGAATTAAAAATATGTGAAACTTAATGAGTTGTTTGTACAAACGTTTTGAATAACTTCCATTAATTTCTTGTAGTATATTTTTCTTTTGCTAAAAGTGACACAGTGTATCAGTGTGACTTTTTTCTATGACAGAAATCTGCTTTCCACTGAAAAAAAACACAGCTGACCTGCCTGTCTGCCAGTCATCCCATAGCTGGACTAGTCATATACAGACTGTTTCCAAAATACAAAAAGGGAAGTTGGGAGATCTTTTTTGTCATCTTAATAGAAAAACAAGGCATTAGCAGGGATGATTTCTTGCTGTCTCTCCCTCCAGAACGTCATGTCTGTTTAAAATTGCTTTTTTAATATTTAATGTATTGATCTTGATAGCTTGTTTGGATGTTTTATCAATTACTTTTTAAATCAACTTCATCTTTTCTTAATATTTTGTTATTTGGGCTACATATGTATGTGGCCCAGATGCCGTTAGGTGTCTTTCCTTAAACTTGTGGTCTGTAAACCATTAGTAGAAGGAAGTGTGCAAAGAACTGTCAAAAAGTAAAACATAGTAAGTATACCTCTTCCTGGATGTGTAAACAGTCAACAAAAAGGAGAAGGCTACAAGTAGTGAACGTCTTGAAGCTTAGTTGAATTTGAGCTTGCTGTTGTGGCAACACTGCTGCTGTAGGAAGCTGCAAAGTTTTTGTGCCTTTCTCCTTAATTTTCTTGTGGTAAATGTGTTTTGCACACTTTTTTCCTCTTAACAATTCTTCTATATATAATAATTATACCTAAAAATCTGGAAGAAAGTATATGAAATAGCATGGGCAAGTTATCAATCCCAAGGCTGGCAGACAGGCTGATACTAGAATCTTCTCAATAAATGAACTGGGTCTTGTTTTGTGTTTCATTATGGATTTTGGTATCTTCTGATAAAATTAAACAGCTTTTTTACAGAACAAAAATGGGATGTGACAGGAAACACTGAGAATATGAACAGGGGAATATTCTGGATATACTTAAGCCTAATTTACTGTAATACTCTACCAAATGTAGTGCACTTTAGCCAACAAAAAAATGACAAAGCAATATTAATGACCAAATACTCACTTAGCTTATTTATTATTTAGGTTTACTGGGAAAACGGTGCTCAGATTATTTCCCCTCATGACAAAGGAATTTCTCAGGCTATTGAGGAGAACCAAGAGCCGTGGCCTCAGGCTTGGGATGACAAACTGATTGACAGCAGCCTGCTACTTCATGATCCATATGCCATGGTCAATAAGGAGTATTTCAAAGACATACAGAAACAGTGCTTCCACAGGTAACTGGTGTTAACTTCATTAAGAATATGTGATTTTCCATCTAGTACATCATTGGGGCAGTTGAAATTGATGGAAGTCAGGGCGGCCATGATCCTGCCATGATCCAGCTCTGTCTGTGCCTTCTTGTCATCTTTTGTGGTAGCACTGGCAGCTGTGTGGTGACGTAGTAAGCCAGTTCATAAAGCTGGTCTGGCAGAAGTCTAAGCCAGTAAAGTGAGCGATTAGTTTCGATTATGTCATCTCCCTGTATTCACGTGACCGCGCATCAGCCAAATGCCACAGCAAGACTGGGGCTATCTTGTGCAGCTGGGGTGAGCCGACACTGATGGTCCAACAGTCTTAAAATGGGCTTCTAAGAGAGGAGTTTAACCAGGCTGTTAAGCCAGGAAGAAGGAGGTCTTGCTCTGTCATTTTAGCCTTGCATGTGCTCCTGGTGGCCTTGGGCGCCTTGCATGGGCCTAATCCTGTCACTTGCTCAGTAAGAACTTTACTCAACAAAATCAAGTGGATGTTTCTCTTTGTGATTAACAAGTAGAATCGGTTTATGGATTAGATGAGCAGCAACCTGTTAGGTCTGCTTATTTACATCAAAATTTTAACCACCAGTAACCACGTTCTTACTCTCGCTAAAAACAAAGTCAGAATTACTAGAAAGTTGGGGTTATGTGAGAAATTATGCTGCTTTTTCAAAATAGGAGAGATGTCTCCTTAGGAGTTTGCATGCCTTCAGGTGCGTTCTACACTTTCAGTAATGTACTTCATAAAAATGAGTGTGCCCAAATGAGGCATGCTGCTGTCAGTTCACTGTGTTCACAGTCTTTGGACCTGGTTTAAATGCCACAGTTGGGGATGAAGAGTCTTATTAGTTAGTTGTATTTCTTTTCCACTCACCTCCTTTGGGGTGCATAGAGTGTACTATCTTTCTTATTCCAGTGATTTGCACGTACCAGGACATTGGATATCAAGAGTGACTCATATTGCTGAAAAATGAAGCTAAGCCAATTTTCAAGCCATTGCCTTTAAAATCCGACCTCCTTTAATTTATAACTTTAACAGTAATATAGAATACTGACACATATCTGTTTCCGAATGTAGTCAATTTTGTGCAGAATATTCTTCCATACCCAAGTTTACTGTTAATTTGTTTTATTTCAGGAATATAAACAAGGAAACAAACCTGAAATTTGTCCATACTTCTGTGCATGGTGTAGGTCATAAATTTGTGCAGCTGGCCTTCAAGGCATTTGACCTTAGCCCTCCTTTTGCTGTTCCGGAGCAGAAGGATCCTGATCCAGAATTTCCCACAGTGAAGTATCCAAATCCTGAAGAAGGCAAAGGTGTTCTGGTAAATAGATTTTTTTTTTTTTTTTTTTTTTAATAGTTGCAATGTCTTTCAAACAGTGTTTCCTTTCTGCCAGTAGTCATGGCTATAAATATTGACTGAAGGTCTATTTTGTTTCTATTTTCATAGCCTTACATTTAGAGAAGAGTAAGCTAGTATCCTTTCACTGAAATTTATAAGTCTTTTTGAACCAATCCAGTAATAACTAGCTTAAACTTTAAATTACTTTGTTCTGCGCTCTAACAGAATGGGCAGCATCTGCACATAGAACAAAGTGATACAGTTCCTTTTAAAAAATAAAATAATAATAAAATAATAATAAAAAGATCTTCAGTTGGTTTTGGAAAGTTTCTACAATTTACATCTGAAATACAAGGACTAAATTCTTCTGATACAACACAGGGAGGGGACAGGGGAAGCCTTGAGAGGTGGTTAGAATTTCTGCTACAAGTATTTCTGCTACACTTTGTTATTGAAGGATCCTGCTGCATCCAAGTAGCTTTCGACTCAGGCTGCAGAAGTGGAATGATGTAGGTGAAGTTAAATATCTCACCTGGGCTCTACTGCTGCCAGGCTTGAAGTTTATTTTTTGTAGAGACACATCATGATTTTGTGTGTTTGAGATTAAATAAATTGGGAAAATTATTTAAAACCCATAAAGAAAGTGAAAATATTGTTTGGGAGTATTAACACTCATCTGGTCTTGCTTACCACTTTTCCAGACATTGTCTTTTGCTTTGGCTGAAAAAGATGGGGCTAAAATCATTTTAGCAAATGATCCTGATGCTGATCGACTTGCAGTGGCAGAGAAACAAGAGAGGTACGGTAATAAAGAAATGCAAACCATTCACATTTTTCACTTAAAGGCTAGGCTCGTTTGGGGGATTCTTGCAACCTGTGTTGCAGAGGAAGATAGAATAGTCACAGTAGTTGTCTTTGGACTGAAACCACCTAGAAATGTGAGAGGACTGTATGAAGCAGACCACAGTGGGGGCAGTAAATAAAATAATGATTAATATTAGACACTGTACAGAAGCTTGAATAAATACTTGACACTTGCTGTACTTCAGGCACGCACAGAAGCGTGTGAATTGTTGTGACTGTGCTAGAGCTTTTTAAAGGTAGGTTTTCAGTTAGAAATTTTTCACAGAAGACTGATAAACATTCTTTCATACTGTATTTATTAAATAATAACTTGAATATTCAGGAGAACCTTTATAGTTCCCGGATAATCGCAGGAATAGGGAACACCCCTGTTCTTTCTTTCTTTCTTAAATACTGTTAGACCAGACATTTTACTAATTATTAGATGACTTGGGCCTCTATCGCTCAGTTCCCCAGTTCTATGCATAATGTTATGTACCTGCAGTTCACCTTAAGCTATGTCAGTGTTTGGTACTTCTCAGTACAGTCATTTGTACTCTCTCCTTTAAGGACCAGCTATGCATGCATTATTTATCTATGTATATCCTGTCAAAGAATGAGATCGCAAAAGGTAAACTTGCTCAAACAGGGGATTCTCATAGAGTTTTCATTTGTATGGAATGTGTAACCTATGGTTCTGACCCAATATTGTCATCCCCTTATTTCATGCCCCCTGATATCCTGTACTTCTACAATTGTTTGCATTCTGTATTGTGGTTATATCTGATTTATGAAAATAAGCTGAAGTACTGCACTTGGTACCATATCTATAAATAGTGGTGTTTCTCTTTTATCTGCTTTGATAAAGCAGAAACTAATCTGAGCAGTTAGAAACCATAAATCTTTAATAAAAGTAAACTTCAAGGTTTTCAGCTCAGAGAGGAGCAGAAGAAAAATCTGCTGCTGTGCCAGGAGCAAAAATAGTGTAAATGCATTCCCTGTGCGTGAGAGCCAGAAGAGGGATATAAAACCATGGCAACAGTCCTTGGTACCCAAGGGATGAGACGGGCACCTGCTAGAGGTCCTCAGGGATTGTGGATGACACAAGTATTTGAACCTAAATCAGTTATGCAAATTTCAAAAACCCAGTAAAAGGAGACAGTGCAAATATCCATTTTGCTTACCAGATAACCTCTTTTGATCTTATAGCAGCTTCAAAGGTGGTAGTGTTTTATTTGGGTTTTTTTTTTTTTTTTTAACTTGTTATCCTCACAGGCTGAACTAAGGAGGCTTCTCTGCCTTTAGAAGAAGAATGGGCTAATTGGCACTCTCTGCTGTATCTTTGACAGTGTTAGCTGCAATATCTTTATTTTAATGTTTCTGGCCTGTGCCAGCCTCAGTTGGCAATTCAGCATTGAGGAAAAAGCACAAAAAGTTTTAGTTTGTGCTAGTTACAATGGGTTAAAACAAGAATGCAAAATCACTCATGTTTTTTGTCTAAAAGAGCTATCAGAGACTTGAAGAGAGGGTGTTAGTTTATTGTATTCATCACCACTGAGAGCATGGTGCTCTCATTCTGCTACCTCTTTGCTAATTGTTTAGCCAGTCTCAGTTGTCTCCTAACTTTCAGTCCTGTGTCCTCCTCTCAGACTTCTGCTGTTCATACACTAATCGAATATTAATATAGGCTTCTACAGTATCTGTACTTCTTCTTTGACAGAAACTCCTGCTAGAGCACACTCTCTCAGCGCTCTTACACTAAGTTGTCGCTGTGCATTGCTTTGTGCCTGTTGGCATCAATAAATGCAGGAGACTGAGTCTGCTTCTCTTTCACAACAGGTACTGTTTCTGTAGGTCTTGGGTTTCATCCGTTTGGCAGTGTCTTTGTCCCCTTTTGTGACTGGGAATTTTTGGGCAATTTTGACATCTGTCTTTCCCTTTTTCCTTCACTTTTTCTTGTGCTAGCAACACATCAATGTTAATCTTTTTTTACCTGTTTGAGATTTTTTCCAATCTTCCTGAATGACCAATTGGTGTATTTGTGATTAAATAAAAGGTATTTGTCACTGAGTCAACTAAAGATACTGATCACTTGAGAACTGTATTTTATGTCTCTGTGCTTGTCTTAATCATTGATTTTATAGTTTGTCTCCTGAATGTTTTTGGTTTTGGTTTTTTTTTTTTTACTTAAAATATGCTGGTAATATCACTGTTTCATTTTTGGATAAACTCAAAAGCTGGTACGTATGGTGGAGGAGGAAGGTAACCACTTCAGAATTCTTTGGGGGAGGAACTTTTTTGTTTGTTCTTAATGAAGACATGGTATCTTGTTACTGTTACTTGGAACTCAGATGCAGTGGTTTTATTTGCTAGTATTCATGTATGGAAGAACCAGTAGATTTTTTTTTTTTCCCAGTATCCTTTGAATTCATAGACTTTCTTTTTTTTTTTTTTTTTTTTTCTTCCCCATCCAGTGGTGAATGGAAGGTGTTTTCTGGAAATGAGTTGGGAGCTCTTTTAGGCTGGTGGATTTTCACTTGCTGGAAAAATCACAATAGGGATACTTGTGCCATTAAAGATGTCTACATGTTATCCAGTACTGTTTCTTCCAAAATCCTGAGAGCGATTGCACTAAAGGAAGGTTTTCACTTTGAGGTAAACTGTCACCTGTTATTCCATGTTCTTTTATTTGCTTACCTACATAGCGTCATATCTTTGTAAAACATTGCTTTTATTTTTAATGCCTTTTTTTCTCCTCACTGCTGTAGGAAACACTGACAGGTTTCAAGTGGATGGGCAACCGTGCCAAACAGCTCATGGACCAGGGAAAAGCTGTTCTTTTTGCATTTGAGGAGGCTATAGGTAAGAAACAGAATATTATGTTCTAGTATCCTGTAAAATAGTGAAAGTAGGACTGTTGCAAAAAATGGCAATGTAAAGGTGCCCTGAACACAATGGGCAATCCAGTGAGTTACTGGCATCATCGATTTGGATGATTGATATTACTAGTTTTAATCCTTTGTATCTCTGCTTAGCACAGAGTATGATGATGTAAGCTAGGTGTATGTAACTTCAGCAGCATGGCTATGTAGACTTGGACTGCAAATTCTGCACAAGCTATTTAAAAAAAACCAAACACACACTTTTTTTCAGACTTCAAGTTGAGTATGTTTAGTTGACAGTTTTAAATGTGCTAAGTTTAAATGTGAATAAAATAAAGTAAAATCTCTCCCAAATTATACTTGTAAACTGGAAAGCCATGAATAAAAGCTATTAATTTGTGAAAAAGAAATTGTAAAGCTATAATGCTATTTCTTGATTATCTCAGTACCTGAAAACCTGAGAAAACGTGAGTAATTTCACTGATAATTATCAGTGTTACCATATGCTACCATGTAAGGGTAAACACATTTGAGACAAAGTGCTGTACTTGCATTGTTCCTGCAGTGTGGCATTTCTCTTTCATGAGACCTCCGAAAGTATTTGGGAGCATCTGGTACTGATATGACACAAATCTGTCTCTGTCTTAAAATTCCATTAAATACCTTGCTTATTAAAATTACTACTGGTTAGAAGATAAAATTTTCCACTTTTGGTTTAACTCTAAAACGTCTGTACTGTGGTAATGTGCATTTCTGCTTTAAAAGATGTTGGTTTGATTAACTCCCCCCCCCCCCCCATCTTATTTCCTCATTAAAATCTATCAAATACATATCATTTTCTTTGTTTAGGGTATATGTGCTGTCCTGCTGTTCTGGACAAAGATGGTGTCAGTGCCGCTGTTATAACTGCGGAGATGGCTAGCTTTTTGGCAACCAGGAATTTGTCTTTGTCTCAGCAGCTGAAAGCTGTCTATGATGAGTGAGTTAAGTTATAATTGTTTAATTTTCAATTTTTCTCCATTCCACATACCAGGGTTAATAGGGACTCAATAGCAACCTATAGTATATGAAGAAATAAAAATTGGGTTATTGTACTATTAACAATTCTGTGTTAATAGTAATCTTCTAGAAAGTGCTCCTGCCTCATGGGCATGAATATATTTATGACTTCGTTTTGTGTCGTTTTAAGGTATTTTAAAAATAATAATATTACCTTACTTACTACCTATTAGTTAATGAGATTTTTGAGGTATTTTTGTTTGCTTGTCTGAAAGGTTTCTCCTTTTGGGAAGTTCTACTCTTCAGTCCTTTTACAGAAGATTGGCCTGGTTTTTGGCCAGCAGCATTGCTGTGTTGTAGAGATCGTGGTGCCTCTTGCTGCTTAAATGTGCCAGGCGCACAAAAATGTTGATGGCAGAATGGGTCTAAGTAGCTCTGGCATATTTATGCTACTCACAGAAGCCAGCTTGCTTCTGTCCTGCTTGCAGGGCTACTTGTGATTAAACTAATTCTAGTTGGCTCTAAAGTTAGGCTTTTTATTATATTATTCTGTCTTTTTTTGATGGATAGTATATATTGGTTGTTCTTTCACCTCCTGAATACTGAGATTTGAGCTGATTATGCAGAAGTGCTGTGACTGTTTGACCATAACTATTGGCTGAGTATCCCTCTGAGTGCTTTTAATATGAGGCACTACTTTTCTTTTGTTCTTGTTTAATGTGTTCAAAGACCTACAGAAATCAATAGCAAAAATTACTATTGGATTTCATGGGGCAGGGAGTGTTTTTTGTGGGGGTTTTGGGTTGTTTGTTTTAAAGGAGGGAGCAGGACAGGCTGGCAGATAGTCTCCACCTCTTCATGTCTCATGGACACTAATAAAGGAGTGGTGGTACCTGCAAAGATGCTCATGGAAAACTCCAGCCTTGGTGCTTCTTGTTTTCCAATCCTCAGATCTCTCGTTTGCATGCAGCACTAGCCACGCTTGTTTCATCCATTGTTTAAGAATGAATCAAGTGGAAAGGACTTGCTAACACACTGCATAAATAAATTGTGGAATTTATCAGCTATTGTACATGGCAGAAGTAAACAGTAATATAAATGCATGGAAGAGGAATTAATGCCTAGAGCTGCAAAAATAGCATCTGATGTGCGAATTCCCTTAATTACTAGTAGCTGGAATTGTATATTCAAAGAATTATCCTTCTCTGGCTCATGCTTTTTTTTTTTTTTTTTTTTTAATACTTATTCAGTAAACACCTGCTTCAGGTTGCCCTCAGAAACAGAGTATTTAACTGAGTAGAACGTAGCTGTGCCACAGTGCCACCGTGTACATAGCCACTGAAGAGGACTCTCAAAGTCAGAGCTTATTTAGCATAAAAGCAGTCTGTAGATACACCTCAAAGTAAGATGTCACTGCATATAGTCACTGTTTGTGGAAAAGCTACAGATACAGGGAAGGACACAAATCTGCCTTATTAAATTGATGCTTGATAACTAGAACTGGGGGGTGTGTGTCTTGTTTTGGTTTGGGGGGTCATTTAGTGTGTGTTTGTTTTTTGTTTGCTTGTGGCTAGTACAGAGTTGCGGTTTTGTACTCCTTACTACTTTATTTTTTGTCAGATTTGTCTTGTGAGTTGCTGTTGAAGCAGAAGAAACCCTACTCTGTATTTTGGAGGTATAGAAGGGGGATCTGTTGTCAAAGAAATAAATGCAGGTCAGGAAAAGGACACAGTCCTAGCAGGCTCATCACTTCTTTCAAATATAGGATAGGTTTTGTAAATTCCCTTGCTGGTTCTCAAGACTGATTTAACAACTATTGACCTTCAAGATGTCCATTTTGGTATAAACATGACCCTATTTAAGGAACCTCTCAGGTTTCTAGCATGAACATCCTAGTACTCGTGAAAGATTCTGCCCTTCAGATTTTCCCTGGCATCAAGGGTACTCATCAAGTGTCGATCTTTAGTAAGAGCTCACTTAAACAAGCAGTCCAGGCTCGTATGCTTTTCAACAACGAGCTGTTTTGAGAAGTCAGTGTTAGCAGGTCATTTGTCTTTGATGCAGATTCTGCATCATATTACCTGGCAGCAAACAGATGAGGTAAAGAGAGGATGTTCAGAACAGTTTGGTTTAGTAGAAACACTTTAATGGGAGAGCAGCTTCTGAAGTGTGATTGGAAAAAACAGTCTGGAATGTGTATTACTCCAAAAAGGTCAGCTGGAATCCAGTCAAGGAAGCTACTTACAGGTAGTCTGTTCTCTTCCTATGGTGGGTAGATCTCTTCAAGGAAATAATGACATCTTTTTTTCTTCTGGTTTAGCAATAAATTTTCTTATTTTTAATCATAAAAAGGAAAAGGTGTCTGCACAGAAGTTTCTTTAAAGTATGTAAAATAGGACAATTAAGCTGTTGAAGCCTTTTTAAAATTGTAAGGGGGTGAACTGATGCTACAGTTGGGTGCCCATGAGTATAGATTCTTGCTTTATAGAATGGTGTACAACTCTAAGAAAAACATTGCTTCTTCAATTCATTCATATTGTGTCTTCACAGATATGGCTTCCATATTACCAAAGCTTCATATTTCATCTGCCATGATCCTAAAGTTATTCAACAGCTTTTTGACAACCTTAGAAATTTTGATGGAAAAAACACATACCCGAAATCTTGTGGTAGATTTAAAGTTTCTGGAATAAGGGATCTAACTACTGGGTACGACAGCAGCCAGCCAGATCAAAAGGCTGTAAGTATATTTTTAAAATTATATATAAATCATATAAGTATGTATATACACACATATAAAAAATTCTATGGAGAAACACTCTAAACATTATGTTACATCCTGAGTCTTAAAATAAGTTTTATTGGGGATGATTGTTTTGCCTTGGTGGGAGGAAATGAAGGTTGGGGGAGGGAGTTTGGTCTTGTGGTGGGTTTTTTTTTACAGTCTGTAAAAGGAGGTAGGAGAATCTTGCTGTCTTGCTACAGCAATCTTGCATTATCTTGTTGCAAGTGTAAGTTAACCTGTCTGCTGAGATGTGGCTTTGGGTTCTTTAATTTTCCACTATCCATGTTTCTTTTCCTCGTGGGAAATGCCATCACAGAGCAATTTCTATTTGCAGTAAAAATGTTGACTAGACTTGAAATGACCTACCTAGCAGTAATGTACTACTACCAGATTCTAGGCTGAGGGTAAGGCTGTCATTTGCCTGTTGTGGTCTCAAGACAACAATGATGAAGAAAACAGAACAAAGCTTAATTTTAACTGATCCTCTAGTTACATGGCATCAAGTCATGGGTTTTGTCTTGAATTCATTACATATTGTCACTTTCCAAGCTTCTAAAAAATTATTCTTACTATTTCTAGATACTTCCCACTAGTAAAAGTAGCCAAATGATAACATTCACTTTTGCTAATGGAGGAGTGGCCACAATGAGAACCAGTGGGACGGAACCAAAGATCAAATACTATTCTGAACTTTGTGCACCTCCTGGAAACAGGTATTGTAGCTTACAGCAGTAAATTCTTTGTAACAGGGGCTGTGTGGCTTTTTGATATTGTTTTGGTGGGGAAGGGGCTGTCCATAATCAAATAATATTACTACAGTCATCATTTAAGCAAATATTTTTGCATAAAGCTTCAATTCTGCAAAATTTGTTGATGCATTCTTGTTGTCACTGAAATTCCTTTGAACTTGGTTTCACATTCAGTAAAAACAGCATCACAAGAAAAACATTCTGCCTTAAATGATAGTAGATATATTCACTCTCTTTTTACATACATAGTGGCTTTAAACTTATATAACTATATATAAAGTGTTCTAATTTATTTTAAACCCTGTTTAGTAATTATATCCTTGACTGAGCCTTGGAAATCATATAGTCTTAAAGATAAGCAATTATTAACTTATGTAATGAAAATAATGCTTTTTCACAGATGAAAATTCATCTGAAAATACTATTACAAGTACAAAAGTTAATTTCTAATCACATACGTTTAGTAATAGAATATTTTCTGAACTGAAACTGGCTGTTCTGTTTTAGATTATATTGTGGGTTTATGTTTTACGTCTCTTAAAACTTATGGTTTAAGTTTTATACTCTTAAGTGTCTTCATGCACATCAGTTGGAAGTGAACATCAGTGCATTACCATAAGAAATCTAGTGTATATACTTTTAGCATTAATAGAACGTTTGTCTAAAACAATGCAACAGACTTAAAAATTCCTCAGACTGAAAATGTGCCTTTTAGCTTCTCCACTGTGACACTGTTTTCTGTATTTGTGTGGATTTTGTTTCTCAGTGATGTTGAGCAGCTGAAGAAGGAACTGGATGAATTGGTCAACGCTCTTGAAAAACATTTCTTTCAACCAGAAAAAAATAATCTGCAACGGAAGACTGAGTAAAATAGCAAGATTACTACCTTAATTGGTTTATTGCAGCATTAGAAGTGCATTATTTAAGATGTAAGGCTTTTTAGGACCAAACATCTGAGAACACAGACCAAAAAGACTTCTGCTTTTATTTTGGGTACTCTTGGATCTAGTGTCTTATTTTGGAAGGAAAGTACCTTTACCCTTAAAGGACCAAAAAATGACAATCAGTTGAACTAAAAGCTTTATGAACTAAAAGTTGACTGCCAATGTATTTCAATCAAAACTCATTTTAATTAAATATTATAAGTAATATCCTGATTTCTGAAATGCAGCCTGTTTTGTGGGGACTTTTATTTCTATTGTGTGTAATCTGATAATACTATGCAACTTTATCTAGGCTGAGATTTGCAAAGCAAGTTCTTCTGTTAACAAGAAGTACTGAAAGCCTGTGGTGAGACTTTGACAAAGTTGGGGCAAATGTTTCAGAAATAGTGATCTTTCTTGGGGATTTTGGCCCAAATAAACTAGAATGTCACAGTGAATTTGCTGGAGAGCTGTTTGCTGTGGGACCATACCTCATATGCCAGGTTAGAGATACTAAGTGTACTAAACTGCCTTTTAATACCATGAACATATTAAGATAATATATCTACATATAGCACCTTTCTGTTGCCTGATTGAACTAAGCATAATTATTTGACGCATACCCCAGTCTCAGAGTCTGTCATACTGTATGCTACCATGACTCGATGCATAAGTCTGCATGTCTAATTTAGAGCAGAAGTTTCCATTTTATTGCATGCTGTTGTCTGCACTTGCAGACCCCCAGAGGGTTATTTGGAGGTTACCAGTTGACTTTAGTACAAGGGTTTTATGCGTTTTCAGTATTCGTTTTGGTGTATCAGTGTAGCTCTAACAGCCCCAGTACTTCTTGGGTAAAGAAACCTCTTTGCCAGAATTACTTCTGGTATCCCATGGAGAATGACTAGTTGCCAGACGAAGCATAGATCAAGTTTAGCAAATTATTCATAAAGGGACGAACTTGGCATTCCATCCCCAGTAAATACTAGCTCACCTTATTAGCTAAGATGGTAAGCAAAGAACACTGGACGCCTGCTTTTACCTTACAGACTTCAGAGTTATCATCGGAGGACACAAGGAAAGGAGTAGTCCCTGCATTCTGTGGCTGTCACGACAGTTTTTCTTGGCTGTACAGACTCAAAGGCGGCATCTGAATCATTCATATTGAGGTCCATCTGTGTGGCATAGAAAATTAACTTCAAAATAAA
Source organism: Platalea leucorodia (assembly GCF_965183815.1). NCBI lineage: Eukaryota > Metazoa > Chordata > Aves > Pelecaniformes > Threskiornithidae > Platalea > Platalea leucorodia. The sequence continues at coordinate 61,536,155 of NC_138828.1, read as the reverse complement.
GTAATAAGAAGGGTACTGAGGAAACAGAGTATGCTGTTAATCAAATCCTAGTCCTTTAGAGTAGAAAGCTAAAAAGATAGGTTAGTTTGTGCAGAAAGTGCTTGATCACACCCTCTACTTTTCTGTTTCCGTTTCTCTTATACTAAGCCAAAGATGAGACAAGTTTTTATTGATACATGTTTATTTGGTGCCTTGAATAATGCAGTCCATACCCCTAAATAGGACCCTAGGGGCTACTGAATGTAGTAATAACTGTAAAGGGAATCTCCATATTGACTTCAGTGCAATCAGCTTTGTCACATTGCATGAAATTTCTGCACATATCAACTCCTACTGTCCCTTCCTTCTGAAAATAAAAAGCTAAGGACAAAATAAAGGCTTAAAATATAGTATTTTAGACTTTTTTTCATGCATGTTAAGTGTGCTAAAACAATGCATTTGGCATGTTGTAAATCTGAACTGATTCTCAAAAGGAAGTAGAACTTCTTAAGACACTGACACTCACTGACATTAATTGATCACCAGTCCATCTCCACCTGACCTTGTGGCAGAAAAGTCTATTAATCTGGGTTTTTTTCCTCATTAAAGAAACTTTTTTGCTCATGAAATGTGAAGGCAACATTACCAGTCTTTTAAAATTTTGGGGTTTGTCATCTTATTTTTGTCCCTGGAAGTATGTTGAGGGTTCCAAGGCCAGCTTGTGCCTCATCATCTAGACCCGAGATCGGGAGGGATTTCAAGACCATCCATAAGAGGTGGGCATGAAAACAAGGATCTATTATTAAGGAATTAAAATGACAATGACAACTTTAGCTTTTGACATAGTCCACATCTGAAGTACTTATCAGTAGTAGATGTTCCCTTGTTCCATTTCCTCTGCTTCCTCAGTACCTGTGATACTGGGTCTCCAGCTGCCTGAGAACTGGAGTAATAGGGGTGTGGTACAAGTTTGTGGCACCAGAGTGTGTAATAGTGCTGACACATCACAGAAAAAATATGCACCTGGGTCTCTGAGGTTTCTGTGATAAGTTTCAATGTGGCAAGAACTGAGAAGAGAAATTAAGCAGGAACCTTACTCACTGCTCCCTAACCCTGCTATTGCAAAGGTTCCTCTTTTCTTCTTTCCATGCCGCTTAGCACAGGAGGTCCTGCTTTCCTTCATTTATGAAGAGGGAGCAGGGAGACGTAAAGAGAAGAAGGTAAGGGGGAAGAGTAAATTGAGAAAGCATGTGGAGATTGTGTACTCCTTACTGAAGTAGGAGAACAAAGCTGAAAGGGAACAGCTCCCATGTGCTACTGCTGTCTTTTACACATTGATTAAAAGAAAAGAGCAGGAGGATGAGAAGCAGAATGGAAGACTGGGGAACCTGATTCTCCTAACTTACCCTTAATTTGTTCACCCTGCCATTCCCAGTATGAGCCTTTCTATGTGGAACATCCTTGAAGGAGCGCTGTCTTTCGGGTGTGCGTGTTAACGGTTGGTGTAGGGTCTCATGTTCAGCTGCACCATCAGTTCTGGTAGAACAGGTGGAAGGATGAACCTTGCGGGGGAAATGGAATCTGGTTTGGTAACTGCAAATTATGACTTACATACATTCACAACCATAGCTACATACTTTTTATAAATGCAAAACTTTAAAGCTTTATTATTCTCCCAGAAGTCAAGTTCTTTATCCTTGTTATTATTTTGAATACAACTTGAAGATTGCCCAGTTGTGCAGCTGGGTATGGGGAAAAAAACCTCTTGGAAAGCTCAAGAAATTTCTCAGCATCATGATGAGAGGAATGCATGTGCCATTTGTATGCAGCTATGACTTGTTTCACCCTGCATGAAGATGTGATTGGTTCTGCAAGGAGTAGCACTTTTTATCTGGTGGCATTGGGCTTTTTGGCTTCTGGATAGTCATCTACTGCAACCTGGTATCAGTCTCTCACTACCGGCCTGGCACAGACACTACCGAATGTCTGCGCCTGTCTCTAGCCCAATGTCAGGCTGGGGGAAGGAGGGAGAGACAGAGGTGCATGGTCCCTAGAGCAGAGTAGGGGCCTTATTTCAAGGTACTGGCTACGTGAGAAGTGGAAGGGTGAATGTTGGGCCTATACCTGAATTTCACTCTTGGTGGAGTTGAACACGTGGCTTGTGACTTAACCATAGGCCACCCTTGCAAAACACGGTTTCCCGCACTGTATTGCGGCCTGAGCTTCAAAGCAAAGGGCTTTTCATAAGCTCCCAACCCAGACTGCTTGCTGCCTGGTTGGATGACATTGGTCAGTGCTTCTGAGACTGACTTGTTCGTGGTATCCAGCCTCTGTGTGATCACTGTGGACTGAGGGTCAAGATTAAGACAGGCCACCCAGCCACAGCACCTTTGCCAGAAGATAGAGCAGTAGGGGGGATGCCATGCTGGGGTGTGCGTCATCTTCCAGCATGCTAAAGACAAAAGCTGCTTGAAAGAAAAATGCTGAAGCAAGAGCAGTAGTACCCATATGATTAACATAAAACACGACCTCAGCAGCCTAAGTAGGCAGAGAACAAGTGGTGCTACAAACCTATGGCACGTGGAGCGGACTGTGCAGCCTCCAGCTGTGGCCCCAGTTGTATTTGACCTTAAACTGCAGCGCAGATGGATGCACTGCAGCTGGCCGGGCCAGCTGTGTTACTTGGCTGGTGAGGTCCCCAGGTGTCTGGGGTCCCAAGCTGGAGAGCACAGACAGAGGAACGGTTCTACAGGAGGCAGGCTGGGGCAGTGCCTTCCATTTGGGCACCGATGAGCCATACCCAGGGCAGGGGAAGCTTCATGGATCTGCACAAGCCTGAAGCCCTGGGCTTTGTTGAGGGAGGTGATTCTCCCCCTCTACTCTGCTCTGGTGAGACCCCACCTGGAGCACTGCATCCAGCTCTGGGGTCCCCAACACAAGACAGACATGGGCCCGTTGGAGCAGGTCCAGAGGAGGGCCATGAAAACGGTCAGAGGGCTGGAACACCTCTCCTATGAAGAAAGGCTGAGAGAGTTGGGGTTGCTCAGCCTGGACAAGAGAAGGCTCCAGGGAGACCTCATTGCGGCCTTTCAATATATCAAGGGGGCTTACAAGAAAGACAGGAAGATACTTTTTTACTAGGGCCTGTAGTGACAGGACATGCAGTAGCAGTTTTAAACTGAAAAAGGGTAGATTTAGATTGGACATAAGGAATAATTTTTTTATGATGAGGGTGGCGAGACACTGGAACAGGTTGCCCAGAGAAATTGTGGATGCCTCGTCCCTGCAAGTGTTCAAGGTCGGGTTGGATGGGGCTTTGAGCAACCTGATCTAGTGGAAGATGTCCCTGCCCATGGCAGAGGAGTTGGACTAGATGGTTTTTAAAAGGTCCCTTCCAACCCATTCCATGATTCTTTTTATTTTCATTTGTAGCACATTTCTTTTTTTACAGAATGTGGTAAAGGATGCTTTACTGAATTCATGGGGAAGGTCTGAAGATGACAGTAGGGTTACAGGTCCTGAATTTTTTTATTGTTTTCTGTATTTATCTGAACATCTCTACAGGCTTGAGAGGCATGTTTATTTTACATCTGCTTCTACACACCAAGCCTGGATCTGGATTTTGCTAATGTTTCCTCTCTCTAGGAAAGCCATTGTGTTCAGCCTTGGCCAGAGTCTGTCAAGGTGCTTCACTCTTGAGGGATGCTGAGGAAAACCAGATGGCCTGGTCCATCCCTCAGGTTCCTGTGACAGGCTGGGTTTCTGCTGAGCTGTTGCTGTCATTTGTGGATCATCTATATGCATTAATTACTACTTCTGTCCTGCCTGGAGATCTCCGAGGGACGTCATTTCTCCTAGGAGCAGGCAGTCCCTGGTAGTGCCAGGGTAGATGAGTGGCCGCCTGGCTCGTTCTGCTAACATGCTGATAGTAGGTCCATGATGATGTTGCTGCGTCTATTGTCACTGTCTTCACCGTTCTCCTTGTTTCCACCTTTAGAGGGAACCTCCTCATCCTTCTCTCATCTTCCACCTAACTGGTCCCCTAAACTGGTTGCCTCTACCACGTACTGGTACAGTGAGACAGTGATTTATTGTCATCAGGCTGAGAACCCCTTTTTTTAGGTTATACAGAAGGTCTTATGGAGCAGGTGAATATGGTATAAGGCAAGACAGAAGGGCCTTTATAGCCATTCCACAAAGGCCTACAAGAGATTGCATGCTGTACACTGAGTGGAAGCACTTGGAGAACTCTGCAAGCGTCTTTGAAGTCTGTCAGCGGGGCCAGCAATGAGCTGACGTGTACTGAGACATCCTTAAGATGGCTTCAGAGCATCCTCAGAAACAGTACAGATATGGTCAAGATGATGGCCGAATCTGTATCATTCTGTCTTCCCACGGACAAGGAATTTACTTGCTCCATTCCCTGCTCTGTTCGAAAGAGAAGTTCACAACCTCGGGTGGGGGGAACAAAAAAACCCACCACATTGGTTTATCAAGCTGATGATTGAACAGTTACAACAAACTACAGAATTATAAGATGAAACTTGTTGTTGCTAGAGTCTTTACTGACTTTGTCTTGCATCAGAGAAAGAGGATCTAGAACTGAAATAGAGAACTGAAACAACGGCAGGAGTAGTATTGCAAAGTGGAGAGAAGTTAGTATTGCGAGTTGGAATGGGTTCTGAGCTACAGCTTCTGGTCTAATTTCTCCACCAAAGTGTTGTGTAAGATAATGAAGCCAATTTAGAGATGATTAGTCCCAGGATGGACATTAAAAAAAAAAACCAAACAGACAAATGTAATTTGTGACTAATCAGCCTTGGACTGGGAGCACAGGCACTAATATTTTATCCAGAAATGGCAATTGCCATGACTAGAACAAAGAATACTTGCAGACCAGACTGAACCCAAGTGTAAGGCAATCCCTGGCTACTCCTAGAGAAAGACACATCCCTAAGTTACCAAAACCATGTAAAATGAGCCTGGTTTTTATAACAGATGAATACTCATAATTCCAATGAAAGTTGCAAACATTTGATTCTACAGGGAATCATGCCTATGGGGCTAGTGGGGAAACGCCTCTAGACTGAGGAGAAATTAGCATAGTACAAAAAATTCTGCCAAAAAATAAAAGCATAGTAATGCTTTAAGACTAGACTGATGGACTTCACTTTAAGTTTTTAGTTTCTTTCTTTACTAGTCATAACTTAAATCCACCCCTGAATTTTTTTTTTCTTCAGTAAACTTTATGAAATGGTTTGGCTGGAAGGAAATAAATACATCTCATCTTCCTTACAGGCTGTGAACTTAGTCCATAGCATATTATGAAAAATACAAGTACTGTACTTGAGTTGCAGATGGATTTATTTGAGACTTTTGCTATATAACAATAAATCATACAAGAATAACTGGAATTCACTATAAAAGAATATTTAATAAATAATCAATTATTTTCATATTGTACAAGTATGTGTTTACATCTGCAACTAATTCACCTACAAAGTTTCTATAAATGAAGTTTCTTGCTTACTGTTGCTTTTCAAAGTTCTAGTGGTTGTGGGGATTACTTTGACACACCAACAATAAGCAAACCTTATATCCTTGTTTAACAGTCACTGTGAATAGCAACGTTAAAATTACATTAAATTAACATTTGTTAGCTAAGCACCGGCATAAGTCTTTACAAGATTGGGGACTTCTAGGATTCCATGGCTGAAGGCACCTGGATGCCATATGTAAGTAAAATCTAAAAATTAATTGTAAATAAAAATAATGACCAGCAAAACTGTTCTCTGCCCATAAGTACAAAAGTAATCAAAGGTAATTAAACTGAGCTGAATTGCTTTCCTTCACAATATTTCACTGTACTGTGTAGGCACACAGATTCATCAAGGATAGTATTTCTGCTCAACTTCCAAGTGGAAGCCAACATTTCCCTTTTGTATAGCGATTGCCAGGTAACTGAAATAAGGTCATGCACCATCCAACACTGTGCATAATGGGATGAGCCTATTAAACTGCCCAATCATATCCTAACACCCACCTAAATAAAATGTAATATAAATGATGGCATAGCAACAGCAGCTTCCAAGCAAAAGCAAAAGCTTAAAATACTTGCACATCACCGGTAATCCTTTTCAAATGTATTTATGGGAATGAAGGTGAGGGAGGATTAATCATAACATCTGAAATGCGCAAAAACACAGAGGCAGCAGGCAGAATCTGTAACAGTAGCTCTTTCTTGACTCTTTCATCATGACCAGTGATAACAGAAAGCCTCTTGCCTATGAAGACAATCACTAACTAATGTCACTGGCATGCATTCCTACAGCGTATGAAATAAGCAAACGTGCTATAATAACAGTTATCATTCGAATTTTGTTTATGGAATGCCTGGAACTATATATAAATAGCATCTGGAGATACAATGTCATTGGCTGAGAACTTAGTACTTCATCCAGAGGTCACTTAAGTCAAAGGTAAGCAAAAGTTAGTATCATGCCCTTATTAAGGTACTAAACAGATTTATATGAAACAAATCAGAAATAAAGATTTGGACTATTTCATGTAATAATAGTGAATAGAAATTCATCGTTATGGGTAATCCAGAGGGAAAAGTACAGAGGCTTATAACGCAACTGAAGCACAATGTAGGTGCCCACATTCAAATTCATAATCCAAAATGTTACTGCTCAACTGCTGCCCATCTATGGAGCAACTTGAACTCTGAAAGCATCTTGGGTGGAAACTTAAAATTTCCCATTTGCCTTGTTGTACTGCAAAGGGTGAATCCACAGTCACAGCAGCCCCAAATTCTGCCCTCACCCATGGCCAGGCACATTCAGCCTCAATTTGTACTGATCTACAATCCTACCCCAACTGGGATCAAGTGAGTAGACGCTTCTCCTCCTTGGCCTACAAGAATGGCTTCATAGCCTATGTGTTCTCATAGCGTGCCCAATACAAGCCTGTATATTCAGGTTCTGTACAAAAGGCAGTGGTGGGGTTTTCTTTGCATTTTTTTAAAGTGTGACTGGACAAAGGGATAATGGTTAAACTGGTGTTCTTTTATAGATCATGTTTGCAGGATGCGGAAAGCCCAGGCTGATTTTCCTCCTCAGTCTGAAGAAGTTAATGGATGGTAGTGTGTTTTAGTTAACAGGCTACTGTAAACAAAAGCTAGCCTGTGAAGGAAAAAGGAAGAGAGATTTACTGTTTCAGAAAATCGAACATTATTAGGAAGGCTAGTGTTCAGGGCTTTCACCTGAATACAGGGATTCCAGTCCCTGGAACACATGGAAGTGTTTACTTTTTAGGGACTGGAATATATGACGCCCATTCTGGTTTTCTTCTTGTTTTCACAAATGAAACTTTTTTTCCCCCTATATAAGCAACAGTTCCATCACGAAGCAGAGAGAAGGAATGCTGTCCAATGTAGCCTGGAGGCTGATGATTAGGAAACTTTCATGGGATGCAGGCTGAAGACTCTCAAACTGAGTAGAAAAAAACCTGGTCTTCCTGCATCCTGGATAAACAGCCATAAAAGGCAGAGCAACCTTTTTGTTCTTCAAATAAAGCACCTAAATACCTATCTTCAGGGAAGTGTGGATGTTGTATCATGAGAATGGGGGACTACATCTTTCAGACCTGATATAGGTGCTAAAACCAGAGAGAGAAGGAGACTTTAGGCACAATCCCATCTTCTACATTTTCCTATCACCTTACGTAGCTCATGAGCTACATAACATTAAAATACCTTTCTACCGCAAGGACAGACCATAAAGAACAGTTGCTGCTTTACCACACGGCTATTCAAAAGCACTCTTTTGTGCCATGAGAGTTGTTTTTTTCCCTTGTTATCACCAGTCACACAAGTGTGTTCATATCTAAATGCTCTTTGTTTCATCTGATATATCTTTAAACTCTTTCTCGTGCATTGTTTCTAAACCCTCTCTGCAAACAATTTGATTTCTGTCATAGCAGCATTTTAAGTCTGTATTACCAGCACCGAAATGAATGGTCACTTAACATGTACACTGCTGAACATGGTGGAGTTTGCTCCAGAAGCCTACTGTGACCTGTGCGTTTCTGCACTCTATCTCATTAGTAGTAAGTTGTTCTTATTATGACATTTTCATCTGTTGTTGTGCTGGTGACAGACATCAGACTAATACCTTCTAAAACCATTGACAGATCTTGTATTTTTGTTACTTGGATTTTTAGCTTTAATAAAAAAGCAAAATATTCCAAAATAAAATTATCACAAAATGTTGCAAATGTTATACTAAAATTTCCTTTCTTTTTGAGGCACTCAGATACACTATTTTTACTACACCTTACCAATAAGCATTACAGAAGATTGGCTGGATTAAACAGATAATGAGTGACTGTTCCTGAATAGTTTTTCAAGGTGTTGAAGTCAAGTTATAAACACTTCAGCTTTGTTTTGTCTTCTATTAGCTGTAAGGAAATATTTTATGTCTACTTCAATTAAAAAAGGGGCAACCATTAAACCAATGTAAGTTAGTTCTTAACCAAGGCATTTCACTTTGCTTATAAAATATTTTATCAGAACATAAGTAATTTGACAAAAACTCTTCTAGGCAAAGAATTAAAACTTATGAGCCTGAGATAACACGAAAAATAATAGAGGGCCCCATGAATGAGTTCAAGCACAGTCAAATTTCTTTCCCAGCTATCAAAGAGGAAAAGGAAGGATTTATATTTGTGATGCTCTAGTATTGACTTCTCTTGTTCAGGGATCTTCTGAGCAGCACCTTCTGAAAGGCAACAGTGAGGCAGTAAAAAAAAGTCTTCCTAAGACCACTGGTTGGTAATTTTGGAATGCATGAGCCTTGGCTGAAGTGCTGGAGCTGTCTGGGTGGGGACTGCAGTTCACCGTCTGTCGTAACATGATTACGACATCTAGCAAAAGGACACACTTGTCTCAGATACTGAGGCCAGCGGGTGATAACTGGAGTAAGAGCGTTGTCCTTCGAGGATGGTTTAAAGATGTAAGTCAGGCACGGTCTGCAGAGAGGTGGCATTCCTACTCCCAAGGAATGCAAGGGATGTCATCGAAAACACAAGGCACTCATACCTATTCCCATGTCTGAAGGAGAAGCAGCAAACCATGAACTGAGTACAGATTGGGAACAAGTGCCCTGAGGGAACTGCTGCTTTCATACCTTGATTCACAGGTCAATGATCCCATAAAAGTATACCTAGCAAGCAAAAGCCATGTAGATGCAACCACCTTACACTTTGCAAGCAGGGGATGTGCTTACATACCAAAATGGGACTTGTTGTTCATTACCCGGGGCAACATTGTGCTTGCATTTGACAGCTTGCTTGACTGTTTCCCTCACAGCATAGCACACGTGCAGCAGCAGACCGAATTCCCTTGAGAAAGCTCTGATTCTACAAATGTGCACAGACTGAAAAGTGAGTAAATCAGTGGTCTTACTGCCAAAAAGACTTGGAATTAATTGAATGCAAAAGTGATCTGCAGAACGGGAATGTGGGGTGCCTTGATCATCTGGAAAGAGCACTTGCAGAGGAGTATAATTAAGTCTCCGGATCCTTTCATTCCTTATCCTCTCTGGCAACTAAAAGACCAACTAGTGCCAACTCTTACAGTGATTTTATATACACCTATATATATATATATATATATATGCATGTGTGGCTTCTCGCACATGGAAGAAGCGGGAGCTGGGCAGGAAGGTGATTCAGAGAAGAAGGTGAGCCGGGGGAAGGCTGCCCCGCGGGCAGGGCTGGGCCCAGACCCGAGTGGGGCTCGCCTGCTCCCAGCTTCCAGGTGCCGGGCGAGTTCCAGTTCTGTGAGCAAACTTCCCTGTGGAAATGGTTTCCCGCCTTACCTTCTGTGCTCGCAACTTCAGCCAGCCCCGCGGTCCTCCCGGGCTCACTCCGCCGAGGCGACGCTGACATGTTTTCTGCGGGAGATGAGAGGTTGTGACAGACACACGGGGCAGCGTCGCCGAAATCCTCCTCGAGACGAGCGAAACGGGCCGGGGAGGGGGCTCAGCTGCCCTCTGTCGCGACACGGGCGCCCGCCTGTCGCCGCCCGCCCGCCCGGCCGCCCGCCGCCGGCCGCCTCCGACGGGCGCCTGTGCCTCTCCGCCCCCGCCGGGCCGGGGACCCGCCGCCTGTTGCTATTTTCGCCGGCGCTGGCTGCGGCGGGAGGAGGGAGGCGGCGAGCGGCAGCCGCCGGGTGCGCGGCCCGGCCTCCCCCGCCTTCTCCCGCCGGGCCGCCGGCAGGTAGGGGCGGTGCGGACAGCCCGAGGCGGGGCGGCCCGCAACGGGAGGCGGCGAGCAGCCCCCTCGCCCGGCCCGCTGCGGCCCGGCCGGGGCGCCCGCGCTGCCGGTGCCCTGAGGCGCTGGTGTGGCTCCCCTCCCCCGGCCCGGCGTCCGTTAGCGGCTCCCTGCCCCTCTCCCCTCAGCGGGCGGTGGGCAGGCGGCGCCTGACAGCCGGTGGCCGCTGCCCGCCGAAGGCACTTCCTTGCAGCGAGCACATCCTGCGGCGGCGAGGCGGCGGTAAGCGGCGGCGGCGGCCGGTCAGCCCCTGGCCCCAGCGTCAGGCCTGGCGGGGGGCGGCCGCGGGCCGCGGCCGTGGGGGCCCCCGTGCCCCCGCTGCGGGCGGGCCCGGGGGAGCGGCGCTGGCGGGGCCGGGCTGCGTTTTTGGAGGGAGGGAAGGAGGAAGAGCGGTTTTTAGCTTTGAGGAAGTGAAAGGGTTGAGGCGAGAAATTAGGCACCCCGCCGCGGGGGGGGCTGCGGGCTGGCCCGTGCGCCGTGCCCGGGCTCGGAGGTGGCAGAAGCCCGCGGCCGGCCGAGAGGAGACGGCTGTGAGGCGGCCGGCGGGGCCGGCCCGGGGCCCCGCTCCGTGCCCGCGGCGTGGGGAGGGCGGCCGCGTCCTGCCGCCCTCCCGTCTGTCGCGGCAGGATCGCGCTGTCGGTCGTGACGGAGCCCCTGGTGAAGTCGCAGCACTCGCTCTGGGCGCAGCGGGGCGGCGGGAGCGGCGGGACGGGACGGGACGGGACGGCGCGGCCGGGCGGGAGCGGGGCGGCGGGGCGCCGGTGCCGCGCTTCTCAGCTGGCAGGGTCCTTGGCGAGCTGGCCTCTCGTCAGAATAACCAAAAGACCTGCTTGAATTTACTCTGAGATTGACCTGATGTGCCACGGTCTGCTTTTAGGTCTTTTCCTCACTCTTCCTGCACCTCCCTCACCCGTCAGTGCAAAGTCGCCCGGTGTAACTCCTCCCAGAACCTGCTCCTTCTTAGAGCAACGCAGCGACTCTTCCCGCAGGGGTAAAACTAACCTTGCCTGCAGCAGCACACTTGGAGTTTAAGCTTAAAATCCCCACGCATTGGCGCGGTATTTTTATGGCCCTTTAGATTCGCGTACTAAATTAACAAGGGAATGATCTCTTGAAACCGTGTTCATGAGAGGTATGAAACAAATGTAGTTATTTATAGTGCAGTTTGAAAAGATTGAGACCTTTATATGCTGTGTTGTATTTGGGAGAGAGGCTAATGTGGCAGATCTGCTGTAGGAACCTTTAGCGGTGCAGATGGTGGGATTTGTGCCTGCCGTTAAGCCCAGAGATTGAATGGAACATTGTGGGTCAAAGTTAGTAAAAATATACGTCTCTCAAATAGCAAATACCTCTGAGCTGATGAATACGTTTATACTTTTAACACTTGTAAGTGCCGAAATAGAAATTCGTCACAGCTTGTTCTATAGAAATGCTGAAAGTCATAGGTAATATGCAAAAGTAGAAATACTTGCAGGTGAGCAAAATGACAGGCTGGAAGGAATGTGAAACACATTCAGTGATACGTGGATGACTTGACACTTTTTTTCACTTTATAATTTGGTTAACTGGAAAGTTGGATGCAAGTATTTTGGCTGTGGCTGTGCAATTGAATAAAAAGGAATGGCATTCAGAATGTAATTTACCCAGCAAGCTTTCATTTACAAAGATTTTTTTAGTGCATTGTGGTGGTGGAACAGCCCAATATTTTGTTCAGGTCAGTATGAGGCTGACTTAGACCACCCCAATCATCAGCATATTAATTTCTGTGGACTCTATTAAGGAAATAGCAACAGGTGTCAAGGGCAGGAACAGTGAGCTATTTTCTTCATTTGATAGTTGATTATAAACTTGTATGTTTATAATCAAGAACATATTACCATTTTGCTGGATTCTCTTTTTTATTAATAGTCTATTTAATTTTTTAACCTATTTGAGAAATGATATAAATGCTGACTGGATTGGTAAATATTTTAGGTGTGATTATTACCACAAAACCAAGTGATTTGCTCAGAGTACATGGTGGAACATTATTCAGGGCCACGTCTGAAGCTGCTGATGACATTGAAAAGAATCTTTTAAAAGTCAGCATTTAATGCATGTGTATGAGAAAAGAATGGAAATGAAAAATAATTCCTGAGGCAAATTGACTTCTGGACTTGCACATGCTGTTGCCCACAGCAAGCCATAGCTCCAGAAGGAAACAGCAGATAATAAGTAGCTATGAGATAAAAAGAACATCCTTGCAACAGAAGGGTGCGTCGTGATTCCAAGTGCCAGTTTGAGTTAAATTAGAACTATTTGAAAACTGAGAGCAACCTGTGGTATGACATCTAAACGATCTTATTTAACTATAGAAAACAGGCCAAAAATGTTGTTTGAAGGCTCAAAAAAAAAGATACAGCTTGCAACTAGCTGCCCCATAGAACGATCTAATGGATGCTGTGTTGTGATACCAGAGAAGAGAGTAATTTCATGTATATGGATGGAAACATAAAAGGACCTCTTCTCAGCAGTGACCATATCGTGACATACCTCATACATATTCTCATTTGTGTTTTTCTGTATATCCTGCTAGGTGGATAGAGAAATCTGTCAGCATGAGTGAAGACAATGTAAATCTCAGTCAGGGATCAGACAGAGAGGGAGAGGAGTGGAATTTAGTTCTGGCTTGCGTTCCAGAGCTCTGGCTGCAGGCCAGGGCTCCGCATAATCCTTAAGTAGTATGATATTTCTGCTAAAATAATCAGCGGTGAAGTGCAGTCAGTACCAGTGCCTCTGGGTCCATTTGTCAGCAGGGTTCAGCACTAATGCTGTGCAGAGAAGAGCTGAACAAATTCGTGCTCTTTAAGACCAGCTGTTTTTCACAAGACCTTGCTGTATCATTGGAAGTTTTGCTTAGCTTCTTGGAGGGGAGAAAGAATACTGACTTAGAGAAAACTGCTCTCGTGTCAGCAGCCTGATGTGGAATAACTGCACAGTTGTCTCTCAGATGAACTGCAAAGGTGGAGGAAGTTGAGGTCTTTCTGTTCAACAACTCACAGGTCAAACCCGTCATTTAATCATTGACATGTGGAAGCTCTGACTGCTTTCTTGCTTGATGCATCTTCTAAACTTGTCAGTTCTGCTGTGGGTCCCAGCACTCCAGCTGCTACCAAACCAGGGGCAGAGCTGGAGGAGAGTGAAGGATTGCTTAGGTCAGTAGTTACCTATGTTCTGAACAAGAGTCTGAAACTTTGGGCCGCATGTCTGCATTGAATTTAGTCCAGCCCAGAAGAAACAATAGAAGAAGGATAACTCTTCACCACTGTTGTAGTTTCTGCTTTTGTTCTTATTTGTGTCTGTTCTTTCGGTTTAGAACAATCTCTCTCCCTTCTTCACCTTTTGTTCTGTATTAGTTTGAGGCCATCCCAAATCCACCTGGTTTTCCCCCAGCTGCCAAAACCTGATTTCCAGTGCCCCATCCACCCAGGTTAATAACACAGTCTCTTCTCTGTACCCCACAACATTCTCCCTCCTAACCTCAAAGCTGACCTGGCCCCATCTAACCAAATGGCACCCACAGCCAGGACCTTTTCCTCATGATAAAGTCTTTGCTCTCTTGAGAGAAGGTGGGTTTTGAGGAATGCTGTCCTGTGTGATGCACAGCTGCTTAGACATGTACCTTCATGCAGGGACAACCTGGGGTCCAGAATGGCAGAAGTACTAATTTTTGTAGCTGTCCCCTTCGTGCTGTCCTGCCATCACCCTGGCTTCTCTCTGAAGGCATCCCTTGTAGTTTCTGGTGACATAACAAGATGAGAATACAACTTAATTTGGGAGAACAAGAGCCTGATATATATATTTTTTAAAACACAGTAATCAGATTTTGCTAGAACAGGACTATCAGCGTAGTGTTGCATACTTTCTAAGCCAGCTCCCCGCTTGTGAGAAGTGGCTGGGTTGATCACAGTGAAAGAGAAGCTGAGGACAAAAAGCACATGTATGTTCCCATGTGTATCTTTCACATTAGTGAGTCAGTCTGTTGTCTCCTAGTATAGCAGGTGGGCTTAGATTTATTAGTGTGGTTTGTGTAAATATCGTATGTGTTACAGTTTGCCTGGCTGTTTTTATGCTGATGGAGCAAATACAGCTAAATCAAAGCAGGTTAAACAGTGGCAACATTAAGATACAGTTTGGAGAATATTAACATTTCTCAGACAGCAGCAAAGCTGTTAGCTGAGGAGCACCACTCATGCTCTTCTCAGCTCTGAGTGCAAGGGCAATGGAGATCCTTCAGAAGATGCTGATGGAGGGGAGAAAGACGAGCTGTCCCAGTTATGTCTGTGGGCACTGGGAGAACAAACGGAGGCATTCAGCCTGTGTGCGACGCAAATCCTGGCAGTCGTCTCCCAGCCCAGAGTAATGGAGCTGAATGGCACTTAGAGCTGTCAAGGGAAGATCAGAGTTTAGGTGGAAGGAAACAAGTGGGCGGCTTTATTTTTATACCATTTCTATTCTCTCTTGGATTAAAGGTGAAATAAGCATTTGCTTTGAAGAAGCTGTTTGTGAGTTAATCAGTCAGACACTTGGGAGGAAGAGGAAGCTTGTTCAAGCCTACTGAACTAATATGGATGGTAAACAGGTAAGGCGCCTGCAGAGCCAAGTTTTAGAGGGGATGAACTGAGCAGTAGCAATCAGAGATGGGTGAAGGTGCCAAAATTCTGAGTGATGGAGTCAGGGCAGACGTGGAGGGGCTCAAGAGCACCAGACACTCTTTGGCCATAATGGGTGCTTAATTTTATGGCTGGGAACAGGCCTGTTGAGATGAACAGAACTATTTTTAGCTCTAAATTAAGCATGTACATAAATACTTGATGGTCTTGAAGTAAAACATAGTCCTTGGTGTAAACTTAAAGGACGTTAACGCCAGCAGCATGAAATTGGTGTAATTTCTGGTGGGATCTGCATGTAAATTAAGATAAAGATGACAGGAGGAGGAAACAGAAAGAATGGCTGGAAAAGGGAGCTGAAACATGCAGAACGGTAACATACAGAAGGGTACGGGTTAGATAAGGAGACCTTCTGATGCTGCTCAATTTGTGCTCTGAGAAACTGCACTTTAGCCCCTCTTAACATTAGGGAAAAAACTAGCATTCTGACTTCTAGTTAACTGTTTTGATTTAGTATTAACTGTTTTTCTTTAGAAATAACAAATGCAGACATTGGAGTATTTATGCTGTTGACTTTGCAAGGTGTTTATTTTGTTAAAAAGAGACGAATGCCAAAAAGCTTTGCATTTATATTAAATACATTCCAGCAGTACAGTGTTTGTTGAAGTATGGCAGAGTATCAACCTGTTTTTTTAAATACTGTTCAGTCCTTAGAGTTAGCATGCAAAATAATGTATTATTTGTGATATTTATTCGTATTTGAGGCTGCAGTGCCTTGTAGGTCTGGGGTAAAAGAGCATGGTAGATGGTGGTAATCCAAATGAAACTTATCTTCCTTGAAAAGTTGATTTAAATGAGGATGACTTTGTTGTATTTTTACATGCATTTTATTTAATTGCATTTTTTTAAAAAGACTTCTGAGAAAACACAATTGAGGAATAGGGTTACAAAAAGTACGTGGCAAATAGGTCACCATCTGTGCGGTAGCTCAGTTCTGTTTTCAACTAAGAATGGAGTTTTCTTAGGCTTTCTTATCCTGAGACTATTATGTATGCCACTAAATGACAAGAACACTAAAAACTAAAAACTCGATTTTTTTTATGTGTTTCGGACTACACACCATTGGAGTTATGAATGAATCCAATCTTCCCTGCAGTTGCTGAACTATTTTTCATTGTTACAGTTAAGGAGAAAAAATTTGTAATAGTTTGTCAAAGAAGAAAAGACCATTTTGATTCCTGACATGCAAAACTATAATGATAATTGTGTTTAGCAGTCTGTGTTGATAAGGTGTAAAAATGCTTCCTGAAGCTGCTATCCCATAGGATGCAATGCATTTATATTCATCTGAGAGACGCTTGTTTTCTTGCTTGTTTGTGAAACAAAAAAAAAAATTGAAAAATAGTTGTAGTATAATTAAAATGAGGCATACAAGTTCGGGATTTTCATGGCCCTTTTTCCCAGACCTCCCACACACAGACACACACACATGCACAAGTTGTTTATAAAAAGGCTTTTTAAAAAATTGTTCTACACATCTAGAATGCTACTTATGATGATTTCTTCAAATAGTGTCTTTAAAACCTGCACTATTGGATTCTCTTGCTTGAGTTCATTTGTCAAAAGATACAAAAGTTCCAAAAAAGTAAATGTACCCAAACATGTGGTTTCTGTGTTTTTACAGTTTGCCAGTTACTGCAGAAACGTTTTTCCTCACTTGGACATTTGCAAATTCGTTGCATTTTAAACACTTGTTTAGTTCAAAATGAATTTCCATCTTGAAAATTTTTTTAAAAGTTTTTTTTTAATCCTAAAATTTCCTTTCATTTTCAGCAAGGCGAAGCACTGCTAGAAACTCAGTTTGAAAATATTTTTACAAGGACAAATAAAGGACAAAGTTTAATGAAAACTCATGAGAAAAATACTGCTATTTTTGATCATGTTTGTAGATGAACAAAGACAAGAAATACTTTTGCCACAGTAAATAGATGCCATTTATTAAATACTTGTTCAAATATAATTAAAAATGTTTTGAAAGGAGTTCTTGGGACTGCTCATGTTGTTTTTAATAGGTCTTTTCATGGGAAACTCTCAGAAGGTTGAGGGTAAACTAGTGTCATGGTATTTTGACATAGGCAATTATAGGCCTGTCAGCTTCTCATCAGTCTCGCACAAAATAATGTAACAGCTGAAACCAGGTTCAATTAATGAGAAGTTAAAACATGGTAGTATAACAAATGCCACTCTGTGTGTTTTCATAGACTATATTTTGCAAAATGAAATTGATAGATAAATGCAATTACTGGATTTTGTTACTGAAACTACTAAGATGTAATAACAGTAGTGGTAGTAGATGCTGGGTATAACAGAGTTATAACAAGGTTGTATGTATGTAACTTGGTTCCATTCGATATTTGAAGAAATGAAAATGATACAATATGAACGTGGCAAACATTAAGTATTCCTGGCTGGCTGACAGGCCTTAAAATGCAATCATGAACTGTGAACCATCATCTGTTTTTTAGTGGGATGCTGTAAGGATTGTTGCTCATCTCTGCTACCTGACAGGTTTATCAGTGATCAGTCTGTTGACTGCTGCTAGCTTTTTCAGATGACAGCGATGTCTGGGGTGTTATTTAATCAAAAAGTCTGGTTAGTAACAGCCCATGATCACTTGGCAGACTATGCCCAGGAAACAACTCCATGTTAGTAGCCAAATTCAAAATCATCCACCTATGAACAAGAAAGATGACCTTTTTTTTTTCCTTTTTTTTTCTTTTCAAATGTGAAGGTGTCTCAGCAAGCACTGACTTCAACTGTCGTGAAGGTCAGAATAGCTCAGCTGAGTTCTTTCTGTGATAATAGGATTGAAATAGGCTGGTGTGATCCACATGCGCCTGCCCATGAAACAGACACAGGGTAGAAAGAATGTGCATTTTTTAGTTTAGTTACTCATTACATGATTTAGCAAGGGCTGTAAAGCAACTTTTAAATCAGGACTGACTTTTTTCCAAGTACTATTATGTTTGTTGGACCTGAAATAGTAAGGTTCAATATAGGGGAGATGTGCTAGATCGGTCATGGTAGATGATCAGTATGTCTCTTCTGATGTTAATCTATTAAATATTTGCGTTACTGACAGTTCATTTTTAACAGAGTTCCAGCACCTACATAACTATTTATTTTCCTTTCAGAACTCTTATGCTCCTTAATTAAAGGAACCATCCAGATATCGTCATTCCATGGAACTGCAATATTGGTGAATTAGTCCTGGTTCCCTAAAGGACTGTAAAATGGAGCCGATAACATTCAAAGTTAAAAAGCATCAAACACCTAGTGATTTCTCAGCAAGTTTCAGCCTCCAGCTCATTGGTTCTCTGCCAGTGCATTCCCTGACCACCATGTCAATGCTGCCTTGGATTGTGGCAGAGATCCGGATGCTCAGTACAAAGCCTTCCAAAGAAGAACCTAGTGTCAGCCAAATCCGACTTTATGTTTCACCAGCGAGTTTGCGATGTGAACCAGACACAGGAAAAATCCAGCAGTGGGATCCTTTGATTTGTTCAAGTTTGTTTGAATACAAGCCGCAGCATGTCCACAAACTGATTCACAACAGCCAAGATCCAAGCTACTTTGCTTGTCTGGTAAAGGATGGAGCAGCAAATCAGCGAAGTATCTGCTATGTATTTAAAGCTGATGATCAGACAAAAGTAAGTAAAAAGAAAAATAACAAAAGCAAGCAACCCTGGAATTGTTTTTGTGCTGTTTGAAACCTTTCACTACAGTGTAAGATCTTAAGGTTGTATTTACAATTAGAAACTGGATCTCACTAAAACTTACCAACAAGTGTCACTTTACTTGACGTTAATGGTTCAGTTGAATTTGAACTGCTCAGTATGTGAAGTGAAAGGTGTGTAAATCTCCTACAGGATCAGAGCCTGAATTTCATCAGCTTAAAAAACACTTTAGTTTGGTATATGGGCTGAAATCTTGGCCCTCAAGTCAGTGAGAGTTTTTCTGTTGATGTCACTAGGGCTAGGATTTCACCCTTGAGTCACTGTGAACTTTATCTAATCCTACAGTCAGACCTCTCAAATTTCTATTTTCCTGAGCTGAGACCTCTATGACTGTGAAATAGAGATACCTCCTTTCTCAGAAAGAGAGGGGGTAGGGTGGAGCTATATGTAGCATACCTCCAACCACAGGACACTGTGGAAACCTCTTCCTAGCTGTATAACCCACAGAGCCTGGCAAGTGGTGTCAGAGAATGGGAGAGAGCCACAGCACAGTGTTGCGACTCGGTGACATGCAGGCTTGCTGCTGCGTGGCATGAGACAGGAGCTGGGTGTGTGTGTCTCACACTGTGGGTGAGATTTGCCTCAGTATGCATTTCCTAGGAGCAAGTTGTGTCCTTGCTGAAAAGGTGGAAGCATTAAAAATAGTCTATCTCTCCTTTTGTTTGAGCGTAATGTGAGGCAATAACTCTTGTGAACGAGTAAAGTGGGTAGGATTTGGCACAAAGCTATTGTGATCGACTAGGGACAAAACAGTGACATATCCTTCACCTCTCAAGTGTAGACTCTAGTTATAATGTTGGAAAACAGCATCTTGCTACATGCTGCTTGCTTGACTCAAAGGAGATGTCCTGCTGAAGCACCTTGGAGGTATTATGTGAATATACACTGCACATGGGATTTATGCCAACCTTCCCAATAGCAAAACATTGTACAGTTCCAAGTCTGTGGTCTCAAGCTTGGAGCTCAAAACATATGGAAACAGCTTTAGTTAAATCCCCCCAGATAAAAAGGCAGTTCCAGTAAATTAGAAGGCAAATATATTGTAAATCATAAGCATTGAAGTGAGAAATCCTGTCAAGTTAAAATGTAGAATACAAAAATTAGGTATGTAGGGGAGCAGAAATAAGGAATAGATGTTTCAGAACTTGGCATTGAATAGAAGTTGGTAAATGCATTTTGCAGTTTGCTTATCCACTTATTTTTGCTTGTGATTTTACAGGATTATGGTGAGTACACAGCACTCATCACCTCCAGTACATTTTCTTTTGCATTTTCTTTTGCAACAAAAGATGGAAGTACTTTTTCCTCACATTTGATCAAATTCCTAGACATGTTTGAAATTAAAGAGAACAAAATAAGTCTCTAGTTAAATTTGCAGCTGTGTCTACATGTTTTTGGAGACAACACCCAGTATGTTTGGATGCCTATTTTAACTAGTTAGCCCCACATTCACACAGCTATCTGCCCTTTCAAAAACTACCCTCCACCTGGTCTCTTAACTTGCCTTGATTGCAAGGGTTGTTTCTCTTGACTTTTTCCGCAGGCTGGGTTCCTAATTAGGAGGTAGACATCTAATGAGCATTTGTGGACCTATGTTTTAACAAAAGGATAATGAAAATGACAAGTGTTCTTATCTTCTAAAGTGAAGTCCTGCCTGTTTTACTAAATTCAGTGTAATTTCTGATTAATCTATCTTTTAAGTAAGTCCCATATGCTTTATAGGGTGTTGTTACACTGCCCTGAATGTTGTCATATAATGCCTTTTAGCTAATTGGTGTTTGTGTATTTATCAAGAGGAGTGAACTGATGTTACCTGTTTTGCAGATACCCAACTTGAAAGCATAGGAGTGTACTGTATACCTTTGCTACTGTGCTGGTTTTGGCTGGGATAATTTTCTTCATCGTAGCTAGTATGGGGCTATGTTTTGGATTTGTGCTGGAAACAGTGTTGATAATACAGGCATGTTTTCATTGCTGCTGAGCAGTGCTTACACAGAGTCAAGGCCTTTTCTGCTCCTCACACCACCCCACCAGCGAGGAGGCTGGGGGTGCACAAGAAGGTGGGAGGGGACAGAGCTGGGACAGCTGACCCCAACTGACCAAAGGGATATCCCACACCATATGACATCATGCTCAGCATGTAAAGCTGGGGGAAGAAGAAGGAAGGGGGGGACATTGGGCATGATGGCGTTTGTCTTCCCAAGTAACCGTTACGTGTGATGGAGCCCTGCTTTCCTGGGGATGGCTGAACACCTGCCTGCCCATGGGAAGTAGTGAATGAATTCCTTGCTTTGCTTTGCTTGCGCACGCAGCTTTTGCTTTACCTATTAAACTGTCTTTATCTCAACCCACGAGTTTTCTCACTTTTTCTCATCTGATTGTCTCCCCCATCCCACCAGGGAGGAGTGAGCGAGCGGCTGTGTGGTGCTTAGTTGCTCGCTGGGGTTAAACCATGACAGCTACAAACTGAGGGAGCGGTTTGTTAAAAGCAAGTGAGTTTGGATGAAGAATTTAGCAGTATGTTGCTGCAGCTTATGTTCAACTTCAGAAGAAACAAATTTTAGAAATTGGACCTTTGCAGCCTGTGTGACTCAGCAGATTCCTGTGCTGGCACTCTTGTTCCTGAGGTCTCTTTTTTTCTATTTGCTTCAGCTCTGTGAGAGAGACACAGCAGTCCAAATAGGTTTAGTCACAGAGTTTACATGTTCATAACAACTCTTTACCCAGCAATCTTGGACATCCAAACTTTTGTGATAATTGCACTTCATCTATTTTTATTTGAAAAAATACCAACCGGTTACTAATTATAGTAATATTGTAAACTGCAGGAGCCACAGTTCTTTGTATCTGCGTAGATAAAACTGTAGTAGGGCTATATTTGACAGAGAGTTCTCAGACTGGGTCAGGTCTGACTGAGGATTTAAAGTAGAAGGTACTGTGTGGCTTTGCAAATAAGTTCTGAGTATATCCCCACCTTAGGATAAGTAGAATAAGAGGGCCGAAGGATGTCTGTGGGAGAAGTAGACTAGGAAGATCAGTATGTTAAGTGAAAGCAGGTGAGTAGAAGACTAAACAGTGAAGGCCTTTGAAGAGGAGAACAAGAAACTTGAACTTCATACAGACAGGAATAGCACTGGAGGTAGAGAAAACCAGGAACGGTCAGGCTTTTAGCATCAGCATTGCACATAGACTGCAGTCCACTAACTGTAGTTGTACTCCTTTGTACAAATGGGGTGAGAAGATAGACTTGATTAGTATTGATTAGTGAGGGATTATCGTACAGTTTAATACAAAAGCATTTTGTTAATGGGAGATGATTTTGCTCTGGGTAATATTTATCTAAAATCTAGAATTGATGGGGGGGTGGGAACGCATGCAATGTTTTTCCTGGATATGAATACAGGGCTGTTAGGTTCATTGTTGCTCCATTACCAACGTATCCATTTTAGAGAAGAAATCAGAAGACAGGTAATTAATACTAAATAATGTCAAGATTCTTTGCAAGGAATTCTTTGTTCTGCTCTTCTTTAGAAGTGAAAGAAAAGCCAGTGCCCTATTGTGGTCTTCACTCTGTAGGATCTTGTATAATTATTTCCATTGCATCATCATGGCAGTATAAGGCTCACTTTCCCTGCTGGTATAGCAGTAAGTAGGGAATGATGGGAGAAGCTTTCCTGGCAAACTGCTCCTTGGCACATTACTTGAAAACAAGCACGTGCATATAGAGATCATTCCACTCCACTTAGTACTAAAAGGACGGGTTTACACTGCCTGGGGAGAGCTTCTCTTATGGATTAGAGTTCCCTTTCTAAGCAGATCTGTCAGATACACGATCTGGAGCCTGCCTTCCTTCTTCATGTATAACCTCGCAAAGCTTCCACTAGTTACAGACAGTGGAGTTTCTTACCCCTTCACCCTCATTCTGTGGAGGTTCTGATGGTGCCTCGTGACTGAGTAATTTCTGCCTGAGGCTGGGGCTGAAGCATTAATGCATATTCTTTGTAGGTGCTCAGGAATGGAGCTGGATTCAATTATATTGCCTGCAAGGACCTTATGAAGACTACTGATAGGTCATAGATGGGGATTATGCATACTGTGTTGAGTAATGGTGGTGGAAGCTGAGAAAAAATTAACTCTCCAGTAAATCTGTGCTTGCAGGATAGTACCTTCACATAAGAACACAGTCTTGTTGAACAGCTTGGCCAGAGTGCTTGGGTACTGCAGGAGTGCGATGGCTTAAATGAAAACATACATGCTACCAGCCTACGTATCTTCCCAGCAGCCTCTGGTCTGACACTTGCTTATGTTCTACAGAAATGTGATGCTATTAACGTCGTTGTTGTTGAAAACTATATACATTACAAATTATTGGCATTTTTGTCCTACACTTGAGATGTGGTAGTTCAAAAGTGTTTGGAACTGTAGGTGAGATGTGCTGTTTTCTTCATGAGCTCATTCTCCACAAACACAGCACCGCTCTCCTTCTGTAGGACACCTTGCTTTAGCGCATCGTTCGCTCCAAGGAATGAAAGAGATAGATAATGAGAAGCTAATGGCATACTGTCACAGGATATCCCTCTCCAGCAGATACAAAGTAGCCAGAACGTTACAGAGGAAGAGTAATTTCTGTTCTTATTTTCAGTTTGGAAAAGTAATTCCACGTGCTGCTATGTTGATCTTTCTTTGGTGTATCAAATTATTTGTTTTACTTAGGTATGTTTAATCTTATTTGATGGATGTTTTGGCTGGCAAATGGAATACTGGTCACTAGTTTATCTGATAATGCCCTGGGGTAGTTTAGATCTAAGGCAAGTTAAGGTTGTACTGTCCTTTATTATACTTTTATATTTATTGTAAATAAAGAATAACAGTTCTAAACTTAATGGTTTCACAGAAGTCTAAGTCAAAGAGGGCATTCAGTACCTCAGCCTTTTCCATGTCCTGTGCTCTGTTCAGCAGCAGGCCCACATTTTCCCTAGTCTTCCTTTTGTCACCTGTGTAGCTATAGAAGCTCTTCTTGTTGCCTCTGACATCCCTTGCCAGATTCAGCTCCAGGTGGACTTTGGCTTTCCTGACCATGTCTCTGCATGCTTGGACAGTGTCTATATATTCCTCTCAGGTTACCTGTCCCTGCTTCCACCCTCTGTATTCTCCCTCTTTATGTTTGAGTTTTGCCAGGAGCTCCTTGTTCATCCATGCAGGCATTTTTACCTGACTTCTTGGTCATTTGGATGGACTGCTCTTGAGCTTGAAGCAGGTGATCTTTGAATAACAACCAGCTTTCTTGGACCCTCTTCCCTCCAGAATTCCATGGTGCTTTTTCAGGTAGATCCCTGAAGAGGCCAAAATCTGCTCTTCTGAAGTCCAGGGTTGTGATCTTGCTTTTTGCCCTGCTTCTCAGGATCCTGAACTCCACCATCTCATGGTCACGGCAGCCAAGGTTGCCTTTGACCTTCATATCCCCAGCAAGCTCTTCCATGTTGGTAGGTATGAGGTCCAGCAGAACACCTCTCCTCATCACCTTCTCTGTCACTTGGGTCGTCAAGTTGTCATTGATGCTCTCTGGGAACTTGCTGGATTGATTATGCCCGGCTGTGTTGTTCCTCCAGTAGATACTTGTCTGGCTGAAGTCCCCCATCAGGACCAGGGTCTGCGAATGTGAGGCTACTTCTAGCTGTGTGTAGAGTGCCTTATCCACCTGTTCTTCCTGGTCACAGGGTAAAATAAATTCCTGTATGCAGAGTAGAAGTCAGCAGACAGCACTGTCACCTTTTTTTAGTGAAACAGATGCCCAGAATATTTGAAAGTTTCTCCTTTTTTCTTTCTGTAATATGAACTGGAGGTTTAGAGGATTTGAGGGAGAGCCTAGAAAGTTGAGGCTGATGTATTGTAAGGAGAAATATTTCTGTGGCATGATCAATGACCGATGCAGAACTAGAGTATGAAGAAATGTAAAAAGTTCAGTTCAGATTTTGAAAGGATAAGTTTAGTTCTTTTTTTTTTTTTTCCCAAGAGTCTGGACATAAGTTGTCATAACAGCCTGTAATATATGCTTGTGTTTACCAGAGCTGTTACTGCTATAACGGCAAAACACTGGATAGAACTGTTCTTTTCTATTTTATAGAGAAATATTGCTCGTGATTTAAGCAGGACTACAGCTGCAAAAGATATGCTCAAGTCTCTTTGCCTCTTCTAAATCTTTGTTCTGTAGTGTCATAAATCAGGGGCAGCTTTTGGCCCAGGAACTGGGCTTCTGGCAGCTGCAGGCATGTTGCCATGAGAGTTGCAGTGCCCACATGGTTGCAGCGGACTGGGAAACCTGTTCGAGACCTGAGCCTGCTCATTGACTTTGATTGTCCCGAATCTGCCCTGTAGCAGACACAGATAAACCCCATCTCCTTACACTGAGGCACTTTTCAAAAATGTAGCACTTGCCCTGTTGTTGAGCTGTTTGGTTACAACA
Organism: Platalea leucorodia; assembly: GCF_965183815.1. NCBI lineage: Eukaryota > Metazoa > Chordata > Aves > Pelecaniformes > Threskiornithidae > Platalea > Platalea leucorodia. Next base: position 61,510,932 of record NC_138828.1, on the reverse strand, counting down.
GTGCTGTCTCCGTTTGTCAGAGGTCTTCATTTTTTTGGTCCACCAATTGCTTTAATTGCTTTAATGTTTTTAAACAACCTTCACCTACTTTCATGAGTTACAGTAGCTTATGCACTTAAGCAGATCATGCTGTATTACCTGGAATGCAGTACTCTGTTACATGTTGTTTGTGATCTGATTATGTGCTGGAGAAGCTGGTTTCAGATAATCAACACTTCGCTCTCTGTGAGGCTGCACAGAGCTGATGTTGTGAGTGAACTTCACATTATTCATCTATAAAAGGAATGGCAGAGGCCCAGTGAACTCCAAAGCAGTTGTTGCGAGGCTTAGGTTCGTGACTGAGGATTCTTACACAACTTGTTTTTGCATTAGACTCTAAGATATGGCCTCACTAAGTCTATCAGTTTTAATAGCACCACTTCCCTTTCTTAAAACAATTCAGGCAAGATAATTTTAAAGATAGAAGTGATATTTTTCTACTGTATTTTGCTGCTTGATGAGTTTAGGGAGATTAGACTTCTGCAAAAAGCATAAAACACTTAAGAAAAATGAGGTAACTGGACTTATTTAGGTGCAACTGAGAGCTTAATTTGGCTGTTTTCTGCCTCCTATTCATATGCGCCTTTGGGTTTTTTTGATGGAATCTACATAATTGCAAACTGCTAGCACTGCTTTTTGGTTTAGGAAGTCTCTCCTGTCTCCCAAATGCCAACTGGAGAAATTATGTAAAAAACAGAAGGGAAAAAATGCAACAGAACAAATGAAAAATCAAATACGTATTTGTGCACATACATAGTCTGGTATATAAAGTAGGTCAAAGTTTAGCTGTGTAAATCTTAATAGAGTATCCTGTGTAATGCAAACAGCCAGCTGTGCTTCGGACGCTCTCACAATTAATCAGGCTTTATGCTTATCCTGAGCCTAGAGCATAACTGTGACTACACCAGCTCTATCCTGGGATCTGTTCAAAGAGTTCATGTACGCGAACTCTTCTTTCAGGGGGCTTTAATGGCCAATGACCCTGTCCCTAGCAGCATTAGCCCAAGCCTTTATGGGGCTCTTGTCAGACCCGAGAGTGACTTTGTGACATCCTGGCTCAGCCAAGTGCTCCTGTGTTCACCATCATTTTATAAGAAATATTGTGTGATTTCCCTCAACCTCGTGTGTGATTGCCACACGGAGGAAGTCATTTGTGCAATACCAGTGCCATTTCCTGACTTAAAGTCAGAGATAATGTCTTACCAAGGAAGATGAAATTAATCACATGGTTTGTAAAAAGAGAGGCCTATTCCCGCTCTTATAGCAGCAGCAACATGAATTATATTTTCTTGTGATTTCTTCAATCTCCTAAATCATACAGAAATTTCTGCTACAGAATGGCTAATAAGAACTCTTACTGTGACTTCAACAGTATAGTATTCTGTATCAGATGACATTGTTAGCCTGTTTTTCAACTTAAATAATATTGAAAGGTGTGTGTCACTTGTGCTGTCATGTGCAGCAGGAAACCTGATGTTGTTTCTTTGTATGGTGACATAGATGCTAAAAGTAGGGCTATGAGGATGGAAGTGCACCCGGAGACTTGCAGGCTTACTTGGCCTCTGTAGACAGAGCCACCTAGACAAAGTGTCACAGACTTTGAAGTCTGTCCTGCTAGCATTCTGTGAGAAGAAATCACTGCGTCCCTGCCCAGTGAGTCCAAAGATGGAGTAGCCTTACTCTAGGAAGACATAAACAGCATGGGAACAATCTGCGTGCTGGTAAATATCTTCTTACAGTTTTGTGTCTGCTGCTGTTACAGTGATGGGAATGGATGGCTTTTAGTACATTTCCACGATTTACACCTGATTGTCTTAAAATTACTAGTGAACCTGCCCCTGAGGGGTTGAATGTGTTGTGAAATACTGTCATGTGGCAATTTCTTCATTTTTGTGGCTTCAACCTCATTCTGGCACTAACTTTCTGGTACTCATCCTGTGCTTTATTTATTTCATTTTCTCAGCTGGAGCAATTTCTTTCTGCTTTGCTAAGCCATACCCTCACCAAGAAATAAGTTAACCCTCTGTGACCAACTTCCTAAACTTTGTAAGAGTTTGGTGATGCTTTAGTCTTCAAATTTGATTGAAAAGCTTCAAGATAACTTAGTGTGGAAGATGAATGTGAAAATTTGAGAATTTCTTGAATCCACACAGTTCTCAAAGTACAATGTAGGTCTTCAGTTGAGAGGCTATATTTATCCACGCGTTACCCCAGCACTTAACATGTTAACTTCCCCAGCTTCACAAGTGGTAACAATAACAAAACAGGTAACAGCAAAGTTATTCAGCTCACCTTACTGTAGTGTAGTAAAGCCTGCCTTCTGCAAAGGTGTTGGATGCAGTATGCACAAAGTAAGTGAATGGGTCTCATCACCTTGCAGCCTAGTCAGACCTAGACAGCTTCAAACCAACTCACAGCCAGCAGAAAATTCTGGGCAAATAAAAAAATAAAAAAGTATGAGTCATGCCTGTGGAAAAGTTCTAAGTGAGAAAGAGAATGAGTCTAGAAACCCAGGTTGCATATACAGAATTAAGAGTTCAGAAAATATTGTTTGATTTATAGCAACATTGAATATTTGCCACGAAGGATGAGGAGAAGGCTGAGGTACTTAATGCCTTCTTTGCCTCAGTCTTTAATAGTCAGACTGGTCATCCTCGGGGTTTTCAGGCCCCTGAGCTGGGAGATGGAGACAGGATGCAGAGTGAAGTCCCACTTGTCGAAGAGGTGGCAGTCACTGACCTGCTCCTCCACCTCAAGGCTCACAAGTCCATGGGGCCAGATGGGATCCACCCGAGGATACTGAGGGAGCTGGCAGAGGAGCTTGCCAAGCCACTCTCCATCATTTATCAGCAGTCCTGGTCAACCAGGGAGGTCCCAGATGACTGGAAGCTAGCAAATGTGATGCCCCTCTACAAGAAGAGTTGGAAGGAGGATCTGGGGAACTACAGGCCTGTCAGCCTGACCTCAGTGCCAGGGAAGGTCATGGAGCAGATCATCTTGAGTGCCATTACATGGCACATGCGGGACAACTGGGGGATCAGGCCCAGCCAGCATGGGTTTATGAAAGGGAGGTCCTGCTTCGCTAGCCTGGTCTCCTTCTATGACAAGGTGACCCGCTTAGTGGATGAGGGAAAGGCTGTGGATGTTGTCTGCCTGGACTTTAGTAAGGCCTTTGACACTGTCTCCCACAGCATTCTCCTGGAGAAGCTGGCTGCACGTGGCTTGGATGGGTGCACTCTGCGCTGGGTTAAAAACTGGCTGGACAGCCGAGCCCAGAGAGTGGTGGTGAATGGAGTCAAATCCAGTTGGTGGCCAGCCACGAGTGGTGTTCCCCAGGGCTCAGTGTTGGGGCCGGTCCTGTTCAATATCTTCATTGATGATCTGGATGAGGGGACTGAGTGCACCCTCAGTAAGTTTGCAGATGACACCAAGTTGGGTGGAAGTGTTGATCTGCTGGAGGGTAGGATGGCCCTAGAGAGGGATCTGGACAGGCTGGATCGTTGGGCTGGGGCCAACTGTATGAGGTTCAACAAGGCCAAGTGCCGGGTCCTGCACTTGGGTCACAACAACCCCCTGCAACGCTACAGGCTGGGGGAGGAGTGGCTGGAGAGCTGCCTGGTGGAAAAGGACCTGGGGGTGTTGGTTGACAGCCGCCTGAACATGAGCCAGCAGTGTACCCAGGTGGCCAAGAGGGCCAATGGCATCCTGGCTTGTATCAGGAATAGTGTGGCCAGCAGCACCAGGGAGGTGATAGTGCCCCTGTACTCGGCACTGGTGAGGCCACACCTCAAGTACTGTGTTCAGTTTTGGGCCCCTCACTACAAGAAGGACATTGAGGTGCTGGAGTGTGTCCAAAGAAGGGCAACGAAGTTGGTGAAGGGCCTAGAGCACAAGTCTTATGAGGAGTGGCTGAGGGAGCTGGGGTTGTTTAGTCTGGAGAAGAGGAGGCTGAGGGGAGACCTTATTGCTCTCTACAACTGCCTGAAAGGAGGCTGTAGCGAGGTAGGGATTGGTCTCTTCTCCCAAGTAACAAGGGATAGGACGAGAGGGAACGGCCTCAAGCTGCGCCAGGGGAAGTTTAGGTTGGATATTAGGAAAAACTTCTTCACTGCAAGGGTAGTCAGGCACTGGAACAGGCTGCCTAGGGAAGTGGTTGAGTCTCCATCCCTGGAGGTATTTAAAAGACGGGTAGATGTGGTGCTTGGAGACATGGTTTAGTGGTGGATTTGGCAGTGCTAGGTTAATGGTTGGACTCAATGATCTTAAGGGTCTTTTCCAACCTTAAGAATTCTATGATTCTGTCGTTAGGCTGAATGTACAATACTGTAAAGAGGAATAATTAATAAAGGAACTGTAATGTATTTCCTGCAGTTACCCACTGCTGTGGCTTGCTGAAATTAATTTAAGACTAGAGGACATTTGGAAGAATGCTGCCTTATTGACCTCCAAACACGAGTCAGAAAGTCTAATTTAGATTCAGTAGATGGTTTTTATTTTTCATTTAATTAATTAATGATCTTAAGGCATATAAAGTATGCACAGTTGTGATGTTTTTAAATTAATTTTGTGGGTACGTGGTGCAGTGATAGTTGTATGCAATTTAAAGCCAGAAAGTGTATTTTAGGGGGGGAAAAAACCTGCTTTGAAAAAGAACAGTTTTTGTAAAAAAATCTGTCTTACCTAATACAGCGTTAGTTTTCATGGCACACAGTACAATAACATATTGAGGACAATGTAATTTAGTTAGTGAAAGAGAACATTCAAAGTGTGCACAATCTGTTTTTAAACATGTGGGAAGATAGCTTTTGTCAAATATATGAATAAATAAAGGCCATATCTGTCATGTAGGTTAGTACAATCTCTCCAGACAGACTCAAGAGTGGTTCTGGCATGAATCAGATTGTAGGACTGGGTGCTACATCAGTGATCTTTCCTCAAGATTAGTAAAAACAAGACTTTTCTATTTTCTCTACTTCATACATTTCTCTGAAAAGCTTGGGCTTTAGCTCACTTGGAGCTACTTAAACATGGACACTCATGTTCATGCAATTGTATTTTCTTTCTTTCAGATTCTAGAATTTGTCCATTAGGGCCATTTAAGCCATCCACATTAAAATATGAAGATGCCAACTCATAAATTATGATACTGAGTAAATCACCTTCCTGAAATTGCTCCTTATTTTTCTGTGCAATCAGCTTCTCATTTAGAGTTTTGCCTGCATTGGGCTGACATTTATGATGTGCCCTCAAGGTCATCAGATGTGGGCTCTTTGGCTGTAGCGGAGCAGAAAACCAAAGCAGTGGAGGCATATATAACCACTGTATTTACTTTAGCAGCACAATCTCCCATCCTGTATGTCAAAGTGAATAACGGTAACAAATCACTGTTGTAAAATCAGTGCTTTCCCTTGCCTGGTGTAGACACAGTTGTTCTATATTTCTGTTTTTTTACCCTCTCTGTGGACATCAAGTTATGGGAAGTGCTGTGGGAAATATTTTCCTAAAGAATGATTTGTGTGGCTGGACAAATACAGGCTTAAATGGATATGTGTGTCTGCCCTAAAGGTTGATCATCGAGGATCTGATACAAGGATTGAGCGGATAATGCCAGTTTATACTTGGTTTGTCCTTTGTATGAAACTACCGGTTGATGTGGCCTTCTCCTTTCTTTCCCACCCTCCCCCCACTCTTCCCAGAGCGACAGTGATTGAGATCTATTGCTGGTCATAAAAACAGCTTCGCTGCTGGTGATTCCTCTTGCACTGGGTTAAGTTTGATCCTTCTACATAACTGATTGAATGCTTTTCATTTGCAAGCTTCTTTATTTCAGCCTTTAAAAAAACCCCACAAAACTAGTGTCATGTATGCACAATGTGCTTAAAAATTGTATTCTTAGTAATCGTGATGTACTGTGGCTTGTTGAGTTGTTTTGTTGCTTGTATGCTCTACTTCTAATCATAACGTAATGAACTTCCACATGAAGACAGAATAAAAGATGAAATTCATAACTCTTAATTTGAGATTTCTGGAGGCCACATTCAGCATAAAGGTGAAAAATAGAGCTTGCAGCTAATATCTGGTGATGTATTTTACATCTAAACCTGTGACTAAATGAAATGGAGGTGTTTCTTTGAGAGTCTAAAAAGCCAGTTGCACGTAAATCTTACTTCCAAGTCTTTGATGCTGAAAACCTGTATGCACTTTAAGTTCAGGCTAGTTCCACTGAAGACAACAGAAATACTGGCAATAATGACATTGAACGTGCTCGTAGATACTTGCTTGGTTAGCACCTAAAATACCTAATATATTATTCTTCTTGGTTTTGTCTTTTTTCCCAATTTTCCAAGTTTTTTTCCAATGACAGATACGTTGTTCATGTAGGAAAAAATGGTTTCCAATTTCTGTAGTTAATTCATTTAGAAAGGTTTTTCATGAAACAGAAGCACTTTTAAAACCAGATAAAAAGAAAAATTGTAACTATAATGCATTAGCATATTCAGAATGATTAACATAGTTGATTCAACACCACTATTAGGAAAATAGTTTTAAATAAATAGGAAAATAGGGTTTAAATAGGATTTAAACAGGAAAATGGGGTTTCTTTCTTTGATTAAAAATGCAAATGAAAGTATTGCATATGTCTAGGAAGCAGTAATGTACTAAAGTCTTAAGAAGAGCAAAGCTCCATTCATCACTTTTGATTCTCTGCTGACTACTAAAACCCCGTTCTAACGTGTATCAAATATTGTTGGTCCCTGCAGAGATCTCTAATTGAAGCTGAACTCAGAGGCATTTCTAGAAGTTATGTTAAGACATTAGGGCCACTTTAGTTTGACCTCCAGTCCTGCAGCAATGGGGTACTTTCATTTTCCTGGTTTAAATGCATATTTCAAAATGGCACAATAGTGGGTAATGATCTCTTGGAACAAGGCACTTTGATTCCCAAAGCAGGACCGGGATTTAGGAGAGGAAGCTGTTGCTTCTGCGGAGTATTTCTGCTTCCAGGGAGCATTGTACAGCATTTCTGACAGTAACATTTTCATACGCAGTCAGGCCCTTAGAAAGTTTCTCTAATTGCAGGAAGTGAACTTCATTGTTTGTAAAAGGGATCCGTCCCCAGACTGCATAACTCCTGTGTTCCCCCACTCCCTCCACAACAGTTTGCAGATTCACCATGGTTTAAGATGAGGTGTTTAAGTGCCACTTAGTGGCTGTCCAGAGCAAATGTAAGATACTGCAACAGCTGTGACAGTTTTCACCTCTACTGCTGTTGCTTTCCACCACCAGGGGAATTCCTCGCCTTATCTTAGAGATACTGAAGGCTTAATCTAAGACTGATTGAAATCAATCAAAAGACCCTGGTGGGCTTTCGATAAGAATTTCAGTACCATAATTCCCATTTTACTTCTTTCTCCAAATTGTCCTTTTAAATACTAGTGTTCTGGAGTTTATTCTTGGGTATTGAAATTCACAAAACAAGACACGTGCTTAACTGGGGTTAGTGTTTGGCATCAGCTGATGTTCTGGGATGTCTAAGTACCCCTCAGCAGAATATCTGATAGATGTGAAAACATTAGCTCTCAGTCATGTTCTGAGCTTGATATAATATGCTTGTATCTGCATTAGAACGAAAGTTTCTCTTCTATAAACTTTAAGGACTTCAGAATATTCTTTGCATATGTTATTAACTCCGTAAATAAACTAGTTACATCCAGAGGACAATAAACCTCAGACTGCATGCGTTGTTGTGCAGGCTTCCTTTTTGCTGGATGGAGGTTTTCAGTGGGCACTCTGCAGGTAGGTTGTGTACTGCAGAAGGCATGCTTCAAGTTTTTCTTTAAAATGAAGTCTTTTTCTTTTTTCCCCTCTGTTTCAGTTTTTGTGTTTTAATAGACTATCTATATACAATCAAGGACTGGAAAAGTCAGAAAAGTTCCCAGGAACCTCAAACAAACAAAACATAGGTTTCTGATTTATAGGTACATTTCTTGTCAAAGTTACAGAATACAAATTGTCAAGGTCTCAGGATAAATCCCTTCACACAACTTGAGATAGCACACTTCCAGTAAGGCATATAAAAACTACATATGTGACAAATTTTCCTTGCCTGGATAACCCTCAGTGACCTGACTTTTACACACACACACATGCACAGGCATGTCGGTCTGTTCTAGAAGTCTTGATACCAGCTTGAGACAGCTCAGCTGTGCCTGAATGAATCCTCAGGTAGTCTCAACTGGAGTTCAGTCCCAACTGCATTGTGAGTGAAATCAAAGCATGTGTATGGGGATGATATTACGGATCTACAATGAGAGAATGTAATATTTGATTATTTTTTTTTTTAAGCTCTTGCTGTTTGGCTGTATATTACCGCTTTTTGCTTGTTAGAAACAATGGAAAATTAATGGGAAAATGAATTAAAGCTGGCCTACATTCTACTCATGAATTATGACTGAAACCAACAGGAGACTTGAGAATTTATTACATCCTGGGGTAAAACACCCTGCTCAGCTAACTTCTGAGGTTCACTTATTTATTTGGGTCTTTGTGTCTATGAACACATTCAAATATGTGAACTCAAACTCACAAGTTGCAGTGGTATCTGAACTTACCAGATCGTCTGAGTCAAGAGTTCAGCTGTCCAGCTCATCCATCCAGCCGTCTGCAGGTTTCTCCTAGAATGCCAGTATTCCCTGTTGGTATGAAAATACCCAGGAGGGAGGAAATGGCAGAGTTGGCCCTTGATTATTTTTCTGTAACTTTATTTATTGATTGATTGATTTCAGTAGTGTACCACAAGTCAAATATTTTGGCTGTTATTCCTGAAAAGATGTACGCATTTCCCAAATTTTACCTACTTTGAGAGTCTTGCATGAAATGACGCAGCTATCTAGCATTCTCAGTGATAAGACATGGTTAAAGAAACCTGTAGTGAGCAAAATGTATTCGGTCTGCGTGGACCGGTGGTTGTGGGATAGCTGACTCAGCGCGCGAAGGCTTCCATTGTTCTGGCAGAGGAGCGGAAGCGCAGTCAGCACATGTGGCCGAAATGTGCAGTGGTGTCTTACAGTAATATATCCTGAGCCCTTTGAAGCGATGCAGCTTTATCAAAACCACAAAAGAGCCATAAGGACAAATCCTATTGCTATATTTTAAAAGTCTCTGTATTATGTGTTACATTTCACAACTGTTTTCCAGCGTGCTTTTAGGAGTCAAACGGAATTGCCTTAAAATAACTAAATATGAAGTGTTATTTGTAGTGAAACCGGGAGCTGCAAACTTCTGAATGGAAAGCTAACTGAACTGTGGGGAAAGTGGTTTTGGTTTTTTTTTTTCAGATCGGTAGAGACAGTCTTTGAATCTTGGTTTTAAAGATGGTTTATTGCCATTTTGTGGCTTTTGTGGTAATTGAAAGACAGTATGACTTAGCCAAAAATATATAAAATCACAGGAGCAAAAGAGTGCACGTCATTGCCAAAGATACACTCGATGGGTTAATAAACCCTGAGAAAAGGGTAGGAAGGGGAGAGATAAGAAACAGTAAGTTAAAAGTGTGTGCAAGGGAACATTGCTGATAAAATTTTCCACTTTCAAGACAGCTGAGAAGGAATATAATCAACAGCACAACATGGCAAAATAAAAATCGCAGATAATTTAATAAAAAGGCAGATTTGTATGCACCGTACAAAATCACCATACATGCAAGTTATCATATTACTAGGTTGCAATGGTGTTCTCAATTCCACATTACACAGGAAATATCTAGGAAAGGACTGTGCTGCAGCTTGTAATCAAATGAAAGGCTGGTGATGAGAAGCGATGCAGAGCGAGGGCCGGGCGGATCGCTGAGTGCACGCACCTCTTAATCAGCTGCAAGGGGCTGCTGAGTTCTCTGCAGGCTGCTGCAGTTCTCCCACCGGTGTTTCATCCAAGAGCACCGGAGCAGGGAGGCTTATGAGATGAGGGCAACATGGCAGAAATTAAAATTTCTTCAGCTTGATTTTGGAAAAGAACAGGACAATATGGTATTTGTTTCCTCTTTTTGTTATCTACGTTTAAGATGTGTAAGGATAGCAACTTGTTCTGTGATTTTAGTGGAGGCAGGACTGGATCCTTCTCAGATGAATAGCTTTTACACCCACGTGTTCATCGTATGTAAATTGCAATATAGCCCCATTGACTGTAGGTAAGTTCTGGACTCTATACCTGCTGAGAGAGAAACCTGAACTGATAGTTTTTGTTGTTAAGATCTTTCCAGCAAAACCAAGAATATTACGGGTTGGGGGTGGAATGGTTAACGCTTGAAGTTTTATTCTAACTGTTGCTTTTTTTCAGTTTACTGAAATGGATGTTGCTTTAGAGTATCTGAACTACAGTAAGAATCTGTGTACTGTCTGTGGGGATTGCGGCTGAATTAAGTTATGAGAAATCAATGTGCTTTTTACATATATCAATGCTGTTAGAAATATATTTATTCAGTAAGTTGTGGAGAACTGAGAAGACTGGCTGCTTTTCATGGCTGTCCATACTGTGGAACTCAATAGACTTTCCTAGTCTCCTACTGTTGGAACTGAAGTACACAAAATAATATGTGTAGGGTGGTGGGACTATTTTTGTGTTTACGGTTAACTAGGCTATAACTCCATAAAATTATGCATAAAAAATTGCTTATTTTATATTATTCATTACTAGAGTGTTCTAATAGGATAAAGTGAATATGGACATCTTAACTAACATGAAGTCCCATGTAATGGAAATAGGCATTCATAGTATATGTATCTCCCATAGCACATGGGGAATCGATAAATTTTATAATTATGTTTTGATTTTAGCCAGTCAAGTGAGAGTTGTCATTTTCTGTTCATAGTCTGGTTTTCCTCAACACATTCTAGACTTTTTTTACTACGTAACTTATCCGTTATTGGAAGTAGAAGTGCTTCGTATTTAAATTTTTTTTCCAGTTTGAGGTAGTGCTTCTCCACAAAGGAAATGAGACATATTTTCAAATGAAGTGTCTTTCTTCCTATCTGAATAACTTGGGTTAACCATATAAGTTTCAAGATCAAGGAACACTTTAAGTACAACCTTTAATTAATTGCATTTCAGAAAATACGTCTTAAACTTCGAGAGGTTTTTTTCCTCCTGAGACCTTTCAGTGCTTGCCGCAAGAAAGCAACGGGACGGTGAAGGAAAAGGGTGCAAAGTCCTTCCATGGCTGTGTATCTAGTGCCAGTGGACGTTAATCCCCATTTAATTGTCACATTCTTCACGTCCCATTGTCAGGGGGATTTTTAAAATAAGCAGTCTTGCATCATTAATATTTTGTGGTTTATCCAGTTGTGTCAGAGTGTGCGTGCAGGTGTGTGTCATTCCTGTGGCAGCTGCTGCTCTCTCCTCCAGAGCCACCTCAGCAGCCTGGAGAGCTCAGCTACTTGTCCCTCAGCTTGGTGACACTGAGAAGACCAAGAAATATTGCCCTGCAGGGAGAAAAACGGCAGGTTTCCAACTGTTTCAGCCACAGTCAAGACCTAGTTTATGATCTCAAGGGCTCGACCTGTGTCTTTGTCACTGCACACTGGGAGCATCCCCATTTGTTTTGAGCTCTGTAATCTGCTTCTGCATTTCGGCAGTTCGCTCTGCTTGTGCTCCACTCTTCCTGCTCCAGTTTCACAGCTGCCAGAAAACCCTCCGTCGCAAACCAGAATAAACGCATGGAACCCCTGATGTCTCTGTGTGGCAGTTCCCCACTATGCACTGAGTTTCCCCCGTTGCTCATTTGCCACATTGTCCTTGTGGGTTTTTTTGCATCCAACGATTCAGATCGAAGTGATCTTTTCACAAGTCTGCCTGGACTTACCTGCAGATACAGGCTGTGGTTTTTTGCTCATTTATAGAGATGTGATCGGTTGGTCACAACTGGATCACTCAGCAGCGCGCATTTGTTCTTGGTCAAATGCAGACATATGATCATGCTTGAGCAGAATTAGTCAGAACCCATGGCAAAGTTCCCGACAGCTTTAAGCTTTTTTTTTTGCTGTCTGTGGGAAGACAAAAAAATACTCAATCCAGCATAAAGCTTGCCAATCCAAAGTTTACTCATCAGTGTTTTTGGAAGTGTTTGAAGTGGCAGGATGATTTCAGTCCAGATGAGCGTTTTGTGTCAGATGACCTTAATGTTTATGAATGGGCACTAGGACCCTAAAGCTAGATTGTGTTTACAGTTACACTGATTATCTATAGCCTTGGTTACCTCTCTTTCTGTCTCTGTAATGTTGCTTTCCCTCTGTACCTGGCTTCTGTGGGTACCTTTGGCATGCATCATGTTTGTTTGTCAGATACTGTACATCTAAAAGTATCCTCTTGTCAGCTTCTCCTCCTGTAGCCAGCTTCAGGTGTTGAAGGTAAAGCTACTTTTCTCTGGTTTTAGATTCTCTGTAACATTCATCCTCATGCAAAGAGAGGTCCTTTACGGAATGATGGGTTCTGCATTCCGTGAGAAGTATTTTCTCCAGTCCCTTGTCTGATTAAGGACTTCACCAAAATCTTTCTACTCTGAACTTTCTGAATCAAACGCTAAGAGATGATCTGTTCCATTCAAGATATCTGACTGGTCAGCTCAGCATCTGCTGTCACCCAAAACTGCCTTACAACAGGGCATAAGAAAACAATCAATTTTCTCTAGATAGACCTTTTCCAAGGAAAAAAGAATGTCTGAACACTTCTTTGTCCAAAATAGACCCACAGGGAAGAATCTTAAGATAATGGTAGCAACTAGGAAAGCTACTTCAACCTCATCATGCATTTTATCATCTGATACTCTGTTGACCTCACTCTAGTTGATCTAACCTTGCCTGCAGGACAGCGCTTGCCCAAGGAGGACTACATTCCACTGTCTGCTGAGCACCATGGCCCTTGGCCTCTCTGCTTCTCTCCCACATGGTGTAGGATCACCTTTCCCTTCACAGATCCCTCCTTCCCTCAGTCCTCTTGCTGAGATCCAGGATCCCAAATGAGCCTCAGCACGTGGTAACCCTCTTATGCTCTGACACTGTGTTGCAGAGAGGATGGATACTGCTGGTAGGGAAGAAGACAGATAACCCATCACCAACACTGCTTTTCATTCCTGAGCGGGAAATGCTAATGTCACTTGAATCAAAGCATTTTAGCAGTTACAAATTTTGTGGCTGAAAAGACCATCATATAAAAGCTAAAACCTACAGGAGAGGTTGGAAAGGGCTCCACTGCTGAGTCAGTGCCCAGCGCTCTGGTGAGGAATTGTTCTCTTCTGTCTGCCACACGGGAAGTGGATTGCACGTCATCTGTGGGCACCGGCCCAGTGTCCTGCGTTTTTCGTATTTGCTGCTGGTTAGCAGATAGCCAAAACACTTCAGTCCGCACTTTTAACTCACTAACAGTACAAAGAAGATTACCCAAAACATTGTCATTTTTGTTTCCACTGAGTATCTGGAAACCACCAAGAAAGTCACCCCATTTTCTTTGGTGAGAGCTGGATTTCATCTGATGTGAACATGCAGCTCGGGGCACTGAGCTCCTATGCACTTTGCGCTAAGGGGACAGCCACTGCCATTTAGTGGTTAGCTGGCAGGTCTTGCTGTTGTCTCTCATCAGGGGGCTGATGCAGATCTGGTTTGGTAAGGTAGTTTGGTTTTGTGAGTTTGCTTATAATTTAGCCAAAAGAAGTAAAAAAGCTCACTCTCTTCTTCACCACAGTATCTTTTCAGAAGCCAGCTAGTCAGGCTTGATCGAGTCTTTGGACAGGATGAAATCCAGAGGATTTCGTTACTCTTTTCCTTCAGTGGATCCAGATGAAGCATTTGTCTCATCTTGCATCATATGAAGGTGCCATAAATGTGTGGGGCTTCCTTAAATAGACACCTTTAGTTTGGTATCTTTTAATACAGCTGTATCTAAGAGTCAAAACATTATTACATTTTGAATTCACATGACAAACAATACTCTCACAGTAGTTACTTCTTTCTTTTTCCTCATGTAAAGGAGAAACTGTCTAGCCTCCTACTTGGAATGGGAAGAGATGAGACAAGGCTCAAGGAAATCCTAATGAACATTGAAAACTAAGTAATAAAGAATAAAAATTGTGGGTGTTTTTAAACAAAGGCCAGATAACGGATACTGGTAATTACTGGCAGGTGTAGTCTTTTCTTGCATTTTTTCAACTGAATTTATGAAGACCTTCTGTGTACAGGGAAAGAAGAGAGAAATGAAACTTGTAACAGTGAATGTGGGCAGAGGGGATAATTCATGAGAAGAATAGCTGCCAAAACATGTTTAAGTACAGTTCAGAGGAAAAATTTTCAAAAGGGAATGGGCTCTGCTGTAAAACCACCACCAGACTTAACACAAAAGCAACAGGAGAGGCCAGTTCTCAGGTAATACAGTTTTGGCTATGCCCTTAATGCAACTTCTGGTGAGACTTCATTCAATGGTGACGTATTGTGAAGACTCAAAAATATTTACAGCCATTAAACCTAAAGAAAGCTGAAATCAGAGGAGAATGAGTCAGAAAATACTCCTCTCTTGAGTTAAAAGCTTGACTGTAGCCTCCTTAATATTTCCTTATATCTCACATCTCTCTCCTTATCTCCAAATGGTTTCTTTTAATAGAGAGCTTTGTTGGAGGAGAAATGATGGGGGTATTTGTGTATGTGTAAATTTATGAAGGACATCTGTAAAACTGAAAGATCATCTTTCTGACGATGTAAGCTTAAAGTTGTGGCTTTGAAGTATTTTAGTTGCTACTATTTTAAAAACAGCCACAAATATCTTGCTAATATTTTCCATGATAACATGGAACGGTTCATAGGAATGAGGGGTTTGTTTTGTTTTTTAAAAGATCATACATTTAGATAAGGTGGTGTCAAATGCTACTTACTGTTTATGCAATACAGATGTCATTCCCTGGCCCTGAATTTTTCCATTTACCCAAAATGGATATATAGTATTTTTGGAGAGACAGTTATTTGCACAAGCCAAACTTAAAATAGAAAAATACAGAGGTTCTGTTTTTAGAAGGTTGAACATCCTGAAAAATGAATGCAGTTATTGTTCCTACTACATTGCTAAATCTATCTTTTTTTGGAAGGTGAGCAACACAGCGACCTTTTCATTTACACCAAAGAATTTCATGCATTACCAAACATTTTTATATCTGAACACTTAAGCCTAGCTGCCAGCTGTTTCCCAAATACCAATGAGTGTGCCCACTCCTTCTTCTTTCAAGGCTGGCAGATATCATCTCCATTTAACAGATGAACTAAAGCAGAGCGAGCGGTGAAGTAGCATGCCTGAAAGTCACGTTAACAGCAGAAGTTGGAATTCATTCGCTGGTACTGTGTCTCCTAATTCAGTGTCTTCACCACAAGACCACTCTTCCTCTCAGTCCTATAGAAGCATGTAGAAGGTTTCAGAGTGCATTTAAAGTCATACAAACACCACTATAACAATTGCATGCAACAGGTTTAGAAGCTAAATGGTGTGAAGTAACACACTGGGGATGGCTCTTTGAGCCAGTTGCAGTCAGGGCGAGAAGCCAGATCTCCTGACTGACATCAGCGTTTAATGCGGACTCAGAGGAGATGTGTGTATTGTTAGTTTAAAACTGTGGAAGGGTGCCAGTCAGGAAGGGGGAGCTGGAAAAAATCCCAAGCAGGCAGGATCTCCTCAGAGAAAGGGAAGAAATAATTATTTAGGAATAATATTGTTCAGTCAGTGTTAAAGAAATGCAACTCTAATGCTACCACCAAATAGTGGATATAGTGTCAACTATAAGCAGCACATAATGAGGAACATTCTGTCTTGCTCTTGCCCTCAGTTGCTCTATGAAATAAAAGCAGACCCAATTCCATACTTCCAATGATAATACTTCTAGTGTTCTTGTAAGGTACTAAGTTTGAAGTCCCGAGAACAGGTGTCATTTATTCATGTATGTGCTCTGTACATCATGAACAGCAGCAGCAGTGAAAATTTCTTCCCTCTATCATGCCAATAAACCTTTAGAGACCACCACCAGAGTGAGTGTCCGTCATATTTAGTCATTTATTGGGCTTATGGCTAAGAACATCCATGCAATCAAACTGCCCATGGCCACTACTGTAACAACAGGATGAGCCGTTGGCCATCCTTGTGAATCACCTCTACTTTAACCTGTAGAACTATTAGAAAATGGATCTCTATTCTCCTCCTATGAAAATATGCAGTGTATTTGTTAGGGTTTTAATTCCAGAAACTGTAGCGTAGGTTCTAAGTTGATTAAAAACCAGGTCCAGGCAGGCTTCAGGCTCTCCAACCATGAGAAGGTCACCGTAAGCAAGTTGCATGCTGGTTTATTAGCTCATATTGGTTAGTATTTTGTGGCTCCCTGGCAAATGTTGCTCAGGAAAAGGATTTCAAATTCCCACATCAAATTTCTTCTCCTGATTATCTGTGTGTCTTTGAGCAAGCCAACGGAACTGGTCAAGACTTAATTTTACAGATGGGTAAACTAATGTTTAGCTAGGGAGTGCTAACATCCAGTGGCAGCAGATTTACCCAGTCCCACCACCACCAGCTCAGCTGGGCCATGGTGCTGCCAGGCCGGGCCAGCACTGGGTATGCACTGCCATGCGCCAGCTCACACATCCACCGCAGTCAGATACCTCCGTTCTCGGACTATCAGTGATGCGTTGGCTGTGACAGAGACATCACGCTTCACTGGCGCAATCCTTTGTTTCGTGCCGCCTTTTCTGTGTAGGTGTTACCGTTCTGCGTCAGCATTCTGGTTTGCTGTTCCTCAGGAGGACGTGGGTGGAAGTGTCATGCTTAGGTACTGCGGATGCCGCAGGTACGACCCTAGAAGATCTGCTTTTGTGTTGTCCCCTCGGCCCACCATGGCCCATTATCACGCATACAGCTAGCGCGACGGCACTCGCCAGCGCGGTGTCAGGAGGTGGTACAGCTCTCTCGGCGGCTGCCTCGTTTGCTTTGTGTGAACCAAACCCAGGGCTGCAGGATCAGGCAGTCTGGGGCAGGGGCCAAACCGGCCCCTTCTCTGCCTCAGCGAGCTGTGAAGTTGGCTCTGCTTCTCCCCAGCCCGTGTGCGTGGGTGTCACTCCTGTGCTCCAGTGGGCATTTAATAACTTAGATGAGTGGGACAGCGTCGGCTCTAAACCCGGAGATTATTCCTTCAGCCCTGAGCGTGCAAGTGCAAGCATGTGCTGGATGCTTTCCCAGTGGGGTGACCATCTTGGTGAGAGTGTCTTTGGGCAAGGCGAAGAGCTGAATTTCGCATTTCGACATCTAACTTTGAGCAGCTGAATTTTATCGGGAAGAAGTGCAGAACAGATGCCTATGCTTTCCTGTTAAGGTTTTGCAAATCTAGTTCTTCGCTTTGTTTCTATGAAGTGATGGAAAATAAAGGGCTTTTGGTTTTGGGCCCAGTGGGTTATTTCCTGTGAAATCCAACACTTTTTTTCATAGTTCTGTGCCCTTCCTCCAAACTGAGGCAAATGAGTTGTTTTCAGGCAGCCCTAGGGCCACTGAGTAGGGGTGTGTGTCCATAGGCGGTCCGGCCGGAGTGACAACAGGAATGAACACTTTTCCTGTCGGGGTGGCAGGTGACATCCCTTGACCTGCTGGAAGCATGCATACTATTGACTGGTGCTGTACTGGTTTTTTAATTCTCTTCTTCGACAGCCTATTTCTGGAATTAGAGCTGCTAGTGTGTGATGTCAAATGCCATTAGCTAACGTGAACGGCAAGCCTGACTAGAAGTGTAACATTTCACAGTGGTTTCAAACAGATGATTTTCCGCTTAACCGTTTAATGTTAAGCATGACTTCGATGCCAGCATCTTCCCAGAAAGTTACATGGACCGCGTGGGATTTTTTTTTTTAATAGGTGCGAATCCTGTCTTTTGCGCTGAATTGCGTCAGAGGGGAACGCGGTGAGGCAGCAGGCGGCCGCCTGCGTTTTCGGGCGAGCTGCCGGAGGGCGAGCCCGCTGCCTTCCCGCCTTCCCGGGGACGGGCGGCCGCAGCCCGGCGCGGGGCGCCCCGGCGGAGGCGGAGCGCGGCGGAGGCGGGACGCGGCCCCGGCCCCGGCCCCGGCCCCCGGCCCGGCCCTTCCTT
The DNA here is from genome assembly GCF_965183815.1 of Platalea leucorodia. NCBI lineage: Eukaryota > Metazoa > Chordata > Aves > Pelecaniformes > Threskiornithidae > Platalea > Platalea leucorodia. The sequence goes on along the minus strand of NC_138828.1, from coordinate 61,492,751 downwards.
TCCCTTCCTTTCCCTTCCCTTCCCGCCCCGCGGCCCCGCAGCAGCAGCCGGCGCCGCCGCGGGGAGCCTCCCCAGCGCGCCGAGCTCACGGTCCCGCCGGCCGGCGCCCGGAGGCGGCCGCGGGGAGACGCTGGGAGGCCGGGCGGGCTGGCCCCCCTCCCGGCGCATGAGGCGGCGGCGGCCGGGAGGCAGCGGGGAGAGGCGGAGAGGAGCGGCGGGAGCCGGGGATCGCCGCCGGCCGCCGCGCCGGAGCTCGTAGGATGTCACCATTGTTCAGCTGGGTGGCTAAGGTAGGCGGCGCCGCGCCCGCCGTCCTCCGCTCTCGGGAAATAAAGTCCAGCCTAAGAGTTTGCAGATGTTCGCGTTGCGTTTCAAGGCAAGTCAGCCGTCTCTGGGAAGGGAGCAGAGCCCTGCTGTGGTGTTCAGCCAGGGAAAAGGAGAAGCGCTCAAAGTGAACAGTAAAGGCAAACTGATACAACTCGTGGCTTGGGCTGAGGGGTTAAAAATGAAGCTGCAGTTCTGGCCGGCTGCTCTACCTTGCTGCGGATCTATGGAACGGGAGTGCTGCAATTAGAACTGCACAGAAGGTGTGGTCTCACCGCCTGCTCAATTCTGTCGCTTCTTGTGTGCTCTGGAGAGTGTGTAACAGCACTCCCGCTGTTTGTTTTGGACTTTTTTCCTGGTTTTTGTCATACTCTGAATTTATGAAAAGCAGTAAGTTAGCTTTTAATGGGAGACTTACTCGCTTAAGTATGACAATATGTGTGTCGTGCTGGCTTCTACATCTGCTTGTCTAGGGCTTCAGTAGGATTTTCCACTGTAACTGTGAAACTACATATGAATGCAAAGCAGTAGAGATGGTTAAAGAAATCTAGAATGTAGTTTTTAGCTGATGTTTCCCAAGAAAGTTTTTTTTTCGAAGAAACAGTCATTCTGAATTTAAAATGAGCTGTATATGGTATTCTGTCTTGAGGCACAGTAGAAAGCATAGAAGAGGACAAGCGGGTGAAACAGCTGTATGACAGGCAAGAATTGGGGGTTCCTTGGAGGAATTTTCTGGGAAAAAAAAGACTTTATCTTGAAGTTTAACGGGCAGCTTAGCCTACTAGGCAGACCACATAAAACCTAGTTCTTCCTTCTGTTTTGCCAGGTGTAAATGGTCAGTTGCTTAATCACTGTTACGCATCCCTCTCCCTGAATATGTAACAGATGAAGCACCTGCCCGGGGAAGTGCTTGATGTGCGACTGTGTTACCTTCATTCAGATTCTCAGATGTGCTCTATTCTGTCTTAAAAGGACCCTGCTTGATTGTAGCCATGCCCTGAAAAATAGAAATGTGTACTTTCCTCTTCCCTCTTGGCTTTTTTTCCTCTGTTTAAAGAGCTACCAGGTGGAGCGCTTGTTAAAGTAGTTCCTTCTCCTGTCATCACTGTGGCTCTGTCTCGTGGGTGACATAAGGCCTGATTTGCCATGTTATCCAAGGGAATGATACCGGCTGATTTCCATGCTGACTTCTACAAACGTGCCACTCTCCTATACAGGTGGCTGCTGTCAAAAATGAGTGATGCTGTTGAGTAAATACTTCAGGGATGCCACCAAGGGGTGGCCCATTTCCCCCCCTCGTTGTTCACTTGTCAGCTGAACAAAGCAGCTAGTCAGAGAGGAGTTAGTCTTGGAGGAGGTACAAGGCAGAACTTGTAGCACACACACTTGGCCGCGTTTTTAGAGAGAGGAATAGAAGCTCTTGCAGAAACACACTTCTAACTCTGCTTTCAGGAGTGCTTTCTGGGCGTTCAGAACTAATTATTGCAATGCTGGTTCCTCGCAAGTGTATAGTTTTATTCTTTTAATGGTCGTTAATCATCAGTGCTAATTTGGGAGGGAGACCAAAGCAGTGTATTTAGGAATACAAAATGAGGCTTGTTAATGGAGAAAGCTTTCCTGCCTGCCAAAATCTGATCAGTAAAAATGTAGGAACTACTGCTGTAGGCTTTCAACACAAATGCAAGCCTTTCCAGTTTTTATAAGATGGTGGCCTGTTCCAGAACAGGGAACGACTGCAGGACGTGGGGGGGAAGGAAACTGCCCTCCTCAAAACGAAGCTGTCCCCCTGCACCTATTACTCAAAAATGAGTTACCCCCACATCCAGTAACATGAGTGCGTAGTGTCACCATGCAAGTCCCCAGGCCCGCAGATACTTACAAGTGAAGTAATTTACTCCCATATGCTATAAAACTGCTGGTCCCTAGTGTTTGTATAAACATTACCTTTTAATATGTCTTCATTACAGGTTTTTACGTGCTGTTTTACCCAGCTTGTCTCCTACCTAGACGCAGGCTCCTCGGGGATGAGTTCTGTGGTGCTGCCAGGCCAGGTCGTGGGGCCCGTTCTGGGCTGGAGGATAAAGCCCTGCTTGAGTCTTACATGCGTTGGTGTTGCCCACATTGGCCCTATGGATGCTGGCTAAACCACTTGAATGATGACTAGGTGGATAATGAATTCTTAAGTACTGACTTGTTTTAGTCTCCTAAAATTATTTAAATAAAAAAGAATAGTTATACCTGTTTTTCCTGCACGGTTTTATACAAAGTCAGACAACTGACTTCAGGGAAACCTTTGACTAAGCACCTTAAAACGTAATTTGAAAGCGTAAACTAACTTTGCACTGTTGTGGGTAGCCAATACAGTCACTTTTGTAGATACACAGAGATATTTTAATCTACATTCAGTTTAGTTCACTGCAATAACTGTTACTGAAAGTAAAGAAATCATTTTGGAGTAGAAAAACATCAAAGCTTTCAGTCTGCAAATAAAAAAGAAAAGCAGATTTCTACTGATTTATGTTGTATTTGCACAGCATTAATTCATTCCTAGGAGATAATAGTACAGTGATAGTTGTTAAGAGTAATTTTATTTCTGTTTCCATCATATTTAATACAGCTTTAGTTTAAGTAAAAAAACAAGTTTAGTGTTAGTTATCTACAACTGACTTCATTTTATAATGCAGCATATATTCAGAAGCAGCTTGACAGAAACCAGAGTTAAAGAATTGACTGCTGAAGAAATAGAAAGTAAGAAACAGATCTTAGTCTAGTAAATTGTATAAATAGAAAATTTTAGTAAATGTGTCCTCAGATTCTCAGCTAGTTAAACAATTTATACATAGTGTGTCTTTCTAGTTACAAAAAAAGAGTAACGTATATAATATAAAAGCTGTGTTTAGCTTCAGCTTATTCTGTCTAAATGATCATAAACCAACAAGGAACCAGTAAAGAAAACAGCTAAGGTAAAATGCAAAGCAAGGTTGCGTTATTTAAATCAAGGTTTCTTCTATAATGATGTCGCTGCTATGGATCAATCAACCCTGGTCAGCTGCCTCCGGCCTGCAGGATAGAGGTGGGAAGGGGATGCGCCCAGTTCCCTCCTGAGGGGAACTGAGAGCAGCAGGGTTTCTTGCTGCAGCCCGAGGAACCTCCGAGAATGGGCCACCAGCACTGGCAGAAAAGGATGGCTTTCCAGTGTAGCTGTCCCCAGCTGGCTTGGCTAATCTTGGACCTTGGACTGAGAAGCTGATCGTTTAGATTTCCTCTGCTCTGAAGATCAGATTTTAGGGTATATTCACAATAGATGCTCTGAAATTCCCAATAGCAAAGCAAGAAGTAGGTTCATTTTTCTTTTCCAAGGACTGCTGAGTCAGAATTGCCTGTGAGCTTTCTTCAGTTTGGGAAGCTGTCAAGGCATCAAAAAGGAAAGTTTCTACACTATTCAGTGCAGCAAGGCTTGGTTCCTTGGCTTGTGCTGTGAAACATGACTGAAGTAGTAATTATAATATTGGAAATGCCACTTATTTTTCTTGGAATCCTAGTATAACTTATATGCTGTGTTCAAATTGATCTTGCTGATGTTTTGCCGTTATTTCTACTATTTTCTAAATAATAGAGTGCCTAGTAGACCTCTGGGGGAGAATGTGTGGGAGTAACAACCTACTTCTTAGTTTAGGTCAGAAGCTACAAATGAAATTAATTTGCCTTCTGGAAGACAATGAGAAGGAATGAGAGACTGAAAACCGGGAAGCCCAGGAAATCCCCCTTCCTTTTTTTTTCTTTTTTTAAGAGTGTTCTGAAGAGGCAATCTTGGTTTTTTTCCTGGTCTGTTTTAGGGTATATCACACTCATTTATGAGGATGTTTTGTTCCAGCTGTACTGATGTGCCTCTTTCCTTTATTCCCCATGGCTTCCAGCAAAGTTGAGCACCTCTGGGTGTCTTTAATCCCTCAGTGAATGACTTATGTTTTAGCCAAATCAATCGGGATTTGGTATCTTAAGAAGCCCGTATAACCAGGCATTTTAACACTGGCTAAAGCCCAATAAACCTTTGAAGTTTATTAAGCCTGTCCCACTTTTCAGTCCATCTTCCTTCTAAGATGGTAAATTATTTGAGGAGGTGAATAAACGGTGGTGGTATCTTATGGTGTACAACCCTTGCTTGTGCTAGTGCTTTTACCCCCAATAACCCTTTTATAAATGAATTTGGATACTTGGATATTGCATCAAAAATCAGAGAGTTAATAGAGAACTAGTGTCAGGGAAGAACTGAGCATCATTGGGGATGGAAGGCTCAGATGCCACAGCTTCACTTGTAGACGAATCTCCTTGAAGCCACTGAGACGGCGGGTAGGGCTGGAGGGACAGACCCTCGCTTGTCTCTCAGGCCGAATGCCGGCAGCGCAGCAACGAGAAAGTGCCGATTTCTGCCAGAGCTGGGTTTTGGTGCTCGAGTTCGCACAATGCCCCTGTCCGAGAACACTAGGTTGCTGCTCAGTGTGTTTCTCCAGGTCAGTTTTTATTCGGGGGAAAAATGTTGTTACCAACTGACAGCCTTCAGATAAGTGCAGATTATCGCAAAATGCCGAGCAGTTGAAACACAGTTTTCTGTATGCCAGTCACTCTCCACCTTCCCCCGCAGGGGTCTGGCCGATGACCGAGGAATATGCGCTCAGCATTTGAAATGAAGTCAGTCCTGTGGTGAAACCCTGTGTTACTCAGCAGTTATGTTTCCTTTGGAGCTGTTCGCTTTTATTCTTCGTCCTTCCATTTCTTCTTCTGCGCACCAGGTCTGAATTGCACCCGCTCTGCTTAGACGTCTCCGATTCGATGGGAGAGGGCCGGAATACAGTCTGGCTCACATGGCTTTTATGTGGCTGGGCAGATGTGGTAGGGCAGCGTCCTCTGCATTTGTAAGGTACATTACAGGTGCTTAGTAAGGAGTAGGGCTTTCCACAGTGAAATTCCTGGCCATGTAGACTGCAGCTTACCAAGGTTTTTCTCTTGAATCTTTTATGCCTTTCTGAATTACTTTCTTATGAGTATCTACTTTTGGGTTCCTGTTGACCTTCAGATTTAACAACAAGCCAAGGCGGATGAGGTAGCTGAGCTTGCTGTTTTGTACAGGTCCTGCCCTCTGCAATTCAAACCAGAACTTTTAGGCTCCAGTCAAAAACTGTTTGCTTTCCTTTGCTGAAAAGCTCTCTGGAAATTGGTGCTATTAGCTGTCTTCATGTGGTTAACACATTTTGGGCCAAACCAATAGCAAAAATATGAGTAAATCCTGCAGGATCGGGGAAAACTCCAGGTTCCATCAGAGATGCATGGTACAACTAAGGGTTTGTTTGGGTTTTTGCCATATATATATATATATATGTATATGGGGCACCGCAGTTTAACTTTATTTGCTTTACCTTTGGTGATCTAAAATACTGTTTCACATCATAGCCTGCTTTTTTGGAAGGCTACTGTAATGAAACAGTCTTTTATGTGCACTAGAGGTGTTTCTGAGAACACAAAAGCAGCAGTTTGGCTCTGGGTTCCCCAGGTAGAAATATCTTTAAAGGAAAAGTCCGGCAAAGTACCTCTTTCTTCAGAGATCAGCTCACAGAGCTGCAAGACAATTCCAGTTTGTGATTTCCCTTCATCCTGAATATAGAAGCTGCAACATTTCTGAGAAACCTCTGCTTTAAGGGGATGTTGGAACATTTTTACTGTGCCAAGTAATAAATACTTAAGATTTTAAAATGGTTTAAAAGACTTCTTAAAGTGGAAGGAGCTGAGGTTGTGTATAGTGTACAGAGGTTGACTAGTGACTTAGCCAGTAAATCTTCAATAGAAACACTGTCAATTGAATTACAGCTTGGCTATAATTTTTTTTTTTAATTAGAAGCCTTTACAGCTTAACTGTTCAAGCTGAAATACTCGTGGATGGCAATGACTGAGGAAAAAAAAAGTCTCAGCCTCTGTTTTGTTAGTAGTTTACATATCAGTAAAGATATACAAAATATGTGAAGAGATGTGCCCAAATAGGAGCTTGCTTACTAATTTGTCTGGGGAGGTAAGGCAGTAGAGCTGGGAAGAGCAGCTGGAACTCGGAGAGCAGAAGCTGAGGCAAGGAATGACATTAACCACTGTGTATTGGTTTTATCACTGAGTTATTTGTACTGAGTTGTATCTGAATTGTTTTCAGTTATTCTCGCTTTTTAACCAAGTTACAATAACAAATCCTGAGATGAATTAATGCATAAATATAAAATTTTAATAGGAGAAATTTAAAGTAAAATCTTTCTGAAAAGCATGATTTGCTTACTGAGAAGCAAGAGGGAGGTTCAGGCACCTTTACCTTGTCGAGGTGGACTAGAGCATAACAGCTGGGTTTCTGCTACCTCTTTTCTCTCCTGTTTGCAAGTTCCCGAAAGGCCAAGCCACTATTCCCTGATCAGCTGGTCAGGTGTGTGAAAGCTGCAGTTATTAGCCCGGATGCAATCACTTGTAGGTTGCATCTACATTAGTAAGTAGCATACAGCAACAGATTGTGCAAGGGAAGCTGCTGGTGCTGAGGACAGGTTGTGTACCTGGTTCAGGGAAGTGGGTTTTACTTTGGTTCACAGCCCTAATTTGGTGCTGTGAACCAAATGCCTGTTTGCAGTGAAATGCATCACAAAATGAAAGTTTAATTCTATTTAAATCAATGTCAGTTCAGGCACTTTGAGACAGCTCCACAATACAGTCCGTTGCACAAGAAGTGGATCGGGAGCATCTGCTCTCAAACACATTCCTGGTCCAAATTAAAATAGTGAAGTAGTCACACCTATATAATACTTGAGAATCCAGTTAGAGAAGCTGGACAGACAGCATATGCATGGCTTTGCCGTAGATGGCCCTGATGCAAGAAATGGGGGCCCATCAGAGAATTTTTGTTTTGTTGGGATGTTGACCTTTTGGCTACTGGTTTGTGAGAATTTCAGGCCTGACAAGGTTGTCTGGAGTTTCTGTGAGCTAGACTTCTGTCTGTCACTAACGGAAGCACTGTAAAGAGAAAGTAAAAACATGTATTGCCTTCCATTCTCAGGGCAGTGTGCATGTCACATTTAAAAAAACAAAACAAAAATTCATCTTGGCTGAAATATCTGGAAGCTTCTTCCCAACTCCAAAGTTGCTGTGTGTGAATGTTTTTCTTTGTGCCTTTACAGCATCATCACTGTAATCAAAAACAGATGTTTTTTCCAGAGGGAACCTTTGATATGCAGTAACCAAACAGGATTTTCAGGTACAGATATCCTGTGAAATTGCTGGTTTGGGGAGAAGAGTCTACTTGCGCATAGTTATGCAGGGACACTCCCAGCTACTGAAAATGGCAAAGCTGAGCTCAACTAAACAGCCCCTTTCTTTTTCAATCAAACATTTTGGGGTTTTTATGTGTTTATTTCAAGGAGCTCTGTAACCAAATATCTTACTTTTATTAGATCTTAACAGTTGCCTCTCTACATTTACTGGACCATTGGTCTGCTGCTGTAGTACCAATGAGGTGAGCTCACTGAAGCTGTTGTCATGGAAATTTGGATGGTTAACACTAAATGTTTCATGCTGGTTTTGTTTCTTTGGACCTTTTTATAGCTTCCAATCTCCTCAAATGCAAGCCATGGAAAAGGAGATTTGTAGAAGTGCTTTGGAGTTTTAGACGATTATGTACAAGAGGCCTGTCTTTAAAACTCTGGTGGTAGCTACCCAGAACCTAAACCAAAAATAGGTGCTGGAATTTCAGATTTTGGATAAGTCCTGCTGGAATATGACCTGTAGGATTTAGCATTCTGTGGAAGCGATTGACATTTCCATTTGACACACAGTCATTGGAGGCTGACTTTTGTAGACTTAAGAAAAATGTTCTTTTATATGCGAACACAGTTCATGGAGCTGATGCTATGTTTTGTTTATAAAGTGCAGAATCATATACAAAATTATTTATTGTAGGTTGTTACAATTCAGGCAGCATTTTTTCTCTGCTGTTTCTAAAGATTCAGTAATGCTTTCATGTATGTTCAAAAAATGACACAAAAAGGCCCAGTCCACTTGTATATTAGGTGTGGCTGAAATAGCGACAGTCGCTAGTGCTGACGTAATTTGGGGGGGGAAGAAGTTGGCATTAAAAGGAGTCTTTCCTTGAAATCTTGTTTCCCTTCCCTTCTTACTCTTTTCCTTCAGCTAGTCTGTTAGTGTGTCCCGTAGAGCATCATCCTTGTATCCCCCTCCAGCTTCTCGTGGAGATCTTGTAAGTCTGTGACCTCTATACTTTAGAAATGTTGAATATTCACCACTCCCTTTTGGGTTTCCTCAGCGAGTAAGTGTTTAAATATAAAATACTGCGGAAATATTGTGGAGGTCAGAATTTGGTCAGTCTGAAAGGGGTGTGACAGTGTGAACTGTCCAGCTTGGCTGCAATTCAGTGTTTGGTAGTTGTCTGTGTGATTTACCATTTTCTAAAGAAACCCAGCCTTAACTTGTGGAGGGAGAGTGGAAGAACAAAAAGGAATAACGGAAAATTTACTGTTAGAAGAGACTGGGTAGGCTTAAAATATCAATTCCATAACCCTGAAAAGAGAACAGATTCTGAATTTTCATGTGTGTATTGTTATAATTTGCAGCTGAATAAAGTACGATATGGATCAAATTTGATATTCATTAGAGTGGTAATACAAATAAATGATAGGAGCTCCAGAAAAGCTCATGATCATGGACCAACATGTATTATTGAAAGTCTTTATATACACTCTTACTGGTGTCTTTTTTTGTTGATTACAGTTCTTCATATATTGCACTATCATGCAGATGCTTTGTTTGGAAGGGCACTGAGGCTAGATCTATTTGGTGATTTCTAATTTTTTGTTTCCCATTGGTACAGCTAGCTTGTTTTGACTGTAGTGATGGAAGAGCATCATTACTATTTTAGCAAATAGCTTGAGAATCTTGAGAATATCTTCCATTTTCAATCGGTCTGGCACTGTGTCTTTTCCATGCTGTGATTTTTTTTTTTTGTTTTTTTCCTGCATTGCTTTCTTACATAGGGAACTTCATTAATTTGAGTCTCAGTCTCAAAATTCTTCTTATTCCTGAATTTCTTCTCTTGTTGTCCATCAGTTGCATCATTAGTATTTCCAAACTCCTGTCAGGCATCACATAGGACTTGGATACTGGTTGCTGTTATTGTGGCATTTATTTAAATAAACCAGATGATGCAGGTAAATGATCTGACTGCAGCTTTAGAGAGTTGTTGATAATACTGTAGTATAGCTAATGGGATAGGAACAGAAGGATGAATTTCAGCTTTTGCCATTTAGTTACTAGGGTTTTCCTGGATGAGCACTGCTTCTGAGCTCAGTTAGCAGTGCCTGCATGGGCCAGGTAATAGCACTGAACTGAGATGCTCAAAATAAAGCTGTTGGCACAGGCTGCAGATCTAGAGATCTGCCATTGTAGGTCTGTAGTGAATTTGGTACAGGACATAAACATGAGAATTTTTGTCAGCAGGGAGAACCATCATAGCATTTTCATAATCTGGAGGCACTGCTAAAACTTCTCTTCTGGCGGCTGCTTCGTAGGTAACTCTGGGGTGGCACCTTGGCTTCGCTCTGGGGTGGCTTTCAGGAGGGATCCCATGGCTCCATTTGTCTTGATGGCCCTTTTATCTATGTTTTGACAACTCTTCTCCATTTAGGACTGAATGTGCAGCTTTATCTAAAAGGACAGTGACATCTTGGGTTTTGTGTTGTGACATGCAGGTTCAGTATTGACTGTCAACACAAGGAGCATGCTTGGCTGCCCTGTAGCAGTTAAAGTGAGGAGAGATCAGCCAATGAAGATGCCAACATTTAAATGAAGAAATGAGATCTGGTTAAGATGACCAAAAGCGTGAACAAGTGAAGTAGTGCTGTGTAGGATGGTATTGCAGGACTGCCAAACATAGGATAGTTAGTCTATAACCCTGCTCTGCAGCTGATGGATTTCTACCATCCATGATGGCATTTGCAGTGAAACGCTGTCTTGCAGGCAGTCTGTAAGTGAACAGCACATTTTCCTCTTCACTTTTCTAGCATGCTTATGTAGTTAGTGCAGACATACTCTGTCTCTTACAGTGACTTTCAGAGGCACCAAACATAAAGATTTATGGAATAACCACTCTACAAAAGTATCTTTATCCAAGCTCTTTCTTTTTTTCTTTCAGGATTTTTGTCAGATCTGGAACTGAGAGGAAGAATAGAATGCAGAAAAGTTGAACTTTTCACCTACTGTAAAATTTTAAGACAGCTTTATCTTTTAACAGGAGGGAAGCAGGGTCTAATTCATCTATCATCAGCAGGAATTGAAAGGACTGACTTTTTAGGAGAATGATCCTTTTTAGAGGAAAAATTGGCAAACTTCCCTAATGTGATCTGACTATATCTTAATGGAGGGGGTCTTGAGTAAACACCTTGATCTTCCCTTTGCTCCCAAAAGCATTGCATTAATAGGTTCCAGTAAATGCAAAATATCCTTAGGAAAGCAATGTGTTTTGGACTCTCCTTGATAACAACTATTTTCAGGAGAGTTAAAGCATGACCTTTCCTATTGTAGCTAAATTTCTTCACAAAAAGCTGACTGGTTCTCAATCAAATTACATGATAAATGTTTTAGTGTAAATAGTCCTTAGTGAATCATAGGAGGTCAGTAAGCTTTCTGTGACTCATTTGTTTCAAAATACAGTCTAATTCTTTAGGCTAACAATTTCCGTATATGCTTCTTATGTAATAAGGGTCTTGCTAGAAGTTGAGGGCTATTTAGGTGTACTCTTTGTATTGTTCTTCCTTCTCTTCCATTACATCGAATGCACTGTACGTTAGGAATGCCTGGTAAAAATCAGTAGCATTAAACTTCAAATTTATTAAACTTTAAATTAACCTTTGTCAGTACTATAAAATGTGTAGATAATCCTAAGGCAGCCATTCATGTAGGAATCAAAGGCGAGCAAACACCTGGTGTTCAAAGAAAGTTAATTTTCATAAATAAATACATTGTTATTTTCAGTGGTTTACAATGTATTTTAGAAAAAAAATTAATACAGACAACTAGTATGAACCACAGGTGTGGATTTCAAAGAAGTATGTAGTTAACTGGCAAATTGAATAATCCCATTAGACCTTCTGATGAGAAGCCATCACTAGAAGGCATATCTTACAAAGAATGGACCATAATCCAAAAAGCCCCTAGACACGAGTAACCATTTATTTTACATCTGAAAAGGAATAAAGCTGGTGAACTAAATTCTAACTGCTTTTCTTAAGTGGAAGTCAGGGTGGTTTTCATGGGGTGTTTAACCATTACTTTCCCATCCTGTTCTTCTGTGAGTTGACCTGAGACAGCTGAAATGTCCTGCTACATGACAAAGCAGCAAACGTGCTCATCTAGGAGCAAATCAGTTCACTGGCATTTTATACCACTCAGGCAGAATGCTGGAAAAAGCTGATCAGCTTCTGCACTCCGGTTCCCTTGGGGCCTTTATAATTTTAATGTTTGAGCAAGATTCTTCCCATGAAAAGCGTCATCCATCTGTCCACTCCTCTCCCCCCAGCAGTTCTAGGGAGAAGGACTGTGGGGTTGTCCCTTCCTTCAGGAAGTCTTATTGTGCTGTCAGAGTAAGAGAGATGGTGTTTTACGCTATTGCAGGCAGAGCTAATTTATACATCGTGTCAATCAAAAGCATTCATACGATGATTTCCCCCCTGTGAAAAATCTTCAGAATAAATCGGGGGGGGGGGTCGTGGCTTAACCCCAGTGAGCAACTAAGCACCACACAGCCACTCGCTCACTCCTCCCCGGTGGGATGGGGGAGAGAATCAGATGAGTAAAAGTGAGAAAACTCGTGGGTTGAGATAAAGACAGTTTAATAGGTAAAGCAAAAGCCGCGTGCGCAAGCAAAGCAAAGCAAGGAATTCATTCACTACTTCCCATGGGCAGGCAGGTGTTCAGCCATCCTCAGGAAAGCAGGGCTCCATCATGCGTAACCGTTACTTGGGAACACAAACGCCATCACTCCAAACGTCCCCCCTCTTCCTTCTTCTTCCCCCAGCTTATATACTGAGCATGACACCGTATAGCCCTTTGGCCAGTCTGGGTCAGCTGTCCTGGCTGTGCTCCTTCCCAGCTTCTTATGCACCTGGCAGAGCATGGGAAGCTGAAAAGTCCTTGACTGGTGTAAACTCTGCTCAGCAAGATCCAAAACATCAGTGTGTTATCAACATTATTCTCATCCTAAATCCAAAACATAGCACTCTACCAGCTACTAAGAAGAAAACTAACTCTATCCCAGCTGAAACCAGGACAGGGGGCTTTTGGCACATGTTTGGATCAGCTGTCTAAGAAGGTTGTATCGGAAATAACTTCAGTTGTAACAAGGACACGCACCACAACTGGAGCTTTCCTCCCTTCTTGTTTGGAGTTGGATATTGCTAAAAACGACAGAACAATTTGAGGCTTTATATCATTTGAAAAGAAATTATATTTACTTCTGTCTGTTTAGCTAGCTGCTGTTTTGCCAGTTGTACCAATTTTGGTAACTGTGAAAGAAATCAGAGAAAAGGAGACCGGGAGAGAGCCTGTCACCTATTGTACAATTGGAATTTAGTTTGATAAATATCTTTTTTTCCCCAAAATGCCCTTAGTAACTCATTTCCTGTTTTAAATCCCATTATTGCCTTTCGGTAAAAAACACCCAAAAAACCCCACAACAAACAATTTCCCTACCCCAAGAAAAAAAACCTTGTCCTGAAAGCTTTCAAAGACCATTGCTGTCTTTTTTCCATTTATAACTACCTAAGAATAGGATTCCTCCTGTTTCCCACCCCTGGCCTCCAACTCGGCCCCAGGCCGATCTCAACCCTGTGAAAGGAGCTGCTTGCAATCTGTGCCCCCCCCCCCCCAAAATAAAGGATTAAATCTCTGTTGATAATGAATGAGCACAGATGTTTCTAGCTATTACTTTACAGTAATTATTGCCTACTTGTTTGATAGTCACCTTGTAAAATGTGAGCCAGGAATCCTGCAGGTATGACCCGCAACCACTGTTGTCTTCAAGTGCTGTTTTCATTTGTGAAATTGTGTGAAAACAAAACTTTGAAACAAAAGATGGAGAAGATAACACTATGTAGATGCTAATATGCTTTTGAAATATCTGTTGACTTGCTTTATTTCACATTTGTTGCTTAAGTTTATGGTACTGAATGGAGGAAGTACTGATGAAGCAGTATGAGATGAAAAGAAATGGTTTGTATTGCTAGGACAGAAGGGGGCTAGGGAAAAATGAATTAATGAACACCATATGATAAGCCCTCCAGGTATAGAGCAGGATACACTAATAGGCTTCCCAAAAGTAGATTTTGTAGGAATACCCCCTTCAGAGCCAGTCAGGTGCCACTGCATTCAGAGCTGCACTAAAAGCCCACGGAGGCCTTCCGTCAGCTGTAGTTTGGTTTTGGATCATGCATTTTCATGGGGAGGGGTTCCAAAAGTAAGCAGCAATCTGGGACATGGCGGTTTATTTACGGAGAGTAGCCAGGTTTTGTTGTATTTTGGGCTTCAAGTAAGGTGTGTTTTAAGAGCATGTGAAAGAAAACCTTCAAGTGTATCAGCAACATGATGCATCTCTCTTGGGGAAGAAGCACCACCACAAAATAGTGCAGTCCAACTTCACTAGAACACCGAGTACAATTATGTTCTATTTCTGAGCTTGTTTACAATAATCTATAAACAGATTCTGCAAATATTGTTTTTTCAGAAAGGAAAGAAAACCTTTTTGTGCCTCTCTTAAGTTGCATGGAGTGCTCTGCAACTCACGTGACTTTGCAAAGAGCGCAACCTTTTCCATCTAGCTGAGGAGTCATGAGGAAGGTTCTCGAGCTGAGATTTGTCTGTAGTATTAAAAGGAATGTGATACTCTGAAAGTGGCATACAGTACTCGTGGCATCAGTCTGCATTACTTAGCAATCTTCTGGAGGTAGCACTCAACGCACGTGGGAAGCCTAGTCACCTTTATGGCTTTATGATAACATGTAAACTGTAGGAGTATGTGTTGGCTACGTGGAGCTCTGCTATCGGTGCTTACTGTGTCAAAGCCATCTCAGAGGACACTAGTGTCACTCATGCACCATGCTCCAAGTCAAAAAGAACTGGATTTAAAGAGATGGCTCTCTTCTGCCCCACACAGAATATCCTTTGAATTTTAGTGCACTCTTGTTCATCAGCTTCTTACATACATCCCTGCAAAATTTGAGTCTTGGCCCCGTCACTCTCACTTATCCCGTTCTCTGTATAATGCCCATCCAAACCTAACTAAGCAAACCACACCCACCAGTAGACATGTGTACGATTGCTTTTCCTTTCATAGGTCCGTGGCAATACTATTCAGCCATTGAGCTTGCCCTTATCAAGGCTGAAACGACATCTCTGTCTTGCCTTTGCAGCTCTGGTTTCACAGTCCTTCCCAAGCAGCACACCTGCACCATGCTCCAAGTCAAAAAGAACTGGATTTAAAGATTTAACTGTGGTTAGCCCCGGTGGCTGCTAGCCTGGTTGCCCCTCCCAGGCCTGTGGTTTTGTTCTGACTCGTTCTGCTTTCTCAGAAGATATCCACAAGTTCTCTGGTTAAATGAGACACCTAGTGCCTTTTAGATACTGTAGAAATGAGCTAGACCAACAAGCGCAGATGGTGAAGCTGCTGAGAGTGGCACAGTTCATAGTGGTTTTATGTGCAGTGAGGATACAGCAGCAAAGTTTTGGATCATATGTGTTGAGGCATGAAGTCATAGAGCAAAGTTGAGCTGTCTCTCCATGCACCCACCGATCTTAAGTACTTAAGAGAGCCAGTGGTAAGAGTCTCACTTTGGCTGTACCTGTGGTGCATTCGTTATGCGCGGAAAAACAGAGCAAACTGATGGGAGCTTGCAAATGGTCATCATCCAGGGACTGGAGGAACTATAGACTTTCTACTTCTCTTTCTGAATTAAATCTTGGTTTGAAAGTGGCTTTGTGGGAGGAATAAAAGTCAACAAATAGCAAAGGAAGAAAGCTAATAATTAAAGTACTCCATAGTACTGTTGATTAGGAGTCAAGGGGTGAAAATTTGGAAAACGAGAATTGAAGCTGATGACTGGAAAAAGTCAGCGAGGTGTAGGAGGCTGTAGAGCAGTCTCCAAGCAAGATAATAGAAGAAAAAACCCTGTGAAGACACTTGAGATAAGACCTGAATATAAAAGGTCTTTCACTGAAATGAAAATTAACTTGAAAAGTTTGTTACTCTTTTCTACCTTGAATTTCTACTAATGCTGAGGAATAAGGAAATTCTGTCACTTTTAAAACTAAAAACTGTGGGTTTGTGCTAGAAGTTTTTAGTTCGTTCTTTGGTTAAACGAGTGGGCAAGACTTCTCACAAAAGAATCTCAGCTGATTGTGTCTTGCCCTTCTTTTTCTGGCAGCTCTAAGTTTCCTGTTGGGAAGAGGAAGTTGTGGGGTCCCCATCGCTGGGGTTCCCTGGAACCCAGCTGGATGTGACCCCCAGCGTCTCATCTCAGTTTGAAGTTGGATCTAACTTGAAAGTTTACCTTGCTTTATGTGGGGGGGCTGCACTGTCAGAGATCGCTTCCAAATTAAATTATTCTGTGATTCTGAAAGGAGAAATTGTGCAGTATCTTGATTTAAAAAAAAAAAAAATCCCACTGAAATCTATAAATTAAAATGCTTTAGATCTAAAAATGCCAAATTTTAAATCCATTGAGTAGAGAAATCTGTTCAAAAAAGTTAGTTGAGCACTGGTGTGGGTTTAAGGAATGATAAGGATGGGAAGTGTTGATCTCTGTTTTATTACTGCACAGCTGTTTTGCTAGAAGTGTGCTGAAAACAGACCAACTGCTTTTTAGTGCATATCAAACTACCAAAATAAAGATTTTATGCAGTCTTTTAAAAATGCAAATAAATAACTTTGCCGTATCATCTTTTTTTATATGTTGTGTATGTCTCAAAACTAATTTTCCTTTCTTCTGTTCTACTACTTTTAAAAGTTTTCCATGATTATAAATACCTTATGAGTGACAAAAATATTGCTGTCTCCCCTGATAGAACTAGATGGCTTCTCCCAAGATACATAGCTGCCGACCCTATTTTTCCTGTAGCAGCACTCTCTAGTAAAATAGAGAAGGAAAGGTATTAAGAGCAAACAGTATGTTAGACTTCTTGACATATTTTTTTGAGCCTGCTATGGTCAGAAGAAAAGGTAAGTAAAAACACTTAAAAATAATTCAGATGTCCTCTCATGCTTAAGTAGGCAGGCAAAGCTCACTTAATCAAAGCATGTAGTTGTTTCAAGAGCTTTGTGAAAGATTTTTAAGGCTCTATTCTAGCCAGGGTGGTGTGAAACCTTCTGAGGTTCAACTCAAGATTTTACCCTAATGGTTTCCAGCCTCCAAGAAATTATGGAGTCTATTGTATAAGACCAGTTCCTGACAACACAGGTTTGTCTTATATTAAACAAAACGACCTACTCCCTTGAAATAGTGAAGCCTGTGCTGGAGCCCTTTACTGACCTGAAGGCTTACGAAGGGACTGGTAGGTATAAACTGGTAGGTTTATACTGCAGGTATAAACACTGCATAGCATCTAAAATCATAAATCATTCCGCTTTTTTTTTTCTTTTCTCCTAGTCCTGGCCAGTTGATGTGTTAACAGTTCTTCTGTGGTATGCTTTGCTTTCCTCCCTGCTGTGTATTGAAGAAACAGGGAATCCTTTTTTAGTCTGGTCTTGTTTACCAAAAAGGCAGCTGTTGCATTCAGCTGTTACTGGGCTTTTTTAATTAAAATAGTTTCTCACTCTTTCTCAAATCCACTGACAGACTAAGGACATTGACATCTTATTGCATGTTTGTATGTAAACTAACAGGGTGACTGCTGGTTGCATGGAGAAAAAATGCAACTGCAGTTTCTCTTTCTGTGGAGGGAAACAGCTGTTCCTTGTTCTTCAGATGCAGCAAACGTGCATGCTTAAGAATTATTGCCTTCTCTCATGATTTGGTGCATGGTGTAGAAGCTGTAGCTGTTTGTCCAGTGACAGACTACTGTGCATTAAGAAGTTCTAGGTGTTGGTTCGTGTTTTACTTGATTACCCAAGAGCCAAGTCACAAGAATACTCAGCATTTCAGTTCCCTGCTTTGTCTCTGCAAAATAAACATTCTCATCATAGCAGAAATAACATGGTGTACTTAAAAAAAAAAAATAAAAAAAAAAACAAAACACCACAAAAAACCCAACAACCAAAACTCAAACACTGTCCAGTGTTAGTTTTAACAGTTATAGATACATCATCTTTTTCTATATCTAATTCAGACACTCTAAATGCAAAAACTTTTCCTAATACATTTCAGTTGTGTCTTCTGTTCACCAGTCCTGTTTGGCCCAGAGTGAGTGATGAGAAGGTAATGGTCTGTGTTTGGTAAAGTTTCATCATTGCTTACACTGTTGTTATATACTTAGTTTGGTGGTTTTAGGGAAATAATTTTAGGTCATCAGTGTTGTTGTTTGGATTACAGAAGTGATCTTTATCCACTAATTACATATTTATACTGAGAAACAAGTCAGAAAACACTTAAGAATAGAAGTATGCTAGAAAAGAGAATTTGTGCAGCAGGAAGAAATCATACATGCGTGCAACAGTCCTCCCCCACTGTCTTAGCAAGTTCAGATTAGTAGACACCATTACTTATAGGTTTGTATAGGAGATGTTGGTATCTAAGTCACCAAGCTGAGATAGGATGGCACCTCTGGAGGTCATCTAGTTCAGCCCCCTGCTCAAAGCAGGGTCACCTAGAGTAGGTTGCTCAGGGCTGTGTCCAGTCAGAGTTTGCATGTCTAGAAGGATGGAGACTCTGCAACCTCTCTGGGCAACTTGTGCCAGCATGTGGCCACCCTTACAATAAAAAAGACTTTTTCTTACATATAGAAAGAACCCCACAATCCTTAAAAAACTCCAAGCAACATTAACTTAATTCAGGAGCAACTTAATCCTTGCTGCTTTTTGATACAAATTGAAGAGCCATAAAACCTGATTCAGTTTGCATCTTAATTAATTGCTGGAGGTTTGCAAGAGATGTGGTTACTGTTCGCCCAGTGGCATGCTGCTTAATCTGGAAAAATTCCAGCTGTGGTTAATAAATGTTTGCCAGGATAGAGCCTACATTGTTTATTTTAATAATGTGAAATAATTATATATATATTTATATATTTATTTACATTTCACAGATTATTTTTTTTCTTTCTCTCTCTCTCTCTCTTTCTTTTTTTTTTTTTTTTTTAAAACTAAGGGTTACTTGATCTTCATGTACTCAGCATCCAGGGTCAGAGGACACACAGGAGTGTGTGGTTTCTTTGTTTCTAAATACTTGCATAAAAGGCCTGGCACGGTACAGGTAGATGAAAAGAGCACAAATCTTAATCAGGCCAAGAACAGTTCCAGGGAAATATATATTTTGTTTTTTTTCTCATTCGTCATGGCATCTTGTCTTTACTAATGAAAAGAGATTAATGTTTAACATACATAAGGGTCATGGGAAAGTGAGGTGGTGATTTGCTGCTTCTGCTAGAGCAATACTGCTTCAATTGCCTAATCAGAAGTAATAAAATTATATTAACAGGCTGTGAGTTTTTTTAGGTTAATAGGCAGGAACAGAGGAGTCTGTGTTTTTCAGTAAGTGTAGCACGGAAGCCAGCTGTTACTTATAAATGACATAATTCAAGCTTTAGCATGTGTGAAAATAAATAAATAAACACTCTCCTTGGTTTTCATCAACGGGCTCACTACATCTCCCCAAACATGAAGTTTATTAACTATTGCAAAGTCATTCTGTGTGATGTGGTGTCTTTCTCTGACTACTGTCTATATGTAAAGTCCAGGCACTGCTGAATAGCAATTTTGTCAACGTCCAAGGTGTTTGATAACAAAAAACACTGAAGAAATCAAATTCAGTAACTGCCCATCTGTGATGGGTCCCTAATGTCTTGTCTGGACTTCTGCTCAGCTGTAACCCTTGCAGCACCTGCACTGCTGGAAACTCTCCTCACAGTCGTCAGCATGGGTGGTGCTGGGGGAGCTTAACCCTGACTGAGATGGTGGCACAGGTGGCCTGGGTGAGGGCTGACGTTCCTGCCTTTGACCATGTGAGCGTTTTCCAGCAAATACTTCATTCCTTTGCTGTCACCTCCGCAGCATCAGGAAAAGTGAAGATGGGATCACAGGTCTCTGTGTGTATTCTTGGCAAGTCAGAAGTAAAATGGCCTATGGCTGGTGAGTCCAGACACTCCCACAAGAATAAAAAGTGTTTATTAGAAAATGATAAAGCAGTTGCAGGTTGAAATATGGGTAGAATAGTCTTATGTTTCACTGTCGTCCTGATATGCAATGCAGCTAAAAATTGGTTCTTTGAAGGAGTATTAGGTAAATAAAACTGAGGTGGACCTTGAGCTCACTGTGGAGCAAATGAGTATCGTTTGAGGTAATAAAGATTCGTTATACCCTGAGGTTCTTCTTGTATATGATTAAAACGTTAGGCATGACGCTGCCCAAGCCCAAGGCTTTCCAACTGGTTTGTGCATGGCATAGCTGAGAACAGGCTTCTGAAGTCATGACCCTGCTTTCCTTACCTCTCCCCCATTGTCTTTGCTGGGTGACTAGCTGGTGATGCACGCCTTGCCCTCAGGGGTGAAGTAATGCTTCCTGAGTTGTTTTATTTATTTATTTTGTAATCTATTACTTGTTGTCTTAAATCCACTAGCTATATGTGTGTGTGTATATCTGTCTATCTATCTATCTATCTATATCTGTGTTTCCTTGTTTATAAAAAGAATCCTGCTGAGGTCTTTATGAGCACCCAGAATATAACCATTCAATTTTCACTGTTCAACCTTCTTTTTTCCCCCTCTAAGTCCTTTGCTGTTTCCTGCATTGGTTTATCTAGAATATTGCATTATGCTTAAGCCATTAGATAACCATAGAAATGTCTGAAAAAGGCAGAGGATGTGTCTCCAAAGCATTGCTTAGGTTTAGGGATGCCCTTTCTCACAGGGGAGATGGCTTTTCTAGGCTGCCATTTTAGTCTGCTGCTCCCAGACTTCCTTCTGTACTATCCGCAACCAAATACTTGTAATTAAGTAAGCTCCAATCGATGCTTGACAGAGGAAATTTGTTTTGTCAGGAAACTGGCACACTTAGCATGGATTTTTCTCAAAGTAATTTGGGAGAATTAAAAAGTTGGCAGAATTACCTGTTGTAATCATAGACGGTGGCCCCGCATTTGTCGTCGTGGCAGCAGCACATGCTGCAGAAGAAACTTAATCTCCCAGGCCAGTCAAAGCAGTGGGAAGTAATCAGGCATCGGCCTCGCAGCAACTTAGTCTGCTGGGTCTAGCATATGCATGTTCCTACCTTAGAACCATATCAGAAACTGTGACCCTTTACTGTTACCTACAATATATCAGATGGCAGTTTGGGTTTTGTTTATAATTAAGACAGACTGCTCTCTCATACATATGCCCTGCAAGTGATACTGTATATGGAAGCAATATTATTTGAGAACGTCATCTAGGATGCTGGAATAAAAATGAATATCTAAAATAATGAATGTGTTTCTTTAAAAAAACACAGCTACTTACACTTCAAGAAAACCCCAAATACCAAACTGCCATAACAACATAGTAAGCTATTATGAAGCTGAAAGCAAATTTGCTTCAATTAGTGTACTCATTAGTGTATGTGACATGAATGCTTGAGTAAAAGAAGGGAGTGAAAAATAACAGAGATTAAATAGCTTTCCCAATTAATTAGTCTGTGGCTTCTCTTATGCCTTCTGAAGTATTTTTATCTTTCATTTTGAGTTTGAATTTGTCACATTATACTGGTTCCTTCGGGTGCGAAAGTTTTACTGAAAACACACAGCATTACAAGAGACGAAGCTCTTCTGACAACGTGTTGATGATGGTCAACTCCTGGCAGGGAGACAAATGAGCAATGCATCTAGTCAGTGTTTAACTTTTATAACATGTCGATTGGACAAATACAAGATCAATTCAACTGGTCTTTCAGAAAACAGAACCAAATTAATCACTCCAGAAAAATGCAGGGAGCACCTCTTAGTGTTGCAACTTGTTTGTCGTAAAGCACTAGATGCTAATGTTGTGTATTTTTTTTCCCCTCCTATAGGTGCCTGAGATTATAAGCTCCATTCGACAAGCTGGAAAAATTGCTCGTCAAGAAGAGTTTCAGAATAATCTCTCAGATGTTGAAGACCCTTTTGCCAAAAAGTTTGAGGTGCTGTTCTGTGGACGAGTGACAGTAGCACATAAAAATGCACCTCCAGCACTCATAGATGAATGCATAGAGAAATTTAATCATGCAAGTTGTACAAAAAAATCAGATTTCAACTCGTCGTCCCAACAACATGAAACTGCCAATAACTTCGGAGGCTTCTCTTTCAGCAACAAGTTTCGGTCTGTCTTCCAGCCCTTGGTCAGTGAAGAGGAGGAGAAAAGGCCAATTAGGAAATCCTTTTCTCAGCCTGGGCTTCGTTCCTTTGCTTTTAAGAAGGATTTGCAAGAGGGAAGCCATAGGAGCAACAGCTTTGTCAGGTCTTTTGAAGAAGATGCAATTTCTCTGAACCTTAAAAGTCAGCTTATCTATGGACACAGTGTTGTGCAGCCAACAGACATTGCAGAAAACCGAACGATGTTGTTTACGGTAAAGCAAGATTTGCAGCTATTGGTGACGTTTTCACATGTCAGAATTTGAAGTGGCAAACAACGCAGATGTTCTGACAGATTACTCCAGATTACTCTGGCAGTTACTCCTTTAATAACTTAATTGCAATTACCAGAACTTAACTCCTGTACTTCTCTAGAAAGTATTACCAGTCAGTGTAAATTGTTTTACGTAGTCAAAATTAGTTTATATTAAGTAGTTGAAAACAGCAGTACCTGAAACATTGGGTTTCTAAAGACAGCTTTTAGAAAGCTACAGCAAGTTAGTTTTACAATTGCAAAATGATATGTACAGTTAGACTAACTAGTGACAGAAGAAATAAATTTCCAGGTGAATGAGTTACCTGTAACTAGAGCAGAAGGACTAAAGCATGATTGTGGGCTAGTAGACTTCATGTCCCATGATAAGTAGCATAATTCGTGAAGGTGTTCTTGCTGCCAACATGTCTGTGTAATGGTGGAGTAGTGTAGTAACGTCCTAGGCTACTCCACACCTGCCTCCACTCCCATCCTGCTTCTGTGTGGTAGCAATGCCCTTGTCTTGATAGGCTAGCAGCAAAAGTATTTTTCAAGACCTGAGAAACAAGTAAGGAATGTGTTATTTGCTCCTCTTATATTCCTCATGATAGATAAGTAATAGAACGTATTTTGTGTATCTTGTATCTTATGAACATAATGCAAATCTGGAGCTGACGTTGCGATGGCTGGCTATCATAAGGTCATCTTGGATCTGTCAGCTGCCGTTGGGGCTGGGAGTTTTTAAGGGCAGTATCAGAGTGGAGTGGGTGCAGTTACAGCAGGTTTTTTGGAGGGGGGAAAGAGAAGTGCTGCTTTAAGAAGGATTGCCAAAGTGCTATGTCTGTAAAAAGTAACACACAGAAGGACATGTAGTTAGCTATACCTGTTTTAAAGCTCATGTTTAGTCGTGGCAGGCTGGCATTAGAGAGAGAAGTGGAAGAAGGTGGAGAGAAATTTTGTGCTCCAGTAAAAACAATTCCATGTTTCCCTTCTTCCCCTGAGCACGTATTTCACACAGAAAATATAGACGCCCTTTATATTAATGCCTAATTTTTAAACAAATCCTGACTCCATTCATGGCACATATTTTAGAGATAGGGAGATTATAGATGTACTGCTTAGGTCCAGACCCTTTTACTCCAGTGAATGCGTTTTTAATTTATATTAAATAGATGCAACAGTTCTCAAAGACACATGCAGCTTCAGCCTAAATGTAACATCAGTCACCTGCTAACAGGCTCATTTCCAAATTGTGGGCTCTGCTGATACAGCTTTCTATCTTGGGTTGCTTTTTGCCTGGGAAAATACTGTTTAGTATGCATAGTTGTATTCTTTTGCCATTCAGCCAGTCTAAATTCAGCTGAATATAAGGAAGTGAAGTAACTGTGGTTTGTGCCTCCAGTATCCAGAAGTCAGCGCCTTATGGCAGAGCTGTTTGTTGGTTAGCCCTCCCCCATGTTCAGCAGGTTCTAAGTAATGGTATGTGTACAGCGTGCACAGGATTTCACCTTTGCTCATCTGTCTGTGGCTACATATGAAATGCTTAGAAGTAACTTATATGCAGAGGAAAAAAATTGTTTGTATTTTCTCGGTTGCAGTTCTTACCTGGATTTTCCCCAGGACTGCAGCAGAGGTTGGTGTTTGAGGTGTGAATAATGTTCCAATGAGTTATCTGCTGACTCCTGGCCTGCTTCAGACAGTTCTGATTTTGGTATCTCTTCCTGAAGAACTGCTTTCCTAGCCAATTTCTTAGGATTTTAGTGTTTATTTTTAGGCTTTTCTCCTGGCTGTGTTTTGGAGGGGGATGTATTGGGTTTTTTTTCCCCTTGTTCAGTTGGCTTCAAATGATCCGTGCTGCCCTGGGACCAAGTATGGAAGGAGTATGTGGGGCTGAGCTCAGAAGGAGCCTCTCGCTGCAGGGGGGGGAAGGGAGCAGGAGGAGGCTGCTGAGTAGGTGTTACCTATAGAATAACCCCATGAACACATGCAGGGGCAGCCCCAGGGACAGTGCAAGGAAACCAGCAGGGAGTTGGCGAAAATAGTTGTGACTGGTTGAAGTGAAAGAAGAGGTGGGAGGTGAATGCACAGGACCATTTTTAGACACACAGAGGTGGCACATCTCACTTGATGCATTTACACACAGGATTCCCCCCTTCCCCCTTCCATAAGAAATTACAGGTATATTGGTTCTGCTGATCTTCTATGTGCATCTTTTGGAATTTGGTAGTGGCTGAAGCTTCAGCAGGTTTGTCTAAGTCATGCCCATGAATGGATCCAGACTCCACCCATCTTCCCTAAAATCTGATATCAGACTTGTCCTTAGCAGATTTTCTGATGTGCTAGAAACTATGAGGAATTTAAATTTTATCTGTTAAAATGTTACAAAGATGTTGCCAGAAGCTGAAAAATTTAAAACAATAGTTTCACCTTAAAAATGCCCTTTGCCCATCAAAAGTTAGCATCAGCTTTTGGAACACTGCTGTACAAATGGCCTACAGATTAAATTAAGGTAGAAAATATACTCCAGTCAGCTATTTTTTATAGTTTGAGTTAAAGCCTTTAAATTAAATGCTATGTGTGTCTTAAATAAATAAATAAAACCCTAAAAAATGATTAGGTGGAGTACAGGTAGTGGCACACACTTGGATTTAAATTTTAGGACAATTTAATTAAGTAGCTTTTGGGAATGTGGTATGTGCCAAACCTGCAGAAAATAAAAAGAGGGAGTGTGAGTATATTTTCTCAGTGCAAATAAGTTACTTGTGGTATAATATTACTCTCATCTAATTAAACACTATTCTCAGTCTCTTGTCTCAAATGTGAAACTAAATCTCAGTTCAGTAGTGTGCAGAGCTCTGAATGCCAAATCAATGTTGTTTCAGTATTCTCTCTTTCTCTGGTAATAATACACTAATTGGTCTAAGTATACAGGTAGGAAAAAATTGAGGTTTATGTCCAGGAAATATTTTTATAGCGAGACAAAAGAAAGTGTAATGTTACTTGTTATCATCTTGCTATTTATTTTGCTCTTTTTAGATTGGCCAGTCTGAAGTTTACCTTATCAGTCCTGACACAAAAAAAGTAGCAATTGAAAAAAGCTTTAAAGAAATATCCTTTTGTTCTCAGGTAAGATTGCAGTGTATTCTTTCTCTCTTTTTTTGTTTAAATATTTTCCACTTGTGAATGCTCATATACTCCTCTCTCCTAGCATTTCAAATGGATTCTCACCCCAGCGGTTTCAGTAATTGCTATTGACAAGTTGCTAGTTAATCAGTAATTTTGTAAAACCGTCATTCTTTTTTCATGCTTTGCATTGTAATTTCTGAGATAAAGGCTCACTTCCCTATGCAGTGGATGAATAATACGAGCTAGAAGGAACACCCCGGTCAGCTCCGGTTTGAGATTTCAGCGGGTGTGATTCACAGTTGTGCAAATCTGGGATTCTCTGAGCCATATTTTTCAAGAAGTAATAATGAAAGGAGATACAGCATATGTAAGAGTTCCCTGAAAAATACTTCAAAAATATATTTTTTTCAAGAGTATAAATTGCATGTGTGTAAAAGAAGAGAACCCTCTGTTATGCAGAGGTAGTGTGTGTGATGCACTGAGGGCAAGCATATTTCAAAGCCTCCTCGTTCACTGTAAATCCCTGTTCCTTATCCCACAGAGTTTGCTTCCCTGTTCTTCTCTCATTTTTGTGGTTCTGAGTTTGATTTTGCACAGATTATGCGAGGGTGCAGTTTATCTAATGACTTTTTCAAAACATCACCACTTGAAAGGAGATGCAGCTTACACGTGTGAAGAAGCAGTAATGGCATTGCGTAGGTTACACAGGCGTGACTCACAGTCAGCTACTGCAGCATCCCAGCAGTGTGAGGGCAGAATAGTCACCATCACATCAAGGCAGTGGGACAGCTTGGGCAATTACAGCACTCCTGTGTGGGCAGCTGCACTAACTGACGATGGTCCTGTGTACAGGAGCAGAAGACTCTCCTTTGAGAGGTGCTCAAGTATCAACCTGCAGACTGAAACAACTGTTCATAAAGACATTGCATAGACCAGTTGTTTTTGTTAACTAACCAGTTTCATGATGCAGAGATTTGTCTTTCACTAGCTATTTTCTGTCCTGCAGGGCATTATTTGTATTTAGTTTGTCTTTGTACCAGATTTGCTTCAGTTTAAGTGAATGGGGAAATTGAATTTGATTCATTAAACTAGGATAGAGTCCTTAGAGAACACTTAATTCCTTTAAAGTGTGTTATAGGTTATTTTAGTTTAAAACTCTGAGAAATTAATCTGAACTATATATAAATAAACTGACATTTATTGAGGAATGGTTGTTCTTGCTAGTTTAACTAAAAATTCACCTTGAATTAAACCAATGCAATGTTTGTTTGTACTGTGGGGCTTGGGTGGGAATAAGGCCTGGTATACTAGGATCTGATTTTTGCCACTCTTTCTTGCACTAGGAACTATTTTGCACTTGGCTTACTTGCATAGTGCAGGTCTGCTCAGTGCATCACAGGCTCTGGTCTTAATGATATTGGGGAAAAACTTCTTTTTTTTGCAGTAGGTTTGATTACCCATTTTTAAATATAAGGAATATGATTTACTGCTATTTGCTTCTAGCTTTTTTGGATTTGGTGGGGTTTCTTCCATAAATTACTTTGGTTTTTAATTTAATGAGGCTAGCTTTCATCACTAAACATACAGGTACCTATTCTGAAAATTTCAGAGTAAACGTAAGTAGTTTGCATGCTGTCAGATCAAGAGCTTTTGATCACAGAAAAATCTTTATCCCTATGTTCCCTTAGGCTGTCTCCTTAGGCAGGAGCACAAAGGTAGACTGGCCAATCATTTACTGTGATTCATCATTATGATTTTTGATACAACAGTTTATTGCCTCTCTTTACCCAACTTTAATATTGTTGTGCCATGACAGCTAGAAAGTAGTAAAATGGTGCTGATTGTAATTGAATTTCTATAGACAGGCTCTACCACTGTGCCTGTAATTCATCATCATAAGTTTGGGGTTTTTTTACCAAGAATAGTGCACTGAGGAGATGTGCACAGGGATCACCTAACTCTACTCATCTGAAAGTCTTTTCATAAAAGAAAAAAATTCCTAGCAATTAAAAAACCTTCTTAGCATTTTACCAGGATGTACTGTTTATCTACTGTTGCAAGTAGATTGTGCCTGAATTTGCATGCCTTTTAGGAGAAATAAATGCTTCCATGAGTGATCTTTAAGTAATATATTTAACCATTTTCATTTTTTAACTAGCCAAGCTTTTTGTTAGATGAAAAAAAAAATTGTTTACCTATTTTTCACTATTGCTTTGATTTGTTCTTACAAATGTAAAACAATTGCTGACCGCTTAAACAAAAGAGAAGAAAAACAGAGCAAGCTTTTTTCCTCCTGCTATTTCCAAGATTGAGTAAAATGCATCTTGAATAGTATTTCTTCATCCCTGTAAGTGTTTTCCAATGGATCTATTATAATTCAGTCATTTAAAAAAAAAAACAAAAACAAACTCTGACTTAAGTGAAATTTAAAAGATTCATGAAGTAATAGGTTCTATAACAGAATAGATTTTTAAGGGCCAGATGACTTTAATGTAGCTGAGCAGAGATATGTGACCTATCTGTAATGCTGTTGGGCCTTTTATGCTTTTGTTGCTGGAAAAAATACAAGTACAAAACATTGAAAGTAAATATGACTGCTTCATTACTGTTGTTTTTGTGCTAGGGAATTAGACATGTGGATCACTTTGGGTTCATCTGCAGAGAGTCTTCAGAAAATGGAGGCTTCCACTTCGTTTGCTACGTGTTTCAGTGTACAGATGAAGCACTGGTAAGTGAAAGAAAAGAAGAACCTAAGAGAATATTAGGCCCTGAAAGTCTTCTGTTGCTCCATGCACTGTATTTTACTGAATGTCTTCAAATCCTGCTCCACTCAGAAATATAATTATTTCAAAAATGTAACTAACAGAGCAGTCTTCAAGGAACTTCTAATTTGTTTTGAAAGCAGAAGTTTAAATCCCCTTTAAAATCCAAGAAAACGTCCTTTCATTGCACAAATTAAGTTAGACTGTATGCCTCTTTTTTGGAAGAGGGTTTTTTCATAGTGTACCTGTTAAGAAAATCAGGACTACACTACTGTGCTCTAGGTCAGACCAGTGCGTCACAACTGCAGTAAGCTTTTTTATCACAGACGAGAAAAGATTTCTAGATAGAGGTAGTATCTTTTATTAGACCACAGTAATAAAATTGGGTGGCCTGGAAGAGAGATGACTTCACGATGAGTTTTGTCTTGTTCACGTGTTTGTGCACAGAAAGGGCACGGGAACAGCTTTTCTTTTTAATCATAAACACATTCCCAAACAAGTGGTGGTATCATTCTAAAAGACTGCTGTGTTTGTGTTAAGGAAAACAGAAGCTCAGTGGAGGAGTGAAATTCTGCTCTTTTGCACTCTGTTCTTTTCAGGTTGATGAAATCATGATGACATTGAAACAGGCTTTCACTGTAGCTGCTGTGCAACAAACTTCCAAGGCACAGCCCCAGCTCTGTGAAGGATGTCCTATGCAAAGCTTGCATAAACTCTGTGAAAAGATAGAAGGTGAGGTTTAAAGAACTTTCTGGTCGAATATTTTTTCTAACAGTTTTACTGGGGGACAAACTTGCATGTAAAACTCTAAGGGAATGAATGCTTAAAAAGAGCTTGGGACTTGGGACGGAGTGTTGATAGCCAGTCTTTTTATTTAGAGGACTGCAATGTAAAGTTATCTGTAAGGTAATAAGAATTCTCTAACAAAAGTTAAGCTCCTTTTTTGTATTTTAGTTGATTTTTTGAAAACTAATTAAGAATCTAAATATTACTGAATTGCAGCTAGCTTGGCTCTATTAGCCATATAAACACAGAGGATGGTAGATAAGGAACTTCTCAAGAATATATGCCGCAATAGCTATGACCCGCTGTCCTATTGAATCCACCTAGATACTGGCATTACACTACCACTAAACATGAACCGAACAGTGAGCTTTTAGTATGCGTTTGTGGTGTTAATCTATGCTCCTTCATGAAAATGCAGCAGTTAGAATTGTTGTTGCCCAGAAAACAAGTTCAAGACAAAAAAAAAACTCTTTGCATTTCAGCAAATTTCACAGTTAGGTTTTGTTCATTTAAGCAATGTCTGGGGTGAATAAAGGGCAGCAGCAGCTTGTCAGATCATGTGACAGTAGCTTGTTGGACTAAAACCTATCTAGTATTAATTTGATGAAACTGGACAACTTCCAAAACTACTTTTCACTCTATTTTGGTCTTCAACCAGCTATGATTTTTGAGAAATTTCTTTAAGGCAAATGATTCTTAATGCCTTTAATCATGCCATCTGGTTAATCATATTGTCTGCTCCTGAAGGAGAAATGCCATTATCAGAAACTGAAGTACAAAGTACTGTTAATGGTTTGCTGTTTTTCCACAGAAAATAGGGGAAAGGAATTTAATCCAGGATGAGAGCAGAAAAAAATAATCTGAATAAGAGGGTAGTCTGCTTTAGACTGTCAGTAAATGTTTTCAGCAAGAGGCAAGGCAAGAACTTCACTAACATGCAACAAATTTACTCTTTTTCAGAAGACGCCAAGGCATACAAATTGCAGAAAATCATGGAAATTGTATTTATACCACAAGCAAAATCCAAGCAGTACTGCATGAAACACCAACAAAGCAGTCTGCTAAAATGCAGTAGATTGTGGGTTTATTTTATCTTGTGTGATAATGGAATCTTCAGCTAAGAGTATAATCCTGGTCTGTGCTCAGTAAATCTCCTCATTGCAGAGTTCGTGTCCCTCAATTTAAAGACATGAGTTCAGTAGTAGCTTTAAATTAACCTAGAGTTCTTTCTAATGCCCTGTTATGGAATCAATGCAACGGGTCAGCTCAAGTAACTGGCGAGCTTTGGCTTAAATTGTGTGCATATTTATGTGATTGATTAATTCTGATAAATTTGACCCTGTGATGTGTTCTGTTTTGTTCCTCTTGGTAGGGTTACACCCTTCTAAAACTAAACTAGAACTACAAAAGCATCTAACAACACTAAATAACCAGGAGCAGGCCTCTGTTTTTGAAGAGGTTAAGGTAAGCTCTTTGTTTCCTACAAGATTTTAAAGCAATTGATGTTTTTTACCAACATCAGTGTGGAGCACCAGTTATTTTCATTTTTTTGTGAATTATTCATTATCTTTATTTAATAGACTGTTAATCATCCTGTGCTTTAATTTCAATATCATTATTTTTCTAGAGCTGCTAAAAACTTGTCTTTTGATGAAAATGGATTCTTTTACTCTTTTCCCCTAATACTACTTGTTTTCCATTAAAATGTTGACTTCTCACTGAGTAAAACTGCACACATTTTTTTGTGGGTGAAGGCAGTAACTTGTACTTCGAGAACATTCAGCTGTTACTTTGACCAAAACAAATTATTGTAACATTCCCAGATCAGAACATTTCCTGCCTAAAATTTATCCTAGACCTTAATACCTGTCAAACTAACTAAAAAAGTTTAGCTTTCTATCTTCTGAATGAAATCCATTTTTAGCACAGAGGAAAGCATAGCTGGATTTAAGACAGATGATGAACATTGTAGGAAATATCATTGGGCTTGGCACACTATTGAAGATTAGGAAATTTCAGACTTTTTTAAAAGTAATGTTTCCTTCCTCTCTTGAGTCATTTCAGTCTCTTTGTGTGTTTCCATGTGGCAGTTTATCATCCAGTACCAAATTTGGAAGTTACTCTGTGGGAGCGATTCCATGAGCTAAGTAATTTCTTAGCATACAGCAGCTAGCTGGCACTGTTGCCTTTTAGTATTCTGCACACATTTTAACGGTCTCAAGCTTCTAGTAGTCACAGGAAACTGTTAATTGCTTCTGGTGAGAGTCTGCAGATGATTAACTTGGTAAAACCAAGGGTAAAGTCTGTCTCTCCTGCCTGTCTTTTTCAGCAGAATTTTGAGTTGGACTGCCTGAAATTTTACTTGTCATATTCTTACAGCTTGTCCTGGTTTCAGCTGGGATAGAGTTAATTTTCTTCCTAGTAGCTGGTATAGTGCTCTGTTTTGGATTTAGGATGAGAATAATGTTGGTAACGCACTGATGTTTAATTGTTGCTAAGTAGTGCTTACACTGGTCAAGGACTTTGCAGCTTCCCATGCTCTGCTCGGTGCACGAGAAGCTGGGAGGGGGCACAGCCAGGACAGCTGACCCAGCCTGGCCACAGGGCTATGCCATACCGTATGACGTCATGCTCAGTATATAAGCTGGGGGGAGTTGGCCAGGGGGCAGCAATCGCTGCTTGGGGATGGGATGGGCATCGGTCAGCAGGTGATGAGCAACTGTCTAGTGTATCACTTGGTTTGTATTTTATTATTGTATTATTATTATTGTTATTGTTATTGTTACTACTATTACTATTACTACTATAACTATTACTACTATTACTATTACTACTACTCTATTTCATTTTACTTCAATTATTAAACTGTTCTTATCTCAACCCACGAGTTTTCTGACTTTCACCCTTCCAATTCTCTCCCCCATCCCACTGGGGTGGGGGGAGTGAGCGAGCGGCTGCGTGGTGCTTAGTTGCTGGCTGCAGTTAAACCACGACACAGCTTCATATGTAGTAACCATGATTTGTGTTTTTAGATAACTGTCTTTCTAAGGATATTTTTATTAATCTGATGTGCTACCCTGGCATTAGCTAATTCATACTGTATCCTCTGCATTACATCAATAAGCTTAAAACACTATATGCTTTTGAAAAGCTAGGTTTCTGGAATTGAATTCTATAATTTGTTTTAAAAACATTTTCTCTTAAAATAATTCAGATCTAAATAGAATGCAGCAGAGAAAAATATGTTCACCTTGTGAACTGATTTTTAAAATACCTGTTATTTCCCAAAAATGAAATGTCCAATGAGAAGGATTTCTAGGAGAACAGCTTGTGCATCGTAACTGCAAGACAGTACTTCCCGTGTGCTTCCTGTACAGACTCAGAACTACAGTGTTTTGGTTTTCTTTACATCATAAGCAAATTGGCAAAAATATTTTTTAAAGTCTTTATTTGCTTATGGCAATTTGATACCTCTGCAGTTGCCCTTTATCTTTCATGTAAATTCTGTCGTGTATGAAGTGAGGCCAGATGTTTCTGTGGCTGCGTTGCTGCTTTGTGTGGGACACTGGTGTCCTCTGGTGGACTGGAGTGGTAGCATTAACCAAGTTAAACTTGTTCTTACACTAACGACGTATTGACAGTGACAAAATGAAAAGAGTAAATATTTTCTGTTACACAAATGTATAATTACTGTGCTTGTGATGTTTTCAATTAAAGAAATTAAGACCAAGAAATGATCAAAAAGAGAATGAGCTGGTTATCTCTGTTTTGAGAAACATGTATGAAGAAAAACAGAAGGACCATGTTCATGTTGGAGAAGCAAAACAGGTAAGTAATCATTCAGTTTTAGTTCATGTAAGGAGGAGCCAGGAAAAAAATCTTCCATTCCATTTTTATATCTTTCCAAAGGCAAATTTCCCTCACTGGCATTTCAGAACTTAAAACTCTAAGCAGTGGTGAACACTGGTTTTGCTTACGATTCATAGGCTGTTGTCACGCACCAAAACAGACACGTGTCAGATTTAGAGGTACCCAGTACAGTCTGATTTCAGGCCTAGGAGAAAGAGAGGCAAACAAGGTAGACCACTAATTTGGTTGGGTTTTTTTTCTTCTCGCTACAATGAAAATTCATGGTATGTGAGAAAATATGTAATGAATATTTAATTGCTCTCAGCTTATCTTTGGCGTTTGCCATCCCTCTGTCTGTCTGTGTGAGTCAGTGTCCTGACAATACATTGGGTTTGATCCTTGATAAAGAGTATTACATTTACTCGATAGCTGGAAGGTTTCTTGTGTGCAAACCACCATTTGAAGAGGCCTCAAGGAGGAGTAGCTGAGGAGGATTGCTGCAGAAAGAGCAGCAGAGACCATCATCCATTTCCAAAGAGCTGAGCTACCTTTCATTCTGTATCAGATTGCATCAGTGCTGTTTAACTGGCTATTTATACAGCACAGTTAAGATTTTTTTAAAAAAGATTAATGATTTTGGATGCCTTGGTTTGTGACTAACTCACTTGAGACACCTTGAGGAGGTCTGTATTTAAAAGAGGATCAGCACCCATTCTCTGGAAACTTTCAGTTCCAATTATTTGACCCTTTTAAAAATCTTGGCTGTGCCACCACTGCTGGCCAGTAACTATGATGACTGTTGTTGACCATTTGTGATATAAACTAGCAAATGAATATATGGAGAGTAATTAGACCCCTGAAGAAACAGAGGAAGTAGCAGTAAGTCTTCATTTGCTATTTGTTCACTTTGTTCATCTCTTCTCCTTTTATGGCTTACTGGCTAATTATTGACCTCCCTGAGAAAGCAGGAAGAAAACTTCGCATATTTCATTCTCTGATTTCTTGGCTTGGGCATCTCACCAGAAATATGTTTTTAAGAAAAACACATTGTAGTTATGGCATGACAGGAAGAAACATTGCCTGAGGTACTCTATCATCATACCTGAAATACTTTTATTTGGTCTAATGCCAATTGATTATCAAATAGTTGTCAGTCACAAATGGCTTGGAAATAGGGATATACAAAGCAAGATAATATCTTAATATGCCTTCAGTGTGATTTGAAAATTCCTAAGGCCTGCTGCAGTCTGTTTGCTCAATTCCTGGAACCAAAATTGGTTAATCTGACAGTTGCAAAGATGCCAATGCTCTAAGAACAGAGTTGACTTGCCCTCAGTCCATCATTTGTCTTAGCGTTTTATATTTACTCTGATAATTTATCTCCAGAGCTGTGTAATAGCAGATACCTTTGAACGTGTACTCTGGCAGTGTTATTTGTCTCAGCAATCATTAACCCGTGACATCCTGATGTCCCTGTTCCCTTCTTTTCTGCACAGGTATTCACTTTTGTGCTTTTCATCACTTTTTTTTTTAATATTTAAATCAGGGGAGGAAAAAAAATGAAACGTGATACTAGTACATGGATCTTATTTCTCAAAAATTACCTTCAAAATAAGTGTCATTTCATAAGAACATAACAGCAGGCAGCATCTGATTTGCCCTTTGAGGATGAGTGAAGGTAAAAAGAAAATACAGAAGTTTGTAACTTTGTCGTGCTGGAAATAGGATGCTTTAAAATTATATCTGGACAGGACTATTTGGTGACGGTGATGATGTGCTATTCAGCTGCCCATGTACTAATAGTTACATAAATCAAGTATTCAGATCTCTGAAATTAGGGTCAGGTAGAAAGGGCTAGAGTGCCTGGCAGCCTCAAGATGAACCCCCAAAAATAACACTGAAAACTGTGCTCTGGTTTCTACTGCAAGTGTTAGGTTTGGATGGTAATATTTGCATCGTAGTGTCATTTTTGTACTCAATACACTAGTCTTCGCAAGCACTAAAAATGGACTGAAATATTTATTTAAAAAGCAAAACTCTCAATAGACTGTTAGGTTTAAGGTGGAAGTGTTTCTGCTGGTGAAATATGTAGAAGAGTTCAATTGTTATACATCTTCCTGGCCCTTAGAAAGCCCCATTTTAATATAATGGAGACACTTGAGAGCTCTTGTTAATTATGAGCTTCATCAATTTGGATTAATTTCTTGGCTGAAGAAAAGTAAATCCACCAGAAATACACTTAAACATTTAAAATTTGTACAATTGTACTTTGGCATTAAAGCAAATTTGTCAACACAGCCATAAATCTCTATCAAAATGACAATTCTTCTGAAGCATGCTACTACACTCAACACATTTCCTTTAAGAGATTTCCTGGTCTTATGGTAGGATAGTTTGTTAAACTTCAGTATAAGTATCAGTAGACAAAAAGGCATGAAAAGCCAAGGACAGCAGGAGAAAGTATTGATTCAGGTTACAGAAGTCTTCAGACTGTTCACTGAGATTCTGCTCCATGCTGTTGAGTATTTCACATTTATGTTTTTAAACACTTGCAGACTTCACAACCCGCTGCTGAGAATGCTGTAAATGAGGTGCCCAGCAGTGCTCCGAGATTCAGATTAGATATGTTAAAGATCAAAGCGAAAAGATCTCTGACAGAATCATTTGAAAGTATTTTATCACGTGTAAGTATCTTCATGTTTATTGCCTCTGAACATAATTTCATTGTTTTATTTATTTGAATGATAGAAAAGTCATATTTGTTTTCCTTCCAGGATGTAGCCAAGTGGTTATTAAAGGCACAGTGACAAAAATATTTGAGTGTACGTGTTAGAAGGAGACAAAACAAAGCAGGGCTTTGGTAGAGAGAATACCAAGTCCTGGAAGAAGTGAACTAATTGCTAGATAAGAAATTGTGTATATAGGCATTTCAAAATATTAATATGAAGTTGAGCATGAGAACTTATGAGAAGCAACCATTGTTTTATTTCTCTTTCAGATTTAGACAATGTAAAAAATAATTATAATGGTTCGCTTCACTTTATGTAGAAGGAAATGATTAGGGAACGGACTAAGCATTCCTAATGAGACAGTATTTATTAGTGACACAGAACTGATGAATAGTGGGCCATCTGAACTTTTAAGTGCTAGAGATTATTTGAAGGCAAGGAGTGTAAAGAACTTCAGAAGGCACTAAGAATATGAAGGCATTTATGCAATATCACATCAGGTAAAATTCTTTGTAAGCAGTGTCTGGCAATACCTATTAGTGGGAAAAACTTGAGCTCCTATGTGATAGTGATCCCCAAGAAAACATGTTGGGAAGATGTTTATCATGAACAGATGGCTGAAAATATGTGCTGAAAGTATATATGAGCGGTTAAGAAAACAAATCAGATGTCAAGTTTAAGCACCACTTAAACGTACAGAGTGTCTTTGCATACAAATATTCTTTATTTTGCACCTCATAGAAAAAGTCTGAGGAAAATAATAGACTTGGAAAGACTTCTGCTTGACAAAGGATTAAAAAAATCAGACCTCTTTTTTTTTTTGTAAAAAAAAAAAAAAAAGAGGTGTGACAGAATGCCAAACTACAAATATTAAGGAACAAAAATTGGGCATTCTTTCTCATCAGCAAACAGTTAAATTGAGGCAAGATCTAGTACAGTTCATTGGCTCATAGACATGCAAATTGTAGTGACAAAACTAAGCTTTCAAAGCTTATTTCAGACATCGTATCTAGCCTGTTCCCATGAAACAAATAATGGCAAAAGCATGTTCTTCCTGTTATAATTATGCAGATGGAGAGAATTTTTAGTTGAATGTCTCCCCTCATTACTTCCCAGCCAGCATTTCTAGAGTTCACCCCCATAAAATTATGCTGTGGGTGTGTTCGGGATGTGAAACATAATGTTAGTGTTGTTACCCTAACTATAGTAGTTACTGTTCTAATTTTTGCCAGTTTGTCCTGACTGGCATAAGCTGTCTTCACGTAAGCACAGCTGTATATTGGTTGCATTTTCACTGTCATGGCTGTTTTGATGGAAATTCTTGATTTTGACCAGATCTGAGGCAAAACATTTTGTCTGAGCTTCAAGGAGAGAATAGTCACTATTGTGAATAATGATAACATTTTATATTTTACCTGGAAAAGCAGTTCAAAGAGAACATAAGCCTTAACTTCAGAACATTAAAAAATGATACCATTTAAGGTTAGGAAGATACAAGTTCTATAGTTTTGTTAGCACATAAGAATCCATCAGTAGGTTTCTTGGTATTTCTCTTGGTTACATAAAAACATTAGTCGAACAAATTATACAAAAATATTGTTGAACAAATTATACAAAAATAATTATGCTTTCTGATTTGTAGGCATTGAAATGATAATACCAGAAATTATGTTTTGCTGTGTATTACATTTATATGGTTTTAAGTCCTTTGTAATAGACGGCCTTTTCATTTCTTTCTGTCTTCTTAAGAAGTATCTAGTGTGAAAATTTCCTGTTTGGAATACAAAAGGTACTTTAACAGCAGTTATAGTACCTGCATGCAGTATGTGATTATGTACACATCATGGAAAGCGTAACACTGCCCATGAGAATTCCTTAATTCCACAGGATCCTTTAAAATGTCACTGACTGTCCTGAATGAAGCCTGTTTCTCACTGGGGCAAAGGCTATTCTTAGGCATTTCAGGAAATTAAATTTGATACTGTCTTTGAAAATTACAGATTCTGACTATGCTACACAAATCTCTTTTTAGGATGCCCCATATATTACTATCTTAACTGCTGGCGTGCTTTATCTCTACAGGGCAGTAAAGCCAGAGGTCCGCTGGACAGTTCTGGCACTCTGGATTTGGACAGCTCCACATCCAGTACCTTAAGCAGCACAAGTAAAGTAAGTAAAGCCTGGGGTGAATGTACATGTTTAGAAACTTCAGCTAATATTCCCTGAAGCAACTAGTCAGATGTGAAATGCAGTTACCAACTGCTTTATATATCTGTTCTGTTCTAATATCTTGCATTTTGTTTTGATTACTTTTTGGGAGTAGACAAGCTAACTGATTGTGTGTGAAAAGAAATAAACCTCAGAACAGCTAAACAGTGTGATAAAAACAGTATCACCGAGTAGGGGGGGTAGATATGTCCTTTTCTGCCTACCTGTAAGAGTCCTGCTGCTGCTTGCTGATCCGTAGGGTGTGTCTATTCCTATACTGAGTCCCTCTGAGGGTGATGGGGCTGCATTCATTGCAGGCAGCCTCTTGGATCAGCCACTGCCTGTCCTTTTTTTTTTTTTTTTTTTTCCTTTTTTCCCAGCTTTTAACAATATTTTAAGTTTTTTACAATTTGCAAGTTGGTTACCCAAATCATTTTTCACATATGTAGCATGTCAGAATGTGTGTAAGTCCTCTGAGGGACAACTTGAACAAAGTAATTTCCTAGTTTACTCTGGTAACAGAGATTCAGGCTAAGAAACAGCAGTCACATGTCAATACAATGGTGACAAGAAAGATGCTGTTACCTGTAGAGTTTCACTGGAGATTTCCATACTTTTTGACAAGATGGGACTCATAGTAATCCCTGTGTTTCTGTTCTCCAGAAGTTTCAAGTTGCTTTCAGGCTTTTCATTCTGTTCCCCATGCTATAAAAAAGAGCAGTGCAATTGGGGCTCCATTTGAATTAGAAATGCCTTGTACTGTATATAAACATATATTTTGTGTGTATGTATATTTTGGTGTGAGTCTATATATGTGAAACAAAATACTATATGTCATCATCTGAATCTTGCAACAGTGTGCAGCGAAACAAACACAATAATTACCATGCTGCTGATGCTAATCTGGTTGGTCAGCCCTGAAAGTATATACCGTGAATGCACCATTGCATTCATAAGAAACATAAAACTAAAACAAGAAGTGGAGTAATTTCCTCCTTTGTGTGGTTAGAAAGCTTTTAGTCTGAATAAAACAATATAAACAAACAGCATAGAAGAAGCCAGTCTTCTTCCCTGAAGGCAGCCTAGCACTCTGCAGACTTGGATACAGCTATTGATTCTGCTCTAGTGCCTAGTCACCTATGGCCTCCAGACTTCAGGTAATCAAGAGTCTGCTCTTTCCGCTTATGTTTTTGAAAGAATGGCTGGCTCTGCAGGAAACACATGAGGTGGGGAATGAAGGAAAATGCCTGGTTTTGGACTGAAACAGGCATCTGGTCATAGGATTAAAGTCTTTTGTGTGACTCTTCAGGTAGACAAGAGGAATATTATCTTGTTAGATGGGGTGCTAAATATCCAGGCCTCTGAAATGCCAGCCTTTTCATTGCTGTCACTGTTACCCAGACCTGACCCATCTGTTCTGTTCTGATCCCATTTCTTCTGACTTGTACTCAACATACTGTAAAATACAATTACTCTCAGAATTAGTTTTTCTCTGTAAAATGGAGACTGTGATTTGTTGACCTAAATGATTAATAACGAAGACATAAAATATCAAAGATTCTTTCTTTGAGCTATCATGACAAAAACGTGTAAGTTTGAAGCAAGCCTCTGTGAGATGTGAATAATGACATGGAACTGCAACCTCAAAGACTGATTTTAAACCCACATATTGATAACCTTATTTTTTGCACTGCTAGGAACCACCGTTGTGTGAAAAGGAGAAGGACAGACTTCCTATGCTTCCTACAGAAAATGCTGTCAAGACCAGTGGATCAGTGGGTGATCTCTCCAGCGACGCAGACGATCCTCCTGTTGAGCAGTCTGTTACGTTACCTCAGCAAAGCTTTAGGAGGCGAGCAAACACACTGAGTCATTTGCCAACAGAAAGCCAGGAATCTCTGGTACCTGTTGAAACATCACCGTCTGTTCCCCAGAGGAAACTTATGAGGTATCACTCAGTGAGCACAGAGACTCCTCACAAAAGAAAGTAAGACTTATTAAAAGCAGGCTATGATTTCATTTGTTGAGGGCATATTTGGGGATGATAATTGCATACCAGGTATGTCCTCTTAATGGATAAGAAATGTATCGCAGCAGTGTGTCACTCTTTGGAGTTTTGTAGGTATCCTGTTTAAAAACACTTTTAGCCCTGCATGCTCCACAGGGACGAGAAAACATGAGATAGGTCACAAAACTAAGTGTAGGATTGCTCCTAAGGGATTCAATTATATTTTTGCAAGCAATATTCAGTAATTTTTGTTGTTTTGATCTGCGAGCAGTATAAATGCTACTTCTTGTCTGTTTATGGAGAAAAATCTGCTAGCATTGTGGTGCTGAAAACCTTGCTAGTTGGTGAATTCATGTGTGACTTTAGAAAAAACCGACATAAATTGCCTAATCATTGATAGGGGTGAGGCTCCTGTCTAGCTTTTCAATGAGCCTATGTCAATTTTACTCGCAAAAACAAGCTACTGCTTGCTTTCATGCTAATATTCTTCAAGCTATCCTCCTTCAAAAGCCTGCCTCTACATCTCTAAAGTCTCCTCTTAACTTTATGGCAGTTTTTTTCCCTCCCTTTATCTGGCTTTTTCCAATTACTATGGAAACATTTCTGTCTGTAGGCTTCTGTTTTACTGCCAAAACTGCTCGTTTACACAAGTTAGACAGTAGGAAATCTGTATGCATTCCAGCTCATTTTTCCCTGCAGGAGGCAGGGCAGTAAATGAACATGCCTGAAATAGGTGATGACAGTGAAAAAAGAGAATTATAATATTTGAAAGGAAACATAGCCTGGGTTGCCTTTTTGTCCCTTCTTTGAACCTCTTTAATTCTAAAATACTAGAATGTTTTTGTAGTGCAGTTTACGACTTGTGTTGTTGGTCTGTTATCTTCATGAGAGTTGCCCGATGCTTGTAGCTGCTTGTTCAGTCAGTTCCTGTCTTACTACAGGAATGCAGCTAGAAATTCAGTAACTTTTTAATTTCCTTGGTTATTTCTGTTTGGGTTTGGTAATGTAAATTTTAGTAAGATGTGCATGTGCCCGCTCCTTCATATAACTCAAACCAAAAAGAAATCACTGTTGCTTCCCTTCCATAGCAAATGTACAGAACCAGGCGAAATGGAAAATTTAGAAGAAAAGTATACTTAAAGTTCTCAAAAATCACTGGAATGGTGGGCTTTTAACAAGTCTTGTACATTTTATGAGTGGTTTTGAACAGCTTACCTCAATTCATAAATTGTTTCCAAAGTGTAAATAAATTCAGTTCATCATGTAGCATTTTACTTCTCATCCGTTAGAACTCTTGATCATATGCCTGGCTTTATCATAGAAACCAAGGGGAAGCACATATGAGGGAGACGAAAAGGGTGTGTCATTGACAGTTCTGTGGGAATTTAAATTTAGTCATACATTGAAATGCCTTGCTGAAGTCTGTAAATGTGTATTTGGGACTTTGCTGATTGGGTTAAAGTGTTCAGCCTCTTAAAGTTACTGCATTAACTGTGAAAAACATAGGAAATGGCCCATTTGTATATGTCAGGTCCCTTTCAAAGATTAGAGAAGGGATTTCACCTTTTTTTTTCTCTCTCCCCCCCCCCCCCGCCCCTTTCCTCTCTTACTGTGTTTTGTTCTTTGTGCTACCTCAACTCCATCACTCTGGTTGGAATCCCACTATACAGTTTGAACACATCTGTCGGCGAATTTAAAAGTTCTTCTGGTCAACCTGCACGTTCTCCTACTCTAGCTCGTCTTAATCCCTCGGCCTCTTCGCCCAACTTTTTAAAATATCTAAGGCATAATTCAAGTGGAGAACAAAGTGGGCATTGTGCACAAAAGAGGTGAGCTAGCACTTGTACATAGTTTGGGGTAGGGTTTGTTTTACCATGTCATAAATATGAAGCTCTATAGTGTAAATATTTAAAATAATTTAATATAGACCAAAAGTGGTAGATTTTTATGGGAGAGGGAACTCTTTAACTGCTCCGCTACTGAATGTAGAGCTGCTACTTATATATTTTTTGTTTTAATAAATAAAATTCTTTCAGACACATGGA
This sequence comes from Platalea leucorodia, assembly GCF_965183815.1. Lineage (NCBI taxonomy): Eukaryota > Metazoa > Chordata > Aves > Pelecaniformes > Threskiornithidae > Platalea > Platalea leucorodia. The sequence goes on along the minus strand of NC_138828.1, from coordinate 61,451,074 downwards.
CACATGACTTTCTTTAGAGCCAGTTGCTCCAGAGCAACGTGTTGTTATGCAGCAGACAGCAGCACTACTTAAATTGTGTGAGGGATAAGTTGCCAAGAACCTGTAATCCAGCTCACTCTGTCCCTCCTGAATCATTCAGTTCTGTTCTGCTTTGTTCATGGTAACACAGAAGCATATTAATATCCTTTTGTGCCTGACATTAAGGGCAAATTGGCTAAGTTAACTAAATGGGGCAAGAAATAGCAGGACTGTGGAACGCCGATACAAAAAAACCCCACAACCAACCAAAAACCACAATCAAAAAAAAAACCCCACACCCACCCACTCTCCCCAAAACCAAGAACAAACAAACAAACAAAAAACCCCAACCCACCAGCTCATGTATTTGTCTTGGTTACTTTGAGCAATATCAAATGATACTTTTCTGTGCCTCCTTTCTTAGAACAAAAATACATACAGGGAACATTGAGAAAAGGACATTAACTCATCATTTCCCTGAGAACCTGAAACAAGTAGCTCCCTAAAAATCTTAACCGTGAAACACCCTTTGAGCTAAAACTGCTTATTTTAGCTCAAAAGGCTAATGAGACCAAATGTCCTTGGAAGCACTGTCAACAGTCACTGGCCATTGGCAAGCAATTTTTATTGCTGTTGCTGCTTATTGTTTGGTTTTGTTCTCTTGAGTGAAGGTTTCCTGTTTCCCCAAGGTGCTAATTCTTCTGATCCTGAGAAAATACTAAACTGAGAACCTTGTTTCACCAGTTTCTTCAGTTGTATTTGCTGAGTACTAACTAGTGTCTCTCTTAATTTAGCTTCACCTCAGAAGTATGGTATAGCTCGGGAGGAAATGTGAGTCTACAGTGTCCTCTCTACTCTTCATTTTAATAAGACTTACTTGAATCCTGAAGGTTAAATTCTGAAAAGCAGATTTTTCCAAGTAGATTTGGTAATGATTCTGCATGCACAGTAGCAACTTCTCCTTCCCTTTCCGTGTCATTTAAGGGTATACCATATTGAAGCTCTAAGCAACAAGACTGAAAAAGGAAATTGATAGGGATATCAAATGGGTTAATGAGTTTAAATCAATAAAGTCAAACGGCCCAAGTTGATTGTATTCTGTAAGTGAAATTACCACATAACTGTGATGGATTTACAATGCAACTGTAAGTGACACCTGTTTGCAGGGCACGCCATACTACAGCCTTATCTTCTTCTGGCTCAGTACCAGCTACTAAAGAACAGCTTTATTTCATACTCATGATTATTACCCAAGAGTATGCCCCCATTCCATTCACATTTTCAGGAGACAGTGCTGAATGCCATCCAAATGTATCATTGTGGTTTATCAGAAGCAGTTCTTTCTTAAACTTAGTTTTTCAGGAGTAAATTCTCCTACTCACATGCTTTTGTGTACTCTGCTGAGAAAAGGTCTTCTAGTATGATCAGCCAAGTAATTTTTTATGTTTTCATTCCATGCAGAAACTTCTTGTTTTCTGAGTTGTTCTGACTTCCTTCTATTAACCTTCTTCTGAGTATGTTGGGGGCTTGTTATTTTAAAAGAAGGCAGAATTATGTTGGCCAGAAGACTGTTGACGAAATTTGATTAGTGCTTCTGTCTGTTGCATAAGTAGACCCACAGTCCTAAATGATGCATCAGAAGGCTCAGCTTTTAACTTACAAGTTCCAAGCTTATCTGAATACAACCCTGTTAATGCTTTACAAAATGTTTTTTGCCAAAGTCTTATTTTTCATTTGCTAGCACAATGATTATCAGTGTCAGCTTTTCCTAACCTTTTCCTCCAAACTTAGTCAATCGTTGAAACTGATATTTAAGTAAACGTGCAATGATAAAGTTGGCGTCAGTTCTTACTAGATTAAAGGAATTTTCTTGACGCATGCACTTAAAATCTTGGGATATAGCAAAGAATAATAACTTCGTAGTACATTTATTTATATTGGAACCTTGTAGTTTGTCCAAACAAATGTGTATTTCAAAGTAGCACTTTGTTAGCAGTTACAGTTTTGACTTTGGTTTCCTTGATACTCAGGCCTTCAGGATTTAGCTGCTTTTTGTTTGAAACTTAGCAGTATGTATTATTTTTATTCTGTGCATTTATACTTCTTTGTTCTAAACTGTACTTTTCCCAACTGCACTCTCAGCATCTCCTATCGTACTGCCTTAAGGAAAAAGCTTCATTCTTCCTCTTCTGTGCCAAATTTCTTAAAATTTCTGGCTCCTGTAGATGAAAATAACACCTCTGACTTTAGGAGCACAACAAGGTAGGGCTCTTTCTTAAAGCCTGAAGGTAAAACTTTTCAAAGGTTTCTTTGCCTGAAATATTTCAAATGCTTCTCACACTTGCGAAACCTGATTTGTGCAACAGTTCACTTGCATGTATTCTGCATGTGATTGCAGAAAAGGATGGAGCTATCCCAGACTCCTCTCCCTTTAAGATTGCAGAACTTAGCCACTTTGATATTGTAATGGTCATGCAACTTCCATCGATATACTTCTGTGATTATTCCTGCCAAAGGACTATATTAGCAGTTTTCAGATAAGAGAATATACATGGTTCATCCTAAGCAATGTCAGTGTCCTCAAACTGGAAGGAGAGGGTGGCCTGTAAAATGCTCCTCCCAGTTGCTGCCAGCGCTATTGAAGTTCATTTATCCCTTTCAGCTTCAGCAAAGACTCATGCAACCATTTAGCCAATGGCTGGAATAAAGCAATGACTAGTTTAAAGATGTAACGGGTAAAAGTTATTAGTGGGATTTTTAATAGGAAAACAGCATTGCTGTTCGCTATTTCATTTAATATTCTGAATAAAAACCACCGTATGTAGTTTGTGGATTACATCAAAGGAGTAACATCCAAGGTCCCTGGACGCTGTTCCCAAGTTTGTTGCTTATTTTAGATGGTGACTTGTGAACACAAAGGTTAAAAGTTTTGCTCCAAGTCTGTGTTGTGAAGGAATATATTGCATATCCAGTTCACAGAAGGTTGGAAGTTCAGTTAGTGTTTATAAAACTCCTTGATGTGTCCTCATAAAAGGCATCAGCAGTTCTTTTTGTCTCCTAAGAATAATTGCTAGATTTTGCGGATGTCATTTAAATAGCAAAATGGTAAAGATACATTATGGTGTATGTGTCTTTAATGTGTTTAATACACTGCTGCAAAGAAAGCTGAAAATAAATTAAAACTGGAGAAAGCAGATTGCACAGAACTGCCAGTCCCTTTTGGTGAACCTGAGCAATGTTTGCAGCCTTGTATAAGCCTGCTGCCACAAAGCAAGCTTCACCTACCTAACACTGAGAGCTTGACCCAGCATGTGCGCAGCACACTGCACTTCTTAGTTGATGGTTCGTGTTGCTGTATTCACTGAAGACTGTGTCACTGTTACTAGCAGATTCAGGGAACCTACTCACAAGCCGTTCTGTGTTCCGCCATTTTAGCGACTATGAATCCAAACACAGCCAGCAGGCCATTGGTGCGGACAGCCCTGTAAGGACTCGACGGCATTCATGGAGGCAACAGATATTCCTGCGAGTAGCAACCCCTCAGAAAGCATGTGATTCTCCCAGCCGATATGATGGTAAGTCTGTGTTTATTTGCTCCCATGAATGTTGTTAGTGGATGTAGTCTGTGAAGTGTGGATCATTTTGTCTACCAAGCAGACATATTTGCCCAATGCTCTGTTTGTACTGTCTCTGCAGTTTCCCACCGACTTTTTGGTCATGCCAAGCTCATCAGCTGTTGAGTCTTTATTTTTCAGCTTCCTATGTAACATAGTTCCAACTGTGTCAAATTAACTAACTGGAGAAGAAATTATTTTTATGTGTACTATCTTAATGAGTTCTGGGAAAAAAATGTATCACCAAAGAAAGAAAAGGCGATGCTTCCGTTTCATCTTTCCATGCTGGAGTATAGAATTATGGACTAGAAAAATCCAGGCCTAGCAGAAGGAATTAAATTTCTTTTATGACCTCAGTTGGGTTTTGTAGCATGTATTTCATACCAGGCTGAATTTGACCTCGTGTATACTGCTCCAGTCTGTGATACAGTCATTTGCCAGTTGAGCCATAGTTATCTACTGTTCTCATATTTATTTCCTGAAATTCTGTAGAGCTAAAGAACCACAGACTAGAAAAAAATCACTGCACATGAGCATCCGGCTGCATCATTTTATGCATCTCGCTTTATGTGAGCCAGATAGTACAGCACATGCTGAGGCCAAGAATGCCTCAGAGAAGCTTGTGTCTGTAGATAATGGTCTCTGGCTCACTAAAGTTTGAATTTCACAGCTTGAGCTCTGCAAGTTCTACCTTCTGACTGATCTCTAAAGTCATCATATAAGAAATAAGAAAAAGTATAAGGGAACAGGAGGGAACAGTACATTATAGTAAATGTAGTAAAAAGTAACCATCTTAATGTCACTGAGACGTTTTTCTTGCATCTTAAAGAGAGACCTTGATTAACCGGACACAGCACATAACCAAACCGTTTCTGTCATTAATGCATTGCTTGCAACGTATTTTGACTGACAATGGGGTAAGCTGTATATGGGCATAGATGCCTCTCAAATTTAGTGCGCTTCAAAACGGAGTGATCTCAAGAGCGTGTTGTATAAACACACATGTGAAATGTTCTCCTATACTTCAAGGCAGATGAAGGAGCTGTTCAACCTTAGCTGTTCTGTGAAGCTACTGTTTTCGCAGGTTTGATGAATCTTTTTATGACTGGAAATAGTCTTACTTAGTTTTGAAAGCCACAAAACCTTCCCATATTAAATAGGAAAAGAAACTTCAAATTGTCTATCCAAGTATTTCCTCTGAAACATAATAGCTACAAGATACAATCTTAACAACCTACAGCTGGATAAGCAGAATAGTTGGAGATACAAGTGTGGCCAAAATGGAAAACAGGAAGTGCTATTAATAGGAGGAGCAATTTAAAATATCTGGCCTTTTTCTTCACTTTTGTTTTCTTTTTCTGTTTTTGTTCCAATGTACATATTCAATTTATGAACAGAGCAAGAAAACTCAGAGTTGGGGGGGGGGATTATTTATAACAAGTATTGGGTTTTTCCATTTGGGTTTTCATGCGTCTCCTGGAACATTTCTGGCAGTTGTATTGGGTTTGCATGGCAAGGTTTTGGTAGTGGGGGGAGCTACAGGAGTGGCTTCTGTGAGAAGCTGCTAGAAGCTTCCCTTATGTCCAATAGAACCAATGCCAGCCGGCTCCAAGACGGACCCGCCGCTGGTCAAGGCCGAGCCAGTCAGCAATGGTGGTAGCGTCTCTGGGATCACATATTTAAGAATGGGGAAGAAGAACCTGCGCATTTTGCAGCAGGAGAGAGGAGTGAGAATATGTGAGAGGAACAACTCTGCAGACACCAAGGTCACTGAAGAAGGAGGTGAGGAGGTGCTCCAGGCACCAGAGCAGAGATTCCCCTGCAGCCTGTGGTGAAGACCATGGTGAGGCAGGCTGTCCCCCTGCAGCCCATGGAGGTCTATGGTGGAGCAGATGTCCACCTGCAGCCCATGGAGGACCCCATGCGGGAGCAGGTGGATGCCCTAAGGAGGCTGTGACCCTGTGGGAGGCCCCTGCTGGAGCAGGCTCCTGGCAGGATCTGTCAACCCATGGAGAGAGGAGCCCACGCTGGAGCAGGTTTGCTGGCAGGACTTGGGACCCCGCAGGGGACCCACGCTGGAGCAGTCTGTTCCTGAAGGACTGCACCCCATTGAAGGGACCCATGCTGGAGCAGTTTGTGAAGAACTGCAGCCCATGGGAAGGACCCACGTTGGAGAAGTTCATGAAGGACCCCATGCTGGAGCAGGAGTAGAGTGTGAGGAGTCCTCCCCCTGAGGAGGAAGGAGCAGCAGAAACAATGTGTGATGAACTGACCACAACCCCCATTCCCCATCCCCCCGCACTGCTGTGGGGGAGGAGGTGGAGAACTTGGGAGTAAAGTTAAGCGCAGAAAGAAGGGAGGGGTGGGGGGAAGGTGTTTTAAGAAGTAGTTTTTATTTTCTCGTTACCTTAGTTGGATTGGTAGTAAATTAAACTAATTTCCCCAAGTTGAGTCTGTTTTGCCCGTGACAGTAATTGGTGAATGATCTCCCTGTCCTTATCTGGACCCATGAGCTTTTCATTATATTTTCTCTCCCCTGTCCAGCTGAGGAGGGGGGTGATAGAGCAGCTTTGGTGGGCACCTGGCATCCAGCCAGGGTCAACCCACCACAACAGTAAAGGATACTCACTCATGATCTGGTCTTTGTAGCCTTAAGAGAGCTGCTGTACAGATGATCTTACATTGGACTCACCATCACAGTTAACTTAGTAACCTCTGTAGTTCAAAGTAAATGTAACTTGCTACCATTCATCATCTTGTTCCTCTTTCTTTAATATTCTCTGAAGGAGAAGCAGCACATGCAATGGGATTTATGGGTTTGATAAGTTACCTGTACTTGTTTTTTTATTTTTTTAAAAGTCTTTCTCGCTCTTTTTAGACCGATTTCCTTTGGAAACAGAATTTATGCAAACAGCTGATGTATCACCAAAAGATCAATTTCAGCCAAACTGGACAGAGGGCAAAGAAGGTTTTAAAGATAACATGTTTTGTCATGTTCTGCAAAAGTAAGCATGAGGAGAGGGAAGCAAGGGAACATTAATGAGTTTCTCTTCATAGACTGTGACTCCACTGACCAATTTCTCCGTTCAGTAGCCCACACACCACTTCAGGAGAGCTGTAAGAAAAAAGGCTAGGGATTTTTTAAAAGTTGGTAAGTCAGCCAACCAAGAGACCCAGATCTCTGTGAGTCAGAGATAATAAAGTTTTTCAAGTTTAGCATAGGCTGGTTTACTAAAGTTTGTATTAAACATAAAATCCACCAGTATGCCTGAACTACGTGTTGCTTTGACCACGTGTGGGCAGGCACTGTCAACAAAATGAAACCGCTCTGTGGCTGTAGCTTCTTTGGGTTGTAATCAGTAAATATGCATGTGTAAGATGTCACAAGAAATAGACACAACTTTAAGCTTTATACATACAGAAAGATTTAGATCCTGACATTTGCAATTCCGTTTGTATAGGCAAGTGGTGAGCTGAATCTCAAGATGTATCACGTTCATCGCCACTCTGTGTGGTTAACACAGCAGGATATGAAGGTGTATTTACTAAAAGTTTTCAAAAAAGAAAGAAAGAAAGAAAGAAAGAAAACCCAGACGACTGGTACATAGCTTTTCCAGAAAGTTTGAGCTTAATCTTATGAGGTTCTGAACTTGAGAGATGTCTAGTGTCCTGAGTTCCCACATGAAGCTGACAGCTCTTTGAGTCCCTCTGTCTTGAACTTCTGGATCCTTTACTTCTTTAGGAGGTGCTCATAAGTAGTTTGAGCTAAAACTTCATTTCCTGTAGCTCAGCTAGAGAGAAACGACGGCTGGCTCTGCTTTGGTGGTTGCAGCATGTATTACCAGACAGAGAGCACACTGTTTGTTTTGCAGACACCATTATTTAAAAGAAGGGTTTTATTATACATGGAGGGTGTTTATTTCTTACTAGTTCAGGAGTAAAATGAAAAACAGTCCTAAATCAGTAGAGTTTAAAAAAATATTGCAAATAGATACACTAGAAAGCCATTTTTTCCTGCCGGTTGAGATTCCTGCCTTAGCTGATGACTGGACTCAAGGCAGCCACGCTCAGGCAAGTGAGGGCTCTGAGACAACAGAAAGACTGCAGTACAGGACACCATTACTTTTGGTTGTTATGGGAACAATGTCCCATGTGCAGGCCCTCTTCCAGCCACCTACTGCTTGTGGGTGCTGCCACTTTCCCTTTTCCCCACTATTTTCGCCTGCTTCTATACATAACTTTACAATGAAGCACACTGGAGAAGCATTATGGAATTTGCTGCCTGGCAGGACACCCAGGCTCTGGGGAGCCTGAAGATGAGGCTGATCTCCAGTCTGGAGATCTAGAAAGGATTTTCTGCATAGGTGAAATGATCTGTAGAGATTTTTATTGCTTTCCAGCTGGTAGCTGGAGGTTTGCAGGGTTGACTTATGCTAGTTCTATTGTAGCAAGCTACAGTTCAAATGTCCAACCTCATCTCCTGCTGTTTGCCGCTTCCCATCCCTAGAGGTATTTAAAGAACGGATAGATGTGGTGCTCGAGGACATGGTATAGATGGACTTGGCAGTGATGGGTTAACGGTTGGACTCAATGATCTTAAGGGTCTTTTCCAACCTTGACGATTCTATGATTCTATGATTCCCAAGGAACGGTTGTGCTGCTGTGGGTGGTGTGGAGCACTGGGGGGCAGCGTTTCTCTCACCACCACCTTGAGACACACTCAGTGTCTTGTCCTCTGATATTTTTCTTTTTTTTTTATTTGTGGGCTGGAATGAGTGTTGTATCCTGCAGAGTGGAGAGATGGAAAAAGAGGAGCACAGGTCACTTACAAAATGGATCACACTTTGATCTGTTACAGTACTGTATTTCTTTTGAAAGAAGGTTTTCGTTAATCTCTTTTTCTAAAGCTTTTTTGGCCTGTTTTCTATATATGAGTACACAAAATTCATACTGGCTCTCCCACTCACTGTCTTCAACATTTTAAGTAATAAAAGTGTTTCTTCAGTTCTTTGATTTTTACCTTTATACCTACATGCCCACCCTACTTGCAGCCAGATCTTCATACTTCTGTAGAGTCTCTAACAAGAGCCCCATTCTGTGGCTATGCAAATGGTTTAGGACTTCTGTCTTCACTGGTAAAAAGGTGAAAGGAACAATTTGATGATCATTTTAAATCAGCCAAAGTGTGGGGTCACTCAAAAGAGGTGATTAGTTTTCAGTTGCAACAGTTTTCTAGTCCCACTCGCGGTATTACACAAGCACTTGGGCAGGCATAGGGAGGCAAGCAGGGACACGTGTCTGGAAGCCAAGGGTGGGTGCTCTTACCCTGCTCAGGAGCAGGACACATATCAGTGCAGAGTGATCATGAAACTTCACCTTGTGCTGCAGTGCAGCAGGATATTTGCATAGTTTTATTCAGCATCTACAAATCTCTGTGCAGTGGACTATTTTCACTACAATTTTCACATATTGACTGTTCAGAATTGGTCATAGTGGGAGAACTGTTTTGCAGATTGTTAGAAACTCCCAGCAGAGTAAAGTTAAGTACTAGATTTAAAGAGGGTGTGAATAGTTTTCTGAAGTAAATGGTGGGAAAGTGATGGTGCTTGTTGTGAGCTTTCTTGCTGTGGGAGTGCTGTTGGCAGTAGACAGCAAGATTTTTATAACAGCTGTGTCAGTTTTAGGTTGGAGAATGGGTGATTTGTTTTAAGGTGAGCAGTGGGATGGAGTTACATGTTGAACAGTGAAAGAAATTGCAGTTTGGAGGAATGAGATGCTTGGTATTGCTTAGCAGTACTCAGAAAATAGATTCAGATAAAAAACCGGAACTTTAGACAGAACAACTACATAGTATTTTACAACTTGACTTGCAGAAAAAAATTCTTTTAGAAAGTACAAGTATCTCTGTACAGGAAAAAAAAACTTGATTCGTTCATTAAAATGAATTGGGTTTCAGTCTCTGGCAGACAGAGGTAGCAAACTGTTAAATCTTAAGTGCTGAAGAAAAGTTTGGATTTGAAGAACTGTTATTCTTAAAACCAGTTTTAGTTAGCACCTACCTATCTGTTTATGTGCTTTGTGGCGAGGGTTATATCTCTTCCATTATTTAAGCAAAAATATTTTTTAAATAATTTTGTAGTAGTATTGCAAATACTGTAAACTGTTACTTTAGCATTCTATACTTAAAATGTTCATGTGGTGTAAATTATTTGTAATGTGTCCTCCAATACTGTTTTAATGGGTGGTTTTTTTGCAACAAAATTATTATTAATTAACTAATGACTAGTTTTGTAAATGCTGTAATAAAGCCAGCTGATTAGAGTTGATTACCCAGTTCTGTCCCTCTCAGAGCACGTATATGCTCATAATCTTGATTTGCAGCATAGGAGCTTGGCTATATGGATTAAGTACCCCATATACTGTGTGACGGCGTCTGTGCCCGTTGAAATATTAGGGCATTTATTTCTCAGGGCTTGATAATATTAGTAAATGGGGTGAATTTGGAGGTAGTGATTACTTTTTAAGAAGCTCTTGGCTTTAAAAGAAAAATCAAACTCCAAAGCATCTCTCAGAGCTGATTTTAATCAACTGTATTGAAATACACAATTTTTCAAGAATTCCTCATTCAGCCATTGCCTTAAGTTGTATGTCAGACTAGAAGAACTTGTTGCTTCTTGTGATTCCATATCTGAAGCTTTCTGGTAACAGACGACTCCTGGTCACGTCACCACGTTTGGTTATGAAGTCAAATATTCCAGACATTTGTGTAAACTAATAGGAATATTATATCCTTGGGTACAGAAGTTTCCAGTTCCTCTTTAATTTTGTATCATGTATGAAAGAAGGTGTTGCACTACCTGAATCAAAGATCTGAAGAGAACTAAGGATGTTATGAAAGTCCTTTCTTTTAGGCAATTTAATGTTACATGACACTGAAAATTCTCTTGTTTTTTTGCTAAGCTGAATTTTGTAATGTTTAAAATGCAACAAAGAAAAATAGGGCAATGCAGAAAATAAAATGCTTAATGGAATTCTTCCATCCACATTCTCACCATATCTTGCCTGACTTCTTAACCCTGGAGAGCAGATGTGACTGGTAAACACTGCATTTAGAGAGGCATGTGTAAACAACTCCATGGTGAGGACGGTGGTAATGCATTATATTTGAGCCTCCTCTCTAGTAGCTTCCTATAAAAATAAAACAAGTCCTTCTTTTCTACATGAAGTGTTGCGGTTACTAGTCAAAGATGAATCCTGTTATCTTGGTTTTGGTATTTGGGGTTGGTTAGACTAAGTTCTTCTGAAAGAATGTTTTTAAAATTTAGGCTTTTAGGTGGGTTTGTCACTTCTATCGTTTTTTGCTTTGTGTGTGTGGTTTCTCTTAGTGGGCTTCCTTTTTTTCTTCTTGTTTTTGGAAAGCCTTGTTTAATACTGAGATTGATTGAATAAGAAACTATTGATCAATTAATTTTTTTCTAGTCAATTACAAATGAAATTTCCTAAAAAATAAGGTTTAAGGCGACATTTTAATAACTCAATGTTGGAATATTTTAATGTCCTCCCACAGGTCCCAGCAAATTCTCGATATTCATTGTAGCTTCTTCTGGAGCTAGTGAAATTTCCTGTTTATATCACTACCAGTCAAATACCGTCTATTTTAATTACTATTGCAGTCAATCACCACCTTTTAATGTACAAACTTTCTCTAGTGTGGTCCCTGGTAGCAGTATACTGTGATGCTTTCTTCACAATCTTTTGTACTTTGTTTTGTGTGTCATCTTCACACATGAGGGTTTTGTGTAATGCATTTGTTGATTCTTTTGGAGTGTAGCGATACTCTGCATCTTAGGATTGAAGCACTGCCATGTGAAGCCAAAGAGCTGAGTATTAATGAATGGATCTGCTGTACAAATTCCATCTCGGTCCATTGTTCCTATTGGCCTTTTCCTTTCTTGGGTAGTATAAGTGGTGGGAGCATCAGAGCAGTGCTTGTGAGGTACGTATGGATGCACTAGTACATTTGTGCAACATTTCCATCTGCTTCATGAGTAGTTTCATCTGCAGTTCGTTACCTTGCACAAGTTCTCATAGGCACTGGAAGTACACCGTTTCTCAAGGAATACTTAGTTTGGACCCACAGACTTGTAGAAGTGCATTGTGCCGAAGAGTAATTCTAAAGGGTAGTCAAGGTATGAACTTCAAATGGAAAATAACCTGTGTGTTGATAAAGTATAATAATAGTTATCAAGTCAACTTGCCCAGTCCTGAACTTTAAAGAGTAGAAGTGTGGTAGGCTTGTAGAAGTACCATGTGTGGAGGTAGAATTTTATGTGGAAGCTTGTGGGAAGGGAGCAACATATTTGAAAGGAGTACAGGTCAAATGTGGAACAGGAGTCAACAAAAGCTGATGAGGTTGGCAGATGAACAGGGAAGCAGTCTTTCAGTGTGTGCTGAAGTGTTCAGATCCTGCTTAAGTGCACTTGCTAATCTCATAAAGGTTTTGAAGGCTGCGCATTACTTGGATTTTAACACACGGCAGTTTGATTCGGTGGAACATGAGCTCCTAGTTATGTACAGTTCAATTGCTCTGCTATTTATCTTTGCTTTCTCTGCTATCCTCCAGATCGGTTCTGCATAATAATGAAATACTCAGTTTCTTGTTACAGTATTTCTGCTCTTGTCTGTTCTGGAGCTGGGAGCTGAGTGGCATGTCTGTCCATCACCTTGTTGCATATTCATGGACATGGGTTAGTGCTGACTTACCAAATGTCTGGTTTTTCACTTCGCTTTGAGGGATTGCCTGCACATTCCACCTCCCCCGCCTCCTTTACCAGCCAAACAGCTGATGCAACTCTGTAAACTTTAGACAAGCCACCTGAGCAGTTAAACAGGTTCATTTTGGTTTCTATACCTCCTGCTACTTGCCAGCATGGAGATGGGAGGGAAGGCAGGTTGTGAATGTGTTGCACTTTATCAGAGTAGACTTTAGACTTTCTGTTAAGTGTCCGCAAGTGATAAGAAGAAAGGAAGGATAGAAAAGGAGCTGCCATTTGGAAGGCAAAATCAAGCCTAGGACTCTTCCACAGAAGAATTAGAGGTGGGGTTGATAATACTAATTGTTCAACCTATAGAATTTTGTAACCTTTCTGTTTTCTTTTATAGCCTTAAGCATTGTCAGTTAAATTTCTATTAGTGAATACTGATCTTATCAGATTAGTCAGTAATAGACAAGAAATTTTCAGCCTAAATGGAAGCAGGACCATGGACTTGAGTAATTAGTGCTTTGCAGCGGTTCAAGTGTTGCCACAGTAAGTTTGGTCACTGGAGGACGAGAAGTGAGTAACATCTCTAATAAATAAGGTGATATTTTGTTAAGTTGGTACTTGAAGATCAATCCACAAAATTTACACTGAGAAAGTAGAATGTGCATGTTAAAAACAGGAAGATTTTAGGTCTTGGATATGTTCATTCATGCTTTAGGAATGCAATGTGTGTAATCCATTTCCTTGCATATGTTTTGGCAGCCTGGTTTTTTTGCAAGTGGGTAACCATAAACTGTCTCTGTAGGTAGTCTGATATTTTCTAACACATACATGCATATATACATGCATAAAACCGGAATACATATCTGGCTCTAAGGGAGATCCATAAACCACTGAGAGGATGTGTAGGGTGAGAAGAGATTTGTTTCCCCCAAGATGTACATGCATTCTATATTGGATGCTATAAGAATGCAATAAGTGAATAGACTACAGATGGCGTGCAGTGGATAAGGGTGTACTTATCTGGATCACTTTCACTTTTTGTGTTAATGTTTGGTGACCATTTTTGTTAATTCCTCTTTCTTATGGAAATGTTATTTGTGCATGTAATGCAGCCTTAAGAGAAAATGAAAAACTTCCCTTCAAGATGGTATTTTTATTTTTTTATGATTTTATTTTATTCAAGCAAATTAAGGCAGTTCTACCAGCATTATCCTTAAGAGCATTTCCCTTATAATGTTCTTTAGTATGCACTAAGAAAAATCAGCATGAAAGCTATTATGTGTACAGAACATTGTTTACAGTATAGTGTGTGCATCAAAACCAATAATCAAAATAATTTTGCTTTAATTGTCAATGCAAGTTGAGGATTATCAAGTGTGTGTTCCTTCTCTACCTGATGACATTTACCTAAACCTCTTTTATAATTGCAGATCTTAGCCCATGGAAGTCTTTCCATTTACTTGTAAAGAAAAAAAATCAAATTAATGTTTCCCAGTTTCTTTTAAGGTTTATACTACTTTTTTTTCATTGTATTGATATTTTTCATAACCAGCTGTATTTTTGAGTGCTTCTGTCAGTGTTTCCTACTTCTCTTTGCAACAAATGGTGATTATCATTAAAGTGTGAAATTTGTCCTTTGCCTAATTCACATTCTCGTGAAGTTCATTGTTCTGTGAAATCCTGTGGATACCGAAAGTGTGGGTATCCACACTTATATCCAGAGTGCAAGTTGTAAAGGTTTAATTTGTGCTGCTAGCTGAAAATGTTGCATTTATTTTTATATGTATATTTTAGCCCTTGAATTTAACTGTGGTAACAAACAAATAAATGTATACGGAAACAGGTGGTTTTGGACCCACCCTATTTGTCTCTGACTCTTTGAGATGAAAAGATTGACAGTGGCAAAACTTAGAAAAGCAGAAGCCAACAGCTGTGAACATTTCCATTCTTATTTAGTCATCTGAGCTTAGTTGTGCGAGTGCCTTTGAACAAACAAGAAAAGAATAGCTGCATATGAACCGTGTGAGTCAATATAAGGAAGCTTTCGGAGCAGATTCTGAAGGGGTGAAAACCTTGCTATTTTGTTAGTCTGTAGGGATGAGATAATGTGTGTGTGTGTGTGTGTTTAATTCAAAATCTTTATCACTGTGCTAGCCAATGATAAAGAAATGGACCACTGAGCTACCACGCAGAATAATAGTTTCAGGAGCGTCCCTTCTCCAGTAGCTGTTTGAAATAGCATGCACAGATGTACTTGTCCTTGGCTGAAGAGTCCGGGGAACGGTTTTTGTTGCACTGATTTTAAAATATTTTCTTGCATGCATAACTGGTCAGCTTGTCCTCAGGGAGACGTTCCACAGCCATTCAGTTTGGCTGAAGGAGAAGTGCTGTTGCGATGGCTTTGCGCTTGGGATTTGGTAGGAAGAGATGGGTGGCTTTGACCATTCATTTTAAAGGTGGTGAATTGAGTAATTTTTTTTCTAGATACAGGTTATATCAAAGACTATTGAGCCTTCAGAGAAGCTGTATAAAATGATAAAATTAAGTGAAACTGCAGCAGGCATTAAGAAAACGAAGTATAAGAACTTATGCTTCTTATGTTGAGAACTTGATTAAAAACAATGTTGTTTACCCTTTCTCTAAACAGAAAAGATTTTTCCATTTGCCTGAGATTTATTTGATGTTCATTTCCTTTTGTAGTGTTTTCAGTCTTCTTAGAATTACCTTGCATGCTTGACAAAAAGATACCTTTTGTGGTAGACCAGCAGAAGCCAAAAGAAAAAGTGCAGAAGGTTATGACATGGTTAAAATTAGAAGTGAGAGCAAACATGTCATAGGTGCCTGTCTCCCTTTCTGGCTGTTTACTTTAAGAACTGGTAATCATCCCATTGTATGGCCTTAGGTGGTGTTGTGTTTGTGCAGCTAAGGGTGTGTGTTTTTTTTGTTAAACACAGTTTAGAGATTATTCTTTAAATTATGTGGGTGCTATATTTGATTTGATCTGCTATTTGAGTCACGCCAGGTTTCAGCTCTGGGTTGTATTTTTGCAATTTCTCAAACTTGCCTTTTCCTTTTTCTGTCTTTGTAAAGCTGTAATTAGCATGGTCTTGGTGTATGGTACAATGCTTTTATCAGGTTATAGGAAAAAAATGTTCCAGGCTTTGGCCCATATGATTCTTGTTCAGAAGCAGCTTGTAAATCTGCTTGAAACTGTCATTTGGGAAACCTTGCTTGGTATTGCTACCTCCTATATATGTATGTATATGTGTGTGTGTATGTAGATATGTATGTATATATATATGCAATCTTTGAAAATGTGTCCCTTCGTTCACCTACTTATGAAATCTTAAGTAGTTCACAACAGCTTCTCTCTTTTAAAGATTACTCTGAATTGGGAGAACTTCCACCGAGATCCCCATTGGAACCAGTGTGTGAAGATGGCCCCTTTGGGCCAGTGAAAGAAGAAAGGAAACGGACACCCCGTGAGCTTCGCGAGTTGTGGAAGAAAGCCATTATTCAGCAGATACTGCTCCTCAGAATGGAGAAGGAAAACCAGAAGTTACAAGGTTGGTGAAGTTCTTGGTTACACCCTACTGCAATACTAGTTCACTTTTTGGTTTGCTCTGTGGCGTTGGCTGTGGATTGGACCAAGCCTTAATGAAACATTTTAGCAACATACAGGTAAATCCATTTAGCAACATCTTCCTCAGCTCTCATTAGTGTAGGTCACAATTTACACTTTTTTTTTTTTAATCACTTCACCTTATTATTTGTTTACTTGATCTTAATGGGTATTCTTTTAGTTTTACCATGGCTGGGTTTTTTAGTCTGGTGTCTAGAAGCTCTGACAAGGAATTCAGCACAATCACTATCATGAACTGACTTCTTTTCTACATTCGTATTCATAGGTCATTGTCTAAGTATTGGTCATTGCAATGTTCTGTTTAACCAGTCTTGAAGTTGAATTGAAGTTCTTAAGGAGCTGGTTGTGGACTTCTATGGGTGCCTGCCTGTGTACATACACTGTGCAAGCAAGGTTTGTATGGAGCAGTAGTGACTTAGATCAGTCAGAAAGGTGATGAGAAGGAGCTTGAGGAACTGGAATTTGCAGTTGTTCTTAACCAATATTTTTCTGTGGCTGAATGGATAGCTGCAACAAATCTGTCGTGGTGGCAATTTTTACACATAAAATGCAGTTGATTAAAAATACACATTTTATTGTAGCAGCTGTATACAGAATTACAAGTGTTTGCCCTTGAGAACTGCTCCTTTGAAGATATGAATGATGAGGACAGAAGTGTTTATCTGACTGATTTTAGATGTTCAGGCAGGGAGTAGGCACCTGGATCCTCAAGGGGTGAGGTACCTGGCATGAAAATGGCAATTCTTCTTTGCCTTTGTGTAAACTTGAGGAAGGATTGTCTTACAGGAAGAACAACTGTGTAGCGAAAGGGCCCAAGCGTGTGGAAAGGTCAAGATACCAAACATGAAGTCCTTCTTTAAACTTGGGCTGCTGGCTGGAAGGAGAAAGCACCTCTCTCAGACATTGGACATTGTAGGCTATTTGCTCCTAGTAGTATAGCTCTCCTATTTCAACCCTGATATCTGAAGGACACCTGATACCTGCATTTCCTAAGAACCCCACAGGTGACAGGCATGTTCCCAGCATATGTGCTTGCTAATCCAGTAAAATAAAATACGGCAATGGATACCAAATATACAACGCCCTTGGCTAAGGGGCCAAGACCATCTGGAGAAAGAGGTACCGAGAGCAATGATTTTTACAATCCCTTCAGCTTAGAGCAGTGCTGTCATAAATGAGCTCCTATCAAGTTGTTCTGTAACTTGGAATTTTTATGGGACCTAGCATTTAGAAATAAATTTTCTCTGTTTCGTGTATTTATACTCCTGATTTTTTTTTTAAATTATGTTGTATTCAAGTTATCTGAACCTACAGCCTGCAGTCAAGTTTTTGGCAACTGCAGGACATTAATATCCATAAAAATTTTAACAAGTTTAATCAGCTGTTCCCATTTTGTCTGCCCAAAAGAAACAATTGCAAAACTGTCACAAATTCACTAAGATGAACATGTCTGAAGGTAGTTAGTGAATGAATGAGGCGGGCGTTGGAATGACTGAAGACCCAGGCTGTGCAGTATGGACTGTGGAGTAAGGAAGTTGTCGTAGGTAGCTGCTGCATGAAGAGCTCAGATGGTGAGTCAGTACTTGAAAAAACAGGTGACCATGCTCCAGTGAGCACAGCTCTGTAACGTAAAGCCACATGTTCTGATACTTTTGTCTCTGTGAAGTAAAAATAAATATTTTACATGCAGTAATAATTCTCAGAGTACTACTGTTCAATACTGAACAAAAAATTAAAATTAAATGTACAGCATGTTGCATCTTTACTGATAATGCTTAAGTGTGATATTGGGAATTGGGTAGTGTCAGTAGCTAAGATAAGCTTCTTGATAAAGGCATATTCTCTCCTCAGTCCTTGCATGTCACTCCGACAGTCACATTTTTGCATGTGGCATAAGATGACTGAATAAAGCAGAGAAGTCTGAAAAGACTGAAAAGTTGCCAAGCACCAGAAGACACTTGTTTGCAAGAGGTGGAATATTGAATGATTTCTCTGAGTTTGTTTTCATATAAGCTGAAACTTAAATGCCATTTTTAAGTTATCCTCATACAATACTGCCCGTGTTGGTTATTTTTTTTTTTTTTTAATATTCTAATACATAAATATGTTGTATTTGACCTGAAGAAAATGTGAAGAAGTTGACAGTTAGATACACAGAGTCACTTTCAGTGTGGACACACAGCTACAATAAAGCTGTCAATGCTTGTAATTACATGGTTCTATGGTTAAACACTGAATATAATCTACAGGGAAAAATCAAAAGCCACAAGAAACCAGGAATAAAAAAAAACCTAAGGAGTAAAATTAAGCTACAGCTGTCTATATCAGGATGGGTAAAGTGTGTGTCAGTACACTTGCAGCCAAAGTCATGTTTTAAAATTAAATATACTACTTTGAAGTGAAAAGTCAAAAACTAAATTAGAAAATGTTAAAAGTAAATACTGTGAGGTCCAGATCTTGCAGACACTTAGGTGTCATCATAACTCACATGCATAACCTCACTGAATGAAATCATTCACATGTGAAAACAACTACAGGATAAGGAGGTAAGGTGGACACGTTCCAAACATAAGCACTTCTTTTCTTTTTCCATTTTCAAAATCTGGAATCTTGTTTTAGCCAGTGGGAGTACAGGACAAGCTAACACTTTGCAGCTTTCAGAATTTGATAATCTAAAAAACCTTGATTGCAGATACAGATCTCAGAACAAGATGAGCTTAGTGCATTGGCATTTTAGTGTCATTATGGGCCATGTAAATTTCAGGCTACTTTTAACTGTTTAGTAAATTTATATAAACAAGTTGAACATAGAAACAATGGCGAGTTAAACTAACAAAAGGTAAGATCCTTTTAACATAGATTGTCTCAAGACTGTCACGCATAGGAGTATGATCTTGTGTGTTCATACTGTGAAATCATCAAATGTAGCAGTAGGCTTATGATGTATGGCAGAATGTCATCAAAGTGAGTGTATCTTGTTAGCATTACAGTAATGCATCATCACAACAATGAAGTACTGTGAATACATCATGGCAACTTAATTAAAAATCATGGTCACTTCATGAAACACTTTCATAAACATGTTCCAAATAGTGTTATTTGTAATTTGCTCAATGGGTGTTATTGAGGAGAAGTATTTTTTAATTTTTGTTTAATACTATAGAACCTTTTCAGTCCTTTATGCCTTTTGAACCTGTGCTCTGCTCATTTTTGCAAGTAGAGAGCTGCTGGTCGTATCCCAGGACTCTTGTCCTGGAATTAGGTGTGTTGAGTCCTCAGCCACATTACAGCCCAGTTAAAAAAACTGAAATACCCATTTTCTTCAATTCTCCATAGACTTACCAGAGACGACGTCACTCCTTAGTGCTTTCTTTGTACCTTCGTCTTGGTTTCCTTATAGCCTTTTCTTTCAGTATTTCATGCCTTTTAGGAATAGATGTCTGACACCTTTCTGATCTGCACTGCACCTTTTTTCTCCATCTGAGCTGAAAGACCACATCTGGTTTTTCAGTCTCGTGACCTGCACAAATTCATCCACTGTCCCAAAAGGTGTTTTAGTATTTAGTTGATGTGAATGCAATTAATAAACCCTTTTTTCCAGGTACATTCTAGTACTAAAAAGCCCCCGTCGAAACAAAACTTAAAAGCTTTGCCGGGAGTCCCTTTGAAATTCTCACTCCACTTCTAAATTTTGGAATTAACACTCAGCTACAGAATTCATTTTCATTTTTGCCATGGTTTTTTGATGCTTTCCCAGCTATTGATTTTTTTTTTAATCCCTTGTAGATAACACATGAAGATACAGTGCAGTATTCTTATAAATTGTAATCTGAGAAAATCACCAATACTGCAGTGCATCTCTGCTCCAGGAGCTCTGATGATCTAAAATGTCTTATTTAAGACTGACTTATGCATTAACCCTTGTTCTGATTTCTTCAGAGAAGACTTTAAGAGAGCCTCATGTATATATACTGTTTATAGTCCTGTTTGTGTTCAGGGTTCTGAAATTTTCTGTACTATTATGGAGCTGTATGCATAAGAAATAGATGAATATATTGGTTCTGTATTTTTATTTGGTGTAGGTCTTCTGCACTAATTCTTTTTAAGAGCTGGGAAACTGAAAAATCCTGTTAGGAAAATCTTGCATTTATTTCATTAGTCATTATCTCTCATGTTTCTTCTGATTTAAGAGCTGACGAGCTGTAAGGAACTTAATTTAACAGGCCAAACACAGCTAATATTGCGTATAATATCTTAAAAAAAAAAACCAAACCAAACCAAAACAACAACAAAAAACCCAAACACCCCACAATCACAAAAATTTAGACATGTAATGTTTCAGAATTAATAGGGTTTAATTTTAGGTGGATTACATGATGAAGTTCTAAGGTAAATTAATAGTAAACAGTATTAACTGATACATTCATGATATCACTTCCTAGCTTCAGAAAACAATTTGCAGAACAGACGTCTGAAACTTGACTATGAAGAAATCACACCATGCTTAAAAGATGTAACTTTGATTTGGGAAAAAATGTTGAGTACACCTGGAAGGTCAAAGATTAAATTTGATGTGGAAAAAATACACTCTGCTGTTGGGCAAGGTAAGCACAGTTTGTTATTTTGAGTTGTTGAAATGCATGTAAATTGTATTAGAAAAGGAGTAGGGTGACCTCTTAGCCACTCCTTATAACCAGATTCTCACTAGAGCTGTTACTCAGGTTGCTGACTGAACAAGTAAGAATGTTCAGAATCTTTGTGGTTATGTGTGTGCGAGTAACAGTCCCTTTCAGCTGTAGCTGCAATTGTATTACTGGGGTTACAGTACTCGGTATTCATTTTTGAATGACATTTGTCCTTACAGCAGACTCATACAGTACCTCAATGAATTACAATTGTTGCAATCTGATTTTATAAATTAAAAGTTATAATTAAAGAAAAAAGCCTGGATAATGCCAAAGAAATGACTGTGTAAATAACTGAAGAAACTGTCTGCACTATTATCTGGAAATTCTCTGTTCCAGCCCGGGTAGTGTGTGTGTATGCAAACAGTATACAGGGATATCTCTGTAGAACTGCCTTTTTTCTGAGTTCAACAACGCATTGTACCTGCAAACACCACTTACAGCCTTCCGCACAACGGCAGGGCTGAGCAACCAGCCCCTCTCTCCACTGCGTCAAAAATAATATAACCTAAGGATGTTTTTTAAATGTTCTAAGAAACTGGGTTATTACTCAATGTTACTTGTGGCATGGTTGGACCCAAAGCCTTATGCTGAGTGCTGTATGTAGCTGATGGTGAAGATGGCTACTCCAAGGAGCTTTTTATAGTTCTATACAAAGCTTTCCAGTGTGTAAAGGAAGCGTCAAGAATTCTCCACTAGCAAAGTTTAATATTTTAAATATTGCACCTGCCTGTATGCAATTATTCAAGCAAGTTAAACCAAATTGTCCGTTTAAGATGACTAGGTAAGTCCAGATTTCTAACAATAGCAAATACCCAAAGCACAAATCTCTGCAGATTAAGGAGAGCTCATTATCACAGGTTTCTTTCCATTCGTGTAGGTAAAGGGCTCTGTCCAGTCAATATTTAAGCATGAGAAAAACTTGGTTTCTGTTGATAGTCCAGTGATGCTGGCCTGTGTTAGAGTTCAAAATAAAACTTAAAAAACTTGGAGTGATGGAAAAGAAGTAAATAAATAAATAAAACCCTGCTTAGTGGATTGCTAATAAGCACATACAAGTTGCCAGTAGATGGGGAAATTATCCCTAGCTCTTGATGCTATTATTATGCTCTGCTCTCTAGAGCCCAGTTGTGTCATAGTTCTTAGTGTGAAGTGATGTCAAATTTCACACATACACAGAAATGCAAAATGCATTTAAATTGAGTTAGCAAGTTCTAATTTAGACTAAAACCATTGAAAATAACTTGAGTAAGCAAAGCAAACAGGTAAGAAATGCAGGTTTCAGTAAGCATGGAGCTTAGATTAGGATAACAAAAATATATTGTTGACCTATAATGTACACTGTAGTAGATGTTTAAATATAGTGCATCTTTCATTTAGGAAGTAGTAAACTAAATACTTTATTTTACATGTATGATGCAGCATACAGAGATAAACTTAATATCGGACTACTTCCTTAAAGGGAATTTTAATTCATTTGTAATTTTGCAGCTGTAAATGTGCACTATTAAGCCAGTTCTACCTGATGTGACACATTCAACCTCACTGAAGCTAATGGGATTTTAGATGTGTATCTGAAGAGAACCTGTCTCGTTCAGTGTCTGAAACAGCACTTTCTCTCACTGTTTCATGTTGGAGACTTTTTGATAATTGGTTTAAGTTCCCTAAAGTAATTTACAGAAACATTCTCTAAATACACTTGTGATGTGGATTCAAATATTATACGTTTCTACTCGCATTTCATTTTCAAGCAATTGCCTCTGGATTATGATAGTGTAGTAAAAATAAGTATTGCAGAGATAAATTCATATCCTTTTGTGCTTATATGACAGAAGGCAGTGATATGTTTTGTTATTTTTCCGTTTAAGTTGTATGCTTGAGTTAATTTTGATTTCTCCTATTGTTGTTGTCATCTATATGTTACATATGTATCAAAAGAAAAAAACAGTCCAAAAAACCTTAAGCCATAAATTACTTCAAACTAATATCTGGCTCCAGTACATCATGGATTAGACAGAATACTTTCCCAAAGAACAGTGTATTGATTTCTTGTGTATATGATTTAATAGTGTCAGTCTTGTGCTGAATAAAGTATGCACGTAACAATAACCTTTCTGTTACTTTCAGTGCTTTGCATATAAATACAACTGAAGGCTACCATTACCTATGTGAAATAGTTCAGTAGCATCATCCCTTTTTATAGAGAAAGAAATTCAAGCTTTAAAACATTTTTGCATGTACCATTCATTCAGCAAACCAGTAGCAAAACTAGAAATACAATACTTGCTTTCTGATTATCTGCCTTCTGTTGTAGTCTCTAGATCACATCTCATTTGTAGTTGTTTATACTTTTGGTACGTGTGCATCCTGCCTTCCTAAAACTTACTCCTAACAACAGTATCAGTGCTACATTAGTGAAAAATGTTAAGTAGTTCTATTGCAGTGCTTTATTGTGTACTTTACATGGAAAAATGGGAGATAAACATAAAACTTTTCAGAGACAAGTACTGCGATTTTTGCTCCCTCTTCTAGTACTTCTCAGACTTGATGTAAGCAGTAACCTTAGACTTAGGCAGCTCACCCTGTTTCTACCTTAAATCTCTCCTGTTAAGATGCTGATCTCTTTTATTGGTTGAGGAAGTGTAAGCACTGTAGTTTGATCTGCTTTTACGGTCTGCTGGAGATAGCACGTATGGATCTAGCAGATAGGGATCTGCTTGCATATCTAGCAGATATGGATCTTCCGTTCCTCAATCCTGTTAGCTCAACTATAGCTGAACCCTCAGTATGAGTACAAATTACTGTTTTAATGACTTTCTTCACTCAGGAGTACCACGTCACCACCGTGGGGAGATCTGGAAGTTTCTAGCAGAGCAGTACCATCTCAAACATCAGTTTCCAAGTAAACAGCAACCAAAGGACACACCTTATAAAGAACTCCTAAAACAACTAACTTCCCAGCAACATGCAATACTTATTGACCTAGGTAAGTACAGTAGTGGTCTGAAATTAAAATAAGGGTTTTGTGATCTCTGGAAGAGAATTAAATAAAAGAAGATAACACACAAAAAGCCTCTCACTATTTAATAATAGGTTGTTGGTAAGAACTGCTTTTAATCTGGTATAAGGGGGAACTATTACTTGACACTATTAGGAAAATGCAAAATCTGCATTTCAAGCACAGAGATCCTTTGCAACATGTGGTAATAAGAGGTCGCTAGATGTAACTGTAATGTATCTGTATTTCAGATATTGACAGTGAGCTCCACCGGCCCATGGAATACAAATTGTCAAGAAAGGAAGTCATTATTTAAGTACAGATTTGAATCATGTGCTATTCATTCCTGATATCCAGTGTTTGCTGTCTCTGTTAAACACTTTTACTTGAAATGATGCAGAAGTTTTGCTTTTTGCTTTTTTTTCTTTTTTTAATGGGTAGTTGATAGCAGTTGGTATTTTTACTCGTATTAAAACAATTATGAAAGAAGCTCTTTTTAATAATTTTTTTAAAAGGCTCTTTTTAAGGCAGGTTATTCACACTGCCTAATTTTAAGCAGTAGCTGGCTCCTGATTTAGGGACAGTGAATTGGTCTGTGGAGGCACATATACTATAGTACATTGAATTTAGTAGGGAGGGATTAGGAACAAAGGCTCTTAAATTTGAAGTGACTGGTAGGTGGGCTTCAGGCAGGCTTTTGGTCTTCTTGAATAGAGTTTTCCATTTTCCCTCACATTTATTGTTCAAAGCTGAAAAAGTTTTTTCTAGTATTAGAAGGAAACATGAGAAAGGAAATCTAAATGGAATTAAATGATTGTTTTATGGTAGGAGCAGAAGAGGCTGCTCCAGATAATTGTGAAAGAGCAGTCTTCATATACCTCAAAACAATTATGCCATTCTTAACCATTCCTTTTACTTCTCCTGGTCCTCTTCCTTTATCACTTTTAGTTCCCTTGTGTGAGATTGTCTTTCGTTGGTTGACTCTTGCCACTGCTAGACTAAGACGATAACAAAACCCAGGCACATTTAATAAGACCAAAAGTCAGTATGCTTTGTAAGGGGTGGATCAGTATTAAACATTGTTACTGTCTCTGGTTGCTGCTGCTGCCAGATGGTTTTGTTAAGGTCTGTGTCAGTACCAGCGACCTCTCCATCTCAGAAACTCCCGCAAGTCAGCCAGTTGTTTCATAGACCTCACAGAGGTCCTTTTTGGCATCCTCTCTGTCTTCCCTCATGAAGGCTGTTCCCTTTTCTCTCCAGTCCTGCCCCCAAGCAGCGCATGGCTGCTCCTCAGCTGGGTTAAGTATTCTGTGGAATCTGTTGCAGTCATTAAAGCCTTTCTAACATGACAGTAATTATTCAAATGTATGTGATCATTGAGTCAGATGTTCACATGTCTAACCTTTACCCTTGCAAAAGTATTTGTGTTTGAATGTAAGCCATCTGATGCAAGTTTATAACACCTCACTGGTATATGGCTGAACTGTAAGTTTTTACAGATAATCTATGATTATCCTCATGAATATGCAGTTGTGGATATTTTTTAAGATATTGTTTTCTCCTCTCTTCAATATTTTAATTCAGTTTATTGTCTGAGAAACCAGGACCTGGTGTTTTTCCAAGAGGATCCCAGCTCTTGTGTGTGGGATAATCCCACACTGAACTCAGTGTTCATTATGCTCTTTCCTAATAAAGGAAAAAATTAATAATGTCTTCCAGAGCATGATAGAACTTACAACAGGCTTGTGTTGTGGGGTTTGTGGTTTGGGTCTGAGGAGTTGTGTGGCGCAGTTTAAGAGGTCTATAATCACTAAGTTTGATTAAATGAATTTACCGTGGAAAACTCCATCAGGGGAAGTTATGCACTGCAAGTAACCAAATGTCGTGTGATAGAATGATAAAAATCTATGGGAAAATCTGTACTTGGTTTGATCTGAATGATTAATACTTATTATATTATTTTCACTTACATCTTTTCTGTAAAGAAGTAGTATAGAGTTGTCCCATCATACTTCTCTTTATAACTACTCAAACAGTATTTGAGTATTTTTCATTGCAAATGAAAGTCTATACTCCCTTTATTCCTGATGGAAGAATTGCCTGATGAGGGATCACCTATACCCAGAGCTGTCCAGGGGCACCTATTTCTTAATAGCTCAATGTGCAGACTATCTTCCACAGATGCTGAACTGTGAGAAGATTTGTCAAGTTTAAATGGTGACCTAAGCTGTATATGGTAAATATTTTCTCCGTTTTTGCAACACTTGGCAAAGTGAGTCAAAATATCAAGGCAGTGCATAGAAAACAAGAATCTGGCAGAACAGCCATGTTTCTGCGGAAACTGGCATGAGCTGAGGTGGGGAGGGTGATGGTGGATGCCACCTTCACTTTCCCCTACTTGACTGGCCTGCCAGGTTTCGACTTGGCACTGGGGAAAGTAACACTCCAAGGAGCCTGAATGCCAGCTGGGAATAGGCAGTTGCAATGTAGGTAAATTGTTTCCCTCCAGAATTTGTCACACCAATTCTAGAAATTCGCCTGGATCGCACAGTGCCAGAAGCAGTCTTTTGTTTTTGAGAGAGACATTTATGTGCAACCAGCGATTATTCACTAGCAAGTACCTATCTGTCAAGCCAGCATACCTGGTATTGATACACCTGGCAATGAAGGTTGGGATTCTGTCACACTGAAGTGCCTCAGCAAGGGGTGGATAGTTTTGTGCTGGGTTTGAACACCTTCAGCAGAGGGGAGAGGGGTGGGACAATTCCTGGACAGCAGGGAGCACAGTCTGAGTTTGGTTGGCTCACACAGCAGATTGGGGCTTGCTAGCTCAGCAAGCTGTTCATATTTTCTGCCTGGTTTGGCACACAAGTACTTTCTCATCTTAGCCGTGTGCTCTGCTTGTAGGAACAAATGACTGCATGTGTTGGCAAATTGGTAACTTCATGGTGGTTTTCATGCAAAGTGTTGTTTTTGCCAGGGAGCTATTTGCTAGGCCGTTAGCTGAGGGAAGGATTGGGCCCTATTATTTCAGTAAGATGAAACTAGGAAGCTGAAGACTTCCTAGTTTCATAATGATTCACATGGAAATAGGGTAGTACTGCACAGTAACAGACAGCATAACTGGACAGGCAGCTAGAAGGAATTTGCATGTTCTGACTTGCGTTCCTTCAGGCTATCAGAAGTGTTTTCTCTTAAATCTTTAAGAATCCTTCTGAAAGTATGCACTTCTCCCTTGAGAGAAAAACCTATGTTCTTGCAACATGTGGGTATAATATTTAAAAAAGCTTTCCCAAATTAAGCTAAAGAGATCTTGCTAACACAGTATGCGCCAAAGCCGTAATAGTATTGCTTGCACTTAGTTGAATCAATGCATCTTCAGCTGTAAATAGTGCTTCCTGAGAGTGGGGACAGCAGTGTGCATCTGGATGCAGAGGTAAGGTACAGCAGCCGCTTTCCTGGCCCAGTTTACGTGTCACAGTGCTGTTTCATTATGTGGACAAGAACAAGGCCACAATTCCCTGAAGGCTTTTTTTATGTATTTCCTTTTGTGGCCCCACCTATACAACCACTGCAGCACTGGGGATTTCAGGTCCTGAACACCAAAGTCATGTTCAGTAAATGATTTCTTCTCTCAATAAGGTAGGGTAAACTGACTTCCAGATACTATCAGTGTAGGAAACCACTGTACTCATCACTGAGTGTTTGCTGAACACAGTAGAAAATTGTGTTTTATTACATTGCAAAAATAAAGCAGTAGGTACTTACTTTCTCATTCTGGCACTCTTGAGGTATCACAATTCATTTTGAGTCTCTTTTCAGCAGGGCCAGGGGTTGTTTGCTCCTAAGTAAAAGCTAAAATTCCTAGTTAAGTCATCACCAGGGCACTCAAACAAATCAGCTTGTGAGTTTAGCAGTTCTGCTCCTCCTCCATTTACTGTTTTTTAGAACTTCTTTGCATTTTTATTCTTGCTTAGCTTGTAACTTTTCTTCACGACTTACATGAAAGGAGCCTTGCTGCATGAGTGAGGCAGTACAGGTCTGCCTTTAGACCGTGCTGTAATAACTTGTCATTCAGGCAGAGGATTCCTTTGAAAAGGAACACAAGCTCCTTCTCATTTGGAAGCTAGAAATATTTCTTCTGTAATGTTCAGCTCTGTGACAGCCTGGCCAGGGGAGACCTGCTCAGGAACTGAATGCCAGTATCCCATGATGCAGCAGCTACCAGATGGTAGAAGGACTCTGCCCCAGGCTTTGTCTTCTTGAAACAGGAGCTCTGATATTATCTGGCAGCACAGCAGCATTCCAGGAGCTAAAGGGTGGGGTGGTATTTAACAAGTGGGCAACTGAAAAACAAGCTCCACTTAATACTAGAACAAAAGAAGTATTCAAATTTCTTCTCCGTGTAGGTATTTCACAGGGGAAATCTGATCAGGGGGAGGGGTTTTTTTTTCCTAGAAATGAAAATATTCCCTTTTGGAAAAGTTTTGGAATAAAATATGTAAAAGTGAAGCCTTTAATGTCTCTCTTCACAGAATCACAGAGTGGTTGAGGTTGGAAGGGAGCTCTTGAGATCATCTAGTCTAACCCCCCTGCTCAAAGCAGGGTCACCTAAAGCAGGTTGCCCAGGACCTGCTCAGGTTTTGAATATGTCCATAGATGGAGACTCCGCAACCTCTCTGGGCAGCCTGTGCTGGTGTCTAGCCACCCTTAACAATAAAAAAGATTTTTTCTTATATTAGCTGGAATTTCCTGTATTTCAGTTTGTGCCCACTGCCTCTTGTCCTGTTAGTGGGCACTACTGAGAATAGCCTGCCTCCCTCTTCTTCATCCCCTCCCATGAGGTATTTATACACACTGATGAGATCACCCCTGAGCCTTCTAATCTCCAGGCTGAATGGTCCCAGCTCTCTCAGCCTTTCCCCATTTGAGGGATGCTCCAGTCCCTTCATCGTCCTCACTGCCCTTCACTGGACTCTCTCCAGTAAGTTCATATCTTTCTTGTACTGGGGAGCCCAGCACTAGGGACCGGACTCCAGGTGTGGCCTCACCTGTGCTGAGTAGAGGGGAAGGATTACCTCCCTTGACCTGCTGGCAATATTCCTCCTAATGCAGCCCAGGATACCATTAGCCTTCTTTGCTTCAAGGGCACATTGCTGGCTCGTGTTCAACTTAGCAACCACAAGGACCCCCAGATCCTTTTCTGCAAAGCTGCTTTCCAGCTGGGTGGCCCCCAGCATGTACTGGTGCCTGGGGTTGTTCCTCCCCAGGTGCAGGATTTTGCACTTTCCTTTGGTTGAACTTCATGAAGTTCCTGTCAGCCCATTTCTCCAGCCTGTTGAGGACTCTTTGGATGGCAGCACAGCCCTCTGGTGTATCTGCCACTCCTCCCAGTTTTGTATCATCTGCTAACTTGCTGAAGGTAGGCTCTGCCCCATTGTCCAGGTCATTAGTGACCCTCCCTAATTAGGGATCAGCTAGAACAAAGGCTACAAGCACCCTGTCATCAAGGGCTGCTGACAAGGGTTGCTTAGAAGCTGCCAGAGCTACCTTTACCACAGCTTCAGCCTTACCTCCCAGCAGCGGGACCCTCAGGTTCCCAGGAGTCCCCTGGCGATCCTGGACAAAGTATCCAGATGCTCAAGAGCTCAAAGAAGCAAAGCCCAGGAACTGCTGCACAAAGTGCTGTGTCTGCTGGCTGCTTCTGTTAGCTATGCTATATGTATATAGCATATATCATAGCACATATGATATGCTAGACACAGCTACACAATTCTTGATATTGTAAGGGCTGTAGAAAAAAAAAGACGAATTGAGTTTTTACTCACTGAGTAAATATTGTGGGTCAAACTGATTGTGTAAGTTACGTAGTTGGATTGGTTTGGTTTAAGGACATGCGGGTCCCAGCTCTGTATGAATGTTACAGGTAAGCCATTCTGGGGTGGAATTCATCATCTTGTTCTAGAACTGAAGGACTGAAAATGGCTCAGTTGTGCTCCTACTGCTCTACAGTTAGTATAGTTTACCTTAGGCTGGGATTTAAAGAGATGTGGGGAATAGATCCAAAGCCCATTGCTACCAAGAGAAAGTTTTGGTCTGACAACCAGCTCCCACTTCCCAAGCACTTGCCTCTTGTGCTGGTGCTCATGGGATGCCTCCTGGAGCTGACACAGCTGAGCAACAGGGCAGAACAACTAACCCTGTGTAAAAGGGGACTTTTCTGCCAGGTTAGTGAACTGGATCAGCTCATGGAAGAATCGGAGCTTCATCCTGCAGGAATGGAGGAAGGACCCATAAGATTGGGAGGGAACAAGGCAAGGAGGGGGGCGACAAGAGACACATTTGCTGGAAAAAAAGACGAGAGAAAAGGAAGGGGCCCCAATCCAGAGCGCTCAGATGTTCTAAATCTGTGCCTGGATCCTAATAGTTTTCTAAAAGCTAACACTTTTTAATCAAGAAAAGAGGACTGGGTGACTCGTTGAGCCACTGAATCGAGTCTCCCACTGTTACAGGCAACCATCCCCTATAAGCCTTTTAACAAACTGATCAAGGGCCAGTCTTAAGAACCAGTTACTCAGCTGTTCCAAACAAGAGACTGTCCCCATCCCCCTGACAATTTCTAAATTAATTTTGCAAACTACTGTAACAAAACAGTAGTAGCATATGAGTCAATTGTTTTATGTTGTTAACTTTCTTATGGTTGACTCAGAATCTACCTTTCAAAAGAATCTACCTTTTTGAAAGACTGTTTAATTTGATAACATGGCACGGGTTTTTTTGTTTGTTTATTTTTTAGTTTAAGTCGCTAACTTCAGCTATTTTCACAGGGCGGACCTTTCCAACACATCCATACTTCTCAGCCCAGCTGGGAGCTGGGCAGCTGTCACTCTACAATATTTTGAAGGCCTATTCACTTCTGGACCAGGAAGTAGGATATTGCCAGGGCCTTAGTTTTGTAGCAGGAGTTTTACTACTTCATATGAGTGAAGAAGATGCTTTTAAAATGCTAAAGTTTCTCATGTTTGACATGGGCCTGAGAAAACAATATCGTCCTGACATGACAATTTTACAGGTATGATTTCAATTCTTATAATCAACAGGTATGATTTCAATTCTTATAATCAACATTAAATCACAGTAATGCGCTATAGATAGCATTGTCAAAATCTGGACTTGAACTTAAATTCAGTTCTCAAAAATGGGGAAGGATAATCTGGGAAAATAATACGTCGTCTTAAATGCACTTGTTTCGAATAAGAAGACTACCAGGGAAACTATGAAAACCGTAAATAAGAAGAATTCTGTTACATGTTGTATGAGGTTCAAATGACCCTGCAAATGAACCTGTCGTAGGCTCAGAGGTGACCCATCCTGGGTCTTTTAGGTGGCTTCTGAGTATTTCTTTTCTTCACACAATTCCGTCCAAACATCAATTGACAAATATCTTTCACTGTTTCTAATAAGGGTGTGAAGCATGGACTTTGCTACTATGAGTGTTAAAACATGTTTATCTTTAGGCTCTTTGTTCTTATTCCATGCAGATCCAGATGTATCAACTCTCTCGACTTCTTCATGACTACCATCGAGATCTCTATAACCACCTAGAGGAACATGAGATTGGTCCCAGCCTCTATGCTGCTCCCTGGTTTCTCACCATGTTTGCCTCCCAGTTTCCCCTCGGATTTGTAGCCAGAGTGTTTGGTAATTCTTCATAAAACTTCTATCTGTTCTTTTTGAAGTCTTATATTTGGAATCCTGATACTAGGAACAGCACTATTATCCAACCTGTTTCAGACACCCAGGAGAAATATTTTACTTACTATTGATGAAGTAACATTGAAGAAGAACAACAACAGAGGTCATCTTATGGGGCATGTAGTATTTACAGTGAAACGGGAAGAGAGAGGAGGAAAGCATATGACAGTCCCAAACTGTCCATACATTGTTATCTTTTTCCACCCTGTAACCACTTGTAGAGAGGATGTAAAAATTTGATGCCATGAAGGCGTGGTGTTATGACTATGGCACTTCAATTAGTTAGTTTCAAGCTGAAAAGAGATGTAACAAAGGCATCATCTGAGAAATATATCCATTTACTCCATTATCATCGTGTCCAACAGTGTCAGTAGAAAATTATTTTGAGGGTTATGTTTTTAAAATACGCAGAGATGGCCTTTGCAGTTTAATCATGGATTTCCTCTGCAGAAGCATAGGGCTTTTAAACTAGTATTTCTTATCCTTACAATTTTAGCCTGACTGATAATCTCACTTTCCAAAAATGTTTGGAAGAATATGGGGGTTTAGGCTCTAAAGTCACTTCTGTTACCTGTTTTTAGAACATATAGAAGTAAAGTTATATTTCTTAATTAAATTGCAATTAAGAATTTACCTTGATGCTATCTTATGGATGTATATTTCATAGATTTATTGTTTGGTATTTGAGAAGATGCTTTATCTCCTTTTCAGTTTGTTGGTGTTTTTTTTTTTCATTATGTGGTACTGGATCGTCCATGATGAGCAGGGTGGATTTGGAGCTTCCCCCCCGATTCCTCTCTTCTAATGAGAAGCTATTTTCATTTTCCTTAGTCAGTCTCACTTAAGAGATGTAATGAAGCAATTATTTATTAGGATATTAATATTGACAGTTGACAGAACCAAAATGAATTCTGTCCTGTTTCTGCTTAAGGACATGCCAAAAGTAGTGCTAGAAGAAGTCACAGTGAAAAGGATGGTGTATAGCTAAGTAGAACTACATGTCCTGTGATTAGCATCTTAACTCCAGGAAAAACAGCATTTTTTTTTTCTTTCCAGGAACAGTTCAAAGTAGGCTAATATACATTGACAAGTATCTAACTGACAGTAATAATCTGTAGGAATTAAATGAAGTGCTGTATGCAAGTATCACGTACTGAGTTTATAATCAGTTCATCTTTCAATTATTCTTAATCATTCATAGTATTGTACATAATAAGAAGAGTCTTTGAATTGGACAATTGACTGCAGTGAGGGTATTAAAGTGCCTTATGTATCCAGTATATTTGGATTTCTGCCTTAATACATGGATTAGTATTTTATCTGTCACTGGAGGATTGTAGGGCTTTAGAAAGCAAAGATTTTACATTAGAATAGAAGGCATAGATACATGATCTTCACAGGACTGATTTTAGGTGAAGAACAGAAAAGCATGTGTGACTGAAACTGTCATCTCTTAAAAATCTCTGATGTTTTTTAGAGAGAAAGTCCAGCATGACCAACACTTGCAGTTTTTAATGTTTCAAAGTATTTAGTAATTTCCCCTAAAACAGTGTTTAGTGGAACTATAAGTCAAGAACATTGGACATTCTTTTACATTAGAAAGTAAAATCTCATCTTCACCCGTGCTGAAGACTCTGAAACACAACTATAAACCTAAAAAAGGCTAGAGCTGTCACTTTGCTAGTGGCTGTCATTAGCAGCCTGGCAAGTTAGGATCCAAGCAGTTCTGACCCATGTGTTCACACACTTTTGCAGAACATACGTACATTTTCATTGCTCACGTATTAGAACCCTTGGGATGAAAGAATGTTGCCGTTTAATGTTGAAGTAACTCATCTATGGGTTACTAAGACTGTAAGATTGCACTGCCGTTTTCTAACATGGTGTCTCTGAACCCTTGATATTTGAAGCCCCACTGCTATCTAATAATATAATTGTTGCAGACCACTTCCTTTAGGTTTCCATAGAGCGTACTTTTTGCAAGCATCTTACAAGCAATATGTAAAAGAAGTGGGCTAGAAAGAGGTTAACCCAAAGACTGTTTTATGAGTCAAATAGCAAAACAACTTTTAACTTTTTAGTTATCTGTCTGAACTTTCAACACTTCTCCTGAGCAGGATCTAATGAAAGTACAGCATTAACAAAGATGTGTTCTTAAATACCCCTATTTACTTATTAATGGAGCAGACTTGGTAGAATAGTGCTTATTTTGTTTCAAGATTGTAGATAAAACTTGATTTTTTTTAATCCTGTAGACTGCCAGTCATGCTGACATTAATTTGGGTACCTTCACTGTACTGTCGTTGGCTGGCAGCCCACTTAACGGGAAGCGTGGGGAGTGGATAACAAACAGGTCTTTGTTAAGTACTTGCTATTTTAAATGAGAGAGGGATTTCAGCCGTATATTACCAGCTCAGCTCATACAAATATTCATTAACAATTTATAGGTCATCTTGAGTTAATCTACGTGTCTTTATGGGGTAGGTGCTGAATCATAAATATGCATAATTTTCAGCTCTGTTTTTTTCACTTTGTGTTTCCTAGCTGTTCTTCAGCATTCCCTGTCCTAATACAGAGCTTTCCCTACAAAGCATTTTCCCATAGTTTTCAGTTTCAATAGAGACTTGAGGCAGATGCTTGCTCTGTTACCACTTTCAATCATTCCTGCCTTTGGATTTCACATTGAATCAGAGTTGAAAAATTTTACACCACCTTTAGGACAAATGGCGGCAAAGTGCAAGATTTATGGTTAGTTATTACTTGTGCTTTTCTTTCTCAGAGGGAAAGAGAGAGAAGTGAAATGAGTTATGGCTTCAACATTACAGGCAAAAGAACGCAAGGGGGAATTTCATTCTGATACAAATTTGGAAAGAGGGGTTGCCTTTACTAAGAAAGGCAGTTAGACAGTATTTTCATATATCGTTTACTACATCAGAGATACCGGCGTTTGCTAGTAGCTTTTTCCCTTACTGCGTGGTGGGGTTTTTTTTGTTTTTTTTTTATTCTTCTTTCTTTTTTTTATAGATACTATTTATTTGGTGTCATTGCGCTACCTCATAAGTGATTATGACTTCATTCACAGCTTCAAATACAAAGAACAAGAGAGAAGCCCTTTAAAAATAAAAACGTATTTAGGAAATATGGAATAAAACCACAGTATCTTCTCTTCCACCTCCATCAGTATTGTTACATATATTAGATGCTTTTGCCTGTAGCGAGTCCCTCAATAAAACCAGGAGCAGATTGGGAGTTACAGTAGCAGGAAAGTCAAATGCAGGCTAATGCTGTTTATGCTGTAGACAGATAGGTTTGTGAAGATGGGTTTCTTGTCTGATGCTTTCATTGCAGTCTTCTGTTTCTTTCCTCTGTAAAGACATAGGCAATTTGTAAAGGAAAAGAAAAGAAAGGAAGTTGCATTGAAAGGTCACTATATACTGTGGTTTCAGTGTGCTTGAATGTTTGCCATGTGTTGTCATTGCGGGACCACCTGCAATATTAATGCTTAAGCTGTATTACTAAGATTTCAGGGTACTTATTAATGTAGTTATTAGAATATTAACATAAGTGGTTGAGACACATACTAAAAATAAGCACATGCACATGAAACTTGAGGCTGCTGGAAAGTGCGCCTTTAGCCTCGTGCTCGATGTTGTATTAACTGAGATTTTGTAGCTTTCTCTACCAGATGAGAAAAGAACAGAACTTCAGATCTTCAGTTATGTCTTCAGGTGTAGTTTTTGCCTGTTGTATTAGGATTTTTAAATGGCATTGGGATTAGAATTCTATTCAAATTCAGATTCCCATGAACATCTTGAAAGAAAAAAGCCCACAAAACTTATATGCGCAAAAAGTGGCAACATTGACAAACTTGACTACCTGGTTTATTATGTACTTAGCTTAAACTTGAATTGGATTTTTTTTGATGAAAACTCACTAAACGAATAATTGATTGTTTTAGTCAAGCGTGCTATTCACAGTAATAATCTTGATCCTACAAAACTTCTAAGCTGTAGCTACAGTATCAAAAGCACATGTCTGGAACAGTATATCTGGCCTCCAGATCACTCCTATGAGAAGCTGTTGTCCTTGGACATTTTACTGTTTTAATATTCTTGTCAAAAGATGTGCTTGCTTGATGTACTCTGTTTTTTCTTTGTTTTCACAGATATGCTCTTTCTTCAAGGATCAGAGGCTATATTTAAAGTGGCTTTAAGTCTTTTAGGAAGCCACAAGCCCTTGATTCTGCAGCATGAGAACCTAGAAACTATTGTTGATTTTATTAAAAGCACTCTCCCCAACTTGGGTTTGGTACAGATGGAAAAGACCATTAGTCAGGTAAGAAATAATCTGAACATATGAGTGGTATGCAAAGGAATGCTCTTTTTAACAAGTTCTTGACAGGAAAACCACAACAATGTATTGTGTTACTTCAAGCTGAGAATTCTGTTATTGTAGTTCTGAAGATGTTGGAAGCATCTGACTTGTATAGCACCTCTGTATTCATACATCTGCATGTTGGTTATGGTCACTTTATGAAGCCTTTAATGAAAATGAGTTTACTTTTTTTCTTTTCCGAAGTGTGCAACACTTCGTTACTGGCAGCAATATTACAGCCCATATGCAGTGTATTCCACAATAAAAGCAGCAAGGTGGGCTAAAAGCCTTCTGAGTTTTCCTGTCTCCAAAGAATCTTGCTCTCCCAGTCTCATTTCAGAAGCAAAAATTGACTTACAAGAGCCTCGCAAATGTTGACCTTACTTAATGAAATTAGAAGCCTCCCTACGTTGACTTTGTCTACACAGGCTTTTATGGTGGTGGTTCAGTATGTTACAACAGTGCCTTTGTATTTCTGCCAGGAGTACGTGGGGCAGCACAGTCTCTTGCAGTGAGCAGTGACTTTAGACAGCAAAAACTGGGAATCCTTGATATACTTTTTTTAAATGGCAGACAAGGAAACTGGTGCAGTATTGGTAAGCTAGCAGAAGGCTCCAGATGATACCTATGGAATTTGAAAAAATCACAAATTATTGCAGTTCAGGCTTGCCTGTTTAGAAGCCCTAACTATTACACTTGACATCTAATTTGCAGCAGGCAAATAGAAGATGGGTTTTAGCCTGTTTTTCTGAAGGCCTTTTGTGGTCCAAAACATGGGGGGTGTACTGTGCAGAACTGCAAATGGCTGCCACTCACCCAGGGCTGCAGGTGATCTGCAAAGCTTGTGGCTTGATAAAGAAAGCAGGCAGCAGCGCAGTACACTGCAGGATGCTTGTGAGGGGCTCCCTTCTGATCCCTGGCAGCAAAACTTCCAGGGGACATGCGCTCGAATTAGGATCAGAAAAATTGCTTCTGGTGCTTACTATCAAAAGAAGGAGGGGAGAACTAGAAGCCTGTGCGAGGGGAAGGAAAGCAAACGATTTCTAGGGGGCAAAGGGCTTCATATGTTATCTGTCAGGCTGAAAGCCTGGAGTGCACAGCGCTGCAGAGACTTGCAGTGCTTAGGCGACCTGCAGAAAACCATTGGGTTTGAGCAGAAGGAGGGAGAGATACTCTGTTTAGGCAGCTCTGACTGCTCTAAACTTAAAGTGGGCAGGTAGACGTGAGTTGAAGGGAGAGCAGTTCCCCCACTTTGATCAGGGCTGCCTTTGAAGAGAGCAGCTGTTTGACCCGCCCTGCAGTCCATACACAGCTCCTGGACTAATCCCCATCCTCCTCACACCCTCTGCAGCATGGCCTTTGGTTTACATGCCCTAACGTGCCTTCAGTTAGCTAGTTTTCAAGTCAAGCTTTTGATTTGCCTCATGTTTCCCCCCCTTTCAGATTTGATACTCTAGGTATGACAGCAGGGATTTCCCTCCCTTCTCAAGAGCACAGAGGCTAGAAGTGGCAGAGGCCATGAGAGGAACTAGCATTCTCCCCTGCTGAATTGCACTGTTTGTTTTATTGAAATTTCAAGTGTGTGTTCTCCAGAGATGCTCAGATCTACAGAAAATTAAAGCTCTGTATGTGTAACCAAACTCAAATTAAAACTGTATTTCAGCCTTCTGTACTTAGATGCTCAGCATGTGTGTTTCTGCTGCTATACAACTATGAGAGAATTTTTAATAGCATATATAACAGGTGTCAGAAACATTTCATAAACTGATGTTTAACTATAACCAACAGTTAAAGTTTTGTAGACAAAGCAGATAAATAAAATAGGAAATAATTCTTGTTATTTCAACAGGTATTTAAGATAGGATTTGATATTTGACTCATTTCCGAAAGGAATAAAGTCCAAGAGGTTTAAAAATAAAGAATAACCCTTGAACTTCTATTCTTGGGCTATTTTCCAGGTGTATTTTTAAATCAACTTTTGTTTCTACTATGTTCTGTGATTGGCATACTTGTCCTTTTAATTTACCGCCTTCTTCACTGCTTTCAGAGGAGATAACGAGCTCAGGGACATTAAAGACATATTTCCTGAATAATTTGAAGGCAGGTGTTTGCCAAAACTTGGAAAAAGGAAAATACAATAGCAGTTTTTTCCTTTGGGTCACTCTGTGCATCTCAATTTATTTATCTGGTTTTACAATAAAAGGTTTTCTTAATATTCATGTAAAAGACTGAGCACTCATTTCCATTAAGTGTATTAGTGTAAGGATAGCTTATTTCATTTTCTTTCAGTCTGTAGTAGTACCATAGAATCATAAATAAATCTAGCAATGTTTACTATTTTTCATTTAAAGGTTTCATTCTACTTAGCCTTACAATTGTATGTGTGGCACATGGACTTGGACCACACTTTTCTAAAGTGACGTCTAATTCCGAGTATGTCTAGGAGGGTTTATGCCAAACTGAGATGTATTACTTGAAATCTAAAAAGGGGAATACCCTACAAAGTCTACACTTCTTGAAAACTTTAGTGTAAGTTATTTTGCTGAAGTCAGGCAGCAAATCAGTAGCAAAGTTTTAAAGTAGATCCAATGCCAATGTATTGCACTTTACTGCCTCAATCTTGCAATTTCCAGAGTAGAAAATGTGAATGCCAAAAATTAAGTCCTTTTTTGTATGCAAAAAATATCTGAGTCTAGATCCATAGATTTTAAAGCATTGAATCAGCTATGTTTTTGATCTGCACAGCACCTAACCATTTTTTTTATATACAACAGGTGTTTGAAATGGATATTGCCAAGCAGTTGCAAGCATATGAAGTTGAATACCACGTGCTTCAGGATGAACTTATAGATTCATCTTTAAATGACAATCAGAGACTGGATAAATTAGAAAAGGCAAACAGTAGCTTGCGCAAACAAAACTTTGATCTCCTGGAAGAGCTGCAGGTACAATTTATATTTCAGATTTAATTAACATTCTAATTTATCCACCTTTTCAGAAGAGACCATCCTACACCAAGGCACAGGAGAGACTGGTGTTTGGTCTAGTGACTTTAAAGCATAGCCACTTGCAATTTTGTTTAGTTTAGCCTTTAAAGTTTAAATGCAGAAGAAATTCTGAGAGGGGGGTGGATAGAGCATATGCTTGCAATTAGTGAAAAGTTGATTCATCACACTGTCTCGTCTCTTGTAATTAAAATCATAGCTGTAGAAGATGACTAAAAATGCACGAAGTGCTTTCTCAACTTCATTTTTACGCTTTCAGTCACTGCTTTATTACAGCAGGGATACTAGTCTATCACAAATGGGAAAGCTAATGCCAGTGTCACAATTCAGAGATACATCAGATATGGGATACATTGTCTATAAAGAGATACTCTTTCTTAAAAGATTTTTTTTTTTTTTAAACAGTTATCCAGATGTTTAGACAATATGTGAAATAATAATTTCTAATATGTGCTCAGTGCCTGTTCAGTCTGCAGCTTTTTCAGAGGCAGTACTTCTGGTCTCTGTAGGGATTATTCTTTGCTTAACTGTTCAAGAAGTCAGCTTTCTGGCTGCTTTATAACAGGACATTTGTTACAAAACTTTTGACCATGGATTTAGTTTGATGGAGAAAGGGACTTCAAGGGTAAGAATCAGACATTTCAAGCCTCTTGATTATTGTTAGAGACATAGACTTTGTAAGATAATAGGTGAGGGCTTCCCCTGAGTTCAGGTTTCTCAGCCATTGGTCCTGTATCATGACTAAAGCTAGCCAACCGTGCAGACTTAGATTGCCTCTCCTAACAAAAATTTGCTTAAGCTGTAAATTCCGATCCTGTGGTATCTGAACCTGTTTCAGGTTCTAAGATGAGCCTTAGAGAAGTCAGAAGAAAAGATACTCCTCTGCAAGAGATTTTCATAAAACTTCAGGCATATGGGCAAGGAAATTGAATGTAGCATGGGGGAGGATTTCTGGGATGAGATTCAAGATGTGATGTCCTGTAGCTACCTGCATCAGGGGATCTTCCACCTCCTCCTGCCCCTAAAGACTTTGCAGCCCTAATCATTTTTTTACAAAGCTCATCTCCACCTGAGTGCTGGCAAGTCAGCACTTAACATTATAGTGGGGAACTTAACTGCCTGTAGTGTTGGAGCAATCCCTTTGTCTTGGAGGTGGGCTTCATCATTGCTGATGGGAGGAAAATGCATCACCAAACAATGTGGGTCATGGTTTGTCAATATTTTGCCCCCAAAGGCTGAACTTTTTAGCCCACCATAATTACATGAATGGCAGTGAGCTCATCAGAAAGGCAAAGACTTCCCTGAAAGCCAAGACCATCCAGTGCTCTTGTCTCCGTATGTTATCCACTGCTGAAACTTCCGAACAGATCTCTGCTTTTGTCAAAGTACCTCAGCTACAGATCTCACGTGATGAGTTTGAATGATCTAATACTTTGTTTCAACATGAAGTAGAATGCCCATATGTGCAGCCTTTTGAAGGACAATGCTTGGAATTTTTCAAGATGTGTTGTCCATTTGCTAAATCCCCTCCCCCTTTGCCTCCAAATCTGGCATTTGTTGCACTCAGTGTCGAGATGAAATGAGGATGCAGCTAACAGGCTGGATTGTCTTTGCTTTGCTAAGCATATGGAATTCAACAAATATGGCTGGCCAAAAATGTCTCCCAACTGAC
Organism: Platalea leucorodia; assembly: GCF_965183815.1. NCBI lineage: Eukaryota > Metazoa > Chordata > Aves > Pelecaniformes > Threskiornithidae > Platalea > Platalea leucorodia. The sequence continues at coordinate 61,410,545 of NC_138828.1, read as the reverse complement.
CCATACAGAGGTTTATCTTAACCTGCAGTTCTGTAGTGTATAATTTGCAGACTTGGTAACTTTCTAATTTCATTACTTTGCATTATATTCTGAGTTCAATTGTGAACTAATCAAAGCAATCAAGATGAGAGAGGGAAGTTTCTTGTTATAGGCAAAACCATAGTTGTAGTCTAAAGTACACAGATCTAATAACATTCACACTTGCGTTTACCTTTGCAATTTTTCATCATTTAGAGAGTATCTTATATGTATTAATGTATCGCAAAAAATAATTTAAAGATGGTTTCAGTTACTAATGATTTTCCTTTTTTTTTTCTCCTTTCCCTCCTTCCGCCCCCTCCTCCTTTCTTCTTACTTTGAAAGGTGGCTAATGGAAAGATCCAAAACCTTGAAGCTACAGTAGAGCTTTTGTTGACCAATGAAGGCAAATTAAAGCAGTCCATTCTCACTCTTGAGCAGGAGCGAGCAGCTTTGCTGAAAGCAGTGGAAGAGATGCGGAAAAAGATTGTTGATACAGATGGGAAGCCTCCACTTACTAGACAAGAACATGTGGGTGCTGACTGACATTCGCAGTTGTAATGGAGCAGAGAAGCTGAGCAAGAAACAAAGGGAGGAACTGGGTCTTTTTGTCATGATCCATGGGGATTTGACATTGTCACCTTCATTGTACATGCCTTACTGTAGCAAAGCAAGATACGAGCAGGGTGGCTTCCCGTATCAGCGAAGCTAGTTTCTCGGGGAGAAGGCTCTTTCTTCTTAGTATGTAGAAATACTATGAACAGTAAGATGCCACATAATAACAAGCAGAAGAAACTTAATAGTGCGTGCAGTCATACACAGTACACTGTAAAGATGTCATGGATTCTTCCTTAAGTGCTTCTAAACCTAAGTGCTTTGTGTTCACCACATATTTTGTTTGTGCATAGATCACCACCGTGTTAAATAGCACATCCTTTAGAAGGTCCTTTGAAGAAATATGGCAGTGTAAAACCTTTGAATGGATAACTGCCCCATTGCAGCTATGCGGTGGTAACATTTACAGAGAGTTTTGTGATTGGACTCAAGATATTTTTGACAGTGTAATTCCCCTACAGCTTGACTGTGTTCTGTTAATTATGTTGTTTATGCTTTAAAAAACTGCTTCCTGATGCTTGTCAATCCATTGGACTCCAGAGAGCTGGTCTTCATCATATGTAACTATGCATAATTGGGGGGTTGCCATCTGTTTTTATAAGTGCGTTGTTTTAGTATGTTTTTTGTTTAACAACCATTAATTTAGTGCATTGTTAGTTGGCATTACCTGATAAACATACTGTATATAGTAACTGCATTATGCTTAACAAAATACACTGACATTGGTTTGTTGAAGTCTGTGACTCTTGCAACATCATCCAAGGATTTATATTCAGATTCTTCAAGTTTCATCTTATTTATTTCTGATCTGCTGTGTGATGTAAGACATCTCTTTTCTGGGAAACTAATGCCCAGTGTCCTGGTTTTTTCCCTTTATTTGGTACTCTGTGCCCACCCATGCTCTGGTCTTCTTTAAGACTTTTTCTGGAGTAGCGGAGGCATTTCAAGAGCTTCATGTTGTGCCAGATATGCTTAAACTGTTTTATAAAGGGTATGGCAGTTTGCATTAGGACACCATTCTTTTTACAATGCATCTTTTGAGTAAAATTACACATGTGAAAAAAAAAAAAATCTCACTTTCCTTAATACCATGAAAGTAGTTTTCAGGCCAGTTAGAGCGCCACTGCTACAAGTGCAATAATATCCATGGATATCCAGTTGTTTGGGTTTGCTTCAGAATTAGGAATAGTGCCATAGTTTTGTTCAGTCCCCAGGCACAGAGTTAATAGGCATCAGTGTTTTGTTATGGTGGAGATTCCCCCAGGAGATGTGATTTTTATTTTATTTTTTTCTTAAATTGATGTTTTTATTTTTAAAATTTCAAAGCACACAGTTTTTTCTCTGACTGGCAATGTAGAAAAGGTTTTGTTTTACTTTTTGCTTTTCTCATGCAAATCCCCCTGACACATTGTGGTTGTAGTTTAATAGGAGAGCTGTAACGTTCATCTACTGTGCAGAACAAATACCTCTATGTAGATCAAAAAGAAAAAGAGAATTTACTCTTCAATTTCTAGAAGCTTTGTTTGACTCTGGTGTCTTAAATATGTCTGGTTCTTGCAAATCCACTCCTGTATTCACTTAGTATTGAAATTCCAGATAAATCAGTTATTATTAATCCATTTACCTCTTAGCCTTGTTTTTTTTTATTTGGAAATCCATATTGAAGCTCGTGCTTCGTGTTTAAAATCTTGTCATAATGGACCTCATACTGTTAGAGCACTCAGTAATGTTGCATTTTTACAGCATAGTGCCATAATTCATACACTGACTTTTTAATGAGAGCAATAAAAATAATAATAATAACCTATGCCTATATCTATGTTTGTACATTTTTTGACATTTAAAAACAAAAACAGTTGGTGGGGTCACAGTTCAGAACTGTGTAAGATGAGACTTTCCCTGAAAGTACAATACCAGCTACAGTGGTTATTAATGAAAACTCTTAGCCCTCAGACTCTTCTAAACATGCTAAGGATCCAGTTGTGATCTTGGGACCTGCATCTGCATATGTTGACTGAGGTGAAGTCCATTCCACGTGGCCCAGGGAGGCATTCCTTTTTGTGATGTTTTGCTTCTCTGCCAGCATAAGTGGAGGACTACTTCTAGTCCAAAGCCTTTTATTGAGAATGTGTGTAATTCCAGAAGTGCACTTAGATGAGAACTAAAGTCACTGTTCTCAGAATGCACAAATGTGGTAAATAGATAACGAACAACTTTTTGCTTTGGTGACTATATAGATGTAACTGTTTCATTGTACCAGGGAGTTGTATTTTCTGTGTGTACAAATGAGTTTTCTATTTGTGCCTATGCAAATTAATATGATTTTATTAAATATGTAAATGCCTGGCAAAATGAGGGATCGTGCCATCCACTGGTCCAGGGTCTGAACATGAATGAAATAGTTGATTTAAGTCTTTCTGCTGCTTACACTGAAGCAGATATATGGTATGTTTCTTCAGTATGTCTTTCCCCATCCTGTGCTGATTTTTGTCACCAGGCCTCTCCAGTTCAAGGGGCCAAAGTGGAAGAGTGTGGAGGAAGGTAGTATCACTTACCCATTTCCCAACTTTGGAAAAGCTTGGGGATTTTCCTTTCAGAGGTATGAGAAAGAAGTAATAGAGCCTAGAGCTAGTCCCAGATACTTGCCTCCTTCTCCAACGACACTCTGTAGCTGAGCACCCTTCAGGATGTGTAAAATTAGATCACATATTGTCTTCTACTGTTCTAAAAAAAAGTCTGCAAATCCATACACTGGCCCTTAGCAGGGATCCTGAATGAACCACTCCTGGAAAATCCAAGTTGAAATAATCAACATTTTCTCCATCTCACCTCTACAGATAAAAATCCCCAGGAGTGATGCTTAGTTTTTGAAGAAAAGAAAAAACAGTGATGACAGACGGAAGGAAGGTGTTCACTTACATGCACAACCTAGGCTCCCAGAGGTGCGTGACAAAGGCAGCAAAGCGTGCGGTGTAAGTGTGCTAGTGAATGACATTGATGCAGTAGTCCAGAGAGAGGTTAGCCTGATATGTGGAAAGAACTAACGTTGGCATGTGCAACAAGAAAAAGGCAGCTCTTCTAACACCATAGCAGTGAACAGCACTGCATAGCTGGAGGACCTGCTGTGGTGTGCTGTGGTCACCCCATTCTGGGTTTTTTTTTTTCCAACTAGTGCAAGTGGTAGTTTGTGGTAGGTACTTGTGACTCCCTGTGCTTCTGGCAGTTTGATATACTTTCATATTTTGCCCTGTTGTCTGTTTCCAGAGATCATTAGTTAATGCAGAATCTGAGAATGATGATACAGTGCCTATCGTGGGAAGGTCAAAGCACTTTCATAAAGGCACATATTACAGGTCTTCCCTTGTTCAGCATGAGAATTGAGTCACAAAGAAGTTCAATGACGTGCACCAAATATTTCAGGTTCTCACTGCTTGCTGGCACTGGAATCCAGATCTTCTAAGTCATGGTCAAACTGTCTTGCTGGTTGTCTGAAAGATTGTTCCAGAAGGACTGTAACATGTAGTCAGTAGTCATGCAATGCTCTGCTGAAACAATGTAAAATGGGAAGCGCAGTCACTGGAACCTTGTCCTTTCCTGACAGCTATACCTCCCTCCCAACAGTAACTCTCAGTCCTACTAAAACACATTGTCCCCTTACCAGGTACCTCCTCTGCAGGTACCTAGCACCCTCCAGCTCTTGCTTGATATGCTGGAGTAGGTGCACTGCCAACAGTCCTGAGTAGCAAGGATTGTAGTATAGCATCACCAGTCAAGCAATATTCTTGGATTTTTTTTCAAATAGTAATCTTTGATAAGAGTTGCCGTTACTTAGGACAAAGTCATGAAACTGCAACTAGTAGGACTCTGAATGAAGGACAGTAATCTACGCAGAGCAAAGAGGACAATGTAGCTAGTGCTTTTTCTGCTTTGGGATCTTCGTCTACCATTCAGTGGAGCAAGGAGCTGAATCCAGTTTCTTTGACTTCAAGTCCACCATGCTAGCTGCTGCAATTCCACCATAATAAAACAGCCTGGTATGTCAACATGGCAGAGCACACCACCACTTCTTAGCCAAGTCAGCTGGGATAGTGTCAGTGCCATTGGTGCAGTCCCCTCTCTCCTGGGGGTTTGGCTGCTTAATTAGATAATGCAACTTAGATAATGCAGACATCTAGCTGTGAGGCACTTCTGGCCTCCAGTGGCTTTTGACCTCAATGCTTGCTTCCCTTGCAGCCATTCAACAAAAAGCTGGAAGAAGCTGTGTGCTTCCCACCCTGCCACCATCTCTTAGGAGCTGCATTTAAGCTGAGGCTTTTGTGCTTGGTCCCTGCCTGAGCTGTGTTGCAGCCACACTTGCACCTGGCCATGTACCCTTGTTGATCCTGACCTACGGACTTGGCTTCCTCGCTTGGCCTCAGGCCTGCCTCACCACCACAGCGTTGTCTGGTGACCTGGACTGTTGACCTGCTTTGCTTGTCCTTTTTGGGTACTGTGGGACAGCCCCCTTGTCAGTAAGTTCCCCCCTTGCCTGCCTGCCTGTCACCCTCATCTCCTAGCTCACTTTTCCCTTCAGAGCAACACCTGCCCTTGCTGCTCCCCGACAGACAGCCCCATCGCACAGCTCAAGATACATGTCTACATTGCTTCTGCTTCCAGTGCTGGGCTGGTCAGAGCTTGTTTAGGTGTCTCTGCATGCCACTGCTCTTCATTGAGCAAGCAAGCCAGTTCTCTTCGAGGTTGCTTAGGGACCTCTAACATAATGGTCTCACTGTGTAAAAGGGCCCTTACTAGTCCCCCATCTATTTCAAAATACTGTGATCACGTTCTTTTCCACTTCAAACAGTGCACCATATTTGCATATTATGTTGATGACACCAGAAAAGCGTCTAAAACAAAAAGAATACATTTTGACTACAGCTGGATGAATTCCATGATTGCTTGAGGCACCTTAGATCATTGCACGGTATTTATACTGTGTCACGCCCTGTGATGTGAAGTAATTTTTCTTTGACAGAGCTTTACTAGAACAGGTACGTGGGAGGGAGAAGAACGCTGGCAGCTGAGCTAACCATGGGGAGTGCAACTCAGGCATTGCCTTCGGAAGGCACATGTGTGGCTTACACCCACTAAGTTTTACATAACCTAAATTAGGGTGGATCACTGGGTAGTCATTTGCTCATGCAGCTGCCAGAAAGTGTTCCTTTCATCTAAACAAACCTGAGGCTGCAAGAATTCAGTGCCTCAAAGTAGGCCTTTTCAGCATAACCCAAAGCAAATCAGTAAGTACTTCATTATAGAGAAGACTCTACTCACTCCTTTGGATAAATAGATTTTTTCTTCTGTCTAATTGTATCATATATTTCCATGGTGTTAGAAAAGCTTTGGGGCTATAGATGTTAAAAGATGATTAAACTCTTCTTACAGAGAGAACAGAGATTATTAAAACAGGGGTTCTGGAGAAGCTTGTAGTAGCTCCCCGTCCCCGACTTTTCTCATGCAACATTTCAGAACCCCAAAGAGTTCTTAGGAAATTTTCCTGGCATTTCTAAAGTGTTATATTTCACAAGTAGAAATTGCTGCTACAGAAAGAGATGGAAGCAGGAGTCTGCTTTTGGTTAAGAGTAAAATGACTAACAAAGATGTTCTGACAACAGTCATATTGGTCCTAGGCTCAACTGGATGCCAACTTCTTTCTGTCGCTGTCTAGCACGCTTGTGTAGTACCTTTCCTTTTGTTAACATTTCACACTATACTGCTTGTCTACAAAGGAGATAGATATAAGTGCATTTTTGATTTTCTGGCTAAAAGCAGAATATGATAATTACCTTTTGTATCGGTGGTGTTCTGTTACTAATGAGACAGCGAGTTTCCATTTCTCACTAGTTATTTGCAAGTCAGTCTTATCAAGATGATCCTCAGGAAAAAAAGTCTTCTTGCTAGAACTTGATTCACCCTACTTCTCTTGAAAGTGGGGTCTTTTTGACTGTTTAACTAGCATTTAAGAAGTTTCCAAGTTCTGTTTTCTCAGGGTTTTTTTTCATAACCTGTTATAGGATGAACAAATACTTACAAGACTCCTATATAGAGTCTTTTTCCATGTTTCCAACATCTGATGCTTAGGATGCTGTTGGCGCTGTAGATAGTGAAATGTCTTGCAATGTCAAAGATTTGGAATTGCCAAGGCAACAGTTGACTCAAAGAGCTTGTTTCTTCCATGTATTAGTTAAGATGAGCTGAGTAGCTTGAAGTCGGCCACTGATTGGGACTTTGAGCTCATGAAGCCATAGATTCTTGATGGGATTAGTGGTACATGTTATTTGCAGTTTTCTCTTAGGGCATATCACAAAATATCTGATCCCAAAACAAACTAAAAACCTGAAATGCAGTTGCTGTTTAGTATTTAATGGCCTGCTACACCAGTTGTGTCTAGTATTTTTTGGTAAGGAATCTCAAATGGTGGTTTCAGTGGTTAGAGGCTGAGGTAACAGGCAGATACAGAGGAGCAGTGAACCTTGCAATTGGCAAAGTAGCAATATAATTAACAGTATGTAAGTAAGGAATAATTATAGAGCCTTTGGAGTTCATTCTATATAGTAAACTTGTCAAGAAAGTTGTTAATAAACATTATGCTCATTTTGAGAGAAGAAAAAGCTAAGATGCTTATTAAAAATAGAAAGAGATGGACTGTCAAGAAAGGAATATGTAGGGCCAGCCATGATAAAGCCATGATGTTTTCAAGACCTGCAGCAGGATGTCTAACATACCATAAAGAGGTATGAGTGCAAATACCCACTGAACTGAGAGGCAATACAAATCTGAGTGTAGTGAAATAATGTGGATAAGCCTCAGAAAACCTTCAGGGTTTTTTTGCAGTTCCTGATGGAGTTCATAGAGGCAGGCCTCAGTGCAAGCAAGGTTTCTCTGATGAAGAAAATGTGCTGTTCTTTTCAAACAGTGGAGAAAGAAAGTCAAATAAGATCTGGTCACATAACCTAGTCATCTGGTCAGGAAAGGTTGCTTCCTACCAGAATGGAAAGTAAGGGAAGACTTTTTAATATAGAAATATCCTCCAACAGCCTCTGGCACATCTCTGGAATGCGCTGATGTCTTCATGGTGCTCAGAACAAGCTTCAGTTTCAATAGTACCTAGAAACAACAATCAAATAACAATTTAAGTAGCAACTTCCAGCTATGGACGCTTTTACAATATGTAACCTTGCTGGGACTGAAATGAAGACAGTCCATGATGCTGGTCTATTATCGTAAGGCCCCTGCTTGAAACTTTTCTTGGTGATACCTGCCACCTACCTTACCTTTAACAAGAAAAAGGTATTTATTCACAAAATATTGATTTTATTGTTTGACTGTAGAATTTGTGACCTTAACTTCATCGTTTGGCATTAAGCTGCTAAACTACAACAGAGTAGAAAGATTGCTTTAATGCACTGACTTTGCAGGAAGACAATAAAAAGGATGGTGAGCCAGAACGTATGTAGGTGTTTTACCCTACCTGTACAGAAATTGTATCTGCAGAAACTGCGGGTGGCTCACTCGGCTCCTGCAAGATTTAATGGGATCGTGTAATGGAGTCATATATAACTACTGACTTTAATGTTACTGTATGCTAGTTTAGGTGTGCTGGCTAGTGTGAAAGGTGCCATAGCAAGCCATTAACCATACTCTGGTAACTGCCAAGCTCTGTATGGGGTAGGAAAAATAAGTCTGTGTTAGCCTAAATCAAACATGCATAAACAGCATGTTCTATCCTCTGAACATCTTCAGGCATCCAAAATTATTAGCATTTATTTAAAAAAAAAAAAAGGCACCATTTCAGATTCACTCATAATTTGTTCCAAGCATCTCAGTTCCAGAAAGGAGTACTATTTTAACTGGGGCAGATGTTTACGAGACGTTACTAAATAGACTCATAGAGTCATTAAGGTTGGAAGAAACCCTTAAGATCATTGAGTCCAACTATTAACCTAGCACTGCCAAGGCCACCACTAAACCATGTCCTCATCTACCCGTCTTCTAAATACCTCCAGAGATGGGGATTCAACCACTTCCCTGGGCAGCCTGTTCCAATGCCTGACTACCCTTTCAGTGAAGAAATTTTTCCTAATATCCAACCTAAACCTCCCCTGGTGCAGCTTGAGGCCATTTCCTCTTGTCCTATCACTTGTTACTAGGGAAAAGAGACCAACCCCCACCTCGCTACAACCTCCTTTCAGGTAGTTGTACAGAGCAATAAGGTCTCCCCTCAGCCTCCTTTTCTCCAGACTAAACAACCCCAGCTCCGTCAGCTGCTCCTCATAAGACTTGTGCTCTAGACCCTTCACCAACTTCGTTGCCCTTCTTTGGACACACTCCAGCACCTCGATGTCCTTCTTGTAGTGAAGGGCCCAAAACTGAACACAGTACTCGAGGTGCGGCCTCACCAGTGCCGAGTACAGGGGCACTATCACCTCCCTGGTGCTGCTGGCCACACTATTCCTGATACAAGCCAGGATGCCATTGGCCCTCTTGGCCACCTGGGTACACTGCTGGCTCATGTTCAGGCAGCTGTCAACCAACACCCCCAGGTCCTTTTCCACCAGGCAGCTCTCCAGCCACTCCTCCCCACGCCTGTAGCGTTGCATGGGGTTGTTGTGACCCAAGTGCAGGACCCGGCACTTGGCCTTGTTGAATCTCATACAGTTGGCCTCAGCCCAATGATCCAGCCTGTCCAGGTCCCTCTGTAGGGCCTTCCTACCCTCCAGCAGATCAACACTTCCACCCAACTTGGTGTCATCTGCAAACTTACTGAGGGTGCACTCAATCCCCTCATCCAGATCATCAATGAAGATATTGAACAGGACCGGCCCCAACACTGGGCCTTGGGGAACACCACTCGTGACCGGCCACCAGCTGGATTTGACTCCATTCATCACCACTCTCTGGGCTTGGCCGTCCAGCCAGTTTTTAACCCAGCGCAGAGTGCACCCATCCAAGCCACGTGCAGCCAGCTTCTCCAGGAGAATGCTGTGGGAGACAGTGTCAAAGGCTTTACTGAAGTCCAAGTAGACAACATCCACAGCCTTCCCCTCATCCACTAAGCGGGTCACCTTGTCATAGAAGGAGACCAGGCTAGTGAAGCAGGACCTCCCTTTCATAAACCCATGCTGGCTGGGCCTGTTCCCCCAGTTGTCCTGCACGTGCCGCATAATGGCACTCAAGATGATCTGCTCCATGACCTTCCCCACCACCAAGGTCAGGCTGACAGGCCTGTAGTTCCCCAGATCCTCCTTCTGACCCTTCTTGTAGATGGGTGTCACATTTGCTAACTTCCAGTCATCTGGGACCTCCCCTGGTTGACCAGGACTGCTGATAAATGATGGAGAGTGGCTTGGCAAGCTCCTCTGCCAGCTCCCTCAGTATCCTCGGGTGGATAAGTTCAGATTAAGGCAACAATTGCTTAAAATTGTGGACAAATTGAGGAATATATATTTGGATATTTGAGGGGATCTGTGCTAATTATTATTTGCTGAGTGTGTGTCCCAAGTACAGTAAGTTCTTGTTTCCTCTTTTCTAAAACTTCATGCTTCAACAAAGGATAAAATCTTCCGAGGTCAGCTTTTGCTTAAAAAAGAAGTAGGAAGTTCTATGATTAAAGGAACATGAGTGTATGTGAAGGAAGGAGGAAATGAGAGTTTCAGAAGTGAAGAGCTGACAGCAGGGATTTACCCAAACCCTTTGTATGACCTCCAGAGAGATCCCACCAAACAACATGCAACATCTCACTGCTGTGGCCTACAAATTTCAGGAATTTTTAGTCACTGCAGTGTGATCTCAGAGGAAAGGTTATAGTATACTTTCCCTCGAAAGCCTCTTCTGTATTCCTCTCCCACCAGGTACTCTATTTTGCAACATAAAGATGGGACATGCATGTAACACAGACACAAGGCAAAATACCTGCAAGCTCTGTTGTCTGTCACTTAGCCACTATGTCATGATAAACCAACCAGTCATGAGGAAAAACTTACATCACTGGGGACTAAGGTACTTGCTTCAGCTTGTGGGGTCCGCAAGAGTCAACTGCTCTACTACTCCAATCCTGTGCATTTTGGTGAAGCGTATCTTCTGGAAAACCAGCAGGCTATGATCCAGCAGGCGTCAAGAGATGATGACTCTTCCACTTTCCATGACGGTTTGATCTAGGAGAGAAGGTCAAACAAGAATGAAAGGCTGAAATCTCTATAGAGCCAACAGACTTCTTTTTTTGATCCAGCAGATCAACCATTGGAATAATAAGTTCTTAAAAGATTTTATGTTTTCTCCCGCATTGCCTTCATTACCAAGTATGGTCTCTGCCCAGCAGTTGCTGGTACTGCCAGCCCTCTCACCTGTACTAAGGAAACCAAGGGCATGGGCAGTCTGAAAGCTTTTATGCCTGTCAGGATCTTGCTTTTTCAATCAGCGACTGAAGGATATATGTTAGCCTATGTCCCATTTCCGATGCATGGTTTCAAATCCAGTTCCTCCCTTCATTTCATGATCTTTGGCTACTTTCTCGAGGCACGTCTCCACATTTCTTTAGAGGTAGATTTAAAAAAAGCTGTCTGTGGTCTGAGATATACTGAACCTACCAAATGGAGTAGTTCATTTCACCCAGAATCCACACCTTATTGCTCTGCTTCCCAGCCAAGTTTATTAGTTTGGGCTCAGTGTGGTCCTGATGGCAGTTACGTGATTCCCAGTTTGTAATTAGCCTGTGCTCAGGAAGCTTGGAGTACAGATGGAGCTCACTCACATCAGCCTACACCATTCCATGAAGACATACTTTCAGTGTTATCAGGTCAACTTCAAGGCTTCCTTTTGACTAAGGTACAATGAGCATGCAAGCACTGTGAAGCATTTTCCCAGCCCTTGACCATTTATGTTGTGGGCTTCTGTACCACCTTCCATTTTCCTGAATTGTTGGAAGACAGGCACAGAAACTGTATGTGGTGCTCCATTGGTGGTCTTCTCCATGCCCCTGGTTAGTCCTTCATTTCCATGTTTGTAGATGATGTTGGATCTTCTTGTCCCAGCACACCCTGGAATGCATGTTAAATTAGCAATGACCATGGTTCCTAAGGCCTTTTCAGTCATGGCCATTTTCCATCATCCAGATGTTTGTTTTGTAGCTATGGCACAGATTATTCATTCCCAATTGTGTAACTTTTCACTGCATTAAAACATTTTATCTCCTTAGGGCTACATACCACTATAACAATCAAGACCACTCAGAAGCCTTCCTAAGCTCCTATCTTTTAAAGATCATCTGTGGGTAAAAACATCTATAACTGCATTTCTCATCTCCCTGTGGAAGTCTACAAGATTCACTGAAGTTTCCAGCCAGGAAGTATATACATCATGATCACCCTGCTTCCCCTGGTTCCAGCCCCCACTGCTAGTGGGTGGGCAAGGCGCTGGGCTGAGATCGGATCATTAATTGAACTTTTTAAAGGTAGGAGCAACTTTTAAATGTGAGCAACTTTTAAATGTAAGCAACTCAAGAGTTGCCAGCTGTGTTCATTTACCAAGCCCCTGGACATTCAGCATATACTAAGGTTCTCACTGGCTACCAAACTGGCCTAATTTGGAGGCAAAAAAGCAGTTACTAGTCACACTGGAGATCAGATGGCACCGTGAAAAGATGTGCTGCATATTCCACAAAAAAAGGCTCATTTCCTTGCCTTAATTCATTTGGCCATTTGTCCTAACTATGCTCTGACTGTAATGAAAGAGAGAGCTTTTTCCTTCTCTCTCCGACCGTCTTTTGCAAAAGGATTGTAAAACTTCAGGCAATTAGCCTGGCTATGTAGCCATTGCTGTTACTGGAGGAGGTTTAAAAATTAAACAGCTGTCATACCCAGACCCATCACAAAAATCAGGCTGATTATAATGTAGGCTTACACTGGGCAGATGGTAACTATCTTCTTAATTACAAGTTTTAAAGTCTTTCTGTCTCTCAGGTCTAGCATGTTCTGTCTATGTAAGGGAAGAAACACCAACATCATGAAGTATTACCCTGCTGCATCTTATTAGGAAGGGAAGAAAGTTGATTTTAAAAAGAAAACCCACAAAACTTTTGGCAAAGATTTAAACTACTTTTTTTGTTGTTGTTGTTTCATTTTACTTTTCTTTTAGTACCTGATATTAAAGGACCCAAATTTATCCCCAAGGGGGAATTTAATCATCAATTCCAACAGGAACAGGATGGTTCCCTTATTATTCCTACCTCAGATAACAAACTGCCTCTGGGGGAGGGGTTCCTTTGTTGTTGCTGGTTTATTTTTTTAATGTGTTTATTACCCTTGGAGTTTAAGACCTAAGCCTATAATCTCCAAAGCAAAGCAGCGATTGTGACCCTAAGCGAAGGAGGTGCTGTAATGCTGTTGTTCAGTATTATGCAAGCTGCTGAGGGCTGTGCTGTGCAGAATGCTTCCGTCTCCTCCAGACATCGACTTCTACAAGATGTAGTTTTTCTAAATGATACCAGGTGTTGTACAGAAAAACCAGGAGAGCAGAGGAGCTGAAGCAAGTTCTTAGTATGGCTTTTCACACGTGTGCACGTTGCTCTGGGCAGGCACCTTCTACAGGTGAAAATGTGGCCCTGATCATGGGTGGATTTAAAACCGTTCATTGGCCTTGATTTTTCTATCAAACTTTCTACTTTGGCATTTGTGTGCTGTGTAAAGTTAGTGTCCCCGGAGGATGCTATGTTTTCCTAACAGTTAACTTTTGCCTAAATCAGAGGTTTTTAGGCCACAGGGGATTGATGAGCTAGCCATGTATAGAACTGGTTTCAGCTACAATGCTGAAGTAAATGTGGCAATCAGGAGAAAAAGCATGGAAGGACAAGGGTGACATAGATGAGACCAAACAGCTTCAAGAGGGTTGCTATACATCCTGCCTGCTCCTAGTGCTGTGCCTCACTGTGGAGGCCCCACTGAAACGCTGGCTGTTGTGGAAAGCTGTGCAGGGGAAGCAACTGGTGGGACGTGTTAGAGAAACCCGATAAACAAACCCAGCACCAGAGAGAAGCCGTAGAAAGGGCAGGGTGGAGGCACAGGAAGCGAAAGCCCTGTAACCAGCAGTCCTGCCCTGCTGCCGCCAGCCGACTAATCGTCGGCATCTGCCCTGCACACATGGGAGTGCTGCACAGCCTTCGGCACCAGAGACATCAAACCGCCTGCACACAAGGGGATGAACATGTGAAAGACAGCTGGTGGGGCCCAATGAAGTTTCCAGAAGAAGCCACATGGCTTAGTCTGCCTCAAGATTTCTATTTACACCAACCTGAGAGATGAGGATTTGGGTTTGCTTTGTATTGATTAAATTCAGGCTCTAATTTTTACATAATTTGTACATAGAGAGTAACTGCATTTTTGTTATCTCTTTTCCAGATATAGATTTAGCTGCTTTGCCGGAGTGAACATCAAACAATCTTTCCTTCTGAAAAGTTTAGGGAATTAAAACTTATCTAGAGAATTTTGTACTGGTTTCCTGTATTTAGCATAGTTTTAATATTACCGATCTACAGGATGACTCAAAGACTCTTTTACTCTTCAATTAAAGCAGTCAGGTAACTTTAGGCATTGATTTTCAAAATGAATATTTAATTGACTTCCTAATTCTGCATTTGTGCAAGAGTCACAAAGCGTGCATTTCTGCATTAAGGAATTCACGTCAGCGGTGAAGCAAATTCTCCACTAGATGGTAATGTTGTTTCAGATGGTTTGTGTTGAAAGGAGCTTCTCTGCCAACAGCTCCAAAAAGAAGTGGAATCCATGAGATTTTTCCAAGAAGTGATCTTTGGATGATTTGGGAAAGAAAAAAGTTTCTATTTATCAGAAAATCATTTTTGGTTTGAAAAGGTTTTGATGAAACTTTGTATGTGCTGTAATTATTAGGATCATGGAAGTCTTAGTTCATGAAACAACTTTGAAAATGTCTAAAACCAATGAATTAGTTGACAGAGAATGCAGATGGCAAGCAGAATGATCTCTGCTTTATGCTCTTATCTGATACCCATCATTGTTGCTGAGGGACTCAAAATCCTTCAGTTGTTTCTAGCCACAGTTTTGCTGGGAAGTAGAAGCGCTCTTCTCCTGCTTTTACGGCAATGGAGACAGAGAAGCAAAAGACTATTTCTGCAACAGTACTAGAAAGCCTCACTAGCTCCATCAGTGCAATCCTTGGGGTAAAATAGCAGCTGTGCTCCACTTCACCTGCCTCCTGCGGCTTGGTATGGCCATCAGGCACAGTATGAACCGCGGTGTACATGCCATGCAGGCTCTGGGCAGGCCCAGCAGCCAGTCACGCCTGTACTCGCAGGTCGCTACCAGCTCTGTGCAGAGCTGGTGTGCAGTGCTGGTGGTGCTGGGCAGTCATACTGGAGAGCATCCCTGCCGTGCGGCTTCTCATAGTATTAGTCCACTGCGGCAAAAATCAGATCAGGGAACAAGCACCTTACTATTCAGAGTGAATGTGGGCTGCAGAGTTGGGACCGAAGGGTGGCCTTTATCACAGAAACAGAATTTACCTTTATTTGCATTCAGCAAAACACAACCACTATGAAATGAAAAAAGGCCAACATGCCCCACAAGGAGAAATAAGTTCTTTTATGTGCTACAAGCAAACAGCTGCAGGCCGGCTCCTAAGCAGTATCTGAGGCCAGTGCAGCTCTAGAAAATGTTTTAATAAGTCTTTAAACAGCATGTAGCATTAAAGCTAAACATGGTTTCCACCTTAGATCTTGACCTAAGGTTTCCAGCTTCTGTACTAAGATTTAGCATGAAATTCAGTGGGATCTTACATTAAATTTTACCTTAGTATGCTGACAGATCTAAACCACGGTATTGCAAACACTGACCAAAAATTAGCTTGGCTTGTTTCTTAGAGGTGATCCACTGATGTTACAAATTAAAAGCAGAACTATGCTGTTTGCAAACAATAACGTGCTCTCCACTAGCACTGGCTGAGAACATCATCACTTAACTTGCCTCAAGTAAGAGAGTCCCTGTCAACACTGGATCCTCTGATCACATGAGACTCAGTTACATATACGTTCAAATTCATCTGTGCTAGTTTTATTTTTAGTAATAAAGCAAAGTTTAAAAAAAGACTTTTCACCTTTCACTTGCAACAAGAAAGATACCACCAGGAAAAACTCAATAGAGTTCAATAGAGGTTCGATTTAAAGTAACGATTCCTGATTTTTGTAGTTCTGCAATGGGATTCCATTAGTTGTTGTTAAATGACTATTCAAGCCTTGGCTACAGAGGGATGGTTATGACTATAGATACAGTTATGGAAAGGAACAATTTGGATTGAGGGGGGCAAATATAATGTTTCTGCTTCAAGTTTGCATTGGTTTCCTTATTCTGTACTCCTTGCACACTTCAGCCCAATGCAAACACGGATAACTGTCATTTTTGCTTTAAATCAGAGAAACGGAGGTTTATCCTGCTCTCAAGAGAGGTGAGATGAATCTCAGACTCAGGGAAGTCTTTGCAGACCCTTCTGAGGGCACTTGCCCATTGCCAGTTGCTGCACCCCTGCCTTATCTAGAGAGGCAACATTTACAATGAGAGGTTATAGTTTTAATCAGAGCTAACACATGTGATGATGACCTTTTGGGCTCAGATTGTGTTCAGCTGTCCAGACAGGAAGCTGCAAAATCAGAACTGAATGAAGGTTAGACACACTTGCTATTACCAGATGCACACTGCATTGGTTACCCTGGATGCTTTTGCTGACCTGCCCACCAAAGACACCTTCTCGTGGCTGTATCTATTTCAATCCCCAATTGACCAGCAAGCATGCCAGCCAGAAGAACCTTAGTTAAAAAAGACAAACCTGTTGTTAATTCTAAAGATGCTGAATGGTGCTGTCTCAGCCAAAACTGCCACTGGTTTCCACTAGAGTATGGTCTCAGAAAGGAGTAAGTGCAGGACTGAAGGTTAAAGACCAGCTTTATCTGAGAAGAAGGATGAGTTCATCCTGGTTATCCAGTCTTCTGTTACCACACTAAGACCTGGAGACCGCAGCATATATCATGATTTTAGCACAGTCATCTGTCACAAAGAGCTGCTCTGATACTTAACAATACAATTAAGGTTAACATTATGTTATTATGACCATCGTGAGCACCTAGCTATGTGGAGAGTTAGTTTCTTCATGTTGCAGATCATCTGAACACAGACAGAGAGCAGCCTTTCTGACGCTCTTTGCGGAACAAACTTTTTTAGAAAAACCGCTGGGCAGCCCATCGTCTACCCACAAAACAAATTTCTGTCCATACTCAGTGACAGCCCGGTAAGCCGCGAGGCCCACTCAAAGTTACACAACGCAAGTGGCTGCCAGCCTGGCTGTCGGCAGAGCAACCTCAATGTGCTTTTCACAGAGAAAACATTCAAGAGACCTGGAAAACCTCTTTTTCTTTCTCTTTTTTCTTTTTCCTTGCTCTTGTTCCTAATTTGCACCTGCTAGTTCTGAGACCTCAGAACGTGTCAGATGTCCTCACCAGGTTGTCAGATTGGCCTCCCAGAGGTCAGGACAGTACTTGACCCCACAATTTTGTTCTGAGCCAGGTTTGGGGGCAGAGCCTGTTTCACATCGCTGGCAAGTGGCACTGCTGTGGGGTCACCGGTGAGTTTGTAGGTACCCGCAGTGCCTCCCTAGGTAACTCGCCATTGCCCAGGCCGCATAGCCAGCTAAGAAAAGAGTGGATGCATAGGAGTTGTGTTAGAGCTGATTTTTACTGGAGAATTAATTCATGACTTAATCAGTCCAGTGAACAGAAAAAATCTGTGTTGGTAATACTTTTCTTTTTATTGAGAAAATGATCTGAACAATGTAGGTGTTTTTGTTTAAGTTGAAATGTATCAGATGTTCGTGTTGTATTGCACTTTTATTATTCTCATAATCTCACAATATTATGAAATCTAATTTAATACTGCATGTTGTAATTTGGCAGTCTAAAAAAATCTTATACAGAAAAAATGTCACTGTTTTCACTTATCATCCCAAATTAAAATCCTAACAATTTTACAGCTCTCTGTTAGAAAAGAGCCAGTTAGAAAGCATTATTCCATTTCTCTGCTTCTCTATAGAGCTTTTCATCTTCAGATTTCAAGTGCTTTAGAGAGGGCATCCCATTTTCTCCCTCTTTATAAGCACAGCAGTGGAAACATAATGAGTGTAAATGGCCCTGTTTGGGCTCACCCTGCTCTGCAAAAGCAGAGGCATGAGTGAGATGGATGTTGGAGAACCCTTAGCCCCTCTCCACCACTCTAACCCCTACACAGCCGGGCCTTCCCTGGGTGTAAACTCCTTGTCAGTGCAGAGCACAGTGGCACTCAGCCAGGAGAGAGAAGCTGAACTGTAGTAGCAGGAAGCATTGAAAGATATTACTGGGTTCGGGGTGGTTATGCTAAGACATATGAATAAGCAGCAATCTGCATGCAACCAAAGTCCTTAAAAAATACTTTTTGCTTTTGACTCTACGTTAGATGTCTAAACTCTATGGTCTAAATGGAGCACGGTTAAACATGCATCTTAACCTTTAGAAAGCTGAAATATTTAGCTGTTCTTCCAAGAGTGAGCCCTCAAATTAAATGACCCCAGATCTATATTGCTGCTAGATCTGCACTGCAGTCTTCACTTATTTATAGCAAAAAGTTATTAACTTCCTTTGTCCAAATTAATGTATTTCTAAAAAAAAAAAAAAAAAACAACCCCAAGGACCCTGAGGCTAATGCTTTTTGCCATGGAACAAAAGAAATACATGCAGCACCAGTGAGCGGAGAGAGGCAGGGCAGGGCGCCCCTGGCCAGCAAACACCCCACGCCCGGTGCGGGGGCCGCTGCGCCCTGCCGGGATGTGTGAGGAGGGCAGGGCCAGGGCGAGGGGTGGCGGGAGCCCGGCTTCGCCGAGCAGCGCCAGGCAGAATTCCCCAGCTTCACCTTTGGTGGAAGCCGGGGTGGCAGACCCAAAGGAGAGTAAGGCTGTTAATGCCAGACAGGGGCCTTGGGAAAAGCAGCAACATGTGAGAGCTGCTGGGCACCACTGAGAGGTGACTTAAATTGATTTAAACCCTTCAGTCTCTTAAATTATTCACCTGTGTCGCTGCCTGTGTGTCCTGGAGGGACACCACCTTGGAGCACAGCACACACAGGCTGAACAGGTGACAGGATTCGCCCTGTCCATAACTTTCTGTGCAGAGCAAAGTGCATGGTGGGGTGGAGCAGAAAACACCTCTGGATAAGGCAAACCACTAGGGCTGAACTTGCTCTGCTGAGGACACGTGTGGTGAGATCCGGGGCCGCGTCTGTACAAGGGACCATGCAGAGTCCAGGGAGAGGATGGCACAAACAAAATTTCTTGGGCTGTTGATGGGATTGGAAAAGGAACCGTGGCCTAACATAACCTTGTGGCTTGGCTTCCCACAGGCTAACCGCCTGTTTCTGGAGCACTTCACAGCTGGAGCAGAGCTCTGTGCTCCTGCTCTGCGCTGCTATCCATACATAAACCAGCATGGGGGTGTCTGCTTGAGCTCCCGTCGTTAGCGTGTGAGACAGATAGACAGACACATCCCGAGCCTCCACAGGTCACTGGATCAGCATGGCTGGAGAGCTGCAAGCTGCACCCCAGTGCAACCCATTTCTACAAAAGATGCTGAAAAACTGCTCCCAAAGTTCCTGTGCCCAGTGCATCCTTGCTTCACCTGATTTGAGCCTCTTCAGCAAGCTGACCCCTCTGCACTAGGTAAAAGATGAAGAAGAACTGAATACCTCACCTGTAGCATCTGTGTGCTATGAAACGTGAGCAGAACTGAGGGAAGAAGGCTTGTGCAGGTAAAAGGTGGGCTAATGAAGCAGGACAGCACTACTGAAACTGGTATAGGTGGTTGGGGCAAACCTCCTGCAGAAGATCTGGAAGTGGCTAAACCGTGTATGTGATGTGCTGCGACTTGACTTTTTGATGTCATCAGATACCAGTCAATAAGGCCATGAGTAAATACCAATGCCGATTAGGAAAATAAATGCGTAAATTTCATGTCCAGAAATTTTAAGTAAAAAGATGCTTGTGATGGAACAGGTACTCTCTCTCTGATCTTTTTAAACCTAATATCCAGAGCAGGCAGGAAGCATTAGAGCAAAAGCAGGATTTCCTCCTAGTAAATTCAGTTTCCCTCTTTTAGTTTAATTACGTTGTACTGAATGATGTCATTCTTTTTTTAAGTTACAGACTGAGAAGTTAAATAAAAGAAAGAACAAGCAGAAAAAAACAAAAAAGAGAGAAAGAAAAGCAAAAGCACATGCAATTGCATTGTCTTTGGCATGTGAAAAAGTGCAGCCAGAAGTGGCTCGTGGATAGACTGTGTCTTAGGGCTGTGTACAACTTGTACCAGCGCCTGAGCTGTCCTTGCTGCACTCCCTCAGAGCAGCTGGTGCACAATGAGTCTGGATTACTTTCCATGCATACTTGTTTGTACCTACTAATGAAAATGAAGCCTAAAATATTGTGTTTCTTCAGCTATGTCTTCTTAATTTAGCTATTGCCAACCACCTGATCCCACTGTGGATTTCACCTCACTCTAGTTGTCTGATTGCACTGCACTCCAATTTTCTCTTTTTTTTTTTCTCTGCAGAGCTTTCTGTTCATCTAGATAAATCTTATTTGCTGATGATCTTTCTCTAATATTTTACTTGCAGGATCTAGAAAGTTTTTGCAAATTAAGTAGAAAGGGGTTTTTTTTGCTCCAGTCTCACCTTTATGTTTAGAGCAGTGACCAACATAGCCTTTAAAATTACTCTTCCAGAGAGTTTTTTTCTACAAATGCTGGCTTGTGCAAGGTACCATGGGGAGAGGGGCTAAGGGAACAGGGGACTGAAGCAGAAAAGGCTCAATTCTTAGGGAAAGCACTACGCAGGACACCCCAAGCCAGCTGTTGAAGGTGCAGTAGGGCAGGCTGAAGTTTGGGGAGGTTTGCGCTGTGAATCAGGCCACTGTGACCCACCGGCAGGTGTGGCTGGTGTTTATGGAAGCAGCGCCTTCTCTATTGGGAGCACCAGCAGTATGCAAATGCGGAAAAATTGGCAGGAAGGCTGTGCTGGGGGCAAAGCCAAGAAATCACATCCGCCCCGGAGCTGCGCGCCATGGGCCAAGCGTCAGAAATTGTCCCGGAGGGTCAGGCAGCCCCAGCAGCTCTGCATTGCTTCATGCGATAGGCAGTCACTTGGCAACAGCCTGCATCCCACTCACAACGGCAGCGCGTTCTCCGTGTCCGCGTGTCCGCAGCCTTTGAGGGGAGGGAGGCTGCGGCAGGTACTGAAATCGGACTGTAAAGGTCACCGTGTAGCTTCCTGAATATGTCATAGAAACCAGGCTGGCAAAGGGCACACGCACAGCAGCAGAAGACCTTGAACCCTTGTGCAAATTTACCAAGGGATATGGAAACGCAAACACGGGGGAGCCCAGTGAGAGCTGTGGTGGTTACAGCTGCCTCTGAATAGCAGTTTTTAACTAGAGTTGGTCATGAATTTTGCAACCAAATGCTTTTCGTCAGATCAGACTCGAGAGTTTTTCACTAGGATATGTACATATTGAGCAAATCTTTTTCCCTTTCCTTTTTTTTTTCTTTTCTCTTTTCTCCTTCTTCCTTTTTCTTTTAAGACAGAGATAGAAAGAGGAGTGCTTGTAAGGGTAAAACAAGCTATTTGGTCATAACATCCCATTAGTCCCTTTCCCGCAAGCAGCCAGCAGTGGTGTGATTAGAGCCCTCCTCTGGGAGGAGGAAAGAGCCCAAGTCTGGCTACACCCCCTGCCAGCTCCAGGCCAAAGGAACAACACTCACTGTTTTCCCTCCCGAGTGTTTTCTCTGTTGGGGAATGATAAGGAATGTGTTTTTCAGTGGTTTCTGTGAAAGCTCCTATGCTTGTTATAGAAAATTGTTCATGTTACAGAAATAATAGTTTCTTTTTTTTATTAATGGTTTCCCTCACCTCGGGGCAGGTTGAACAACTGGCTGGCTTGGTAGCCCAGGGAGAAGGGCGCTCAGTACTGAATGCCTCAGACCAGGCTCTTGGCTGGTGGGGCATCTCTTGATTTTTGCAAAGTCTTTCAAAAGGTCTTGGGCTCCTTCCCACTCAGGATAGGAAAGACTTCGAAATTTTGCAGTTTTGTGGGGTGAGGAAACTATTTATGAGGAAACTATTTTCCACCAGACGCTATTCCTCAGAAAATATGTTAGGAAGCAGCCAAGGAAACTGGGAGAACAGCTAAGTCTTCATGTGTCAAGCTTACATCTAGTGGGGTGAAGGAATGGTTTACTTCACTTCAGGGCTTTTAATGCTATGCCTGCCTTACTGTGTGAGTTTATAATAGAGAGAAAGTTCCCTGAAGAATTATCATCAGCCAAAAACTGTGATTCCAAAAATTGAGCTGAAGGATATTTCTCTTTGAGACTGGGTTGGGAATCACTGGGACCTTGAGCTTGGAACAGAAGGAGATAGACAGCCTAACTCTCTGTATGCAACTCTGAGGTAAGCTAACTGTACATCTTACAGAAACATGTTTTAATGATGGTATGTTTAAAGGCAAAAATGTTTGCATGAACAAATATTTGTGTCACTGCTACTCTGTTGCAGCTGATTTATTGGCAAAGCTTCTTGAGGCAGGAACTGCAAATAAGTCATGAGTGAAGTCACGGGCAATTAAAGATGAGTGAATATTAGAATAACTAGGAGCTGTATTTGGAGACAACATTGAGGAATTTGTGTTCTTATTCATGCATGTTAAGAACTTTGTGAAGTGTTTTGATACATCAGTACTCTGGAGATACCATCTTTTTCATTGGTGTTTTGGTAGTTCCAGTCTCAGCTGAACCCAGAGGTGGGAAGTTTAGCAAAAATGTTCTTTAAGATTTTTCACTTCTCTGCTTTCAATATCCAGAATAATTTTTACTTCAGTTTAGCTTGAGTTGACTGTTACTTTTACTTAGATGAGTTTACACTTTTTGAAAAGGTAGGCAGTAAAAGTTTGTTTATGACACCATTAATTAATTAATAATTCAGTGTGTGCATTATTTATTTTGTACATTACAATCGTCTCTTTGGCTTAGATGTTCCCCATTTGTTGGCCGATGCTTGTCTCTGAAAATGGGTTTCTAAATGTCAGTAATTCCAAATCCGTCTTGTTCCAATAGCCTGCATGATAAAAGATTGTATTTTGGTTAGGTGGATAATTTATTCCTGGACTGATAAGCACTAGGCATGGTGCAATCACTCTGCAAGGTTCTTGACATGAAAGCCCTGTGTGTGCTCTATGTAGTTTCTTTTGATTGTTTGGTTAGCTCATCCCAACATTACTAGCTAACTTTATGCCAATATGGGATACAAAATATTTCTCTAGCTTCTCCTCTGAGAGCAATTTCTGCTGTAGGTTGCTAGGAGGGAAACTCGGTCCCTCCATAAGGGACAGGGACTTCTATTTTCCACATCCTTTTCATAAAGCATGTGTGAAGATACAGCTCCTTGTGTCTGTTCCCCTCTTGGGTCTTTTCCTCTCCTCCGTATAACTTCAAGTCAACCTTGTGGTCCCTGCTGCTTTGTCACAACAAGATTTATGTAAAGGCAGTGGGGGAAGCTGGTGGCTAAGGGGAAGGGAAAATGAGTGGCTGAGAAAAAGAAATGTTTCTGGTGGTGTGGAACAAAGTGAGAAATGGGCATAGCCTGCAGTCAGGGAGAGGAGAGAAGGGAGGAGAGCAGAGTGAGGTCACTGTTGTGGCAGGGTAAGAAAAAGCTGAAATGTGTCTTCATCCCAATGATTGCCTTGGACATCAACAGCCATCAGCAGTGTGGTAGTAAAATAAGTAAAGTAAGTTTCTGTGAAAGCAAAAAATAAAATTGTTCTTTTATTAACAGCATACATTACAGTTGCCATATATTACAACCAGATAACAGTTAAGTATCCAGTTTATTGTTAATGCACAGTTAAGCATCGCCCTTCCGAGAACACATGTAAACCTTCTGTTTAAAAGATCTCCATTTTCCAGTGTGATTCACAGAGACTTATCTATGTAAAGACATACTGGAGCGAGTCTCCTGCTAATATTTCTTATCTAGGAGACACTTAGGGCCTCTGAGATGATCCTTAACTCATCTTTGTCTTAGAGTGCTGTTTGATGTCTTTCCAAGCCAGATGTATCTTCTTTAACACAAACCTTTATGGTCTTCCTTTTTTCTGTGTTCCCTGTAGGCTCCACTCCAGGGCTTGCCTGCTAGCTCTGATATCTGATTTCCTCAGACAGTGCCTAATCCGTTTCCACTTTCTTTAATAGTAGCTTTGATACATCTCTCTCGTACTATACTGTGCTCTCATTTGTTATCCATCCAACCATCCATTAATGTCTAAAACTTGGAGGGATAGCAATATTTAGAAGTATTCTTATCAGTTCTTTTGTGGTCCCCAGTGTCTCTGACCTGTTCAGTAAAATTCCCTTTACGTGTCTGTTCAGAATTGAAGTTCATTTCCACACCACTTTGAAACAGTAAAAGCTACTGGTTCTTCTCCCGTCCCAGTACAATTATCTCCTTTTATTTCATAGGACTAACTCATGAGTTTTCCAGCCTGAATTACTCTACTTTTGCAGTCCGTGTGTTTTGCTACATTATTCAGTATCCTTTTTATCTTCACTGCCTTTATCAGCTTCCTGCTTTGTAAATTTGCCTGTTTCAGTTTCTTCCCATTGTCAGTCTTTGCAGTCACATGCTGTCACATCTGCTCAATGATTCGGATATCATCTGTGAAATCTAGGTCTTCCAGGATTTTGACTGATGTTCACCATATCCCTGTCAATGGTATTCCTCAGTCAATAAATGGAAGAAGTAGCAAGAGTGTTCAAAAACCTGCTTATCTCACAGTAGTCTCTGTTTTGAATGACTGCAAAAAAGCTGCTTTCTCAATTGCAGCATAAAAAAATTCTGGGCTATTAACAAACTTTTAAATGGCCCAACTCCCCACAGATCAGGTGTGTTCTCAAGGTTTATAAAATGTATGTGTTGATTTGAGGATGCTCTGTACAGTAGATGGCCCTAACACAATCTTACCATCCTATTACTCTTTCTGTATTCTGAGTTTGACGTAATTTCAAAATTAGGAATCCATTGATTGTCTCAGATTGTCCAGAAATACTCTTGACAAGAGCATGCATGATATAGAAATAAGCTTTCTTGTCCAGGCATTTAATCAAGATACTTTCTTCCACTCCTGGGAGACATTTTTTGTCTTGTCCGATTTATGCCAAAAAGTTAATTTGTGGCAGCAGTAGAGGTTGCATGTCCTGTGTTTAACAGCTCAGCCAGATTCATCTGTTCCGTAGACTGCATTTTCATTATGCAGGGCTGAAATGGCTTTCCACAATGCAGCATGTTTTTAAAACCCAGACCAGGAGGCAAGAAAATGAGTAGATTTACATATTGGAACACAGAGCTGTTGATTTTTTGAAGTCTTCTAGTTCTGGATATTTTTTTTAATGTGTAAATGTTTAACATGATCTATGAGGAACATTTTGGCCCTCAAAGCCTCTCATCCTGCCAAAGCTTCTTGTCGTGCAGATATGACTTTCCTTGTCTTCAGCTGAAGGGGACAGAAGATGGGAATGCTCAGCAGCTGGCAGGAGTGAGCTCTTAGTTATTAGAGAAGCTGAAAGTCTTGCAGTGCTCCTTGCCAGGGAGCCAGTACCTGCTGCTGTAATGACAGCTTCTGGGGCAATGCTGGTTGGCACAGATCGTATACCTTGTTGAAATTTCTTTGTAATGTTGTGTAAAAGGATGCCTTCTCATGTTCCAGTGTCATACAGTTATGCTAACGTCCTTATATCCCATCCATTCGCTAATACACCTCCCCACTGTCCTTATTTTTGCTCTTTACTCTTGGGGCAATTTCAGGCAAAATCACTTTGAGTATTTTCCACTGACAAACTGGACACATAGGCATTTTCAGGGACATTGGCAGAGTTAATCTATGCCAGTAACTTCTGTGACTACTCTTATTTGTGTGAAGCCTGAAAGTTTTAAGTGTATGGTTTTTCTTCATTAAGTGCTCCTCTCAGGACCTGGTTGCACACCTGGTCATGGTCTGAACCCACATAAGAAACTCTTGCTGGGGGACCCACTGCATTCGCCTCCCTGAGCCGTGTCTCAGCATGGGTAAGGGCAGCCAGCTCTTTTCTGCACAAACACCCAGGCAGGCGTTTCTCAGAAATGCAGGACTGCCTTTACAGAGGTGACCACAGGGGACCATCGCATGTGAAGATTAGATTTCACATGAGATACTGCCACAGCGTTCAGCTCAAGCGCAGCTTGCTTTGCAGAGAGACTTCCAGCCTGGGATGTCTGCAGCCAGATCACAGCTCCTCCCTCGCCTTGCGTAAGGGAAAGGGAGGACATTTGCGCTGGGTGGGGGATCTGGCATAACGTCAAAGGAGGAGGGCGAGGATTCGGGTCAGGTGTGGGAGCAGAGAAGGCAGCCAGAGAGGCTTCTCCAGGGCATGAGAAAGGCAAGGAGTGGAGGGACAGGAGAGCCTGGCCTGCCCTGAGACGAATGCAGGGTGGAGCTGGAGTATATCTTTATTCCAACAACTATTTCCATCCTGAACAGCCTGAGGTAGCTCTGGTGAAGAGATAATACTTGGCTTTTTATCTGTGCACTGTGAGAAAATACATGGAAACTCACCGCTGGATCCAACTATCGTCTCAATATTTTTATTTAACGGAGGTGGATTGACCCGCTGCAGAGAAAATAAGGGGATGCTACACAGGAAAAAGGCTCTGCTCACTGTTTATGTTTAGTTAGGAAATATATCAAAATGGATTTCAATTATTGGTAAAAATGGACTCCCCTGATGTGAAGTAAGATGGATGAATTTTCACCTTATTTTTCTAAGTGGTCAGGTCTTGAACTTCTCCTGAGGAGTTTCTCCCTCAGGAATCTCCCAGGAAGAGTCTCCTCCCATGGGATGCAGTGTGGCCAGGCTGTTAGGACCTTGTAGGAGATTGCCTTCCCCAGTACCAAGCTCTGCAGATCCCTGACTGGTTTGTTCCTCAGCTTCATGTTTGGTTTGGAGGCAAACCAAGACCTGCTAAAGCGGAGGGCTGGCGGTGATCTCTGTGTTGCTGTCTCCACACCGGTGTCAGCACCTGATGGATGTGTACGTGCCGGGGTGTCCTGCTTCACTGCCTACAAGGGCGGGTGAATGAGTCTTAAAAGCGCTAAGCACTGACCTAAGCCTGCATCTGCTGACGTCAGCGGGGATTTTCGTGTTGACTTAGAGACTGGATTTTCTGACAATGCCACGTTTGTGTTTACTTTGCCGGCTTCCGTGAAATAGAGTGTGTGCCTGTCAGAGGGCTGACCAGCGGCCTTCCTCCAGCTTACCTTGACCTCGTGCTGCGGGGAGGCCGGAGGAAGACTCCCCCGCTTACGGATGAGCCAGGTGGGAGGCAGGGTGGGGTGGGAAGCCGGGATCGTTTTTGACATGATGAACCAGATTATCTGGATGCATTTCAGCAGGACATACCCATGCAGGTTGCTGCTCAATGCCGAGGCGAGTGCCTGGAGCCATGCAGTTTATCATTCAGTTTCTGACCCAGGGTCAGACTCCTTCAGTGAACTAATCCCTCTCAAGCACACCCCTGCCTGATTTATTTGAACATCAGAGTGGGTGAGCTCGGTGAAGGAAGGTACTGTTACAGCATCATCGCATTTTCGTTGGGTGGATCCGGTTTGCTTTATTCACGTGCCTTTTTCTGCCATTGTAATGATATTGTTTGTTTTGGAGGGGGTTGTTTTCTTAATCTTTGTCATCTCCCAGAAAACGATACAGCTTTTATTTCTGTTATGATTGTTTCAAAATTGAACTTAAAACATGGGACTAGATTCTTACTTGTTTTATCCAGGAAACCTTTCTACTGAACCTAAAATCACAGTCCTGGTGTTAAGTGAATGGCAAAGAAAACAGGATCAAGCTCAGGTTTCCATTTCTACACATATTTGAAAAGTCAAATCCTATTTCCGCAGAAACCAGTGACTAAACTTGCCCGTGGTCTTCAAAATGGCAGAGACTGAAAATATCAGTCAAATATATACCAAATATATAGAATTTGATGTTAAAAGTTAGCAGTTAGTCAGTGTTCTCATGAAGTATACTTTGATAAACTCCAGCCTGCCCTTTTGTGCCAACCTGGAGACTGAAGGCCTGAGGAACCTCCTCCATAGCTGTACTTCAGCAGTAATCCCAAGGAGCATGTTTTCCTTTATTCAGACTATTAGTTTTCTATCAGAGTACCTACCTTTTTAGAGATTAGCCTTCTTTTATGCTAGACGCTGTATAAACACAGCGCTTGATCTTCTGCCATTCAGTGACAGACAGACAGCAATGGCAAGACCATCTGATATTTCCTTTTGTAAGTAAGTAAAGTGATATGTTTCTTCTTGGGTTAAGTTAATCACGTTTCATTATTCATACCCTCTGACCTGTCATGGAATGGCTTCTTATCACAGAGCAGGAAAATGCCTGATTTTTTTCACAGGTTTTAAGGTCAAAAGGGACCATGTTGACACCTTCTGCAAAATACAGACCACAGAATTTCTCCCACTGATTTCTGTATGAAGTCCCGTAATCTCGAGAGGAAAAAACAAAATAGTTTCAGAGAGGCATTTGGTCTTAATATAAAGAATTCAGGTGGTGGACAATCCATCACAGCCCTCACTGATGTCCTCCAGTTGTTAATCAACTTCCCAGTTAAAATTTTGTACCTCATTTCCGGTAGCAATTTTTCTGGCTTCAATCTTGCATCACTGGATCTTATTGCTAGATTCAGTAGCTACTACTGTGAAAAACGTTCTCTCTCTGCAGAGATGGGGTTGCCCATATTATCTTTGATAATCTCAACTGACAACTCCTCGTGTTTATCAGACTTCAAAAGGATGTTAAGGTTTTTGGGGGGGGGGTCCTTTCCAATACCCTTTTAAACAGAAAACTACTGTCTTTTGTTGCTTGGCAAACATAAATAAGATTATTTGGGGCCTCTCCGGTTATCCTCTTTAGAGAATTTTCATACTGAAGATCCTCCTTAAGGCAGCTAATTCCTATATGTGGAAGCTTAAATAATAGCTCTCCCTATTTATAGCTATGTTAAGTTTTCCATTTATATCCATCTTGGTCTTGTGTGTAAGCCTCTGCCATGCCTGCCATTTCTGAGCAATGAGCACACTGGGAATTCATGTGACTGTGCACTGAGAGAGGAATGCTAGCACCTCTCCCACTACCTTCCAGGTTTTGTATGGGCAAAGGAAAAGAGTTAATGATACCACTAGGAATAAAGACAAGAAAAGATAAATAAAACAAAGAAACAAACAAACAAACAATTCTTCAGCTAAACAGCAATGTTTATTTTGAAATTCTGATCCTGATTTAACATTTAGCAAATGTTTATGCAAATTGCTTTATATAATAATGACGGTTGGGATGCAAGCCATGAGCTGACACATGTCAACTAGAAAAAAAAACCTCAGTAACATGCTTTGTTATAGACATAGAAGTCTCAGTTCAGCTGCTTCTGTAAAGTTGTCTAGTACTGCCTGAGAATACTGTAGGGTACCCACCTCTTCCCCAGCTGTAGATTTCTCATATATTCATATCTCATGACAGATGTCCTGTGTGTCATAGCTGTGAGCTGCATGTGGGTGTCTCATGTACCCTGAGACCCCTTAAATGGCACTACATGCCCAGATGTGGACAAGGAGGCAAGCCATGCATTTGTTTGCTATTGAATTTAAAAGATGTACAGGTTACAAATTACTATCTTGTTTGGTTTTCTTTCATCCAACAAGTCTGAGTTGCTTGCCGCATCCCTACAGAGCCACTATCATGGCTTTCTGAAGTATGTATGGTTTACAGTGTGTGATTATTTGCAAACTATTATATCATCAGTGAGTTGAATTGTGTAACTGGTTACAGCAAAGCTGCCTTTAAGTAAATTACCATTTCTTCTGAAGAAAAGACTGTGAAGAAAAGCCTGTGAAGAAAAGCCTGTAAAGAAAATGGAAAATCCATTTCCATTTTAGCTATAAGGGAGCATAGTATAAAATTAAGTGACAGCACATATGAAAAAAAGCTGCATAGAAGGAGTCACTGAAGACCAGGCTGGCTCTCTGAGCAGATATGAATTAGACGTGACTTTCTTCATCTTAGTGTCTCCGGTCGTGGTAAGGTACTGTGTAATAGAGATGATGAATTGATAAATGTTAATTTATAAAATCATATGCCTGATAAAAGTTATGTGGCATTGGACAGGGCATGAAGTGAGAAGCTCTTCATGTGCATACATGAGCTGGCATGAAGAGTGGATTCAAGGGGTTTGGAGGCTACTGTGTAATCCATGAGCATTTTGTGAGAGAGAAGAAAACGGAGAAAAAATGAGACACTCTTGACCCACTAATCATATGTCCATTCTTGGCATTTCAACTACACTTACATTTTGTCCTAGAATCTCTTATAGAGATTGTTACGGCTGTAGTCAAGGACAAACTGACCCTTCAGAAAATGTACCTGATCGCCCAGCTGCTGCCTGTGGTGTTTAGGCATGCCAGCTCAAGCCCAGGAGGCATACATATTCCTGAGCCCAGGAATTCCTGTGCCCAGGAACTGAGAGCTCCAGAGTTTGGATCTAACATCAACTGAATTTCTGAAGACCTTGAATTTCAATCAGGAATAGCAATAACAGAGCTCTAAGGACTGCGGAAACAAATAGGGCCAGTTTGCCCAGGGCTTCAAGCCTACCTGTAGAAATTACATCATTGGTTTAGACAGAGTGCTGAAGAACCTGCCAATGTCTTGATATCTGATTAACATCAAAGTAAGATAGGAGGAGACATCTTCAGTTTCTGCTGTATCTGAAACAGCCACCCCTATGCCAGAGGCTTTGAGTTTTTAATTTGCTGCCCTATCAATACCCAGAAGGGTGGGACTGGGAAAGGTTTTCCTCAGATAGAGCATCAGGAGATATGGCTGAGCTTGTTCTTGGAGAAGCCCTGCAAGGCAGGCATAAAGAAGATTCCTTTGCAAGTCAAATGTGTGATATATCACCACTCCAAATGATAAAGGAAAGGCTTTCAGAAATATGTGTAGAATAAATGGTGGGGATGAAACAAAACAGTCTTTACAAACCTGGAGCTAAGCCTGGAAGGGAGGGGACCCATAGCTCTTACCCATTGAGCTAGCAATGCCCAACTGAATC
Organism: Platalea leucorodia; assembly: GCF_965183815.1. Lineage (NCBI taxonomy): Eukaryota > Metazoa > Chordata > Aves > Pelecaniformes > Threskiornithidae > Platalea > Platalea leucorodia. Next base: position 61,379,580 of record NC_138828.1, on the reverse strand, counting down.
TTTCTACACCCTGACAATTCCCCTCCACCAACATCCACAAACTGACCCCTTTCTCTCTTGGTCTCAACCCAGTCAAACCAGCTCATGGTCTTCCTAGTTCGAACCTCATCACAAACTCTTCCTTCCCTTCAGTTCAGTCCACGCTTGTTCAGCCCATATGGTACAGTCACAAGCAACATTACTCACTTACTTACTGATCCAGTCAAAAGTCAGAAAAAAATATTTATTTACAAGATGCATCAGTGTAGCTATTCACTTCAGAAAAAAAAACACGTCAGAATGATAGGGCTCTGGGGGAAAATATCGGAATACCAACATTATTTTCAACAAAAATCTCAAATTCTCAAAGGCAGTACATGCCCGCACAATGCAACATTAGCATCAGCTGCCTGGTCTATTATCAACATTTTGGTCAGTCATCCCTAGGGTAGGCTACTGGACAACTGAAAATAAACTGACTAAGGACCAAATCTGAGAAATACATGCCTACTGCTAATATCTTATCTACCATGAAATTTTTTATGCAGGCAAACATATCATTGTTTACCTACAGGTCATTTAAGGATATGACAGCAAAGAATTGCATTAAGAAGAAAGACTAGGTTTCATCTGGAGTTACGAAAAATTTCTGCATTACCACAAATCAGTCAGGAGTTTGTCTACACACTTACTTGATTTAGGCTGAGATTCATAGCGCTGATAGCTGACATATTTGTTCATTACTGGTTTTCTTACAGGAAGGCTGAAATAGGAAAATTTAAGAAGGTCATTAGAGACAAGAAGTGGGTAGGGCTGATGTTTTACTTTAAAAAAAAAGGAACAAGAAATGGAGTCATTTAACTTCCTGGAATATTGCATATAGTAATCCAGAACATGGTGATTTCAATTATGGGGATATATTATAAGAAAATCTGCCACAAGTCAATAAAAGATCAAATTAATTACTAAATTGAGATCAAATAGTGTCTACATCACTTTGCCACTAGAGATTTTGAAAATGTATAGATCAATTTATGGAGTGTATATCAGGAAAGTTTTCATTTTACATTGTAAACAAGATGGGTCACAGCACTTGCCTGAATGACTTCTTTTCCAAATGGCTACCTATTTTTTAGGAGAGAATTTTATGTAGAAATGAGAGATGGAGAGCTCACAGCGTCTAAAGCCCTTCCACGATTGATTGCTGTTACAGCTTAGAAGTTAATTTCTAGCCTGTATTTGCTCCACTACAACTCACAGACTTTGAACTTTATCTTACTTTTGCCATATTGAACTCAATTTCATTTTTGAAATACAGAGTACTCTCCTTGGGACAGCTAGAAGGTCACAGTGGCCTAGTGGCAGCTCGATATGCAGGGTTGCAGGAGGCCTCTGGTCTTTTTCAGCTCTGCCATCGGCTGCTGACTGGTTCACTCAAATAACCCCTCTATGACTTGTTTAAGGATATAAATCTCAGTGAAATGCAACCAAGGAGAGTGTTTAAATAAAACACCACTACCCCTGCCAATTTTTTTTCATCTAAGTAGATTGACACATTGAGTAAATTCCTTTAAAACACATACTCCTAAGATAAGCACATAAATACAGCTGCTTTCTGTGATCCTGGGTATACAGGACCTTGCACTGGCAGGTTTTTTTCCCAGCTCACCAAGGGCCCCAGGGACCAAAGGGCTGGTATCCCATCCTCTTCCTTGCTCACCTGGGGAGCTCTGGTATCCCCCAGGCTGCCAGGCTTCACGGTTTTCCCAGCCAGACATGCTCCAGCCCCCGGGGACCCCAGTGCCCCCCAGTGTCAGCAAGGAACTGCTCTGCAGCAGTAATAGGTGTAGCGTCATTGGACAAATGGCCTCTTAATTGATTGGCAATCTTGCTGGATGAAGTTGAATTACAAAGATATGCCAGCAACATCTTGCCCAGGCTCTTATTTCTCCATCTTGCTCAATTAAAATAATATTATACCAATAATATCTGATTCTCGCAGTACTCAGACTGCAGGAGAGTAGTGTGCAATGAAGCTGCTTAAAGAAAGTTGATTTAAAAAGTTGAAATCAACTATTTGAAAATCATGACTATATAGTAAAACCCATTTTTGAGAGTGCTATTCACGTAGCTAGCTTTGGGATGTTTGAGGGTTTTATTTTATTTCATTTAGAAAATAAAGCCCATTAACTCTGGCTTCCTTTACCGTATGGCACCTGTGCTGGTTTTGGCTGGGACAAAGTTAATTTTCTTCATGGTAGCTGGTATGGGGCTATGTTTTGGATTTGTGCTGGAAACAGTGTTGATTGATAACACAGGAGTGTTTTAGTTACTGCTGAGCAGTGCTTACACAGAGTCAAGGCCTTTTCTGCTTCTCACCCCACCCCACCAGCGAGGAGGCTGGGGGTGCACAAGGAGTTGGGAGGGGACACCGCTGGGACAGCTGACCCCAACTGGCCAAAGGGATATCCCACACCATATGACGTCATGCTCAGCATATAAAACATGGGGAGAGGCTGGCGGCGGGGCGACTGCTCAGGGACTGGCTGGGCATTGGTTGGTTGGTGGTGAAGAATTGTTTTAATTTGCATCACTTGTCTTGGGTTTTATTTTTCTCTCTCTTTGTTATTTCCCCCACCCCCTCTCTTTTCCTTACAAGTTATTGCTATTGTTATTGTTATTATAATTACTAAACTGTCTTTACCTCAACGCACGAGTTTTCTCACTTTTATTCTTCCGATTCTCTCCCCCACCCCACCAGGGGGGTAGTGAGTGAGCAGCTGTGTGGTGCTTAGCTGCCGGCTGGGGTTAAACCACAACAGCACCACACCTTGGATTTTTCTCAGTGAGAAAAGCCACTGTTAAGAACAGCCAAGAAGACCAGAGCCGTTGTTGTCTTTTGAAGGCCACTGAAGTTGGCCCTGCTTTGAGCAGAGGGTTGGACCAGATGACGTCCAGAGGTCCCTTCTGACCGAAACAATTGAATAAGGACTGCTTGCTGCAGTGAGATGGGTAGCCTTACTACCTGCGAGCAGAAAACTTCAGGGCTTTGGTAACCATGTAGCTCTGTAATGTGGCCGTGCCATTGCTAGAGACAGGCTGTCAGTTTTGTCTTGAGTTTGCATGGCCTTGGGACTGAGCCGTGTCAGGCTTGCTCTCTGCTGTACCTGCCTGCAGCTTTGTTTTACTTAGTTTGGCTTTAACAGCAATTTTTCTGACTGACCAGGTGTGGACAGCTAATTTGTTTTATTTCTGTGTGGCATGGTATAATCTCAGCTTTGTATAGGTAGCGGTAATAAGCAGTTATTCTATGTAGAATGAGATATTTACAACTCTGATACAATGATGGAGAGAAATACAGATCTGGTACAATATTAGAGGCCCTGAGAATCAGAGAAACAGGGTGCGGTGTAGAGGAGGACAGGTATGGGACAATAAGGGACAGGCTACAGGCCTGGCACTGGAGACCCCATGACTATAAGCAATTTACCTGTGGTCAGTCAAATAAATGCAGATCTGGAGCTGCACTAAGCTGGATTTAGGGATAACAAAGAGAACAAAGAAACAGTATCTCACATATGTAGAGGGCATCATATATATTAAATTCTGATGTAATATGACAGTGTAGACCAAGGAAGAACAAGAAAGGTGTATGTTAGCAAACATAAAATGACCCCAGGTGGATCCTAAAGGGAGGAAGAAGAAACCAGTTGCATCAATACAATCTTCCTCCCAAAGAGGGATGTCAGAGGCTGACGGCTTACGGTGTTACCCTCTCCAGCAGCCCAAAGCTGCTGACTTCGGGACCCAAAGGAGCAGTGAAAGGGTGATCATTATGCTGAGAAAAAGGATAGATACTAAGAACTGCGTGCATTACAATTTTCCTTGTACTATTACTATCATTGAGACTTTTTCTAAAAGCATTATTATTCTATTTCTGTAATAATTAGATCTAGACTAATAACGATTCTAGAATTAGACTGCTAAATTTTCCATTATACTAATAAATTTTTTGATTTACTTATATATAAGGTGTGCTTCCTCTTTGCCCATGAACAATACTTTCAGTGTAAGAACAGACTCACCAGTTCACCTACTTATTAATTGCTTAAGGCCTTCAAAGGAATTCCTGAATCGCTGAAGATTTCCTTACTGCATAGTGTCAGCAAAAGGCTTATGAATCACTTAAAAGCTTCAAAATCTTAAAAAAAAAAAAAATGTATATACCTGTTAGATCTTGTGCTTGCTTCTTCTGATTACAGTGAACTCCACCATGAGTAAGAAATCCAGAAAATTAATTTTTTTTTGTTTTGCTTTCAGTCTTTATTTATTTGGTAAATACTTCTATTCCTGAATAGAAATCGATTAAACACAGCAAAAGCAAGGCATTGCAAATCCTCTGTCCACGTCTACCACAGGTGAATTCAAACCTCCAGAGGAGCATTAATTACCCTTATTTGCTGTTGAAGTGGGGGTGGGGATCAGGACAGCTCTGTGCAAGTGCTGTCAGTCCATAAAGTGGCCCCTAAGAGCCAGATCAGACTTTGGGATGGGAAACAGAAGCACAGAGAGGTGGCCCAAAGTAACACACAGTAAGATAGCAGCAGCGCTTGACAGCCACGCAGAGGGTATGTACTCCAGGGCCTAACGCCCTTTCCGCTGGATGACAACGCATCCCTCCCGAACCAAAGCTAACGCTTCATCTGGGCCTGCTACATCTCTCTGGGTCGTGCAGGCCATCCTTCCCAGCCCCCTCTCCGCGTTCCCCTGCACCCCAGCACCTGAGACTTTCCCTCCTCGTGGCTTTCTCTGTTGTCAGTGCTGAACTTGCTTGGGCAACATAGCACCAGGGAGGTTATTTCTTCCCTTATGGAGTCACTTGACAGCACAAAATAAGCTCCAAATGAATACAGAGCCCTTCTGCAGGCACTACACAAAATCCCTGCTGGTAGTTACCTCTCAGTAACTGCGGCATGTATCTCAGCATCTCTCGGCTCAGAATGCCACCAGAAGGATGCTCTTCTGGCAGTATTGTATCGAGGGTTTCATTTTATATTATTTGTGTTATTCTGTAATACTTCTACATACGCAGAATTGTGAACATCATTGCATTCACAGCGACAGCGCTGACAGGACTCCTGCTCTGAGGAGTCTGGGACATCGGGAGGATGTGACAACAGCACTTGTGACATCTGGCCACAGATAGGAATAAATGCATAATTATAACATTGCTTTCGCTTTGTGATGGATGGGGGGGGGGGGGGGGGTTGGTTGGCTTCAGTGAGGTTTGCTATCACATTAATATAATGAGATTAAACAATGGTAAAAGGCCATTAAGGCTGGAAGATCAGAACTCCAAAACTTTGCTTAGGAGATGCCTAATAAGTTAGCAAAAGGCCTAAAGGTCTTTAATTCAGCCCCTTTGGCATACCTCCTGTGATAACACTTTCACTACCTGACCACATGCTACTTTTTCAAGAAGCTTTCTGCTTCATTCAAAGCACAGCTGATTCTTTTCAACATTGATATTGCATGGTATTAGTGGGGGAGAGGGCTGCGACAGGCAGGCTGTGCGGGAGGATGTCATCGGGCATATAGGCAAGGGGTGCTTCTTTCGGTGTACAAGTGACAGAGGTGAGTCCTTGAAATCCAAACATCTCCAGAAACAGAAAGAATGAAGGTTTGTCTTTTATAGTACTTGTTAATATATAAAATAAGATTAATGATAAATGAGTTTTAGGCCCATAAGGCTCAAGAGAGGTGAATTTTTAAATTGGCAGACAAGCATTCATTTTCCTAGATTCAAATTCGTGTAATTAGCTATTGCTGGAACTCAGCATTCATTCTCCCTCTTGACTATAAACAAATAAATCAATCCAAATCTTGTTCTGGCCTTCATTGATGTCTTTGGGCCTGATTTTGGTTTAGTAAACAAAGGGACCTACAAAACCCAACCCTTTTTGCACAAAAGTCATAAGAAAACGCAGCTAGCTAAAAGGAGCATCCAAGTGCAGGCAAGCTGAGATACCTCAAGTTATCTTACTTCCAGTTGTGAAATCCCTGCATAACCAGTCCAGGTTTTTCATAATTAGGTATTATGAAGTTCTTTGTGTAATGATAGAGAAACATTACGTGAAGCAACCGCTTGTTATGGTTATTTGCTTTCTGGAATTTTGTTTCGGGGAGAGGTTGACCAGGTTAGCAGCAAAAAAAAGCAACCTACTACATTTGATTTATAGCACCTGACTCTGCAGATGTGGGAGACTTGGAGGCAGTCACCTGTAGCTTCATTACCTAGCAGCGTAAAGTAGCTAGACTTTGTGAATTACAGAAAAAGACCAGTTTTCAAAACAGCCTTTTCAATTTTTTTGGGAGGGATGAAACGTAAGAAGTTGAGAAGGCCTGTACACAACTGCACAAGGGCTACATGAGTTGCACTGATTATGTGTCCTTGGAGAGGCCAAGAAAACAGGAAAGGGAGCCAGCCAAGAGGCATATTTAAGAGAAGGTTCACAAACTTCCCTCTTACCTTTGGGATTGTTTCCAAACTCTAAAGCTAAGAAAGAAAAACCTGGACTTGGCAAAATAAATAATCTGCACTGTACAATACGTGATGTCTCAGGATGATTTGTGACATTTAGTAATACCGTATGTCATGAACAGCACTGAGGGAATAATCCACAGAAATACAGCTGGTTGAAAATTGTTTCCAAGACCATTTCTAAATGAACAATTAAATCACAATTTTGCCCATTTTATAAGCACTGTAACAGAAACAAACTGTTTTCCGTTCACAAAAGAGCTATCGCAAAGGGGAAATCTTCTCAAAAATATTCTTACTGGAAATTACTTGGCAAAGATCATTTTGATATTTTTCATAATTTGTTATTTTAATTTTGAGATGGTTGTGAATAGAAGAAATCAATCCTATGATACTGTTCTTTATCAGTAATTAAACTTAGAGTGGTCGTGCTGTCACAAATATGCAAGAAAAGCAAGTTTAGTATTTTACTTCCTCCAAATGGCCATATATAGATGGTACTTACAATTCATTTCTCACAGATAACCTGATTGTATGCAGTTTAAACTTGATCTGCAAGGAAAGGAAAGGCACGTACATGAATCAAGAGAGTTCAGGTATATTTAAATTTTTTTCTGCTCAGCGCTAGTCATGTGTGTGGGACATTATCCATAAACAGTAACAGGGAAAAATTGGCTTTTATCACATATTCTCCACTGTTTGCAATTTTTTAGAGACCTAGTGGAAAAAAGGTTTTTCTCTGTATTGGAAATTTCCTTTGCCAAAGAGTTACTTTTAAAAATTATCTCTTTAACCATCTCAAGAGGTTTATAATGTCTAGCAAAAGTAAAATTAATATTTATTGACTGTAAATCTATAGCGCTCTCATGCATGCTTTTATTGGTGACACTTGCCAGGAGAAAATGTTCTCTGTGATACCTGAGCCATGCATAGCCTTTTAAGTAACTGTAGTTAATGTCATACCATGAAAGGTGACGTAATTAAAAGCATTTATGGACTATGGTTAAAGGAGAAATGGACTTCTGCAATGTTATTTTTCTCACTAGAATGAAAGAGGAAGCAGAAATTTGCTTCCAATGAAGATTTTATGTCTTCATAATAGGCTTGCGTTACAGCGCATTTCAGCCAAGTTTGAGGGATTGTTACTGTGTGGGAAGGACAATGTCCGCAGTGAACTGAGGAACTACCTGCTGGTTTCTGGTACTTTTCATGCCATCATTTACTTTCTACCAGAGGTTACATGCTTGCTGCTACTATGCACTATTTTTGCCATCATTTATGCAGTCTGATAAACATGCCAGCAGAGCAATTGCAATAAACTCTGCTAATTCTTGCCTTTGAACCTGTAAGTTCATTGTGGATAATGCCCATATACATTCCAGCATTATCTCAGACCTAAATTTTCATGAATTTTCATCCTACCTCTCAGCAATGCTATCACTGCTACAAACCAAACAGTGTCTTCTGCATGTGTATGCTTCCCGGGGACTGCAGTAGAAAATATGCAGGAGAAAAAATGGCCCAGAGCCTAGGCAGGGAATCTCGTGAGTCTGTGTTTGTGCAAAAGAGATGCCTGGTCTACCACGGGAGCTCTTAAACACTACCAAAATAAAATGCAGTGCAGCAAGTGAAAGCTGCAGCGCATGAAATCAGAATAAGATTTATTTGACAAGTATCCTCTGGTTTCCTGTTACATGTTTTCCCATTCTAATGCAGATTACAATCTTTATGAATGTAGATATTCATGCATGGCTTTCATAGAACTATAATATCATCATTTGACCACATAGACGTCTACCTGGCCAAGGGGAAAACAATGTAATCCCCAAAATCCCATCTTCAGCTGTATTCTCACCAGATCACCATTGCACACATTTGCATTGACTTAAACCTGGATTCTCCTCTCCCCAGACCGCTTTCTTTCTAGTGTGCTCCAAGGGCCAGCACTGGGACTTCCCCGCTGCTACATGGGTGCTTTCTAGGGCACACGTCCAAATGCAGTAAAGGTGTCCTTCTCTGCTGTGTGCATTGGCCCCACCACCCTGTGTCTGCTGATGAAAGACATTTCATGGACAGTAGGGATGCCAAGAGGTCAGCCTTTCAAGAAACTACATTCACTTCCATTGCTGCCAGCAAAGTTAAATAGAGAAATTAATGCTTAACATGATGGTAGAATGGTGATAGACCATGGTCCACATGCTGTCCTGGCTCAGTGGAGTAATGAACTGCTCCACAGTTGGAGATGTGTATGTACATATATGTGTATGGCAGAACAACATTTTGCACACAAAACTAGGATTTTCCCAACCTTATTTTAATCAGCCTCCCTACTCCAACTATAAAATTTTCTAGTGTATTTGAAGAAATGAAAATCTCCTCTCCAGGTTGTACCCTGCAAAGTGTCCAGCTGAGAAGAATCCTGCCATGGTGTGTCCAGAAAAGCAGCACCTCAGGGGAGCTCTGAGGAGGCAAGCTTCGTGCCCTTTGCTTTGCGAAAAAATATTTAGAGCCCACTTCTGATGATACCACTGCAATTTTTGCCTTGTAACTAAAGGCTTTGCAAAGGCTTTACACTTCCATTTTGAAATAAAATATTTAAATACCAGTTCCTCCTGTGCTTATCTGGCAAGATCTGAACTCTTGCAAACACAGGGGAGGACTCCAGGACAGTGGAGCATTTCCTCTTAGCACATTGCGTGCCAGGCACTATGTCAGAAGGGTATTTTGGCAATATCTGTAGGGTTGATGAAGAAAGACTTGTGCCTACCTCTTTGTATGTGCTCAGGGGAGACCCAGCCACCACCATCACTGTAATATGGAGTTCCCAGGAAAAACAGGAGGAAGTGTTTTAACCCCAGCCAGCAGCTAAGCACCACACAGCTGCTCGCTCGCTTCCCCCTGGTGGGATGGGGGAGAGAACCAAGAGAGTAAAAGTGAGAAAGCTCATGAGTTGAGATAAAGACAGTTTAATAGGTAAAGCAAAAGCTGCGTGAGCAAGCAAAGCAAAACAAGGCATTCATTCACTACTTCCCATGGGCAGGCAGGTGTTCAGCCATCCCCAGGAAAGCAGAGCTCCCACGTGTAACAGTTACTCGGGAAGACAAACGCCATCATACCCAATGTCCCCCCCTTCCTTCTTCTTCCCCAAGCTTTACATGCTGAGCATGATGTCATATGGTGTGGGATAGCCCTTTGGTCAGCTGGGGTCAGCTGTCCCAGCCGTGTCCCTTCCCACCTTCTTGTGCACCCCCAGCCTCCTCGCTGGTGGGGTGGGGTGAGGAGCAGAAAAGGCCTTGACTCTGTGTTCTCGTTACTGCTCAGCAGCAATGAAAACATGCCTGTATTATCAACACTGTTTCCAGCACAAATCCAAAACATAGCCCCATACTAGCTACTATGAAGAAAGTTAACTCTATCCCAGCCAAAACCAGCACAAATATTAATTTGGCTTATGGTGGCTCTTTACCATTGAAGTGAGAGGAGAGGCACAGGAGAGCCTTTGCTGTATGCCGTTGAACTAATAAATAGTAATAACAGCCTCTGGGAGGGCCATGCCCAAGTCTTTTTCACAGATGCCCTGAGGTGTCCCCGTATCTTCTTGGCATAACTTTTACCCTCTGGAATTTCCCTGCCTCTCCCATTTCGGGGCCCCTCCTCACGGTGCTGGCTGCAGCCTCCTTCCCCTCCCAGGCAGCCCTGGGCTCCAGCATGGGTGCCTTGGCAAGGCACTGCTCCCACCCCGCTGCTCCCCGCCCCTGCCCGCGGCAGGCGCTTGCCCGGGGATGCAGTGCCTGACTTGTGTACCTGAGGTGTAAAAGGGACAGGAGATCCACATAAAAAATGCTCACAAAAGTCTTTTATCAGAACCTTATACAGAAGGTTGCTTAAAAAAATCCTAAGATTTCTCAAATGAATGTGCATTTTCCCCCTCAGAGTATCTTGATTCGTACCTGAAAGTCTATGTTAAAAATATTCTACAAACATTACCTCATAATAGTTTCAGCTTTAGTGTAGAGTTTATGTTATAGTAGAATAAACACCTGAGCAAATGCATCACCTGGCTCTAAGAAAAGGAAAAAAAAGTGGTGTTTTTCTCTCTTGCGATGTTTTTCCTCCAGGGTATATTTTTTCTCCTAGTACCTAATCAAAAAGGCTTCTTAAGACTTTGGTGTTAAGTTATGGCTCCCCCATCAGAGAATTGTTAGGCAGAAAACAACAAAAGTGTTTTCTTTCCCTCCTAACCATTTTTTTTTTCCCCAAGCAAACCATAGTTTGGCTGGCTACATGATTTGTGTGTCAAAAGGAGGCGTTTGCAAGGTCCATAGGGGCCACGGCTTAGTGGGATGGGTTGTTGTGGTGGCCTCGCTTCTGCAACCTAGACAGCGCCATGAAAGCTGGAGGAACCGTGCCACAGCCTTGCCATGGGCTTCTCAGAGGAGTCTGCCAGGCCACATCATCCCACCTCCCAGCTAACTTAGACATACTGTGTCCAGTCTTGCCTTACACAAGCCCACAATATTTCCAGCACTATAACTTGCTGCAGTACTCAGTGGGAGTCTTAATTTAACTCTCAGAAGTGAAGAATACTTGTGCTTTCAAGCCAGTGATATTCAGGCATGTCTCCAGAAATATAACGTTCTTCTTAAGAAGGATATTCTCTAATATTGGGCTTTGAGATTTGCACAATGATAGCAGTATAGCCCAAGTGAACAATTAAAATTTGGCAGACTACTTTTCACTTCCTATTTAGAATAACAAGAACTACGTCAGAGATTTATTTTATTAACATTTCATTATCTGTAGTGATCAAAGGACTATGTCTAAAAAATTAGCATTTTAGGAGAAGGTCTTTGATAGCCAGCAATGAAATTCTCATACTTAGCCTGAAATCATTCCCATTTGCATTCTTTATTGGCTTATAATTTCTGAAGTCTCATTAATGAAATCAAACAGATAGTAACTACACCTAAAGCTTCATCCTAACACAAAATAGAGACTCCACATAATTAGGGTAACAGCTATTATTTTACTTCTTTGCTCCGCCCCTCCTGTAATTAGTATGATTCGTAGTTCAAGAGGGAAAGAGTCACAGACTTTTCACAAGATATTGCTTTAATCTCACCTTATGCTTCGTAGGTGCCTTCTGAGCAAACTAGGTTCTGACTCTCCCTTCATTGGCAGTCTACTGATTAATGGCTTGATTATGTGGATCATGTCCAGGAAAAAAAATTGGTCACTTCAGCTAGAGTTTTGCCTGCTAAAGAACTTAAATAGTGTTTTAGAATTCAAAGAGCATGACTTGTACAGCAGACACTTTTCCAATATGTACAGTGCCACTGGGCACAGTGCTTGAGGGAACATGACTATTTATTGACAGTCAGTATCCTGCAGAAGTCAGGGAGCACAAAGGGTAAGGAAAGATTATTGTAGTAAGAGTTGGCTTGGGCTGTTTTCCAACACTGAGACTACGCTGTATAGAACATCCTTTTATAAATATGACCTTTATAATACATTGCATTAGCCTACTAATGCTACAAGGAATGCTTTATTTGGGTTTATGCAGTTTTAACAAAGTCTGGTAAGGAAGTATCCATCATTTATTACTTCTGATGGAAAATTTCAACAAATCAAAATTTTAATAGAAAAATGTCTGCAGAAAATGGTAAGTATTTCACAAAAAAAAAGGTGTAAAAAAGTGCAAAGTTCATAGCTTTTGGGGGAGGAGTGAACATTTTGCCTTTGGAATTACAGATCATCTTGCATCTGGGAATGATAATGTATTTCCTTCCAGTCCTCGCTTCTTCTGTGATCCTGGCTTCCTCTGTGTAAACACACCTCATTGCACCTGCAGGGATTGCGCTGCCGCCTCACCCAGCAGCCAGTCAGGCCGTCGCTTCCTGCAGCAGGGAGCCTGCTTCCCGTCACCCATGGAAATGCAGCAGGAACTGAGCGCTGAGCTCATAGGACGCCATGCCGGGAGTAGGTGATCCACTCTCTTCTGTCCTCTTTGTCCTTCAAGCTGCAGCAAAGCTTCACCCATGACTGTTGGAAGAATTTATGCTGCCTGGTACACACACGGCTCACCGAAACCCGGGGCTGCTCCCTTGCCAGGGACCATCAGACTACACTTGCAGTCTGGGGGAAGTGATGGCCCCCTCAACGGTGCCTGAAGATGCTCACTGGAAGAGAGGAGTCTCCCCATCCCCAGGAGCAAGGTACTGCCCATCCTCATGTGTTTGCCTCAGCCATTTCAAAACTGGAAAGGTCACCATTTCATCATATAGTTAATGATCTCTTGTCCTCCCCAGTGTTCAGTCAAAGTAACTGGTTTACAAAGAAGCTGAGAACTAAAGATGGCGATAACAGAGCACTTAGACTGAGCAGCAGTTGCCTGGGATGTGACAACAGGTGATCACCTTGATGGGTCTAACAGGGTCCTGTTTGCTGTCTAATCAGTAATTAGCTGGCCAATGTGATTAGGGTGTGTGGTATTAGAAACTAATGATACTGTTTCCTCTTCCTGGATTTTGGAGCAGGGAGATGAGAAGCAGAATGACTGTGAATGCTTTATTGTGCTAAACTGTGTAAACTTGGCTGCATGTTTGTGGAGGTTTTGCTGCATGGGTGTATCAGAAATGGATTCTGTACATTCACCGCACAACTGAAAGACTGTGCAACAGTACCTGTTGGAGATTCGAGAGTCCCACAGCAGTAGTCACAAGGAAAGAAATGTGCCCACAGCCTCAATCATGTATGAGAAACAGATGGAAAGATTTAAAAACCTGACAGCGAAGTCAAAATTCCAAAATATTGTGGCAACCTAAGCAAAACACTTTTCAGAAATCAAATTTTCAAAGCAGTTTATAGAAAGCCTGAAAGCTGACAATCACTCAATGATTTGCAGGAACTTAATAGTATCAGAGTAGACCATTTCTTACAATTTGTACATGCTTGCACTGGCAGAAGTGGCTGTATTTCTCTTCTGATCTTACTAAATTATAATGTGGAAAGCAATATTTAAAATAAATTTCAAGCAATATTCAAATAAATTTAATGATTGACAAATTGCTCATGAGCAGAAAGAAAGCAAAATAGTCCCGCCGTCACCTGATGCAATAGTGGTTTGGAAGACAGTAGCTGATACTGAAGTAGCAACAATAGTGGTTTTAGATTTAGATTAACTGCAAACACCTTCTGCAAGCATTCTGGAGGTTCTCTGCAACACACTGAGACCCTGAAGTCTTAACAGAAACAATATACCTGCATGTCAGCTACCTACAATAGTACATAGAATATGGAAAGAGAGCAAAAGGTGTCTAGGAAAACATATCTGAATCTGACTGTGTTGGATTGTACCTGTCTCAGGCACGTTTTGTCTGTGAGTGATACCATACACGAGATGACAGGGGTTTGTCTCATGCACTGAAATTTTTACAAGTTATATATCTGCCCTGTGCAGTTTCACGGAAATGCTATGAATAGTGGGTACTTACTGCAATGTTACGGACAAGTTTGAACCTTCTTGGCCACAGCTGTGCAGTCACTTCTGCTAAGGAACAATTGCCTTAGCACTTAATCAAACCCTCCGTTGCTTATGACCAATATAAGACTAGTGTGTGATACCAGACATGGTGTGACAGAATTGTCCCTTGAACTGCGAAACTGGCTTGTAGCATTAACAGAAGTGTTGAGTATTGTAGTTTATGATAAAGATGCCTGAATTTTTCTTGAGGCTTTGAAAGCAGTAGCATTTGAGGGTGTTTGACTTGCAATTCCAGACTAAGAGGGAAAATTATAGCTGAGGAACTATTTTGGATGCTTCATGAAAAGTTTAAGGAATGCAGACTTCCCATTATATCCAAGTTGTAGGTAAAGATGTGCATTGGCAATGAGAAAGCTGAGAAGTGCTTCACTGCTCAGGAAGTATTAGCTACTGCAAAGGGTGTATCACTAGTCCTCACAAACCTGTTTCAAAGAGGACTTCAAGTTTAATAACAATAATTTTTGAATAGTCACAACATTTCCACACAGAATTCCCAAAATTAGTTAGGGAGATGAATCATCAAGATTGTACTGTTTTAACTCAAACCTTTAAAGTCTGTTGTCAAAACCATCATTATCTTAGCATCTGAGAGTGCTGTGAGTGATGCTATCACACCAAGTAGATACTCACCATCATTTAGAAGCTTATTGATCCACTTCTCCGAGCATATAAAATCAGGCTACTGAAGATGCAGTGCAAATAGCACAGTTCACACATCATAAGGCAGGAGGACTGTGATTCCACTGGTCTCCAGTACAAAATAGCAAATTTCATCAATTTTGGAGTCATGAGAGACCATTTGGTCCAAGCGTTTGTTAGGCTAACTCATCAAACCCTTTGTTGTCCTGGCTGAGGGCGTGTACCCTGACCAGTGCTATCTATCTGTGCTGCTGTGAGCTGCTGGCCCTGGTAAGCAGCCGTATCCCTCTGGCAGTGGCTGTTAATGCAAGTCTGAAGAGCAGCATGTACAGTGACTGGCAAGAAACTGCGAGAGTAAATCATCATCTGCTGGTTAAGCCCACTACAGTCAGTAGCTATGCAAGGACGATATGTATTAACTGAAGTGCAGCACCTCTTCCAGCCTTTGTAGAAAATCCTTCTGATGAAACAGAAAAGCCTTTTATGTCACCAGCTCACCAAATAGCCATCTCATTCAAACCATCAGCACTGCTCTCATAAATTCCTGCATTATTTTCCATGCTTAAAGAGAACATGTGTTGACTGGCAGCAGCTGAGACATGCTAAAAGCCATCCAAGAAGCATGAAAAGTAGCATCAGACTGTGTGAGCCTGCAATAATCCACTAATCTTTTTGAACACATTCTTTTATTTAGGCAGACTTTGGTTATTAGATTTGAGACATATTTCACATATTAAAAAACTGATCATTATTGTGTAGCTGGCTAATCCTCAGTTTGAGGAAGGATTGATTTTTGCACTCATATAGAAAGGCTGTCAACATAAGCACTAAAGCTCTTTGTTTCTAAGTGTATAATATACTTTGTTTTAACAGCATTATCAGATACTTGATACAAATGATAGGTAGATTTATATAGAGGGGAAAATGTATATACTGTGAGCACAAAACAGCATCACAGCCAATGATCGAAGTAGAAATGGGTTTGGTTCTCTGTGAAACATTCACTCTTGTGCTTGAAGTAAGATGACAGGTCTGTTCTAGTAGGCGTTTAAGCATTTCTGTAAAGGCAAACGTAGAATCATAGACTCATAGAATCATTTAGGTCGGTAAACACCCTTAAGATCATCGAGTCCAACCGTTAACCTATCACTGCCAGGTTCACCCCTAAACCATGTCCCTAAGCACCACATCTGCATAACTTAATAAAGTCAGGAATAAAACTACAGGAGAAATTTTAATTTAGACCTATTTTGATGCATTTATGCCTAAACAATAAAATGAAAAAATGTTAAAATCAGAAGTAAGGATGTATTTTTAATGGAAGTATTCACAGAACGGCCTACTTTTGCCCAACTATGTAGTATTTTCCTTAAAATATTTTTCACTAACTTGAAAAAACAATGCCCACTAGATCTCACAGATGTAATCAACATTTTTTACAGGTTTCCAGGAAAGCAGGTTATAATGAGGTCACCGAAAGTTAGTTATTAACAATGACTTTTTGGTGAGCATCTCTTAACTAGGTCTTTATTTTTCTTTTTAAGTTCTCAGAATGCCGTTTCAAGTCACTGAAAGACTTTCAATTTCCAGTAACAGACCTGAACTCATTACCAGGGCACAACGATGCTTCAGCCCAGACCACACGGTAGGATCCCATTCCTTTCCCAATGTTCCTTTTTCAGCTACGAATGAATGCTGCAAGTCCAGGAGGTAAGAGTTTCCCATCTGAAAAGGGATCTGGGAGAGATTTTGAGGGGCCCATTCCACATCAGTTGTTTCAGAAATATGTTTCTGCAGCATCTGAAGATCAGGCCTTTTTAATCTGCCTATTTAAATATGCACTTAAATATTTAATTCTAAGTTGTACAGCTTCATTCTTGCTAACTGGATGCACAGAAATCACTCATAAATTCAAATGATGCTAGTTTAAAAATGTGCACACATCTTTACATTTTGTGACAAGCTTCTTGTGGCCTTGGCTGCAGGCCTTATAGAAAACTAAAATAACTCTAAATAAGTTATTATCTAGGTAATGAGCTTGAATAACATTTTTACTGCTTCATTGATGTAACCATTTTATAATCAGATTTGCTTTGCTCTTGCACACCATACATTAAAATAGGCACCTCTTCAGCTTTTGAATGAATGCGATCGTGAATGCAGTCCAATTAGTAGGATATTATAACTCTTTTTCTCAGTAAATCAGATCTAGATAAGAACCAAGGCAAACCCTGAGACTTGCTGTACTGTCCAGATGATGAGATTTCACTACAGGGCACTTAAATGGGTGTTCTTTGTCCTGAAAGCGATGTGAATTTTCCTGCTAAAATGCAGTTCTCATGGTGATAACAGTACACAAAAACCTCTGTGCGGCTGATCAGCACAAAGTTTATACCACACTTAGACCGTATTTTAAAACTTCATGAAGGACTTATGTGCAGATCTGGGGTTCTGCTTTGCTCTACAACGATTTCACCCAGTGGGAATGTTAATTTGCACACATTACCCTTATATCAAATCTCTCTCCAGGCTTTACTAGCTTGAGTGCAATACTGCGTGAATGTAGCTAAGCTGCCTTCAGACATGAGTTGGTTGATAGACAGCCAGTGCAAAAATTGTTGCCTTTTGGTGCCTTGTAGGTTGTTCTCATGCATATTTTTCCATACTGGCCCTTGTATGTTTTTATTACAGTCTATGCCCACTAATACTGTATTTAGCCCTTTACTCCAGGAGATTCTTATCAATGTATTATATATGAATCAGAATTATTAATCAGTAACTTGTCCTGCATCAGTACACACCAGCATTTGTAAATGTAAAAATGCAAATTCTTTTATTCACTCCAGATGGGAGATGGATTATAAGGGTAATAAGAACCAAGCAGAGCGGCAGAAATGAAAAGCTGGGCTAGTGTTTCGTCATTTATTTAAGCAAAATTGGTCAGTGTTTTATACTGATTCAAGCAGAGAGGTGAGACCATGTGAAAGTTGATGACAAAAAGTGGAAACCTCTCTTCATCCAATTACTGCGTGGGTAAGGGCTAGCACAAGTTTCTCATGAATTGACTGTCTTCAGAGGTATAAAACTAACTTAATCTCACCCCTTTAGTCCCAGGCTTGTGTGACAGTTAAGATGCCATCAATATCAAATATGGTGTTGTGGGTAGTTGCTCGCTGGAAGCCATACTGATCTATCTTTTGTATCCCCTGCAAAGTGGGTTCCTGAACTGGACTCCAGAGATACAATCACAGCGTGAAAGACGCCAGTCCCTGGTCAGCCAGCCCAACGGGAGCTGCTGGGCAGAGGCGGCAAGGCACCATTACTCCTTCTGTCAGGAGGGAAACAGTTTCTCACCAACATTTTTGTGACTCTGATACAGAGTGCCTGAAGACCTAGAATCACCGATTCTAGTTGCAAGAAGGTGTTGTCCATAAGAATGATTAGTTTGTTGTTTGTTGTTTTATTGCAATCTATTAGTGCAACACAGAGCGCCCTACAGGCACAAATTACAGTCCTTGCTGTGGTCATAAAACATTGCAATCAAAATTTCAAAAGATATTGGGCAGGTATCCAGCGTTAGATCCACCTTTCTTTAGGAAGAGTCTCTCTCTACCAATTTGCCCTACCCCAATTCACCGTGAGCTAAGCTCTCCCCACCCTGAATAACAGCACTAATTAAGAAAGTTTTTAGCTAATTACATTTCATACTGCCGCTTAGGTTGACCTAATTTGTGCTTGGCAGGCTCTGTAAGAAAAGTTAGTCAGTGAAGAATAAGACACTGTGTTGCAGTAAACAACTCAATGCAGGCAATATCTGGGCAATCTAAAATAGGCATTTGTATCTCTTCAAAGGTGAAAACACAAAATGGTGTTTCTTTGTTGTTAATTTTATAGGCACTTTCTAGGGCAAAATTAAATGGTGTATTTGTTGTAGCACAAATATGGCCTGAGATGCGTGCAGAAAACCGGTGAATCATTTCCTGTTTGCTGCATTGTCGCTTCACAGCTTTTCCCCAGCAAGGGGAATGATGTTGCCCAAAACAACCCACAAAGCACATCTGGGCACCAAGTTTCATTTGATCTCCCGGATCCCTCTTGACCGTGGCGGGCTGTACACAGCGGTGCGTGCGGCGTGCTGCGTGCTGGTGCAGGCACAGTGGCTGGGGAGGGGAGTGGAAGGAGCTGGGCAGGGATCGATGCTCCACCCAGCCTTGCCCTCTCCTGCAAACCTGCAAAGCGGGAGATGGCACTGACTCGATGATGCAAACAACTTGATGAAGCCCACTCTCTCTTTGCTGCTACTGATAATAAATCATTAGGGGGAAGAGGGAGCATTAAGCTTCTTTCCTCGCTCACCTGGCATGTGGATCCCTATTGCAGTCCAACGTGGGGATCTTTGGCACTTCTTACACCCACACAAAGTGCTACTGAAATCGAGCCAGGAATGACGCAATTGCATTAGCAGGGTCTAAGTCTGAACAAGAGTCATGACGTGTGGCTGCACTATGTCACATGAAGGAATAAAAGTATCATGCTCGGAGTAGCTCACTGCTCAAAGCTCAGTGGAAAATACATAGTCACAGAAACATTGGTCATTGTGAAGGTCATTGACTCCAACCTTTCTCTGGAAGTGGGACTGCCACCAATGGAGCTTGATCAGATTGGCTGTGACTTTGGTCGAGTCCTGGAAACATCCAAGGACTGAGCCTCCACAGCCTGCCTAGGCGACCTCTTCCAGTGCTGCACTACCCTCCGAGTGAAAATGTATTGTGTAATGTCCAACCTGAACCTCCAGTTTGTGGCTATAGGCGCATGTTATATCATCTGCCACGTCTGAGAGGAGTTTGGTTTTCTCACCTGCTTCTGACATGTCAAAATCCTCACTAAAGTCAATATATTCCAGCACTCTCCTCCCACTAGCATAGGCAGTCATTTCATCACAGACTGCAGTCAGGTTTGTCAAGGAGGATTTGCTCTTGGTTTATCTTTCCGTCCATACGTGATTAGAAATGATTTCCAGGAGGACGTGCTCCATGATCTTTCCAGGGACTGAGGTGAGCCTGACTTGTCTACAGTTCCTCCTCCCAGGTCCTCCTTCTTGCCTTGCTTAAAGATGGACGTAAACATTAGCCTTTTTCTAGTAAGAAGCAGAGATCCCAGTCCCCCAGTTCACCATGGTTTTCAGCTCAGCAGTTGTTTAGTAACTTTTCTAAAAGCCTCTCACATGGACCATGTTTTATACATGCTCTACAGACTCCCATCACTTCAAAATCATTCCTGATGCTATTCAAGAGACCAGTTTTCCCTTGTAGAGCATATCATCCATGTCTTTTATTTCCTTCATTTGGACACGGCTGCCTGGTTGGAACATGAGAAGACAGCAATTGACAGGGGGGATAGTTATGCAGACAGAAAATTAACGTAGGCTGATGATAAGCACTGGCTATCTTCTTTTCACTGAATAAAGCTTGAAATTTTCAGCCTTTAAGATATGTTTTAAAACTTGGCTATTTGTTCCTTTTATTTTGCTATAAGAGCTCTGCACTTTTTCTTCTTTTGGGGGGAATATAGACTGTTTAGTGCTTTTGCAACCAACTTGCCATAATGTAATTTACACTTCTTTTTTGGGTACTAGCAACAGAGTTTTATGATAGGAACATTTTCTAAATTACAGCAAATGAACTTAATGGCTATTATGCTTTACTCAAGTTGAATTCTCCCTCCCAAAATATAGAGTTTACTTAATAGAATTTAATTAATGTTTTGGACATGCAGAATGCATACATACATTATATAGTTGAGTGTAAAAAACCAGGAAACACTCCTTATATGGCTTCACATTGTCATTCATACATCACATAATAATAAGCATGCTAAATAACAGTTGGCATATAGGAATTTGCATCACGGAAGGATTTTTTTTTATATAACAAGTGTTTCCTTAGTCTCTTAAGTCCCAAATGTGGTTCTTAAATTTTCTACTTGCTGTACATTTGATGAAAATCTTAGTCAAATGGTCGCTTCCTTCCTATATTCCTTCTATCCCTTCTGATATCAGAAATCCATATCTGAAATGACAACATTAAAAAATGAAATTGCAGAAGCCAACAAGGGTGATCAATCATATTTACCTAGGTTGTTTTAGTAAATAGACTTCCCTCTGACAAATCAACCATGAAATCAGTTAATGGAATTAAATTAATTGTACGTGGAAAGTCTGCTCTGTGCTTTGTATATGACCTTGGCTTTTGCCTAGTGAATCACTTTGGTAACGTGGATGCATAGGTTCGGGGGGGGGGGGGGGGTGCTATGCCAGTCACCAGAAATTAACTGTGAGCTTTCCACTGTTCATCCTTCAGAGCCAGTTTAATCCAATTTTGTAATGTTCTCTCTGATCTCCCAGCGAGCTGTCCTGCCCTATGCACGCTATTTTTCCAAGTCACAATATCATGAGATGATAGCAGAAGCAAAGCTGCGTGTCAAACATAATATGAGGAGAGCAAAATATTTCTGCAGTGCTGTAGAAGTCACACATGCAGTATGTGTTGCACGGACATACACGGATTAGGTATGTGGAACTTACTGGAACTGAAATGTTCTCCGGGTTTATCCCCATTCAGCATCTCTACCACATATACAACCAACAGCTTGTGCTCTGACCTAATAGTTACAGCTCACCAGAAGTAAAACCAGTAATTGTACAAGAAAAAAAAGAGAAGCCAGAGAGGGAGAACAGTGAATAGGAATTTCTGATAGTCAGTACTGGCTGTGTGAGAGGGAAAGAGAGCATGAGCAAGACAGAGCCTCTCAAAGTCTGAACGTACTAGCCCAGTTTTTCAATGAAGCATAGCTCATTGGCTGCACCCATGCGTCAACCCTACTCTTCCCTGTAATTCTGTCAGCTGTAATAAAAGGAGAAATGAAATATTTCTCTAACCCCAGCTACTGTGTTCAGACAGCTCTTGTTAGGTTTCTACCCTGATGGCTTCTTGATGGGTTCACAATTTTCCTTTTTCTTTTCCCTAAAGGAATAATGCCCTATTGTTATCCTGCTCCTGAACCAAGATGATGTCAGGTGAGTGCACAGTGTTCCCCATGCCAGAAGTCCTCCTTCCCTGCATTATGTAGGGTTCATTGTCAAGTCACAGACAATTACTTTATCTGATACTTGTCAACATGCAGTCAGACAGGAATTCTTTACCTCCAAAACTGCCTACTCGGCACCATCCTCTGCTGACTTTGCCCTCCTTTCAGGCTGTCTGGAGGGAATAAATGGGGTGGAAAGGAGACAACAAGCTTGGTTTCAAGCCGTTGCTCTCAGGGCTGAGCTGGGAAGCTCTCTGGAGGGATATCTTGTACAGCTGGAGCTCTGGACTCCCTCAGAGCAACTCCAAGATCCCAGCACCAAGCAAGGCAGGTAGCCAGAGAAAAGGTACTTGAGAGCCTTTGTATTTCCTTAGCAGCAGTGGAAGGAGTAAAGCCCCCTGTGTAACCCCCCAGGCAGTAGCCAGGGTACAGCTAGCAGCTTGCAGGACATGCTCCACAGCCCGTTTCAGGCAGCCACTCTGGCAGCGCTGTGACAAGTCCATCACCCGTGTCACCAGTCAGCCCCAGGCAACAGCAGAAAGGCCAAAGTCCAGAATTTGTATCCCCCCCAAAATGTGAATATCCATTGTACGAAACATTCTAGGTCATCCCTACATCTGTGCAAACAAATGGGAAAAACTTGGTGCTTTGCTTTTTTATTCTCATTCTTGCATTATTTTTCTATCACCTAAAACAAAGTCAGCTGATTCATGTTAATTCCATCTTAGATAAAATAAACTTACAGGTAATGCCCTGCCTTCTGTATAGCAGCATGTGAATTAGCTAGGCATCCGATGCTGACCTGACACATCCATAACAGTGGTATGAAGTCAGTGGATCTATTTGCAGAGTGGTATATTACTCAATTTAAGGACAGAAGGGCAGGGAAGGAGGCCATGCAAAATCTGACTCATTTACCTATAAATCAGCTTATGGTCAGGAAGATATTTATTTACTGATATTTGGCCACAATCAGTAAGAGAAGCAACAAGAACAAGTGATTACAAGACTGCTGTAGTCTCAGGAAACGTTAAGGCTTGATGTTGACACTTTGCCACACAGGAACGAGCAAATTTGTTTTCAACAGCTTTTACTCCAAGTGATTAGATGAGGTGAGACAGGTTTGTTACTAGTAAACCATTTATCTCGCTTTTCAAAAACAGTACACAACATCTATGTAACATAACTGATCAGACACACCCTATGGGAGATACACCCTTTCTACCCTTGTAAGCCAGCAAAATCTACATTTTCATCTCAGACCAATAGCATGAAGCACGCTGGATGCTCAGAGGCAGGATCTCACCACATGTAAACCAAAGTAGCTCTTCTCAAGGCAGTGGAGTAGTGCCAGCCGTGCCATTTCAGATCAGATCTACAAACCTCCATACATGTGTCTGTCTGCCTATAGGAGCAACCTGAAGTTATCTTCTTATAGAAGTAGGCCTTCAAAACACGTGTAGAAAACACTGTGCAAAAAATTTGCCCTTGTCAAGAATCATGAATCCAGGGGTCTTTACACTAAGAGCAACTTTTAGTCACTCCTCTTGCTTAACAGAGGCCAGAAAGTGTCATCAGCATTTCCTCAATTAAGTGCAATGCATTGTACCTGAACCTGGGTTTGCTTATCTAGATTTCAGATATCTACACTAATATCTACAATTACCATTAGAATGTCAACAAGCAGGTACAAATAGAAGAACCATGAAACATAGACTATGCTCTCTGTAAAACAGCATCTCATCCAAAAAATTGCCTTGTAGGCACTCTAAACCTTTTAAAACATGAAATAATATTATTTTATTGAAATTTAAATTAGTTTAGCACATTGACCTGCCCTTCCAATCAAATATAACCAACAGACACATAGTTCAAAAGAGCTGTCCTTCTTATTTGTTAATAATTAGGGGTTTCCCAGAACAGTGGCACAGTTTGTTGGAGACTCTCCACCTCTGCGCTCCTTGAGTATGGATCTGGAGGAAGGGAGAAGTAAGCCTGGTATTACTTCTCCACGAGTAAAATCCCTTTTCTGAGGGGAGAGTGGTACTGTGTCTCCCAGAAGGGACATGGCCCATGGGATAGCACATTAGGGAAGAGTTCAGCCCCACCTCTGCACCTAGTTTAATGCTGGAGTTGCATCCACCAACTCATAACCATTCTTCAGAGGATGAGATGCTCATCTGCTATAAGCCACCAGGGTTTGCCGATCTAGCATCACAAAGCAAACTGTGGTGACAAACATTGATTAAGGATCTGGATGGCATTGTGCTTAACGTCTAAAAACTTTGAACGGAGACAAGCATATGTGCCTACATGCATCTTAGTACCCAGACATTGTTTAAATAGTATCCCCTCAAAACAAGCAAAATAAAACAAGGCTGAAATTTTTGGGTTTAGCTATTATGCTTTCTGATCTGTCTTTAGTTTGGTTTCTGTTGTCATTGGTCTTTTAACAACTCAGGTAACCAGCAGAGGTAAGCAACACAGTATTGTGATGGTTTGGTATTGATATTAGCTTGATATTAGGAATATTGTGCATATATCTTTTTCAGATGCGGGCCTTGATTTCTTTGCTGCCCCTGGTTTACTGCAGACCATCAAGGACTGGCACTTCCCAAAGCGCTGTCATCGCAAGAAAACGTGTCTGCCTCTTCCTCCAGGTTCTGTCACGTATCTGATATTTGGAAAGGTCTATGATAGAAGGAGGAAGTGATGGAAACTGGATTATTTTGTTTTCACTACTCTGACATAACTCGTAATCAGGATTTTTGTCAGTCCCCCTTGCCAAAACTTAACCATGTACTTTAAGTTTCAAAAGTATATATTATGTAACAAACCACCATGGTTTATTGGGCACATATGTACTGTGATACACCACGCAGGCCATATATCATTTACCTGGCAGACCATACAGACTAGAACGTTAATCCTGCTAAGTGGTTGATGCAACTTGTGTGAGGTTGATGGCTGCGCATGGGCACAAAACCTCAGTTCTCCCACTCGAGCGGTGCACGGGAAAGCTCCCGCCCTGAGACGGAGGGTCGGGGCAGCACGGACCTTCCCGCCTGCACCTCCCCGCTCAGGCTTTGACCCCGCCGGGCAGCGGTGAAACACAGTGCAGTGCGGCCTGCCACTTCTTGTAAATCTCAGAGATTTATACTCACAAGGGATGCAAAAGCAAGCATAAGTCATAAAGAGGCGAAATACCAGTAGCTTTACAGGGTGAACTGAACTTTCTTCAAAACAATAGTGACTAAAAGGCTGTAAAGTAATGACTGATAGAGCTGTGTTGCCTTTTTACAGCCAGGAGGCTGATAACAGTCCTTAAAATAATTCTCAAGAAGTGAACTTCGGTCAGTAGGGGAAAACCTTCAATAAGATCCTATAAAATCAAGTCTTTTATTGGTTTAAAGTTTTACGATCATGTGAAATAAAAACCTGAAGTCAGCGGCAGATTTATAGTTAGAAAGTACTCTACATAAATACTATGACCTTTCTTTGTGGTGGATAAATCAGACAGCCACCTTCATGAGGACTATGATGACAAAGTATGAAGACAGCTTAGCTTCTCGCAGCAAATCTTAGAAGCACACAGCTCTTAAGAAATCCATGTTTGTGAGATGAAGGCATTTTGAATATTTTCATAATCCGTACACGAGAAAGAGAACACACAGTAAGAATGTCGTGCCAGGGCTGCTCAGGGTACGAATCTCATTTCAGTGCTCCCTTTTGGGACCAGTCCAATACTGGTACGCTCTCCACCTCCCACTGCGGCATGCAAGAGCAGGAGAAGCAGCTCTGGGTTGGGGCTTGGCAAGCTGGTGAAGGACAAAAGGCGCACCATCACCCGCGCAAGCAGCTCTGCCAAAAAGCTAGAATATGACCAGAGATAAGTAGGGTAAACGAAGAGAACACCATTAGACCTGGTTAGAGCATATGATCCTTAATTACTATTTCCAGAGCACTTTGATGTCCTTAGGCAGAGAGTATATGAAGTTCAAAATGAGTAGTTAATAAGTGAGATTTTCAAAAGCATTTAAATAGTGAGGGAGTTCCAGAGACCGCTAAGTTACATAGGTAGCTTTGAAAATTCCCCCTCAAGATAATAAATGTATGTCCCACTATTTGTTAAAAAGCCTTTCTCCTCCAGTGGCGCAGAATTACTTGCATGCATTTTGTAGTCATGTTTTTGTTCTCTGATTAACTGAAAGCATAGCCTCAGTGTATCTCTATGTATATTGTGCAATAGCAGATCTGGAATTTGCATTTTTTAGATTACCAGACAATTAAAAAGAATAGAGATTGCACAGATATGCACCACCCTTCATTACAGGCAGTGACATTCTCTCCCACCCAGTCCTGCCCAACCAAGACAATATTGCACATACGCCTCCAGACAATGAGTCTACCACACCTTTTGCCTCTAATTAAAATTATTAAGTTGAGAAGGAAAGAAATGCATTTCAGTCTGTGCTTGTTAGCCAAATGTCTTGATAAAACTGAACATGTTCTGCTGCTGCCCGCCATCTGTTCTTATAAATACTTCTTAAAAACACCGAACAGGAAAATAGATTTGTCATCACTGACTTTCACCATTTTACACCGACTCTGCCCTCAGGTTTTTCTTTATTCAGACTAATAAACATCCATAGAATAGGACAAATATTTCTCCTATTAAAACAATTTTGCATTTGACACGTTTCTGTAGAAAAAATTCAAACCTAATGCGTGTAGAAAGCTGACTACCCAGAGCAATGAGGATGTCTTTACTGAGGACAGTATTTTAATGGGGCAATCTTGCTTTTCCCCTCTTGACCCATTCCTTACATGTTTTCAGTCCTTTCACTGTTAGATAAATCATCAAGGAAGCACTGTGACTCCCTGTCTTTGAGGAAGAGGTAACTTTTCATGGCGCTGCAGCCTCTGAGGCATCAAAACAGCACGCATTTTCTCAGCTTCCCTTTGCTGCTGGGAATTCAAACACCTGCAAGAAAATATGCTGTTTCCATTAATGAGTTTAAAAAAAAACATCCAGACTTAACCATAGCATCCAGTCCTGTCATGATTGCCAGTATATTGCACCTGATACAATGAAGAAATCCCAGCTGACGCAATATAGCAGCCCAGCCGTCGATAAATACGGGTTGACAAGAATGCCGGTGCTGTTTTTCATGCAGACTCCATGCGCTGAATTTTAGGTCCAGTCATCATCCCCAGGCTTACAGTGGGCTATTTTAACTAATTTGCCATTGGTGCTTTCCTTAGAAGCTTCACCTCAGATACAACATTATAGTCAATGGTGTTTGTAAGACAAAGGAAAATGGACTTTTCCTGAGGCCAGTGCTCATCTCTAGAGCAATTGTTCTGCACTGCTTGAAAAACAGGTATATATCCTACTGCATGCAGGACCAAATGTGAGCTCTCTTTCCATAGATAGCAGCAATTAATTCTTATTTTTTCTAGCTACTCTCCTTTCTTCTCACAGAAATTCCTCCCAGCCAAGACTCGGTTCCCAATAGACAAGTGGGAATTAGGCCAGGTATTTATAAAATTCAGCTTCACAAGAGGGGTGAATAAACGGTACCAGATATCAACATTATCCCATCACAAGAAGGTCAGAAGTGGCTCACACAGGTGCAGGTAGTAAGTTCCTTCAGGCTTGACTTCAGGCAGAACAGAGGCATTTTTTGGTGAGATAAAGGCTGAGTGTGAAGATTTTCAGAATACCAGGACTGTTTAAGAAAAAGCTGCTCAGCTGATATTAAATCAGTTGTGGGGGTGTTGGTACTAATCCTGGCAAAGACCCGTAGCATTCCAGGTCATGTGAGGCCAGGGCTGCTTGGTAAGGAGCAGTTGCACCTCCTCCTCTAGCCAGTGCAAATCTCTCCTCACTGCCAGAAGGGACAAGAAGAACAAGAACAGGACAGAAAAATCTCTAATACCAACTACAAGAAGTATGTGATTGTTTTGAACTGCAGAAGTACAAGGAGGTCAAAAGGAACAGCAGCATCATGTCTTGAAATGATAACAAGCATATCTAAATGGGTTCTAGCATAGAGCATGGACAAAAAAGTGCCTTTTCCAGTCTTCTACGAGTTAAACTCCACCATCTGCAAATTCTCCCTAGAAATTCCTTAGGAGTTGGCTTTTCTCTGCAATTTCTGGTACCATCCATTTCAGGTTAAACTGGAAATATTGTGAAAGAGGCTCCTGACTCGCTAACATCCCAGGCTCTCTCAGGCTCTCCCTCATATTCAAATCCACAAGCTTCTCAGGAAGTACAGATATATAAGAGACTGAGGATGTTATCTTGTAAGACTGAGGACATTAGACTGGCTTCAAAAGTCAGAAACTAACTTTACATCATTGCCAAGGCTGTTTCTATGCCAGCTGAGGTGAGAACAAAGAAGAAAGGTGAGGATGAAAAGAAGCACTTGTTTGCAACTGGGATTTGTTTCTGATTTTTCTCCACACGTTGAAGTTTTGGGGTTTTCTTCCCTCCCTTGTTTTCAGTTGCATGTAAATTACATAGTAAAGTCAATATTTTAAGCTATTCAAAGCTTTCTGAAGGCGATGGGAAGGAATTACACTAACTGCAAATATGCACTGGGTTAATCCGTGGGTTAATATGATCTTTTTGGAAATGCAAGTGCACGAGATGTTCCAAATACAACTTCATACACTGCAGTTATTTCACACTATACCTTGTTATTGCAGCATATGGGCCTCTCAGATGTTGTTTAGAGATCACAGTTTCCCCCCTAAAAATCTCAATAAGTACACAGAGAACTTTGTTTCAGAATTCTGGGGGAAAAAAAAAAAAAACAAACAAACAAAAAAAAACACATTAAAAAAAAAACCAAAACACCCCTCATGTTATCAAATCTCTGAAGTTCTGGACTTCTCCCAGATTTGCATCCTAGAACCACAAAGCAAGAAGCTGACCATGCAGAAAAAGCGCATAGAAAGACACTGACGCCTGTCTTCCCTTCACCTGCCTGAAACAGGTAGTACTTTCTGACATTAATTTCTATTTTAGAGTGGAATTCATAATTCTTTTATACATATGCATACACGAGCACAAGGATCCATATAAATATACAAAAATGTGTATGCAGATATGTATATGTGTGTATACCTATATCGGTACATAGGAGTTGGAATCAAATAAAATATAAACAGTACCTTTTGGGCCCAAAAATCTCCCCATCATTGTCAATGGCATCTGGAAAATATCTTCGAGATACACCGGTGCCTTCCAGCACATCTATATAAGCTTCTAACAGAACTTTAAAAAACTTGGATAGGCATGAGCAGAACAAGAATTACTCTGATCCATGTTTATTATTAGGACCATAAATTGTCAGTTGGGCTCACAGAAATTTTTCTATTTCAGATTTTCCACAGGTTATGAGGCCATTCTTTCCTCAACATCCATCAGACTACGACAGAAGGAAAACTAGTGTTAAAAGAAGCTTTTTCTTTGGTTGTTTTTGTGTTTTGTTTTTTTTTTTTATTTCTCACTTTTCTTTCTTTCTCTTCTCATCCTGCTTTGTTATTCTGCAGCTTCTCAAAGCTTCCACAACTTTGGAAGAATTACTGTGGGAACAGGAGGAGTTGTGAGTAATGACAGAGTAACTTCTGTTAACTTAATTTTCCTTTCTGCCACTTAGATTTATACAAACCTGAGAAGGTTTAGAAAAGTTACAGATGAATGAAAGAAAAATATGCATTTGCTTGTTGTGACAGGGAAGGAAAAGCTTAACCTGCCTGCAATTACCTTCTTGTGCTTAATGGAAAAAGAAGAAATGAAAAGAGGAAAAGAAGAAAATTTAAAACTAGTATTTTGCGTTTGCACAATTTTTCACAAGTTGAAAAAGAAGTCAAATAAATACCCCAAATGGTTCCTTTTTCAGTCTTACAAAAAAATTCAAAAAAACATTTTTAATCCATTTCTAGCTGGAGGCGTGGTTCCAGCTTCCATACAAGCAATCATGTAACTCTTCCCTGAACTTCTGCACAATTTTAGAAACTTTTCATCCTTATTGCCTCTGAACATCCAGCTTTTTTTTTTTTTAAATGAGCATCATTAAACACATGTGATTCATGAGTGATGATGGCTTAGCTTGGGACAATGGTGGTGGTTTCCACTCCTACCTTTGTGTCCTGGCTTTCTCTTGGCAGTTCTTCCTCTTGCTCCAGGGGTAGCTCAGCAGCACATGAAGCTCCTTCACCACTCAAGTTTGGAGGAAACCAGGATCCATTTCAATTTCCCTTAATACACCTGCCTCTAATTTATGGCAGCTCAGCAATTGCTCCTGAGCAGCCACAGCACTTCTGCAGTAGAGGCAAGAGACTGAGAGAAGAGCAGGGCAGATTTTCTGGCTGAAATCAAGGGCACAGGCTAGGTGCATTAGCACATGCCACGTGTTGCATTAAGGAAATTTGAGGAGTAATGTACTCAGTAAAAACAAAATAGAGCTTGGCAGCAATCTAAATATTTGGGGGGTGAGAGAGGGGGGAAAAGAAGGTGCTACAGCGCATTAAGAGTAGTCAGATCACCATTCAGATCTGGAAGAAAATGCTTAGGAGGAGGCCCCAGGGAGATACAAAATGAACCCTTGACAATATATTCAGAATTTGCCACTGTTTTTAATAAAGCCTGGGTAAAAGAGCACACATTACTGCCTTAACAGGTACGCCGGCCCTTCAGCTCAAGGTATACTATTTTTGAAATGGCAGGGGTCAGTACACAGAAAAGGCATTTGGGGATGTTTCACCACAACTTTCAATACAAATGACTTGAAATTGATCCTCTGTCTTAAAGATCATGCTCACAAAAGTTCACCTTGTCCTGTAGCAAAGTATAAAACAAAGACAGTGTCCCCTGGCTTTGTGACTTAAAAAATGAAGTGAAAGAAATAAGATTGCTCAGCTGGTCTTCTAGATTTAAAGAATTAAATCCTGTATTTACATGTAGGCCTAAAAGAATTAAACAAATGCAGAAGAAGGGAACATTCTTTGGAGATGTGGCCGATTATTTTTCTAACCCGATGTGTCAGCAGCAGCCTAGATGCTACCCTTAGAAAGAATGTGGCATTACAACACGTATCTTTGTACATCCTGTTCCTTTTTTAAGAGTCTTTGTTTTCTCAAACTGATATTTGAATTTTATTCAGCACCCGACATATCTCCCAAGAAGACAACTGTGTGTTAGTACAGGAAGCTGCACGGGTGACAGTTTAGTTTAGAAAAGAAGAGCAGAAGAACCCGTGCAAATACCACATTAAAAAATGATTCTCTGAAATAAAGCAGGCACAGCTTTCCTCTTATTGCCAAAAAGGTATTTGCCTATCCTATATTTTATTTTCATTTTCCTGAGATAGTTTTCCCAGGAGGTTCTCCAGGTCAGCAAGCAAATGTGCTTAGCCAATCGTGTGGGGCTCCTAAGAATGTTTGGCAACAGGCTTCTGGTTCATC
This sequence comes from Platalea leucorodia, assembly GCF_965183815.1. Lineage (NCBI taxonomy): Eukaryota > Metazoa > Chordata > Aves > Pelecaniformes > Threskiornithidae > Platalea > Platalea leucorodia. The sequence continues at coordinate 61,348,312 of NC_138828.1, read as the reverse complement.
AGCACAAGTTTAAGCGGTCGGGGAGGGGGAATGAGAGTAAAAGAGGATAGCAGGTTCTGTTGTCAGACCTTGTACCAGGGCATCACCGTCTCTAACAGCAGGGCTGATGTCTCTAGGGAACCACACAGGTCCAAGAAACAGCTCAAAGCACCACAAAGGCTAATTTAACATTATGAATGCATTCAGCACGGTACGTCAGGCAAGAGCATTTGTAATTGTGTGTTATATTAATATGGGGTTGGGTTTCTTTCTTTGAGGAGTTATAAACTTCTGGCTCAAGAAGAAAAATGCAGTGTTAGAGACTGCATCTTTCAGTGCTGAGTCACCTCAGACAGAGAGTCTGAAGAAAAGATTGCTGTCGAGTGCTTGTGTATATTGTTACTTAGACCCGGTCTTGCAAACGCCTTAAGTACAGAGCAGCCACTGGATACCACAAGAAGCAAACCAATGCTGCATGCCCTATAATCTTGTCTTTAATCCACTGTTGATAAATCCTGCAGAAAACTATTAAAGCAAACATTAGCAAGTTAACCCATGTAAGAGAGAGGAAGAGACAAACAGGCAGAAGCACTTTGCATTATTGATGGATTTGCTGTCATGAGGACTGTATTGTCTTGCTTTTACCACCAGTTTGCAACTCTCAGTCATGCATATGCAAGGGCTTTTTGGCCTTGTCATTTTTACATTCCTGGAAATCTCTGATTCTTTCTGATTTTCACTTTGTTTTTTATATCATACCAAACACATCGTATTCTCCAAAGTATTAGAAAGTGGCGATAAAAATCATTTGGGAGTGAGCATTGGCAGACTCACCTGGCACAGAAACTGGCTTTTAACCTTGCAGCGAAAGGGAGGAGAGGATCTGGTTGAGCACTCTGCAAGAGGCAAGGCGCTGCCGAGACATGGGACAGCTGGAAAACTCTACGGTAGCAGAGATGTGAGATATGCCAGCTTCTGTTTGGGGCTTCACAGTGTGTGTTTGGCAGGAGTGATGAAGTCCACTATCTTGTTAGGCTCCCACTCTCAAATTCTTCCTCTCACGAGCAGCTCCACTATCTTTAAGGGAAAGATTTGCTGCTACTCTCACCAAGCCCCAGCCCCTCATTAAACAGAGGCACATTCCCTGAGATTTTCTTCTGGCTTCCAGCTTCTTCTAAGGGATAAAGCTTAGGAGACAACAAGGAGAAGCCCATGCAGTCACCTTTCCGCTACTCTGATCACGGGGATGGATAATCATGAATTACTTTAAATGGGAAGTTTAATGGAAAAGGACTAAATTAGTTTAATGCAAAGGGAGTTTTAGCTCAAACATAGCAGTGTGTAAACGCCTGAGCTGCCAGGTTCAGTAGCAGCCAAACTGCTGCAGGTCTCCCCAGCCCAGGAGCACGAAGCGGAGGCACCCTAACGTGGCTGGTCCTGGTTGGTACAGTCAGCCCTCAACAGACCTAAGCTGCCCCTGCATAGCACCGCCTTCGTGTCCACAAAGAGCAGATATGAGTTTATTGGGGCTCATTAGCTCAGGCTCAGTCAAGACCTTTCTGGACCTGTTCCGGCCCTACAGGCAGCCAGCTCAGGCACTCCTGAAGCCACCGTCCATCTACCAAATGAACAGGCAACCCATTCAGAGGCAATGGATCTGACTGGTCCTGTTTACACCACATCTGATGAGGAATCTCTGCATGGATCACAGCAGGACAACATCCAGCACATCTTTTGCATCTTTACTCAGTAGGAGAAACTCCTTTTCCATATTGCAGCCTGTGTGTTCCCTCTGTAATCTTTATAGAGGGAACTACACACACAGCTGGTGTACAGCTGCCACCTACAAAGGACCCATATCTCAGTGCAAACAAAGCAGTAAATGGTTTAGCTGTATAAAGTGACAACATAATAAACAGATTCTCTTCTCCTGTACATTCATTCCTGAGTATCTGCTTATATTTGGAAACATTTGTGGTGTTGAGGATGATTTATAATTGTTCAACACTACCTGCTTTAAAGCATCTACTTCTTTCAATAAAAAATAGTAGCTGGCCACTCTCCGTATGATTCTTTACTCAGGCGATGTTGCAGATTTAAATAGGAATTGGGGAAACTGCAAGGAAACGGAGACCATAGATGAAAATTCAGTGGGATATGATACAATTAGCTCACCACAGTGCCGAATCCAGCACAGACTTACAGGGTTGCCCCCCAGACCAACAGCAGGATGCTGGGCTAGCTGCCGAAGCGCAGGGTGTGGGGAGGGGCAGGCACCTCTGAATGGCAATGCTGAGCAGGGGGCTGTGCCAGTGCAAAACCCTGGCAATGGGGCACCTAATTCCCGCCATCAGCTGCCTAAGGTAGGGCGGTGCCAGGCTGTCATCAGGGGTGCACGGTGAAAGGACAATGGCAGTTACCACAAGTTGCAGCAGAAGAAATTCTGACTAGATACAAGGACAACAATGTTCACAGTAAGGCTAATCGAACACTGGAAGATGTTGCCCAGAAAGGTTGTGGAGTCTCAATTCTTGCAGATGTTCAAAGCTCAGCTTGACATGACCCTGAGCAACTTGTTGTATTTGACCATGCTTTGAGCCAGAGGTTGGATTGGATGACACCCAGCAGTCTCTTCTGACCTATATTATCCTGTGTTTCTGTGAACCCCTCTCCAGATTCTGGGATGCTCACAGAAAAATGCAGTTAGGAACATTAATTTATTTGGAACCCATCTACAACAAGTCTCTGCTGAAGAAAAGTCCTGTAACCATTTCCTCGAAAAGGAAAGAGCAAAGATTGCTGTTTCTTTTAAAACTCAGGACAGTGGTGATGCCAATACTCAAGTCCTGTATGACATCCTGCTGGCTAAAGCACTTGCCCAAGAAATAGCTATCCTTAGTGCCATCCTAAACGCGAGTGGGTTATGTATATTGCAGCCACGGAGAAATAAGGATTCTGAAGAAAGGCTGAGGGACATGAGGGAGCCCAGGCCTGTGGTGAAAGGTTAATGTCTTCTAAGAAAGGAATCTTCACATCTGGTGCTGGACTGTCTTTTGCATGGGCTCCAATGAAGAAACAGGCATGGAGCTGCGGATATGCTAATCTTTATTCCCTTCCCAAATCTGCTGTAGTCCCCAGGCTGCAGTCACACTGCCCCTGGTTGCTCCCTTCCTGGCCCTTTGAGTCATGTATAATTCATTCTGCCAAGACCCAGCTTCAACAACAAGCTCTGAGTTTCTTCTCCTCCCACAGCTGGCCTGCTTATTAGGCTGCTCTCTTGGGAAACGTACGCTTGAGCTTCTCCAGGCTGAGGAAGAGCTAATGTTGAGGTTTCCCTGGGCAGGCACCCTAACCACTGCACCATTAACTAAAAAAAAAAAAACCCGACACGGTAGTGCCATCCGCATTACCTCCTCCATCATAACCGAGGCATGTTTTCAAAGAGCTTGGCCCCTGCTGAGCTCTGCAGGCAGCTGAACGCCGTCCGTGGGCGTTAGGTGTGCTCTGGGAACAGGCGGTGGGTCAAGTCCCGAGGGAGTGGGGCCGGGAGCTGCCAGCTTCCCGCATCCCGCCCTTCCCGGCATGCAGTGCTTCTGGCCAAGCAGCGAAGCAGAGCTGGAGGTGCCCAGGGCACGCCAGGACCTCCCTTGTGAGCGCAGGCAGCCTCGAGCTTTGGGACCAGCTGCACGGAGTCTTCTTGGATTGCTGCTTTGGAGTCAGGCGCCCGCCCGACATGCCTTTCTGAACCTCAAGCTGTGTAACGTACCCAATTCACACACCTACAGCTTCTTTGGGCTTTCATGCTCACATCCAGTGCTCTGCTTGAAACACGTTTTGGGCATCGTGCCGCTGTCTCAAACTCTCTATACCCCATTTCTTCTCTCTCCTGCTAAACCCTCTCTCCTACTGTCCTTTCTGTCCTGCCATGGTGCCTTTCTGCCCAGGCTATCCATGCACTTTTTTCAGTGGGCATTTTCTCTCCATATGTTCCCCCCAGCAGAGCTGATGGACATGTGCAGGGCAGGACTGGTACTTCCCAGACACACTCTGGTTGTGCGAACAGAGGCAGTCCTGGCACCCCAATTGCTAAAGTAGCCAAAGAGATCCACAGACTGCTTCAGAGGGACGCCAAGGATAGATCCCCCAAACAGACAGAAATAGCCTCAGGTCTAGGCTGAGCAAAACCCTAACCTCCTCTAGCTCCACCAGCTTCTGAGCCCAGACTTTCTCTACCAGCTTAGCCTTTGCCTTCTGCCATACACACCATGTGCTATCACTTCTTTTTTACTGTCTCCAGACTTGTTCCAATAGAGCAGTACTGCAATCCCATGACAAGACTAGCATGGACCAAAAGTGCCACCTAAGTTGTTTATGGCCATGTTTAAGTATTGAAATTTGATTTTTGCTTTTGTTCTTTAGAGATGAAAATAATGCTTTTCAAATAACTCTTCTGTCAAAAGTGTACTAAGTCATCTACTTGCAGACTAAGTTTCTTGCTTTTTTGCTTTGGAAGGTGCATGTGGGTTGGGAGTAGAGCATTGGTCTTCCAATATCCCCCATACAAGTTTCTTTTGTTCTGCTCACTTAGAAATCCTTCCATCCTTGAACACTTGGATTACAGCAAAGTAGGAAATGAGTCAGGATCTTAGTCTAGGAAATTACCTAATCACCTGGTCACAGAGCATGATGTCTGCCTACTTCTTCAATTACTTTGCCTGCCACTCTTGACAAAACTGATATGGCTTTGGAAATATTTTAACTTTAAAGAAATCAAATTTCAGAAATCAGCTGTAGTCTCTTCTCACACCCAGACTCCTGCTTCACAGTTTCCTCCTTCAATGTTCCACTTTCAAAAATATCCTGAATCTCCACGTGCTTCTCCTGTTCTTTCTTATTGATGAACACTTCATGGTACAAAAAGTACCATGAATAGTTCTCTCTTACTATTGAAGGCCAGGAGATGACAATCTACTATACTCTACCCTGTGAGACTCCAACTAGAAGTTACAAGGGCAGAGTAAAAACTGATTTTTCCTCCTTTGAAATGGCACAGTATACATTAAGGAGAAGTGGCACAATTCAAAGAAATTGCGGGATGAAACAGAAGGGCTGGAACACCCAGACAATGGCAGAAACCATACAATACAGGTACCGGAGAGGGTGACACAGGGACATCAAGATAGTGTTACGCAGAGACAACACAGCACGAACAACACTGGCACATGGCCAGAGATAACAAGCCTACTTATCCCACTACTGAGCAAGTCAAGTTTTTCTGAAGCACGCTCTTCTCTTCAGAGCTCAGCGATCTGGCTGGATTTACCATTTTGGGCTTAACGCCAGCAATGCCAGACATGAGTGTGCCTGCTCTGCAGTCCTGCTGCTGGGAAAGCAACAGAGGGGACCTGAGGTGGCTCTGCACATAGTCAGCTGGAGTCCAGCACTGCTCCTTGAGGTAAAGGCTTTATTATTACCAGCGTGAAAACAAAAGGAGGGAGGGGGGAGGCAGGACTGGGAGGAGGAGGGGGAAGGAAGGAGAGATGAGCAGGACTGCCCCATTTAAAGCCAGTGAGCTCGGTTTAGCTGTGCTGCTTAATTTCTTCCTGACTCGGCAACACAGCTGCAGTGAAACTGCTACCAGACCGGAGCTGGCCCTGCAAGCAGTGGCGCTGCGCCTGGCTGACATTCCTCCTAAACCAGTAAGTGCGGCTGGTCCCCAGCTGGGGCTGCCATCCAGTAGAATAGTCCCCCAAAAACCAGCAGGTAAGACTGTTAACTGGCCTGGCAATTTATGTTGCACAATTGGTGGTATAAGCATCTAGCAATGTCAAGGTCAACTATCTATGGGACCCTTTTAAAAACCTCAAAAAACACAGGTTCGAGTGCCTTCCTATAAACCCAGGAATTTATATTATGTTTTCTGGGTGCTTATAATGGGTGCTATTCTCCACTCATTGGACTTTCTCTGGCTGTCATACAGCACACAGACACATTGGTGTAATGTGTGTGTTGGTACTCGTACCTGGCCTTGATTGCTGGCGGATTAGCAGGGGGCTCCCCTCTTGGCTTCACAAGGGATCTGGCCTCCTCTTTTCCTTGGCACAGTGTGGTCTCCCCATCCCTCCAGTGTCGGGCCACAGGGCCTAGCCTTGAAAAGTGCCCCTGAGACTGCAGGTGCCTGCAAACCTTCCTGCAACACAACCCATCCCACAGGCATAATTTGAGAAACACCCCTGCGCAAGCTTGGTCTCAGTCTTAATTGTGCTACATGGTAAAGCATCTTCCTGCCTCAAAAAAACTCCACTCAAGTGGCCTGAACACCACAGAGGTTTGGAGGAACTACAGTTCTCTTCTCAAAGGACAATTGTCCTGTTTCTCTGCTGATACAGCCTATGGGTCCTTAAACTGCACACAAAGGAGGAGACTGGGCAAGCCAGCACGGAGAATGCCACAGAAGAGAGGCTATCTGATTAAAGAGCCACTAAAATGGCTCATGCGCTACTAAAATACTCATAGCTTCTTAGAACAAATGGCAAAGGACAGACTAAGATGGAAGAATATCTTTTTTACTGTAACATGCTTAGCAAAATCCATTGGAAGAACATTTGCTTGAATTCCAGCCCTAGGATACCATTAAGTCTCTGCTGTGCCTACCACTTACTTTTGAAACTAATTTATGTCAAAATACACTAATATTCTCCCTTTAATGCTGAAGCATTTTCTATTGAAGCCAATGGAAGCTTTTCCAATACTTTATAAAATACCTTCTGAAAAAACCCACACCTAGCTATTATAGCTACTTAATAAGTAACAACAGTATATGGTTTTATAACTATATTTTATATAGTTATAGAGTAATAACCAGATACTTATATAGTGTGGCTAACTATAACATAGTTAAATAGCTGTTATAGCTCATTTTAGCAGGAAAAGGAATATTAAAATTTTACTGGAATGATTTAACATTTGCTAGTGAATTTGCTAGAAGGCTTTAAGTGCACTGCCTGTCTCCTCTCCTAGCTATGCTCAGAAATCAAGTGCAGGCTAAGAAACTTTGGCTGAATAACATGGAGGTTAACACATAGGACTGAACCGATTTGCAAATCTGGCCTGTCTTGGGCAGGAAGCAAGGAGCCAAAGATGTTTTGTTAATCCCATAACTGTTTCAACGCTGAGGTCCATTTCTCCGTGCTGTACAAGCACTGAATAGATCTCCAGAGCACATTCAGTTCAGCCCCTCCGCTGGAGCAGAATCATCCATGTGTGGCAGATGTTGGTCTAATCAGTTCTTACAAACCTGCAGTGAAGGAGATTTGCAACATAGCCTGTCTGGTGCTTAGCCACTAGATTTTTATTTTTTTTTTTCCATATATAATTTAAATCTTCTTTTCTGCAAATTAGATTCCTGTTTTATATCCTTCCCAGTGGGCATGTTAAACATTTAGTTACTCACTGATTTCTTTAAAAAAACATTTAAGTAGTACCAATGTTTCTCCACAATGTCCTATGCTGATTTACACTAGCCGAGCAGCTGGTCTACAGTTTTAAAAGGGTTGTTCTGCCAGCACCAGGCACTTCAGGGGACTGATGGTGGAAAATCAAGATTTATGTTTTTATGTTCAAGTGTTTCATGATCCTAACGCACTTAGTTTGATAGTGACAGTAAGTCATTGTGAGTTTACAACTCTGATGGTGACCTGTAGAAACCAGCTGTTTGACGGATTGTGCCCACCAACGATAGACGGCAAGGCAAGTTTCGCACTCTCAGAAAAGCACTGGGTCATTTTCTCCTCATGCTCTCTGTTTTGCTCCCTCTAATACAGTTAAATGCCCCTTAAAAATGAGGGAGGGAGGAAGAGAACTAGAACTTTGTTTTCTCCTAAACCTTTCAGCAGAAGGTTGTTGAAGTTTTTCAGCATCACACAACAGGATTTTTAATTCCAGCCAAGATGCCAACTGAGAGATTTTGCTTTCAAGAATGGTCTACTCTGTTTCTTACAGATGCCTGATGCATTTATTTTATGTGAATGGTCCTTCTGTAGAAAATTCTTGCAACTGTTCCTGGTTTGGCATAGAAAGTGACTGCTCTAGTCTATGAGACAATGAAAAAGAAAAAAAACCCACAGTCATATCAGCTTGGAAATCAATGCTCCTAGGAATTTTGTTCACAGAGAAAACAACACAGCAGCAACTGATACCGTCTTCTTAATGGCTTGGAGATTTATCTTTAACTCATTACCTGAAATAACTCAGGACTAGATGGCCTAGATACACGACTGAAAGTTGTGTGACCCAGATTAGACTGCACCACACCTCTTGGCTATTGGCAGGATTTGGCCCATACGGCATGTAATGGTAATGTCTCTGGACCTCATAGGGAAGGGGAAGATGGGAAAAGCTATGGGAAGAGTGGAAATACAAATAAACAGAAAATAGCATCAGTATAAGATCCTTTTGATATACTAAGAATTTCAAAGGACAAAACAAACTGTGCTGCTCTCTTCTGGCCTGGCACGGCTTGTCCTGAGAAGAATAAGCCTCTCTGCCTTTCCAGGCGCTGGTATGTGGGACTGCTTTTGAGGCAACAGCAACAAAGGGGTAAGTGCAAGGAGTAATTTGTAAGAGAGCAGTTTTATAAACTTTAACAGGGAGCTTGCCACTGGTTGCAGCATGAGAGATGATAGCATGAAACTGGTCGACAAAGAAGCCGACAAGGGAAGAGTGCAAAGAAGTGAGGTCTAAGAAGCTGGTCCCTGGGTCGGTGCTAACCTAGGAGGGTTAAAGGGGGGGAGGATTTCTCTTGGGCTATTTGGGCAGATAGTTTGCCCTAGGAATCAAAGAGTGAGCAGAAGAATCAATATAATCGGTGTACTTGCTAAGTACTATAGGGAAAAGGGCAGGGATATTTTGCTTAGGGATAGACCTGAAACAACCTATCGAAGATTTTAAAGTAAACAACTGATTTTTCTCTGAACCAGATGTGCCAGCAGGGGACTGGAAATTGTCCCTAAAATCAGGGTGACCTTCTATGAACATTCAGTGCTTCTTCATGTGGCAACACTGTTCCTCAGACCACGATCAGGGTTATAGCAAGCACTCAGGGTGTCAGCGCAACACGGAAGCTCAAAGAGAAGTGTTGAAGAGGTAGATCAAGAGCAAAGAAGGCTTTGAGGGAATTCACAGCCTGGGAGCAATGGAAGAACCAAATAATAAAGCAAAGGATAAGGGCAGTGCTGAAGGAGACTTAAACAAGAGGAAGGGAACTGTTCTTGATGAATATCAGGTTGATAACCAGGGACTTTGTTAAAAGTGTTCAGCCAGAGTAGAAGGCCTCATCAGGAGGGAAGGGAAGCAGAGGGAAGCCTAATTAATGAGATGATAGATCGAGTCTGAGGATGAAAATACAAGTCACTGAGAGTGAGAGTGGGAGAAGAGGGGAGCCAGAAGGCAAGGCAGGGGCGTGCTAAGGCTGGGTGGTATCAGGTGTGATGTACATCACAGCAACATGCAGTAGGAAGAAAAGTCAGAGGGAGGATATGATATGAACTGACAAAGGAGGGAGAAGAGGGCAGCTAGAGGGAGAGGAACCCTCAGTTTTCATTCAACTTCCCTCCTGTCTAGAGGCTGTCACAGGAATTTACCCTCTGTGTTTCAAGTATTTGTGGCTAAGTTTGTGATATTTCTTCACAAATAACTTTGGTAAACACTCCCTAACATTACTCTCTGTGCTGCCATTGCTGAGGACCTTCACAACATGAAGTAGAGTGGTAAAAGCCATCTACTTGCCATGCATGCAGGGTGGAGGCACCAAGAAGTGTTGTTATTGAGTGGACAAAGCACAGACAGTGTGGGAGCTGCTGAAAATTAGTCATATTTTAGTAGTGTAGCTATGCTATTTTTCCTGATATTAAATGCCCTCTGACATGCCAAATTTACCATGGACTATAAACAAAAGTTTGTGGCCAATTCCTGAACTGACACAGAAAAGAAGAATTTTAAAATGCAAGCTCATAAATTTTGTCATTATAATTATGTAAATTACATTCCTGGTCTCATAGATGCCCCCTTTCCCTGCGCCAGGCCCCCAGCTTCCACGTCTCCTGACGCAGAGCCCCATGACTCTCCCAGGCTCCAGTTCCCTGTGGTCAGCCAGGATGACCTCACGGTCCTGACTCATCTTCAGTTCTTCTGCCTCCAGGAGCAGAGTGGTGTCCATCACCAAACAGCCTTGCTAAAGCAGAGCCTGATCTACTTAGAACAAAGGCAAGGCAGAGAAAATGGACCCACAACAAAAGAGCTGTCTAGTACGAGTTTGTCTGTGTGCCTCCCACTACGGCTAACTGTGATGGCTGCTTCTCTGGACTCCAGAGCCTCTCCCAGCATCGTCCTGTGCCCAGTGGCAGCTTCTGTCAGCTCAGTGCTCCCTTTTGGGAACAACTTCTTAACTGCTTGCTGATCTCTGGATTTTCAAGCATCTAAACCAGCAAAGTAGAGCCTGAAGGTTTTCACTGAACAGAATATGGGATGCTCAAAGGGATCGGCTTTTCAGTGCCTGCCAGGATATCATTGTCTGGAAAGTCATTGTACAGACTGATGTGTTTTGTTCTTCCCACAGTCCCACTTAATTAGAGCAATGCTGGCTAGCCAGGAAGGATTATCCTACCCCTCTAGAAGTCAAAGAGATATTAGCTTAATTTCCAAGGGTACATTTACATTGCAGAGAACATGATGCAGAGATCCCCAAGCTAGCACTGAGCTAATCTGGCAAGTCCATACAGCACAGCAAAGTACCGTGCAGATATGCCAAGTGGGACTGAGAGGCAGAATAATCATGTTCAGCTGGCACAGCACTCAGGGCTATATTGCTTTTGGTTCAGTGCTGGCTTGCATGGAGCCTCTGCAGTGTTTCCCAGCTCTTCAAGCTGTAGGAGTAAATTGTACCGCACCAGCTTAGATGTCTTTGTGCACACCCTAAGTTGCTGATCAGATTCTTAGATTATTACATGGCAACTCCACTCTATCACAACCTCCCTCATTTAATCAGTGAAAAAAAGTCCTTTAGTATGACCCATTTTACCTTCATTTTGATATGCTTCTGGTGTGAGACACTTACAATCTCTTAACCTCCACTTCCATGCATTGATTTTTTAAGCCTATCCTTGAGAAAGTCATATAACACAAGTCCTCAGATGTCTGCACTTATCCTGATCCCTTCCTTCCCTCCAATATATCCCAAAGCCTTTGCGAGAAAGAGCTACCAAAAACAACAACAACAACAACAAAAAGATATTTTACTCTAATAAAATTATGATCTGGTACTAGATATGATATGATTAACAGTTTTGGCATCAACCTAGATTAGTTACCCTAAATTCAAGAAACCATTCCTTCTAGCAGGTCCTAGCAGAGCAAGGAACAGGCAGCATGAGAAAATTTGCCATCTTGCGAAGTTTTTGTAGCACTGACTCTGTGTTCTTGAAAAGCAGCCAGCACTCCATCCCATCCACTTGTAAATGTTCTGCAGTTATTCTCTTAATAACTTAAGGTTGATGGATGAGTGTAAGGTTGGGCAGCTTTGTTCGATAGCCTAGGGGAGAGAGAGGGAGGGAAAGAAACAAGTATCAGCAAATAGATTGTGCAACAGACAAATAAAAAGAATTACACAATACATTCTATATTTTAAATAAGCCTTCTGGAATGTTGTCATTGCCACCAATTGATGTTGCTTAGAAGAATTCACCAGCTAATGCTGGCACAATCCTACCAATAATTTCATTTGAAAAGAGACAAATGGGTCCAAATCATTGCCCCCTGCTAGTGCTTAAAAGAGTGTCAACAATGCAGAGCAGTAATTTCAACAAGTTGCATTTTCTAAAGAAAGATATTCCTTTCACTTCAGGCTCCTTTTCCCTTCTGAGCTTGAGCAGCAACTCAGGAGAATGGGAGATTTCAAGCATGAGGAGGAGAGGAGCCTTGAGATTTTTCCACACCTCAGAGTCACTTTGCTAGTCACTTTTGTTAATTGTTTAATTCAGTGATTTTTCAAACCCCTAGGAGACACAGAGCAAAAAGGTTTGTGCCCAAAATTTTCACAATGGGTAAATAAGAAAAGTAGTCGCTACTGTCAGTAGACTTGAATTTGGTAGAAATGGGGACTGGCCCTCCACTTGGTAAATACTGCTATTGTCAAGATTGTCAAAGTTCATTTTAAATCTGTTATGAATACTTCTACTAAATATCAATGGATTACCTTCTGCTTGAAGAAAAAGACATAAAATTCCTTTCTTTTCCTTTACCTCTTGCCACGTTTAATCCATCCTTCTTTCCATTTCCTCTCCTTGCAGGTTCAACATCTTCCTCATTCTATGATCACCAGAGCAAAACATAAAGTAATGAAAACATCTCTAGTATTAATTTTTTTTTTTAACTGAAGCATGAATTTTGCAATTAGAAATGTGTGGAAGAATTATGGGAACCATAATGATTTCAGATCTGTTACATATATGCAAACCAGCAGAAGTTAAGGACAAAGAATATGGTCATGCATAGTATAGCACAGATCACTGGGTTCATCAAGCAAACCTCCAGTGAGAAGGTGAGCACCTACAAGTCCTTTTGATGTTTGGGCTGGGCTCAGTGTTTCACATAATTAATACACTTTTTTCAAAACCAGCAAGCATTGTATTCATGCCTTGATGAAGAAAAGGCACAATAGCATATGCAATGGGTACTCAAACATACACTTATGAAAATCAACATCAAAATGCCTGTTGACCTCAACTGTGATCAGCAGTCTCTCTGTATATGAGAACAGATGTCTGAAGCTACGTGCAGTAAAAGGGAAGTTTCTGATAAACAGAGGAAAATATTTTTCAAGAGTTTGTAGCCACTGTGCAGCTAACCGTACAATCCCACTATTGGCTATGTCAGTCTGTAATTGGGTAGTAGCTCTGAACTCCTGGCTGACAATAATCACACAGAGCAGCTTCTGCAGGGAGCATTTCCCAGGCTCCCTTCCTGGTGAGAAGACTCCACCTGACACTCTCCATGACTGGGCCTGGGGAGGTAAAGGTGGTCTTCCTCACCCTGCATGTCATGATACCGAACTCCAGATATTACAGAAGATTGCAGCCTAACACGGGCTGCTATGAATTAATCTAACCTGGCTGCTGCTCTCTACCCTGGCCATTCATAGCATTTCAAGCATAGTTCAGGCTCTTCATCTTTGAGACCCTTCATGGCCACTACAAAAGGCCACAGAGACTTGCAGAGTGAAAACTGTGATCAGCCTCAGCCACAATTCTCTGAGGTACACAAGTCCCTATGGTAAGAAAAAAATCTTTCGAGCAGAAGTTAGAACTTTTTTTTAGAGCTCTGAATCTGCAGAATGAACTTTCCAAGGAGCTAAAGGCCACCACAAACCACAGAACTTCCTGCTCCAACTGTATTTGGCCTTGTCTTTCTAACAATAATAAAAAGAAACACATCGACTGGTATGCCACCAAAAGAGACTGCTGCAGAAGGCCCACCCCTGAGGAGTGGCTGGCAGAGCACATCATGGCATGCATGCCCACCACTGCTTCATAGCACAGGTGCCATACCCATGACTGTGGAGGGTATGTAGAACAGAATACACTGCCCATATCAACTATAGGAAGATCAGGGTGCATGTGCAAACAGCAAATACTCTGAATGGGCCAATGAGTATGCAAATATCCTTTAAACCGATAAAGCTTTGAAAGAGAAAAGCACAGTGCTGCGCCTGCTAGAGACTTCCAGCTAGCCTGCTGTATCTGCTGTTCACCATCTCCAGCTATCCATCAGAGAAACCAATTTTGTCTGAGGAAGGACTGAAAAAGTTATCACCACGCTTGTCCTGCTTGAAGCACAGTTTTTATGCTGTAAGACTGACATATCATCGAATCATAGAATTATAGAATCGTTAAGGTTGGAAAAGACCCTTAAGATCATTGAGTCCAACCATTAACTTAGCACTGCCAAGTCCGCCACTAAACCATGTCCTCAAGCACCACTTCTGCCCGTCTTTTAAATACCTCCAGGGATGGAGACTCAACCACTTCCCTGGGCAGCCTGTTCCAGTGCCTGACTACCCTTGCAGTGAAGAAGTTTTTCCTAATATCCAACCTAAACTTCCCCTGGCGCAGCTTGAGGCCATTCCCTCTCGTCCTATCCCTTGTTACTTGGGAGAAGAGACCAACCCCCACCTCGCTACAACCTCCTTTCAGGTAGTTGTACAGAGCAATAAGGTCTCCCCTCAGCCTCCTCTTCTCCAGACTAAACCACCCCAGCTCCCTCAGCCACTCCTCATAAGACTTGTGCTCCAGACCCTTCACCAACTTCGTTGCCCTTCTTTGGACATGCTCTAGCACCTCGATGTCCTTCTTGTAGTGAGGGGCCCAAAACTGAACACAGTACTCAAGGTGCGGCCTCACCAGTGCCGAGTACAGGGGCACTATCACCTCCCTGGTGCTGCTGGCCACACTATTCCTGATACAAGCCAGGATGCCATTAGCCCTCTTGGCCACCTGAGCACACTGCTGGCTCATGTTCAGGCGGCTGTCAACCAACACCCCCAGGTCCTTTTCCACCAGACAGCTCTCCAGCCACTCCTCCCCACGCCTGTAGCGTTGCATGGGGTTGTTGTGACCCAAGTGCAGGACCCGGCACTTGGCCTTGTTGAACCTCATACAGTTGGCCTTGGCCCAACGATCCAGCCTGTCCAGGTCCCTCTGTAGGACCTTCCTACCCTCCAGCAGATCAACACTTCCACCCAACTTGGTGTCATCTGCAAACTTACTGAAGGTGCACTCAATCCCCTCACCCAGATCATCAATGAAGATATTGAACAGGACCAGCTCCAACACTGAGCCCTGGGGAACACCACTCGTGACCGGCCGCCAACTGGATTTTACTCCATTCGCCACCACTCTCTGGGCTCGGCCATCCAGCCAGTTTTTAACCCAGCACAGAGTGCACTTATCCAAGCCATGAGCAGCCAGCTTCTCCAGGAGAATGCTGTGGGAGACAGTGTCAAAGGCCTTACTAAAGTCCAAGTAGACAACATCCACAGCCTTCCCCTCATCCACTAAGCGGGTCACCTTGTCATAGAAGGAGACCAGGTTAGTGAAGCAGGACCTCCCTTTCATAAACCCACGTTGGCTGAGCCTGATCCCCCGGTTGTCCCACACGTAACGGCACTCAAGATGACCTGATATCAAAACAATTTCTGTTGTAGTGCATTGATCCCATCAAAATGACAACTGGTTTTACTCTTATTTTTTCCATCTGTGCAGTTCAGGAGTAAAGGGCAAGACTTACATCTACTTTTTGGGGTACTGAAGCAGAAAGGACTAGATAAAGTGTTGTCAGAGTACTTATGTAAGTGCCCTAATACGTATACAGCTGCCTTCTGCTAAATACCCAATTAAAGCCTCTGTGAAGTTGAGTCTAGAAGGCAGGGGTTCCTCAGTCCAATACCATGTTTAATTCAGCCCTCATTACCATAATATTGAGTATTATAGCATAAAGTAATCTAGTAATTACAGTTTTCCTTTTCAAATCTACTGGAGTTCATTGACGCAGTTGGCATTAAAACAATCCTGACATTTTTCAAAAGCAAACCAACTTCCCTTTATGTCTTTGTTTGCAAATGCATTTACTCATATAAACAAGTTAAAGTTAATTTCTGAAAAATATTATGTGAATGGTAATTTGCATGATCCTGAAAAAGCTTTGACTACCTCAGCATCAAACAGACAGAATCCTACCTAGACAACAATAATATCATCTCCTTCTTTCTAGTCTGTTTGACTTGACAAAACATGTATTGTCAGATATATGACAAGCACAGATGATGTGGGAGATAACACAGTACAAACAGTCATAAGGTCTGAAACTCAGGTAACTACCAGAAATTCCCATACAACTTTTAGTTTTATGCTATATTTCTTGTGAATGTGTTCTTTCAATATATGAGCCGTTACAGAAGTAGTTTAATGACAAAATCACAAGAATAACCTGACACGTAAACTCTCAATGTTTTTTCTGCTTGTACATCATATCCTTCCACCCAGATTTCTTTGACAATTGTAGCTAGTCTGGGACAAACATGGTTGTGTGTACGTGAGTATATGGTGACCGTTGTTGATCTTGTTGGAGACTTTTAACGTTTTCAAAATACAAGTAACAATAATTAGTAACAATCTACCTGTCAGATATGGCCTCTTCAGTGAAGAACTAAAATCAAAATTATAACTCTGTGGGAGTTTGCCAAAACTGCAGAAAAAGCTAGAAATACACTCTTCTGTAATCAGGTCAACTTACCTCATACCACTTGTTGTACAAGCATGAATCACATAATGTTCCCTTGGCATTTCTGTGGTTGCCAACTTTTTGTATGCAAACCTTGTAAAGAGCCTTGCAAACAATTAGGATGAATTCATAGCTCCCAGTAAGATTGGCTATACCCCACAGAGGCAGGTCTGCGCCGTGGCAAACCCCTCCACGTCGGTCCTGCGGGGACACCTGGCTGCACCCCGACGGTGCGCTAGGGCAAGCTCTGGGGGTCACCATCTCCCTCGGCACCCGGTTTACTGGCAGAAACCCACAAGAGAGTCAGAAAAGGAGATGCAGCAGGTCACTGCAGAGCATAGCCAGTCTGTAGTGAACTAGACATGGCTACACAGCAGATAATCCCACAGGAGCAGGATTAACCAAATCAGCAGTTCTCAGGACAATGCTATGCTTTGGGTTGAGGAAGGAAAGTGCTAGTGACAGAGATAAAATGAAGGCATGCATCATAGTCCAAATAAAGGAGAACTACATGTTTTTGTTGTTTCTTTTTAATGCATCAGTATATATATGGAAAGGCTGGATCGTTTGGAAATGGTCTAATTTCTCTAAAGAGATGGAGACCCTGGAAGTTTTTATTCCTTCAGCTGATGCTGACACACAACTTTGGATGCTCAATACCTTTGAAAATCTGGTCACACACATAAGATAGGTATGTTAGGGCCTAATTTTCAGTTATGGTTCTGAAAAAGGATCTGGGTTATAGTCTTCAGAAGCAGAATAATTCTAAGAAGTTCGTATTGTCTTTCAGCTCTGTATAATAGAGTGGCACGGAGCAGTCTCTGCAGGTGCACATGCAGCCAATCTGAAACCAATGTGTTCAGATGCATACAATACTCAAGGATGTTGCTGTCCAGTTTGAATGGGTTTAGGGAGTTATGCCCAGGCCCATAGGTGTATTTAGGTGCCTGATGACCAATGTAATCAATAGGAGCCAAGTGTTTAAATATCTTCACACACTCTGGACCTGCACCCATCCCTGGGCAGAATGGTGGAAAAGAGACAACTCAGCTTCCTACGTTTATCAACGGCAATGCCAAAACCAGTGACTGCTGTGAAAAACAAGGCTGAGACCTTGCTCTGCACTGCTGCAAGGTGCAGGGTAGATACAGCTAGGATGAAAGGGCACCCAACACCAGCTGGGATTCCCTCCTACAAGCCAATGCAGCCATGGCTCTCAGCCTCCACAGGACATGGACAAAAGAAAACCTGCACCAGCATGTTCCCAGAGGAGCCCCACCGCACCCAAACACGCAGGAGAGGCTGCACACACTACCTAGGTGTAGCACAGAGCCCATCCTTCTCCATTACCACATGGTGCCAGGCCCTGCTTCTGCTTGAAGCTGTCCACGTGCTTGTATGGACCTGTACTTCACCAGTGCTCAGAGACAAACACATGCATGCTCCTGATGCTTCACCTGTGAGCAGTCAGGTCTCCAGGCAGCACTTCTGCCACATTCCTGGGCTACAGAAGGGCAGACACCAGCCAAGAGGGGCAACCTTTGGATATTGCCCATGATACAGTCAACAGAGCTGCCTTCTGGCATCGGTATTTGGATCAGCCCGGGTGCATTTCTCATTTGGGGCCCAGTTCTGCTGCTGCCGAGTTACCAAGAGTTTGTGATGGGGCATGTTCAGGCTTCCAATGCATTAGTAATAATGCTAATGATATTATATGCTTTGCCTGCATTACGGTCTGGTGCTTAGAAAATAAACATCTTGGCTTTGCCTCAGTGTTTATCTTCAATAAATACCTCAGCTTTGCCTCAACAATTATCTCTCTACAGCAGACCATTATCCAGTAGCAACATATAATTCCATTAACAGTACCGTTTAAAATATATCCTCTTTGTGCTGCAGAGAAAGGAGTTGTGTGTGGGAAATGTCAGGGGCCTCATGTATTTTTAGAATTAAAACAGAAATTAAATCATTCAGGCTATTTTTTATCCTCTCAGGTTTTGTTTTTTCTGTTTCTTGTTTTGCACAATACAAGCTCTCTCTGGCTTGTGAGGAGATTGCAATTGGAGAAAACTGGAAGGTGCCCAGGGAAAGCATATTTTAGGGCAATCCTGTGCCAGGGGGTACTGCAGGTGATAACAACTGGTAAAGGTCCAACATATCACCTGAATCTGCTTCAAACTGATGATAGGGTTTTAGGAACAGGTAGGCGTTGGGCTTTTTTGTATTTTCTAAGGAAGAGGTGTGAGAAGCTCCTGGTGATAATTGTTAAATATTAACATAGTGTTGACATTTAAATCTGATTGCACGCAAGTCAGCAAGACACCTAGAGGTTAGCAGGGTGTTCAAAAAAAAAAATTATCTATCTCAGTAATTTCAGAGCTGGTGTAGGAACACTGTGGGAGGAGCCACTGCTGTGACTACAGCACTCTGTGCAAACAGCCCAGGCAGCAGCATCTGGGAGGTAACAGCCCTCTATTATGTATCAGTCGTTTTGTCCTCTGCGTTCTGTACTGAGCCAGCTATGCAGTTAGCACTTAGCAAACATGCAGTAAGGCAAATTAAATGGGAGAGGATCTGTTCTCATGTGCATCAGTACAAGTCCAGAGGAACTCTATTAAGGTTGCACAAGTAAATAAGATCAGAACCTGGCTCTTTGTGTTTATGACCAGTTAAACTTTGGCAAAGATCTCAAATAGTAGGATCTCTCTGGAGGAAAAGGTTGCAGTGACGAAAAGTGGCTGAAGGAATGGACAGTGGCAAAACTGAGCAAATAGAGCCCAAGTGTGGATGGAAACAATACGTGGGGTCTGCAGTCAAAATCACCATGGCTAAATCCAGTCAAGGATACAGGTGTCTGGGGCGGGGAAGGAAGGGGGTGCTCAAACTGTTTGAGGCACTTGCACTCAAGCCTGCCATTTCCCAAACTCATGTGGTACCTCACTATCGGACCTCAGCATTCCTGGACTTCTGCACAGCCCAGACTCACCACCATCTCACACATGCTGAGCTCTTAGTATCTACTTCATGCCCACGGCTGTGTGGCATCCCAGACTAGGCATCCCAGCACCAAGGTTTCCTCAAGGCCTCAGTCTAGTGGGTGCGCTCTGAATACACATCAGCATTGAGTTTCATGCAGAGCACCAAAGACAGGGTCCTGTGCCTTGTGGAGGAGCCCGATATTTTCTAAAATAACCAGCAGCCCACTTTTATCAGCTTTGGGACCCAATACTCGTGGCACAACCCACAGGAGCAGGCAGCATCCCCTGAAGCAAACAGCTGTCTCTATCTTCATCTATCATCAGCCACCGAACAAGGTTTCTGCACTGCTGTGGTGAGGGGCTGGGGAGATTGGGGTGGAGGCTCCTCTGTAATCTGGGTTACGGCACAATGAGAAGGTTTCATGTGGTAATTTAGAAAGGCCCCCCTACAGGAACAGCTCTAGTACTACTCTCCATCTCCTCCAGGAACAGTGAGACAGATGATGATGTCACCTGGGCTGACATTAGCCTACAGGCCACTGGTGTGGCTGAGCAGGCCTGGCAAATTTGGCACATCATACTCATTAACTAGGAGAGGTGAGCTAGAGGTCCTCCTCCACAGCCCTGTTTTCTCTACTAGGCAGCCAAAATGAAAGTAAGTCAGTCTAAGGAATGTGGTTCAGCCTTGTGGTTCAGGAGCTCAGGTGGAACAGAGGGTCTTTGTTCCTACTCCTCTTATGTATTTTATCTGATGTGAAATGCATGGGTAGCCCTGTGAGCAGGGACAGACCCAAAGTCACATTAAATGATGGAGTGGTCAATAATGAAGAAATCAGATCCCCGACAAGGAGCAATGTGACATACTTGGCAAGCTGCACAGAAGCAACCAATTTTTGATATGAACTTCAGCACAGGCAAGATTCAAGTCGTTCATCAGTGGACAAATCTTACAGGGCACCCTCACAGGTTAATGGAGCCCTTAGGAGCAGTGACTCTGCAGGGGGACCAAGGCAGATAACACAACAGGAGGAAATGTTTGCTTCAACAAAAAGGCTAGAGGAATCCTTGTGTGTATTAACCTGGGGCCTCTGGGTGCTATGGACAAAGTCTATAACCAGTCTCAGTTTAAAAGTGTCCAGGCCTCATGTGTACAATTCAAGAATAATGTGAATAGATTAAACGGTTTCAGAAAGGATGACTGAGGACTGGAAAACATGTCTCACAGCAAGAATTTCCAAAAGCTGAAGCTTTTCACTAGAGCGAAGGGAAGGGTTCATACAGGTGTAATTTAGGACTACCTGTATTTGGTGCAAAAGTTTGGAAATGGGCTCTCACACACATCTGTCTAGACGATCTGCCTTAGAAATAAGGCATGTGGTCTCAGCAGAGAGGAGAAATTAACTGCTGGAACAATTTACAGAGAGCAGAGGATAGGTTCTTTGTCACTGGGCATAGTTTAATTAAACTTGGCTGCTTTACTCAAAGAAAAGCAATAGTTTGAACAGGAACAATTGCAGGGAAGCCCTTTAGTGCATGTTATACAGAAGGCCATGTGAGATGGTTCGTTCTGGATATCGGTCAATGCTCTGTTCCCCCTTTGCCCTGCATCCCTCAGCACCAGGTCTGTGAGCAGTGGGAGGGAAGTGAAGCATCTCCAGTGTTGCCTTCCTCCACCCAGGGATGGAGAACCCAGGAACTGTGGGAGGGGGCGAGAGAGATGGGCAAGAAGTCTTAAGTGCAAGAACTGAACTTGGAAATTCAGGAATTAATAGCGTTTTTTCCTCGGGTTGCGTAACTAATTCTTGAGCAAGAGAAGAGAGCAGATGTGGGCTGGTAGGATCTAGAGTAAATTCATTAGAAATTAAAAGTCTGATAGCCAGCTGGAATCTTCCTACTCTGGGGAGGCCAGAGAGCTCTTACAGAAGAGGGTATTACTCTCTGTCCATCTAAAAGAACTGGCAACACTCACTATCTGCCTTTCTCTTTTACACACACAAGAAAAGGAAAAAAAAAAAAAAAAAAAAGAAACATAGCCTTTTCTGAAATACCTCATGATATTAAGGTCATTCCCATGATTAGGGGAGTGCTGAGTTCTCTTCACATCTGGGCTTGAGAGTCCTGTAGAAGATCCAAACCCTACGAGGCAGGCAGTGGCCCCCTCAAATTACCCGTGTGAGTGTGTTGTCTCATGCCTTTGTGAATGCATCCATCGAGGATGCCGCAGTGACCTCTCTTGGCAAGCCATGCATGTGTCAAATTGCAGGCATGTCTTTCTTCTCAAGCTACTCTTTGCATGATCTCTGCCAGGAAACACAAAAGCGAAATCAGCTCAAAAACAGTGCTAATTGCCTGGAAGTTAGTCAGAATATTACCTATTCCTTACAAATAAAAAAAAAAAATCCTCTGCCCATTTTTATAGTGTTAACACAGCACTAGCAAAACAGTTCAGCCAACAAAATTTGTCAAAGATCCAGTCCAGATTAAACATAAACTATTTGATCCCTGAGCACTTGAATCTCCTGTTCATTTAAAGAATAGCACTTTGTTAAGAGTCATCTTCAGTGCATTAGCCTCCCTTGACAACGATCTTACAAATCCCAGCACAAAATTAAGATACAATCCCACGATGCTTACACAAGCTGTGAAAGCTCATGCCGGCGTTTACTTACTTCTCTGACCTCTCTGTTGTTCTTCCTGGGCAGAAGATGTATTTCAGCCATCTGAATTTGCACTCCAGGCTTTATCACAGTATTCCTCTCACCGTCCCCACCCTGACCCGAAGGAAGTACTGTCTTTAGGACACTCTGCAAGTCACCAGTAGTGTTGCAACATGCCGCTCTGTCTTTATGTGGCTGAACAGGTAGATAAGGAACCTAGCTCATGCTCCCATCTGGATAAAAAGAAGCTTTCCAATGGGAAGAATAAGGAAGCACTGGAACAGGTTGCCTGGGGCACTGGTGGAGTCTCCCTCCAGTCTTTAAGAACTGGTTAGACAAGCACCTGTCAGGAGCGATATAGACACAGTTCGTTTTGCCTTCCAAGCCCATTTTTCTGGATCTAGGGTGAAATTCTGCTGCTGAACAACTGTATGAATATTTGCGTGTTCCATGCATCGCGGGAAAATGAGGAGACACAGTTTGGCAACCGGCATCGAGGTAAGTGGATTGCAAGTCACGTTAATCATCTTAGAAGACTATTTGGCCCCTATCTACTATTGTAGAGCTACTAGAGTCATTGGTATCGACTGACTTTTGAATCTTGAAATCCCAAAATGAGCAACAGCTTCCAGACTTTTATAACTCGCATTATTTTTAGCTTATTACACAGTCCTCATGATTGATCTGCCCGGAGTGGCTTTGCTGTAGGCCCCGAGGGAGGGGAGAGGAAGGGGTTCATGGAGACATAAATTTCCATGGGTGATAAGCTCGCATCTGTTTTGAACTGTAAAATGGCAGCTCGTTGTGAAATCCTCTCAGAGCATACCTTTTAAATGCCAAACAAGCACAGCACCAACAGCACATAAAGAAATAATTGAAAGGCTCTGGAGGGAAGCCAAGAGGACGTGGCTAATGTTTCACCTAATCTCACCCCCTCGCTCGCTCTCCCCCGGCCGTCCTGCCTGCGTGACGTGAAGCTCAGGGCTCCAGCAGGCAGCTGCTCCTTGACTGCCTGCACTGTCTGCCCTGCTGGCAGCAGGACAAGGAAAACAAAGAAGCGAAAAACATAAAGCAGAGAGAGATTAGCAACGGCGTGGCCGGGAGGATAGCGCGCTCTCCCTTCGTGGTGGGGCTGGGGTTGAAGTCCCTCCCAAGGTCCTGCCTGAGCGGGGCTCGGACGGCCCAGCCGGGACCTCTCCTGGCGGGCATCGGCCCGCAGAGCCACCCCGCGCACAGGCTCGGCTCGGCTGTGTCTCACCTCTCCCGGCACCGAGGAGACCTGAAATGGTGGTTGTTGAAGATCAGGCTGGCATTAACGGTGGGAGCGGTGTGGGAAAACCTTGTCGGGCTCTACCTTTCCTTTGAATAAATCAACTTTAATTCCCCAGCCTCCAGCCGCTTGTCCTTTGCATGCACGCAGACATTTACCTCCTCTTTCATGCCCCCAAATACCTTTTCTTTGGCACAGAACAGCTTATTTTTCAATAACCTGTATTAAAAGTAATTATCCAGAGGCCGTTCCCAGCAGTCCTGCTCTGAAACTCCTGCTTTCTCTGAGTTACTTCCCTTCGTGTGCTTTACTTTGTAAAATTAGTACCACGAACAAACGATACCCAGGATACAAAAAACTGCAGAATGTCTGCTATCATTTTGTTGCTATCACTTGCTGGCAGGTAAAATTGAAAAAGGAGCTGACAAGCCTGACATGCCAGGAGAAGCGTTCTGTATGCAGGAATTTGGACTTATCGGAGGTGAACAGTGTTAATTATTGATTGATCGTATTTGCCTCTGTTCAAATGAAGTTTTTAGGACTGACCTTTTACCTGCCTTAAAATATAAACTGTGTTTAATGGGGCAGGACAGCCACAAAGCTTTTCAGTGGATTTAGGAAAAAAAAACCCTCTTCATGCTAGCATCGACCCAAGTGACAAAAGTATTCCAGAGCCTAAATGAAAAGAAACAAGTCATAATTTTTTACTAGGTGCAGACCAAAAACTTGGAGTTTAAGTCATAAACCACCAGTGATGTGGTCTCACAACATAAGCAGTAGCATAGCGGCAAAGCAATTGCCGAAAGGCAGCGAAACAGAAGTAAAGATCAGAGACTGGTAAGAGACTGAAAACAAATGTGATTCTTCTTGTGAAGAACGTATGAACCAAGAGGGAAGAAAAGAACGAAGAATGAATGCACAGTTTGGCCAAAACCAGATACAGAATTAAAATCAACTGAGTTTCTGAAGGTTTGGGTTTGTTTGTTTATTTGTTTACTAGATTTATTTTTGATCCAGCTGTTTTTCATTTTGGTTAGTTTCATTTTGAGGCCAAAGTGATGAAACACTACAAGAAAGGAAGTTCTTGTGGTTTTTCAGGGCCATCCAGAAGGAGAGTAATGGAAAACCAACAACAGGCAGGAAGGACTGGAAAGCATGTGAGAGCTTTCCCACCCAAACTCTGCCGAGTTCTGCAGACTGACGGTATATCGTGACATACAGACTCTTTCTTGGGGTTGTGCAGCTGTGTACAGACCTAGTGTAGGCACAGGGAGATGTCATGATAAACTCCTAGAGAGCACCAAAACTGGATTGCCTTTGGAGGCACAGTGACCCATCCCTTTCCAACCACCCCCTTTGCATTCCTTCCGAGGTTTCTAGTCTTTGTGCTCCATCAGCCACAGGATTCACCTTGTGTTCAACCAGCAAGGGCTGGAGACATGTTTCTGTGCTCCCTTCCCTGCCTGAGCACCCATATCAGCTCAGGAACTCCCTGGCCTTCACATAGGGCAGAGGCTGCCTTAGCGTTGTGCAAGCTTGAGCCAATCTCCCAAACACTGTAGAACTACCATTTTTTAAAATCCCTCTTCTCAATAAAAACTTGTGAGTGCCAGAGAAAGTGCATGGCGTTGCTCTAGATGATCTTACTTAAGCTGTCTCTCTTTGGATAGTTAACAGGTAGTTCCTGTAGCGAAAATGTGTGAGTCTATCTATCGGTCCATCTAGTGATGAAATGTTAAGTTTGTTTTACAGGCTAGTCAAAGCAGACTTTTGAATACAGTCAAAATTGTTTTCATCCAACCGCTCTGCACAAGCAAAAAGAAAACTGAACAGGCTCTGAGCATTGGACTGGCCATGGCAAAGCAGGTCCACTGGGTGCACTGGTCATCAGCATCAGAAAAGGTGAAAAATGTTCAGGAACTCACATCCATCCCATCTGCAGGCAGGACAGGCAGGTCATCATGGAAAGGCAATGGCTCAAGACCAGCTTATACACTGAGAAGGAAGTTTCATATATTTGCCCATGTAATTTGTATAATTTTTTTGAATAAAGAAAGAAAATTACTTTTTTTTATGCCCCCAAATGCAGCTGAACCCTCTGTTTCATTGAGCATGCATACTCCTTCTGCCGGTGAGGCACATACAGCTGCCAGCACTCAGGCACGCCAGGGCTTTGTGATGCATAACGCATGCCTCTTCACCACCTCCTGTGAGCAAAGACTCGGGAAAAGCTCCTGCCCTCATTTCACAGAAGGACTGATTTGGCTGAGGTCCTACATCTCAGAGAGAGCTCAACCTATACAGTAATGGCAAAAATTTAGCTGTCTTTTTTATTATTGGTTAGTATTTATTAATTAGCTACAGTCCAGATCTTCAGCTGGCTAAAGTCACCTTACCTTCAAATCTTTGAGGGGATGTTTGCCTTTTTGCTCTGTCTCTGGGTTTAACCCTATAAATGTCAAAAGGGTTAGCTTCTGGAGAAGTTTTTAATGACCCTCCAGCCTTGCTTGTTCCCCAGGACACGTGGGTACGTGTCCACCCCAGGAAGGATGTGCGTGGGGTGAGTGCTGGCTGGGGTGGATGCAGGGGCCAGAGGGATGCCACGGGGGGCCCAGCAGATCCCTCGGGGACACTAGGGAGCCCCCCTGTCCCATCACCTACACAGCACTACTAAATCCAGCGGTGACATGCTTGTGGGTCACACTGAAACTGCTTTTCCAGCTGGCGTACACAAGAAAGCCTCTTTTTTATACCACTCTCATACAACTACAACAATAGCACAGGATAAATCCTGCTTTCCTGTATACCAAAATAAATCTGAGATGGCACTGTTGGTTTCAGGAGGGAAGCTTACATTTTTGCATCTTCCCGCTCCCAGAAGAAAATTATTTTCTCTTTTTTAAGTAGGGAGCAGAGAATCCCAGATGTGACTGGAGTAATGTGATTAATCAGTAGCTGGTGTGCAATACTGTGAGAGGAAAATCTGAGGAGAGTCTAAAAAGTAAAAAAATCATTGGGGGGGGCAGTCAAATATGATATTTTATTTCATTTCATTAATAATTTGAAAAATAAATGTAACTAAATGCAACCTTCAATGGCTTCCTTTAAAAAGGCCCCAAATACATAATTTTGAAAAATAAGAGTTATTTTAACAGTTTTAAAAATATTTGAGGCTGTTCATTGATCTCAGTACAACTTTCCCAGTATTTTCAGCCAAATCAGGATGGCGTTTTAGTCTTACTATATAAACCATTAATCTGAAAAAAAATACATTTTTGTATTAGACTCAAAAAGCAGAAGTGTTTTACTTCTGTGAATATCCTCAGGTTTTATACTCCTTTATTATTCTTATATTGAAGGACTGAAAGATTTCATTTTGTTGCCTTTTTGTAGACCTTCTGCATCCTAATTTACTTTCCATTTTACAAATTGAACGCTCGATCGTCTGTGAGTGATTTCAGGTTATTTCTCAAAGATGTAACAATGAAATTACCGGCAATTTTTAATCAATGCAACTGAATGTGGTTTGCCTTTTAATCAGTCATTTGTTTCTTACAGCACTTATTCAACTCAAATACTCAGCAAGCATTTTTAAGGGAAACAATTGTTTCTTAAAGATTCAACACCCTGTTCCACCCTGTTTCCACCCTGCTATGGGTGGAAAAACTCAAGAACATAATTTCTGAGACCACCCAAAAAGGCATGGAGGAAAAGACAACTAGACTTGTGAACCTTCTTGTGATTTTTGCATTGTGAGTTTTATTTGCAAAGCTCAGAATTGGGCCATCTGAGGAGTTTACTGTGCTCTCTTGGAAAAAAAATTGTACTACAGAGCAGTACGTGTCCAGCTTTCTAAGCAAAGTTTAAGCCTATATTTCTTCCTATTCTATGGATTTAACTGTCTGCCAGGAATGTAAGGGAACACCTTTCCCCCCACCCCCCCAATATTTTATGTATTTAGTCAATTTTTTAGCTTTTGGTACACATAGGGATTTGTTTCAACTATTTTTCATTCCATGTGAATGTATGAAAAGTGTTCTGCACAGAATACAAATTAACAGCTGGTTAAAAGACATATTTAAGTATCTTCAGTAGAATTGCCATCTTCCCTATCATCTGGTACCGAGTGACAGTGGACATTTTACTCTATTGAAGAATTTCCTGTCTTTATCAAGTCAAACTCCAGTCACATTTTTCAGCAGAAAAGATAAGTAGGAATTAAAGAGGGAGGACTCTGTGCAAAGGAACCACAATTTATCAGTGTAAAACCTACAATAAATTAAAACAGTTTTCTCTGTGGCATTGCAGCTATCAGAGGAGCTTCCCCACCGTTTTATCGTACTAAGATACACTCCTCATTAACCACTGCATGCACATGGCTCTGCGTTTGGTCCGGTTCTGGACAGCTACGTCCTCGTGCACCCTTTGGTCCCCGAGCTTCCAAGCCTTTCACGGGATGTTTAGACAAGAGGAAGGAGTGCAGGACGTCAGCGTGCTTACAAAAGTCTGGGGGTTACAGGGTTGTGGGTTCCAAAAGGGTGGATATTTCTCATTACTGTATCCACAGATTTGCACCAAAGTTGTGACAGAAAAGGCAAAAGTCCAGACAAAGAGAAGGAAACAAGAGAATGGGGTGTCTGCAAAGTAGTCCCAAGTAGTCAAAAAACCCAAGGTGCGAGCTGCATCCCATTCTCCAGGGGAAGGAGGCAGTATGAACAGTGACCCTGCCCTTTCGGAAACTTAGTCCTTTCTGTAACTTTACAGATGCTGGAGGAAACATAAATGAGTAGAAATGCTTCCAGCCCCAGTCCCAGCTTCACTTTATTAAATCAGAGGCTGTCAGGTTGTTTGAACAGCGGAGATTTTAGGTGGGCAGAAGAGCAAGAGACACGCTGAAGATGATAGATACGAACAGGACAAGAGCTGCACACGTTGCACCAAGTTCAGATTATATTATTTTACAACAAATCCACAGGAAACTCTTAAAGACCATGAACCGCAAAGGTACACAGCCCTGCTGTTTAGTTGGGTGGTGCCTCTTCACTGGTGCAGAAATGAAACACTGGATGGCTGGGCAGTCACCCCCAAAAAAGAGCTGCTTTGCCTTGCAACGTGCAGACTGAAATTGAGCCCTTTGTGTGCCTGCGGTTCTCCCTTATGTCTACAGATTGCTCTGAGATACACTGCAAAATGCACTCAGATCCACAGTTGCTTCTTCTAAGGATAAGTACCCCAGAGTGCCATAAACTCTCTGCGTTTTGAAATGTCTCTGTGGCCTGATCTGGATCATTTACCATATGAAAGATCAGCTACACTATAACCCAAGGGCATTAATGGCATGGTGAGCCACTGTACCTTTCCTATTGATTTTGTCTCACTTCTTATCTGCAGCTACAAAACTAATATGCCATGCACTTTATGTGTCCTGATGGCTGCAGTGCTGACATCTTGAGCGGGGAGCGGGAGGCCAGGATGAACAGGCGCATGAGAAGCACCCTGGCCAAGTGATACAGCTGTGGGAAATGTAGCCAGTAGTTATGGGACGGGAATAAAATGTTAAAATTAAGGTTAATTCTGTCTCTACACATAGCAGTGTGCAGGGGTGATGGCTCCCTTATTCTAAGGTTCGGTATGGGTGTGTATCACCTGCAGAAATGAGCTGCAGGGGAGGGGGAGGCGCAGGTTGGGCAGGAGGCAGGAGCATTGCCAGAGTTGTGGTTCTGGTCCCTGCCACCTGGGGTGCCTTCACCTGGTCTTGGTGCGGAGTGCCAGAGTGCACCCCCACCCTTCCACCGACGCTGGTACCCCTCCACCAGCTGGGTCCAAAGGTGCGCCTCCCCAGGCTTCAGGAACTTCAGTGAGACCAAACGTCAGCTTGAACAGCAAATTTCTCAAGGCCGAAAATCACAGGCATCTCACTACCAAAGCCATTCCCAGGAGCCCATCGGTTCACATAACTTTTAATACAAACATCCCTCTGTAGAACTGAATCAAGCAAAGAAATTTGTTTTTCTCTCATTTGTGACTTCTAAAATATCGTGTAAGTTTGAAAAAGCTATTTTAAAGTTCTGGCAATTTAAGAATACAATCAACCACCAAAAGCCAGTCAGGATGCTTGTTATGACAAAATGCTTTTGCCTAATGAAAATATTTCAGCTTGAGTCTGACTACTTCAAACATTTTGAATGGTTTAAATACCATTAAAGGAAATTCTGAAATAAAATACTGATGAGCCAAAAGTACTGAAAAAAAAAATCAAAGTGACAATTTAGTATTTAACAAACTACTTTATTAAACACTTCTATATTATACAAACAATTCTGCAAAATTTCCATGGATTTGTGAACTGTCTCAGTGTTGTTACAGCAGCTTTCTCCATTGAAACAGAGTTTGTTTCTTCAGCTTCATGATGCCCTGCCTTATCTCATTCAGCCACATAGAGTTGAAACTACACAGAGTGAAACAGGGAAGTTTGAGAACATAATCATCGAAAGACTGAAAAAATAGTTTTGGATGACCTTGTGTTTTCTCTCTTCCACTTTGCTCCATGGGAAAAGACTTCTGTGAGAGACACCCTGAGATGTTCTGGTTCGGGGGAGTTCAGTGATCGTTTTTGTTTGCAGTTTGCTGAGCATTACAACTCCTGTCTTATTATTCCAGCCTGAAATGAACAACTCAAAGTGATTCCCATAACACTGAATTTGGGGCTGAAATTACGTGACTCGTAATAATGTCAACCTTTTCTTAAACTGAAGCTGTCTTTCACAGCCATAATGGAAATAAGCAGTATCTTGTAAGGATGAATCAGTCCCCATGGGCCTGATTCTGATTTCACAGATAACGATGTAAATCAGAGGCAGGAAAAACATTGGAGATGTTAAATTACTGTAAGTAAGAGCAGGACTAATTCCTACAGTTTCAGATAAACAAATATGCACATTGTATTCAGCTAGGAATAATGGTATTCAGCTAGGACTATTATACTGAAAGTAGTCATCTTTAAACATAGTAAGATTTATTACAGAGTAAGTACAGGAGCTGGAATATTACAGTTGTTCTTGTACCTTCTGCAACCTTTCTTTCTAGCAGATGCTGTTTGGTGTCTAATTGCCTTGACCATAAATGCAGAAGAAAGATAAAAGCAAACAGAAAAGTAATTAAATACATAGTAATGATTCAGGAGTTGAATAAAAATAAAGTTCAAATTTGCTAAAGCTGAACAGGAGGACAAAAAGCATATTAATGCATCCACACAAAGTCAAGATGGAGAGAGCCATTCTGAGCTATGATGTTGCCTCCATAAAGCACCTCTGGAGACTTTGTCCTTCATCTGGAGGAAAAAAACCCTGAACAAAGAAATTACAACTTAAAGTGTACCATCCTAAATGCACCAGGTGTGTGTTTTTGCACAAAGTATGCAAACATATTCTATCTGCTGGACTTCATGCCAATACTTCTTGTCTTCTAGGAACCAGTCCCTCCACTGAATCAGGACAACTGTGGGTTTTGTACACCTTCAGCAAGTAAAGCGAATAGGAATCACCACACTTGAAGAAGATGTCATTTGAGTTAATGGGAGTGCTAGCAAAAAGTAGAACTCATCCCCACAACACAGTTCCAACTTGCTATCTTTTCCAACGTTTCCCCAGATCAGTGTTGTTAGCACATAATAATGAAAACATTTTTTTAACAGTTTTATATCATATGACTTTTTTTCAGAAATTGTTTAATATGCCCTTGGTTTGGCTTGGTTTGTTTGGTTTAGTTCTGTTTTTGTGGGATTTTTTTTTTTAAGTGAGCATTTCATGATGAAAGGAATAAATCTGGTCATCTTGATTTTCTGTCATCCCACTGGGCTTGATTCCCTATCGTGTTACTGGAGATTTATGCCACTGAGCAGTTCGCATTTAGAAGTGGCAGTTTCTGAGCATGCAGCCATGAAAAATGAGCTCAAGAAAGCTCATGACACGTATACATTGAGAAGGTGATTTGAAAATGTTTTAGAAAATCTGATATATATAAGACCAGCTACCACTTTCTCTCAGTTGCCTCACGTTAGTACATCAGGAAAGTAGACACTAAGAATGAAGACAACTTACTTAAATCAGTGACCAGTGGTGTGCGTGGTTCTCACAGACCTGACCTGCATACAGATGTACATGGGTTAGGATGCCACCTGGTAAGAGTCAAGGAGAAAAAATTTTGGAAATGTTATAGCATATTGTAATGGTACAGTGCCTCTGGAAGGTGTTGGAGTTGCTGCTTGTGATATTTTCACAAATATGCCTCACTGCTTTTGTCCTTGCTGTTGCTTGCATGTAAGTGTGAGTCGGCTGGATAGTAAAAGCACACCTTCAAATTTCATAATAGAAGCACATTTTTTATTCCTTGTTTTTCACTATTCCATTTTTGGACTTGGAGGTTTTTGTGAATGTGATTCTCATCTGAAAATTTCAATCTCAGTAGAAAACACAGCATCTTATCAAGGACCAAACGTCCTAACCCTTAGATAAACAATACATGCTTCTGAGCATGTACCAGCAGCACGAGTGACTATACGGTGACTATCCCCTACTGTGAAGCCTGTTCTTATGTCTCTCTCTCTGTTTACAACATGAATAACAAATGGGAGGACTAGGTCAGAAAAGAAGGTTAATCTACCCAGAAGTACTAGTTTCCTAGAGGCAGCACTTCAACAAGCTCTACCTATGACAACACAGATATGGGGAAAGGGGAAAGATAAGGGTTTCCTTAAACATTATTTGGCTCTTAAGAGGGTGGAAAAGGAGATGAAACACATTTTACCAGCAGTAGGGAGGGAAAGGCACTAAGCAGCCAATTCCTGGTAGCCTGCGCTCGCAGGGAGGAATAGATTAGAGCCCCTTCCTGCTGGCCTGGGAGGGGGAGCGCTTCTGCTGTTTTATCTGAAAGGAGAGGCTATGCTTGGCATAAAGTTTTGGCAGGTGGAGCTGGGCTGGTTTAGCCAGACACTGAGGCAACAATCACAGGATGAGGAAAAATAGCATGACTGGAAGTAAATGAACGTCTGTAATGCAGAGCGGTCGTAAGGGAAGAGCCAGGTTATTGGGAGGTCGGAGTGTGTGAGCAAAGGAAATTAGGAAGGTATTGGAGATGGTGAGGGAGAGGGGCAGGCCTGGGAGGTATATCTTGGAAGCTGTAGTCTGGATTTTAAGGTTATTAGAAAAACACGGTGAATAGGTGAAATAATGGGACTGGGGATAGGAAAAGAGTAATGCTACTTTGTCAATCATATTCCATTTCAAAGCCTGGTTAAACAGGCATTTACTTATACCAAATAGCAGTAGATGGCTGCAGCAGGCATTCCGATAACCCCCAAAGCATTTTCTATCTATAGAAATGCACAATGAAGTCTATTTAATATGGCCTTCATTTCAAATTGAGCAGAAGAATTTAATAGACTGCAGCCTTTTGTTTATGGACAAAGGCAGGGAACTGTGTAAAGCTGAATAATATAAAATACTCAGGAGTCTGCTTCTGGCCGGTACTTAAGGCTCTGTTTTACAGTCCTGGAATTTGGGGGAAATGCTGTACATTAAAAAAGAGGGCAGGAGGTGCTTTTCCCATATAGTCTATTACTTCCTGCAATTCACGAGAACTCTTTCCTTGTGCATAAAGGTCACCTTTCATTTATGTACCGTATCTGTTTGGTTTGCTGAAAAAGAGTGTCCTGAAAACATATTAAAAAAAAACATGGAAGGAAATGTAAAAAGTAGGGGTGAAAGAGTGTGTCTCATGGCAGGACTTCTATAAATAATGACTATTAAAGGGAGCTGGCCATTGAAACTGCTCCATACAGAAATATCCTCATGGCACTATAGATCACAGACTGAAAAAAATTACATTTACTGACTGCTGCTACCACACAGAGACTTTAAAACCACAGGTCAAGACTGCTCGCTGCTCTTATGAATGGCCAAAAAAAAAAAAAAAGTGAGGATGTGAAGAGAGATGTGAAATTTTGCAGACTAATGCTATAACAGAGAGAGAACCAAAAAGAAAACCAGCAACCTAGAAAACAGGGGAGCAAAGAGGTTCATTTAAATGACTGGATGCATTCAGGAGCAAGTGTTACAGTATGTTTGCCTGTGTCCCATCACTGCTCTGTGCGGGACTACTTCCATCTTAAACAGACCCAAGATCCCAAATGTCCCCAGCAGGTCCCAGCAGATCGCTGGACAGGAGGGCAGTGGTGGCACCATAACCCAAACGCAAGCGAACAGGGGGAGAGGGCATGAGATGGGATCAAAAAATGCTCATCCCATGCTCAGCACGGGGGATTTGGTGTGTCTGCCTGGAGTGCATAGCGGTGGGAGGCCTGCACCAGCCGGCGGTGGGCTCCCCACCTCCGGCAGCAGCAGCTGGCTGCAGAACCACAGCCTGCCTTTGAGGGGCCGTGGGCAGCAGTGCTTTTCTTTTGACTGAAAATGAGTGATGATGTTTTCACTTTGATGGCGCCTCTTTAGGAAACTCCCCCCACACCCTTGCTCAGTGAGGGAAAAATGTGATTGTAAGCAATGGTTATTGCAATTCATAAGCCCTTCCACAGCCAAGGGCAAAGAATTATATTTGCAACCACTCCTTAGAAACCCTGAACAAAATATGGCCTAAAACTAAACCTACATCAGCTCATTTCCATCAGTGTTGCCATATGCTCCCATGACTTGTGTACAAAAATGTGCTTCAAGTTGATCAGCAGTGGGATGCTGCCACCAGAGCTGCAGAGCCCTGACCCTGGCTGTCTTCTCATGCACAACTCACCCCTGGGTGTGGGGGATCTCCCCTTGCCTCGAGCTGTACACAAAACTAAAATGTCCTTCAGGGGCTCCGCAGCTTGCAACCCCTGCCCAGAAGACCCTGAATGCTCAGAAATAATTTATGTAGAAGTGAACGTCTTGATGAACATCAGGAACTGGAGTAGGACTGGAGTGATGCCAGTGAGGGACCCGGCAGAGCAGGGAGGACTGTGAAGGAGAGCAGATGCTGTGGTTGGTCAGGATTGTGCCTGGCTCCTGGGGATGGAGGGAGGGAGAAAGCACGAGTGGGTGGTGGGTGAGCAGCTCTCCAGCACCTGCAACAGCAAAACCACTCAGGAGGCTGTGGCAGTATGCAACATGGATGCGCAAAGATGAGAGTGCCCAAGGAAAGCAAGTTAGGAAAAAGTTTAAACCAGGGAGACCCTCAAAATCAAGATTAATATCAAGCCTGTATGTTTTACAAAGCGCTGTAAACATGAGATTTCTTCAGTTGCAATGGTAGGGAGGGGACTGCCAGGGCGCTACGTGGGAAAGCATTCAGCCCTTCCTATAGCCAAAGGTGCTAAGACCAGGCAGCTGAAAGGGATCTGCACAGCAGAAGGATATCGGGGTGTGTCAGCAATGCAAGCAGCGAAGGACAATGCGGAGCTACAACTCCCTTCCGCCCCTGCCCCTCTGCCAGACATCCGGATTCCAGGCGCAAAAGGGCAAAGTCATTTTTTTTTCCCCTTGAATAGTTTTTTGGGACTCTGGGAGGCTGCCTTTGAGACTGCCAAAGCCTTGCTGCTGCCCATACGAGCTGCTAGCACTAGGTTCAATTAATCATCCTCTTGGTGGTAACTGTAGTAGCGCTGGAAACAGACATCATAGTAAAATATCTTGAGCCTGTTTCCTTTCTCCCTACCTGTTATTTCTGTAACACAGCTGATGGGGTTTGTCACTGGCAGGTAAAGGAGCTGTGGCTCTGCTGTCAGGGGGGGTCTATTTCCAGTGTAATGATGCATTATAGACTGTTACGTATATCCCAGCTGCATTTTTCCCTCCTCTTGCTTTTCCTTAATGCTTTTTTGACAAAAGTTTTGTTTCCACATTTTTAAAAAAAAAAAGTGGATTTTTTTTTTCATTTAGTGAAATTTAAGCAAACAAAAAAATCCCTGACACTCGGAGTTTACCATTCAGGAGATACCCCAGACAAGCAAACACTCAGCACTGCTCTAAGGCACATGCATATGTCTGGGACTTCCATGTTCCTGGAGACTGGACCACTGCATGGTATGCAACATCTTTCCCTGGAAAACATAAAATATTATTAATCAAAGTCTTGCAAAGAACATCAGGTCTTGTCCTGGTAGCAGGGGGATAAAACCAAGCAGTAGTATCATGCAGATTTTTTTTTTACTTAATGAAGCGTTGGGCTAATAAAAAATATGTATGCCTCCCTATTTGCTGCATTTTTTAATAATCATTCAGCATTGCTTTTTGCAGGAAATTTTTCATGTCATTTGAATGAGTTTTATGAGTTACTGTTGTGATGTGATTTTTTTATTGCTGATATTGCATATGTTATTGTCTTCAGGGTGCAGAATTCCATAAGAAAAAACTCTTTTGAAAGTGGGTTTTGGCTGGCTGAGTTCTGACAGATACTTAGACTTGGTAGACAGGTACTTAGACTGCCATAGTCCAGGGTCTTCCCTGGCCTTTCTCTAAGGTCTACACACTCATGATCAGTCCACCTTCTCCTTGGCAGCGCAGTCGTGGCTGGAGGAAGCTGCAGCCCAGCATCCTAGGAGGTGAGCGTATGCCTGCGTACGCCTCAGCTAAGGGGGCACCTTGCAGAGATCCCAAGGAGCCTGTTCAGTCCCTTGCTTTGAGAAAAGGCAGTTTTCACCCAGTTTTCCAACACAGTACAAATGGAAGCCAAAAAAAGTCACATTTTGGAGTAACCATGACTTCACAGTTACTAGCAACACAGACCTCTAAGATAACCAGAGAAGGCATGGAAGGAAAGCTAGAGAATAATAATAATAAAAAACCTTTAAAAAAAATCTCCCAAGAGCTTGGACTAGATGGCAAGTCCCAATTTCCACTTAAATTATGAAGTGTTGGATGCAGAGGGAGTTAAGAAATCTGTCTGTTATGTCCAAAGGAAGCGTTTTCTTAAGAGAAATCTATTATTTTTCATTCCCATTTGTACTGGGCTGTGGCCTGAATCCAAGTCAGGGACCAGTTCACAGAAGGGAAATAGAGGGCAGAGCCAAAAACTGAACACCAGATTAATTCTCCCAGCCCTGTAAGTGTGCTGCCAGCTACAGCTGGGTGAAAACTGCCAGCACGCTGGGAGGACCTTGCAGCATGCAAGCCAGTGGAGATATCAGGCCCATGGGAATCAAATACAATAAATCAGAGGTTGTTATTGAACAAGACTTAGAACTAGATTGAGCTCAATAGGAGAGTGGGGACGAGGGCTGTGGTGAGATGACGGTGGCTGAGGCAGCTGTGTGCCCTCTGAAAGTGCTTCAGTTTGACCACACCATTGTCGCAGGATGCTTGAAGCCCAGTAAGACCAGCAAAGCCAGTAGAGATAAAAACAAGCCTCCCTAGCTGAGAATCAGGACAGTCTCTGCAATTGTCCATTTATGGTTTTATGTTTATAGACCCACATATTTTTTTTCCTAATACCTAGTTGCCTCTGATGGAAGATTTTGTTCCTCCATCAAGACATTCTCGCTCAGAACCAAAATATCCCACATTCTGCCACCATGAACAAAAGCAAAGCTGAGCACTGCAGCTCCCAACCCCCAGGTCCCACATTACCCACAGCCACGAGGGAAGCCTGGAGAAGAGGAGGTCCCAAGTTTGGCTGCTCCCCTAATGCACTTCATTTTGCATTTCCTGTCTTCACACATGGCCAATTCCCAAATGGTCAAAGGGATCACACAAAGGAAATTGAGTATTAAAATAAGGTTCCCATCTAACATAGCTCTGCACCTTGTGAAAACGCATTCCACAGATAGGCTAGTCACAGCAGAGAGGACAATGTCTTGTTAAATGTTTTAAAAGCATATCATCTTCCAAGCTTCCAGTGGGAAACTGTTTCTATAACTTCAATATTAATCCCCGTATTGGCATCATCCACTTCCAATTTTTGTCAGCAAAACTTCTCAGAAAATCTCGCGGGGCATGAACAACATCTGTAAATTATTTTTAAATACGAGATGTGCCTGGGTTGATCCTAGCTCAGGGGTTTCTCAGCAATGGCCTAGACAGGCAGAGCCAGGAGGGACTGCTGGGAGAGGGCAGCGAGTGGGCAGGTAACCCCAAAGCGCAGTTCACCCCAGGGAATTGCAAAGAAAGACAGGGGCTTCTCCACGGGGAGATGGACTTTCACTCCCTTTGATCTGTGTGCGACTGCTGGTGAGCGAAGGAATAAATAACGAACCCAGTGGAAGACGCTCATCTTCTGAGATACCCTAATCAGCCGTGGCCACATGTGCTCAGTGTCCTTGGAGCTGCTGAGACCAGCCAGGCCCGTCACGCTGCTGGGAATGCCTTGAAAGAGAGTAGAAATGAGCTAAAGGGCAGATCCCCCAGGACCAATCCACCCACCTCTGTAGGCCATCCCTTGTACTCTGTCACATTGAGTCTACCTCTGCCACCACTCTCCATCTCCATCTTTATCTCCACTCAACTTTCCTACCAAAATTCCCTTCCTAAATCAAAAAAATCTGTGCTCCCAGGTACGTGCATGAATACCCCTCTTCACAGGCACAGAAAAGTGTTGCTGCCCCGTTCACGTCGTGGCATACCGCCTCTCTCTTCAGCCCAAGATCCCATTCAAAAAGGGCTTCTTGTCTGTCTCATTCCACAAGTTTCCTCATTACCCTTCCTTGCAGGCTTTACTATTTCTCTTCCTGCTCTCTGCCTGCTCTTCTGGCCATTTCTGAGTGCGGGATTAGAGAAAAAGACACATACTTTTTCTTCATTTCAACTGCAGACACAAGAGAAAACAGTAACGTGTCTGCTTGCCATGGGGATATTCAGTGTTGCAATTGGCAAGCTTAAATTTATTTTTATTTTTAATTGTAGGTTGGTATTCTGCCTAGCCCTTATATTTAGAAGCCAATTAGAAACCATTGGACAGGAGAATATGCAACCTGTTTGAACAAAAAAGCTATTAGCTTTACAGCTCTGGTGTAAATGGGTAACATTTGGGGAGTAAATGACCTGCTGTAGTTACTAAAATTAATTTCCTTTTTTGTTCTTTTCTCTCTTGGTTTCCCTTTCCACATTTACTTCCTTCTATATCTTCCTCTTAATTCCCCTTCTCTTTTTTTTTTCCCCTAAATTAATTTTTCTGAAGCTTAAAAGAAAAATGAGAGACTTGCAAGTATTTTCCTTTGTAAAGGTCACACAGTCGTCGACTGTTCCTTTAAAAAGAGACAACTTGTGTTCATCTGACACCGGCAGCAGAAAGTAACAGATAAGAACATGCACAATTGGAGCCTGGGCACCCTCCCAGGCAGGCTGCGCACACCCGTCCTTGGCCATGAGCTGCGATCTCTCCCACCTAGGACATCTGCACCATTTAATGTAGGGTTTTGTGATAAACTGAAGTCCCCCAAAAGACCAAGCTATGGAGCCTAATCCACAGTTTATTTTTATTTTACCCATCTTTCTAAGCAGTCTTTACTTGTCCCAGACTAGTTCAGTGATATCATCTGCATCCTCTAAGGTTGTCATTTCAGCTGCATGGGCTCTGTTTTCCATGCTGAGTTTCCACTTAAGACTCTGCTCCTGACCACCTTCAAGGCTTCCATCTGATTTCACAAGAAGCTGGTCAGTGATCCAAGCTTCCACTCACAGAAATCACATTTTTAAATCTATTTAGCATGAGGCAATGCCTGTAACTCTCCTAAGATTCAAAGACAGTAAGAACATCATTTCGACAAGAATAAGGCATACTGGGTAGATCAAGGAATCTGTTCTTCAGTCCCATTCACGAGTAATGGGGTGAATATTAACAGCAGAGGCTTCAGGGACATTTTATGGTTGAATGCTGGCAAAAGAGTAACTTCTCTCTCTTTCTGGCCTAATGAATATTTAATGCAAAATGGAACTGCTCCTACAGGAGAGACTTAATAGCTTGGTACATTGAATGTTCACCTGAGATACGTACATCATGGGGTTTAGCTCCTTCCTTGGACAAGGAAAAGCCCATGTATTTGAATGCGGTAAAGCCAGAAGTTCAGTCTGGGCCTCTTCTGTCCCAAAAGAGGACTGCAATCACTAGCATAGCTTTTTACAAGGGCTTCATGACCTCTGCAAAACAAGCAAAGCAAAAATCCCCAGGCTGTTCTGTATTCCATTAGTCTTTGGTGGTTAGGAGATGAGGGGAATTGCAGAAAAAGGATATAAATAAAAAGTTATATAAAACAATTGTTTTATAAACTCACAATTTTACTTTTATAGCTACAAACATTTTAATTAAAAAATACTGGCAATTCCTGCCAGCTCCCAGCTATGCCTGCAGTCAGGCATTAGCAACAGCTGGAGCCAGTAAGTGTTTTACAGGCCATTTTCAGATGCCCCGTGCCTCACCAGTCGTCCATGGAGCATGACAGCGTACCAGCATACCTGGCCGTCAGAGACTGCTACCCTTGTGCGCTGGTTGAAAGGTGTAAGTCTCGCTCTGCATCAGATCAAAGCCAAACGTCCAAAACCTAAAAAATGCTGACAAAGAGTAACGTTCTCTGCTGCACAACTGATACTGTAATACCCTCTCCTATATAGCAATGCTGAATTTCATTCGGGGAGGTCAAAAAATATTGATAAGTGAAAACATAAAACGGACAGAGAAAGCTATAAAAGAAACCATCAAACAAAGCAGAGCCATAAGGAATCAATCACTATTATTCTCTCCATAATTAGGATCACAATAATAAGCAATGATGAAGTACTGGAGCCATTAAATAAATCAGCAAAATTTGTGAGGTCCAATTTTACTGACACAATTTCCTTGTAACTTTTCTATACTAATGTCAAAAATGAGGGGAAAAACGCTTAGCAACTCTGAATACAAAGCTGAAGTCTTTTCCCTCCAGCTTGCAGGAGAAAAAACGGGATAGACTGATCTCTGCTCTGCTTGACTGCAAAATGTTAATGGTTACATACCTGTATGTAAATACCTGTGTGGGCAAAGCTGCAGCCCCTGCCCTGCCAAACCTACCAAGAGCTCCGCTTCCTACAAATAACAACTGCACACAGGGTCTGGAAGAGCAAAAGCACTTGTGCTTCATCACCCACTATGGGCTGCTTCTGTGCATTTGCATTATTCTAGGCTTAAAGAGCTTTAGCCGACCAGTCCAGACCAGTAGAATAGCTTTTAGCTGCCCAGTCAGGTGTGAAAAATAATCAACAGTCAAGTCTCAGTATGAAAAGGTTTTTGGGTTAAAACTCTCTCCTCTGAGATGCCTCAAAATACTGCTAATTAAAACGTTGGTAGAAATCCAGAGTATTTCACAAGTGATCTGGAAGCAGAGAAAAAAACATTAGAGCAAGTGACTAGAGTGCTTATGTGATTTCAACTACATTTTTAAAAATAATTTTAAAATCTCACTGTAGCATAAGACCTAAAATCTGCAGCAGGGGACTTGTGGCCTACAGAGAAGGGATAAAACCCCTCTGCATAAACAACATCCAGCACAAATCCACATTTACAAACTGACTTGCAGGCAGTTGCACAAGGGAGCCGGGGTTTGCATCTCCCAGCACATTTTTGTTCAGCGGAGGCTTTCTCACAGACATAAGCTCCACTGCAACCGGCTTTGAAGTCCTGTGCACACCTGCATAGATTACAAAGAAGGGAAGGCAGGTCCCTCCACACCCAAACTGTAAATTAACAATGCAACATGTCAAGTTAAGATATGCCCTCCAGCACCCTGTTTTAAAGTCAGACCAATGGCTGACAATCTCCTGATACACTTAACCCTTTCCCTGGAATTCACACCCAGCTTTCAGCCTCCCCAAAGAAGAAACAAACTTAGAGGAGTGACTCTGTGATTTATTTTTTTTAATATATCAGTTCGAACCTGGGCCATCTGCTTTAATCGAAGACAGGAGCTGGATCCTACCCTGTTTTTTTTCTGCACAAAACAGAAGAAAGTTACCACTGTACTAATTTGATTTTTGCACAGTGCCTTGTACAGCTGTGTGGAGCAATAGTTTTGGTCTGTGTATTCACAGGTTGAAGAGAGCCAGCCTTCACCCTTCCATTTCACCTGTTACACCTGTAACGCCCCCCTGCTATGGGTAGGTCATGGCAATTACTGTGTTTTTAACTCCAAATCCCTTCAGGAGGTTATGTTCTTCCACCAGAGAAGTACATCACCAGTAACTACAGCTTCAAAAAGGACTTTTAACTGAGCCAGGAACAGGTCTACTCACCCAAACTGCAAGACTTCCTAGTCTTATGAGTGTAATCCCTTTCCTTTCTTCCTCTACTTTGTCATGGTGGGCCATTAATTGCACTCATCATGTCCCATCACTTCATACCTAATGGTAGGTGACAACTAATTCCTGTACCATCTGTAATGCTAGCCTTCTCCTGACCTAACCTCCTCTTGACCCTATCTCATCCCATGGCTCCTATAGCTGTAGGGAACAAGCATGTGAGAATAAAGGACCCTGCTGACCTCTTTAGCATGATTTCTGCAGCGGAGAGCTCGGTGCCCACTACGACTCTGCACTCCAGCACCACCTTTATCCAACACGTGCAGCACAAACCCAGGCCTACGCACAAGTTCAAGCTTGTAAATGTCCTCACGGTGCGGACGCGAGCAGACATTCAGGCACGGGGTCGAGGTACTGAGAGGCCTGCTGGGGATGGGCAAGCAGTGCATCTGACCTTGCTTCAGCCAGCAACACAAGGCCAAGTGCGCACCCACTTACAGAAGGGCACGGGGCATGGTGGGCTCGATGTGGCCAGCTCCATGTCTCCCGCCTGCTCTTCCAGGGAGCTCGTGCATCCCGCTCTGCTCTGTGGTGCTCCCTGGGGGCGTCCCAACACCCTCCACCCCGAAGGTGAGAGGCTGGGGGCGTTTAGGTTGGGCTGCCATTTTATAGTATGGAGCTGGTGGTCCAAGCCACTGTTGTCCCAGAGGTGGTAACACTGAAGTAGAGCTGAGCCAGTGAGGGACCAGACTGCAGTTCATCCCCTGGTCCAAGCACCAAAGTCAGTGATGATTTCTGTGCCCAGGTGCTCATTCTTACAGTACCACCTGACACACTCTTGACTAGTG
Organism: Platalea leucorodia; assembly: GCF_965183815.1. Lineage (NCBI taxonomy): Eukaryota > Metazoa > Chordata > Aves > Pelecaniformes > Threskiornithidae > Platalea > Platalea leucorodia. Next base: position 61,306,003 of record NC_138828.1, on the reverse strand, counting down.
ATAAGAAAGATCGTCCAAGTATTCAGCTGTACTACTGGAAAAGTGTCCTCATCTGCCTCCTGTCCAGGATATATGATTCAACTGCGAGGTGCTAGTAGGCTCTTCATCAGATAAGTTCAGATAAAAGCCGGGAGCTGCAGCCTATATATGGCTATATATGCTTTTCAAATCTTAATTGAACTTTTCACGTTTGGATATTCTTTGACTGTTTGGTTTGGGGGAAAGAAAAGGAAAGAGAAAAGGGGAATGGGAAGGGAAAAGGGAAAAGGGAAAAGGGAAAAGGGAAAAGGGGAAGGGGAAGGGGAAGGGGAAGGGGAAGGGGAAGGGGAAGGGGAAGGGGAAGGGGAAGGGGAAGGGGAAGGGGAAGGGGAAGGGGAAGGGGAAGGGGAGGGGAGGGGAGGGGAGGGGAGGGGAGGGGAGGGGAGGGGAGGGGAGGGGAGGGGAGGGGGAGGGGAAGGGAAGGGAAGGGAAGGGAAGGGAAGGGAAGGGAAGGGAAGGGAAGGGAAGGGAAGGGAAGGGAAGGGAAGGGAAGGGAAGGGAAGGGAAGGGAAGGGAAGGGAAGGGAAGGGAAGGGAAGGGAAGGGAAGGGAAGGGAAGGGAAGGGAAGGGAAGGGAAGGGAAGGGAAGGGAAGGGAAGGGAAGGGAAGGGAAGGGAAGGGAAGGGAAGGGAAGGGAAGGGAAGAGAAGAGAAGAGAAGAGAAGAGAAGAGAAGAGAAGAGAAGAGAAGAGAAGAGAAGAGAAGAGAAGAGAAGAGAAGAGAAGAGAAGAGAAGAGAAGAGAAGAGAAGAGAAGAGAAGAGAAGAGAAGAGAAGAGAAGAGAAGAGAAGAGAAGAGAAGAGAAGAGAAGAGAAGAGAAGAGAAGAGAAGAGAAGAGAAGAGAAGAGAAGAGAAGAGAAGAGAAGAGAAGAGGAGGCTTTACTTTATCTCTCTCTTCTCTCTTTCTGTCTCACACACATCTCCTTCCTTGTTGCAAGTCCATGAGGAAGAGACCCAACTATATTTTCCGGAAAGTAGGAATGATCTATTAAAATTTAAAAAGCTGATTTTCAGAAGTTTCTTCTCTTGGTTGAAAACAAAGGTACCTCTGATAAACATTAATTCTTCATATATTAAGTGATTTACCTTAAGTATCTAAATCCAAGCACTTTGGTGCATACTCCTAGCTGCATCAAAAGGAACTAAATATCCCAGGAGACAAGCAAAAAAGGAAGAAAAAAGATTAAGGAATGGCAACCACCAGGGAGGTGAAGGATGTGAAGAGAAAAACAAGACAGAAATAGGACCTGGCATCTTCAGAGGAAAGCTGAACTGTGCCTTCCATTCAAAGAACACCAGACAACAAGAGCAAACCATCAGATTGCCCAATGAGCGTATGGAAAGGAATAAGGAAAAAATAGAGCTGATTAATAGGAGGGATGTAAAGAAGGAGCACTGCAATGCGTGGTGGCATCTTTATTGCTTTTACAAGAATCTTGAATTCCAGGCTGCTTCTCCACCCAAGGAACTCTGAATTCAGGTGTAGATTTTTTGTTTGGTTGGGGTTTTTTTCTCTTACACTTACACAGCAAACCTAATGGGAATAGTCCATGTTGTACCCCATTCTGTAGCCCCCCCAAAATATTATCACTGTTGAGGAGCAGATAATGTAGGGAAATGTGAACAGATTTTTTTCAATAAAGGAGCAAGTGGGCAGCCCCCTGGGACGAACTGGGACTCACGGCATGTTTAGACTGACGTTCCAGGCACTCTCTGTCTCCTGTCTCCTATAATTTTTTTTTTTATTTCAGTTTGCATTCATAAAATGCACACAAAGAATCCAAAACAGGACACACAACACACACGCCCCACCACCCCTGGGGAAATCACAAGTAACAAGAGAGTAACAAGGTCCCACGCCTAGGGTGTGAGATCAAAAGGAAAAGGGCCCAGAGAGGGAACATTTGGTATCTAGATGAAAAGCCAGTAAGCCAATGACTTGTTGCCTAATGAATTTCTAAAGACTAGGACAACAAAGCATCCCAAAAGCTTTCCCTGAAATGCCAGGATGGGGAATGGCATTCCAGATGGTTCCAGTGGATCGAAGATATCAGTTCTCCTTCGTGGAGTGTTGAGTGGATTTTTAGGTTTTTTAGTGAACACATCTTCAACCCAACAATAGATCAAAAAGGATGTGCACATGGATTCAGAATAAAATTTAAGATGGATGGATGGATGTGTGTATGTATGAAGAACAGAACAGAATGAATGCAATCAGCAGTGCCCAAATGCTCTGCTTGATCAAAACATTCCTTTTAGAAAACATGTCAATAACGCCAGCACCTGACTTTAACTCTCCTTTCTGCTCCTTTGCTTTTCACCTTTTATCTCAAGAGCCTTCTGTCATCAGCATCTCAAGAATTCACATCTCCAGACTCCTTAAATGAGAGAATATAGTGCATCAGCCATAATAAGCACAACACTGAAATGACTGACTGCCCTGATATTGATTTGCTCATGTTAGTAACACAGAGAGTGCAACAAACACATAAAAATTGATTACTTTCATTTCAAAGGAGAGGGCAACTTGATCTAATCTGAAAAGTGACTGAAAATAGCACTAGGGAGTGTCTCACTTATTGTAATTCACTGAATTCATACCACTTTGGCGTAGCTGGAAGAGAAATAAAGACCCTCTGATAGTATTGGGGAATTTGAACTTTTGGGAGGAGAGGCAATCAGTCCTCCCCTGAGCTAATCTTAAAGGGCAGAGTACCTATACACTCAGTAGAGACATATCTCATTAATTCCCTGAAATATTGACACATAAACTGAGCGAAGTGTAATTACTTGCCCTTGAAGGCCATTGCAAGTAAGGGTTTGGAGTTCATTCTGCCAAGAGTTCATGCTCCCTTCGAGTATATCATGAATCTAATTGACCTGGTATCTCAGAGGTACAAAATCAACCAGTTTTTATAGAACCATGAGTCGGAGGAGGAGATGCTAACCTGACTTTGTTGGGGTGACTGGGCTCCTAAACCTCCTTACTTCCATTTTCACTCCTCAGCCAAAATTCCACCCTCTCTCACACTTCCAGGTATAAACTCTTGACTTTTAAAAACTTCTCCTATTACACGGATCCTTAGAAACCAATTCGTGGATGCTCCCCTTGTCCTACAAACATCTCCATACTGTGCTTTAGTCACTGGTCAAATCCCTTTCAGTTGCCTCCAGAAAACTAATTTCTGCCACCTTTCCTGCACACAGTGGCTGAGCGGTGGGCACTTGCATCCCTTCCTTCGTATCTGAACAGAATTACCCTCCTGCTCTCCTTGTTCTTCCTCTGTGAGCCTGCCTGACCGTGCAGCCAGGCGTTGCTGTAGACAGCATGGCAAGAGTTAATACTGAAGGGTCTGTTATTGCTCATTAGTACTGCAGAGGTGCCTGGGTGCCCTGGCAAAGATCAGGACTTATCAGGCCAAGGACTGTACAAACAGTAAGGGACAGCACCTGCCTGCGAAGCTTGAAATGTAAACACACAGTGCAAACGAAGGCCGAGCTCCCATTTCCATCTGACAGGTGAGAGGAGGTGCCACCTCCCCTCGGACCACCACCTCCCCTTCCTGCCCACACTGATGGTGAGGTGCTGCTCTGGGGGACTCTCCAACAGGAACCCTCAGCTCCTGGGGTAAGGAGAAATCCCGCTTTTCTCCAGGGACCTCCTGTGATGCACCCAGCAGTTTCTCGCTGCACAGCTCCCATACCCACCAAGGGCTGACCCCTGCCCACATCGCACACTCACAGTGCCCGCCAAGTCACTGCAGCCCATGCACACCTACGAACCCACGTACACATGCACAGACACAGAGGCACAGCACTCTGCCTGGCCCAACACACCTAGGAAGACCCAGGACTGCCCACTTTGCCCTTGGGCAACCTAATTTCCTCGCACACTGCACCTGCACCCTGGTCCCCCGAGAGCCACTTCTCAAGGGCACCCACAGGGGCTTTTTCTCCCACTGCTACATGATCTGATTCACGCTCTGTGCTGCGTGACATGACACACACCCTTGAATTCACCCATGTTATATTTAACACTGGAAACAGTCCAGTTTCCCCAGGCCCACGTGTGTGATGAGGCGGTGAGCTTCCCTGTGGTGTTGTTCACGGTGGCACCACACCACCTGAGGTCACCACCCAAGCTTGGCCTCACAAGCGACTCCCCTCCTGTCCTTCCTCACCCGTTCAGGGTAGGACCAAGTGTCCACTTCTGTCAGCACCCCACCTAACTCTGGCCCTTGCTAGACTGACAGCCAGACTGTAAATGATGAGTCCAGTAAATTCAAGAAAAAAAGGAATTGCAGTGGTAGATATGAAGTGAATGAGGAACAGAACTGGACCCAAAGCATTTACCTCTGGGTGCTTGGTGGTACTCCTGAGTCCCAACAGCAGGCTCGTGTCAGTTGCTCTGAAGACGGGTCACAAGAGGATGCAAACTTTAAATTGCCAAATAATTAAGGTTAGTCAAGCATAACTTCAGAATTTCTTTTCAGAGGATAAAACCGTGACTGCTGGCACGTTGAGACGCCCTTAAGGACAGAAAATTAAATTAATTTAACAGTCAGGCTGCCATAACACTTTCTTTGGGATTTCCCAGATGGAAATATGTGTGAATGAGCTCTACAGACTATGTTTTACAAACCCAACATTTCAGGAAGCACCCAGACTGACTGCACATAATCTGCACAAAAGATCTGTGGATGTTCAGTAGATCTGAGAGCTCGGGAACATGTTTGACTTACCACGCATGCTTGACTCTGTTGAATAACGTGAGTGAGCATGGCAAATCCACAATCCTGGACGCTTCAGACTTACCATATTATTGATTCCCACAAGCAGAACAATGCTGTCTGAAATCCCCAGGACTTTCAGGCTGGCTGTGCACATGCCGGGTAGCTAACCTGTGCATGCACTGTAGAAACATTGCAGATTTCCAGATTTATGGCGGCTCAGGCAAAGATCTATCATCACGCAGCCACTCAGCAGGGCTGCCCACTGGCTAGAAACCCTGGGCCAGTGTAAAAACCCTGAGGCTCTGCCTACGCAGCACGTCTGCAAGGAAAACAGGGCATCCCCAGGAACACTTGGATGCGTGGGGGCTCTCTGTTAACCGTGATGGCAACAAGGGCTTGCTTCTGTCCCCTTCGCCTCCAACAAACACTTTCTTTTTCAGACAGAACCCGTGCCTGGTGCCATTATTCAGAAGGTTGCGCTTGTTTGCACCAGCCCATCAACAAACAGATGAGGAGCCCATGCAATGCTAATTATATACTACAGGTACCTGTTAAGCCATTTTATAGACAGTTGTGTGCCTTTATAATTTAAAGGGACAAGTGCAGTGAATTACATGTAAATGAGGTCTGGCTTAGTGTCACAGCATCTATAAAGGACACAAGAGAGGCAAATATAGCAGGGAGCCCTTTTCTTCTCTGCATTACTGCAAAGGAGGCAGGCAAAGCGCCGAGGCCGGTGTTGCCTGCTGACGGGGAAGCGGTGGTTTGTTAGCACAGCCAGAGGCACCACGCGCCCGAAGGGAGAGTGTACCCGCCAGGAACAGGGTGTAGCAGAGGCCTCTCCCCACCAAACCCCAGCCAGCAGGTTGGGATCAGCATCGGAGGGAGCGCCCGCAGCAGCCCTGCAGGGAGGGAAAGGCTGCACCCAAGCCGTCCCCTCCCAAATCCCTGGGGCCAGCTTCCCGCCCAGCACCAGTGCCTGCCGCTCAGAGGATAAACGTGAAAAGAAATGCATGTGAAGGGAAAACCAAGAAAAGGAGGGAAATGGCTAGGGAAGGAAAGCTCACTGTACCCTTGGCCAAGTTCCCAGAGCTATGCAGTTTCCTAGGAGGTATCACACATGATACCACAGCATCAATCCATAAACAAATAAATAAACAGGCAGTGGTATTCACTTACGTACTGCAGTGCAACTTCAGTTATGGTGTTCAATGAAGGCAAAAGCCTGGCAGGATTTTTAAAAGGACTCAAACCTGTCTTGAACAGCGAGGGATCCAGAACTGCATTAGGTAAGAGCCTTCTTAAGAGTCTGGAAGGTTGCACACTCACCTCGTGTCACACAACAACCCATCACTGATGGAGACGAGGAAGGACTTTTTCCAAGAGGCTGGTTTTCTTGCGAGTCCCCTCTTCTAAATTCTCCCACCCTTCTACATTCATATTAGTCATATCTGAAAACAAGAAACTGAACCAGAAACTATGTTTCTTCTCTATTATTTTGGATGCCGATCTGGGGGGGTGGAGGGGGTAGTGCAACTGAGATTTTTAACTTTGCTGACTTTCATGGAGGTATACCTGATTTGCACATACAATGTGCTTGGTCACCTCTCAGCAAAGTTTTCCTTCCACAGACACCACCACCTTGGCACAGCTGGCAGTAACTGGTGATGCTGAGGACAATTCCTACAGTGGTGTAGGTGCCTGCTGGATCAAATTACCAGTCCTCCCTGCAGGTGGTCATTCCTGATCAGCAGTGAGCAAATTAGCAGAGCATCAGGAAAAAGCCGTCTTTGGGAAAGACAGAATTTCAGCTTCTAAGCTGGCCCGTCCATAAACCTGAATGTGTTTATGTAAAAGGAAGAGACCTCTGGAAATCCAGAAAGAGCAGTGTCAGACTGAGGAGTCGTATTCACTGCGTGTTACCGCTGCAGGCAGGCATGGTATAGGAGGTGTTTCACAAACCAGACATGGCTATCGAAAGACCCGCACTTCTCCCAGTGCTTTGCTGGATGAGCAAGTCGTAAGTTAAGGGCCACAGAGTGTGGCTCACCCAGTGGAGAAGCCACCCTTCCCTCCCTGCTTTCCTTCAGGCCAGAGATACCTCCCGGGATTAGATCATCCCTCAGTGTCAGGCTGCAGCACTCGGTTGCCAGCCATGGGTGGGTGTGTTATTAGTCAGATTTACATGTCTAAAACATTATTTGTGCAAACACCCCAGGGCATGGCTACGAATGCGCACAGAACACAAATCTGAAAAAAAAGAGTTCAATAAGTAGAAAAAGCAATGTCTGAATTGAAGCACCCCTACAAGTAGGTCAAATCTACTCACAGCAAGTTGGCTAATATGATTTCTCAATGGATTTACTGCAGAATGTGTTTTGTTATTGGATGCTTCTTCCAGTTGTATTCATATTGCTCTGCTGGATGCAGTATGTGCTCAGTATTTGTCTCTAAAAAGTAAAAACTTAAGTTGAAGAGTTCCACACAAGGGGCACATCTCCAGAAGAGATCCTCTAAGCACCCGCAATAGCCATTAAATCAAAGGGACTTCATAGGCCATGACCATACAGAATAGTTATTCAGCTACCTAACTTGGGGCTGGCAGGCTGTCACTCTGACTTTGTTCAAACCACCTCTCTCCGTGGCACTAGGATGCTGCTGTCCCTGGAGAGTAGTAAAAATCACAAGGAACTCCAGACAGAGACGGTAAAATATGAAGCCAACCTCAGAGGAATGTAACAGACTACAAGCAGTTGACAAGGTATAAAAATGTACTGTAAACCTGTTTAAAACATTTTCACAACAAAAAAAGGAATCTATTTTAAAGGATCCTACTCACACTTTTCATTAACAAGAGAACATTAATGGCCACAGTCAAATGTTGTTGGGGAACCAGGCACGGGAGCATGGGGCCACTGGAAAGCAATTTTGAGCTGTATCAATATCATGCTGAAACAGCTGAACTGAAATGGTGCCCAAAATCTATCCTCCTGACCGCCTGGCTCCTGATCAGTTGTCAAGGAGGAGCTGTGCTTTCCTCCTCCCGCAGCACTGGGGAAGAATAAAGGGCCAGGGCTGCAGCTCTCAAACGGAGAAGAAGAAACGTTGTAGAATCCAGAAAAAAGTCCAGAATAAAGAAACTTTCAGAAGCCTTTTAGGGCACTGGGCTGGAAACATCACTTGAGATCTCTGGCCATTTTGCTGCACACATTTGCACACATACGCTTCTCCTCAACCTCCGCGCACTCTACAGCCCCAGTCCCCACAAGAAACAGGCATGCTGCCCATGTAACCACACCATCACAGTCTTGTAATCCTAGACCTGGTGCAGCCCAATTTACCTGATTATATCGCCTTTGTTCACATTAAGTGCTCATTGTGAAATCCTCTCAAGACAGGAAAAACTAGATAACAGGGGAAGAGCTCCTCTGTGGAGATTGCCACAGATGACACCTGTGAGGCATGTCCCTTCAGTGATGTACCTTTCACAGCTCAAGAAATCAGCATGACATCCAAAATGACCAAAAATTTCCCTGAGACGTCCTAAGCATGCCATCGTTTTTCACAGCCAAGCTGTGCAAGGAACAATAAAACCAAAATTTATTTCAGTTTGCATTCCTAAAACGTATGTAAAGAACCTGACGCAGGACACATAACACACACGCCCCACCACCCCTGAGGAAATCACAAGTAACAAGAGCCAGATTTTTAAAAACTCTTTTGTAATAAATTGATTATGTAAGAAAAAAAGATTTTAAATGATTCACAGGAGTGGTGGGCACACCTGCTAAATTATTCAGATATGGTCAAAATCAGCAACCCCAAAGATAAATGAAGATCATGTTAAAACTCCTCCAGTTGCTGCCAGGAAAAATAAACAGACTCAGCCCACTCTTCATGTTTTAACAACTCTGATCATAACCTAGGGCCATCCTCTTAGGTCATTTCTGTCCTAGACATCATCCATTATCCCTCCACACAACAGTGCAGTTCCAGCCCTGACTTCTCTCTTCTTTATTTCATCCATCCAAATATCCTCCCCTCCTGCCTCCCTGGGTTGCATTGGCGGGTATAGAGGGGAGGGTGCCAACTTGCCTTCCCGCCTGCAGGGAGAGAGTATTAATCCCTTCCTGCTCCGTGGAAATGTGGGAGCTGCCTACCATGCTGCAAGCCAAATCTAAGTTTATTTTTAAATAGTACTCTCTTGATTTTTGGTATTCTAGGTTTAGGAAAGGCTTCAATCTGATCTTATCTTACGCTGCTTTCCTTAGCGACCTCAAATTATGAAGCTGTGATCCAGAAAGAACATAGCAGTTGGTATCACCATATAGAACAATATGCAGCAAAATGCTCTCAGACCTACATCCACGCACATCCCTAAGATTAATTAATGAATGAATTCATTAGACCAAATTGAAACTTTCTGGTAGCAAATATTTGTTGTTAATTGAATAAAAATAAACTACTGAAAATATGGTTATGACCTTTGCATTTTGCTAACATTTTAAAAGCCTACATGTAGTACTAAATACAGAATTACTTGCCTAACAATTTTTCTATAAAATATACTAAGCTATTTTATTCACTTTGTTCCTGTTGGTTTAGAAAAAGCAAACTATTAATTTCTAAAAGTCCCTTTATGGACTCACTATATGGGCCATATATTACAGGTTTTTCTCTGTTTCAGTAGTGTAAAATTTCTAGATTTACACAGCTAAATTAATGAGAATGTATAATTTAGGACTCTGATGGTCCACAGATGATTTGCAATTCTAAATTTTAATTAGCCTCACCAATTCAGTGCAATAACTTATTGTTAAGCACATGCATGCAGGCTGGGACTTGTAAACTTGCACATAGTAGACGATCAACATTGTATTAAATCACTAAGGATTGACAGTATGTAATGGAGAGTTTTGATGTGATTTGTATTAAATGGCTTTTCTGATAGGAGACAGTATTTTTATATGAGTAGAGTATTTGCCTTGTATCTATTTACAGTACTAATACAAAACATAACAAACCAACAAAGCTATGCCAGCAGAAGGGACATTGTTGAAACACATTTTTAATTCCTTGAAGAGTCATGTTTTATTGTTATTTAAGAGGATATATTGGTAGAATTAGAACTGTTTTGAAACCACACCTAGCAACAGTTCAAGGAATGAATTTGTTGAGCAAAAACTGCACTGACAGTAAGTGCACAATTTCTCTAAACTTTCAAGATGAAAAATTTTTGAAGTAAAATGTTTGAAGTTAAGTTTGCTATTTAGGTAGTCGAAGTTTGCTGCTCTTTATCCTTAGTTACGGCACTGACCTCAGGCAGCCCCAGAAAATGTCAACGGAGAATTGCAGCCAAAAAACCACTAAAGCTGCATCCTGTCCTGTGAATGTCCCATTGATTTCGGTGGTGCAGAACCCATCTGAAAAGCTTTGCCGAAAATGGTCATGTGCAGTTCCACTCTAGGATTCCTCTTTTAAGAATGCCATCCTCAAAAATTGTTACTGCCAGCAGCAGTGTACAGTGGCCTAGGGTTTGTCCCAAGTTTCTTTTTCTCCAGCAAGACTAAGGAAAGCCTTCTGCACTGCTTCGTGTGCTTTCCATGCAGAAAATTTAGCCTGTAAAGAGTACCTTCCTCTGGGGGATCCTAATGCTTCAAAAATTATAAGCTGCCACATCCTCAACCTAACAGAAGAGCTGCCATTGACTGTAATAGGAATCAGACTGGCACTTCATTAATGCAGTGCAGATGATTTTTAATACCCTTCCAGGAAAGGAGAGAGCTCTAACAGCATATATGGGACATTATTGTCATTTCTGTGTGTGAAGAGGCAAGTGGGTCTGTTGCAGAGTCCTTTGATGATTTATGATCCAGATGGATTTCAGAAATATAATTTCTTTAGCAAGGACTGAGCCACCTCTGATTTGTTTTCTCCTACTAATGACAAGTCTCCCATGAAGTTCATCATTCTCCAGTAATGTTTCCCAAAGTGTGGATTGTGACTCCTTTGAAGACCTGAAAGTGTTTAAAAGAGGTCACATAATATTAGCAAAAGCAGAGTTAGTCAGCTCAGTTCTTCCAGGCAAAGACTTGTGTTTACTGGCTACCAGCATTTGCACCAGCCCAGGAACTATGATCTTCCTCTCATTGCTTTTAATTGTCCGGCATTAGTTAGGTCCCTTCAGCACATGGGCATGATTGTTTATACTTGCAAGCAGTAATTACCAGCAATTCTCATTATCCCATTCTAAAGGGACTGACCTGCTGTCAATTCAGGAGGTTGTACAAAAGATGGATAAACCAGAGGAGGCTGCATTTTCAGAAGCCCTTGATGTCTCATGTCTAAAGGAGAATAGACAGCAAACAGTTCCCTAATTTTTGAAGAGGTAAATAATATGTGGGTTTGAAACTGTGGAACAGAGGGAGAAGGGGCTGGGCATTCAGCTGGCCTCTGCACCCACAGAAAAACTTACTCTTTAGGCAACAAGTTCACCGTATGAGTTGGGAAGGTGGCAAACTGAAAAAAAAGGAGCAAGTGAAAAGGGAGATTCAAAGAACACTCACCAAAATCAAGATGTTGAGAACAAAATTAGTCATGAAGCCAAAGGACACAAAAAGAAGAAAAATATAATTGCCTAATCATCAGCACCAAGAGCTGGATAATAAATGAGAGGGACTGGAGTTACACAACTACGAGCAACATGACCGTATTACAGAGCCCGGCACGGTGAGTATATTAAAGCGAATTGCTAGGATCTGCGTAGGCACGGGGAACAGGGGAGATGGCCTTGCCTGTCATGTAAAGTACATCATTACACGTGTGCAGCTCAGAAATCACTCACAGCTAAAAAGCTTGGCAAATCTGCCCATTTGGTTTGTTGTTCAGCCCAGCCACCACAGGCTCTTTGCAACCAAGCTGCTCTCTTTGCAGACCTGTTAAAGGTGTATCCCCTACAACTAATCTCCGAGTTGCTGGCACTAAGGAAGAAAACTATCTTGAAAGCTTATGAATTAATATTATCACTTATGAAGTTCAAGATGAGTGAGCAAGTGGTCTATTGTATAGACTATCAAATCAAATCAATCAGCTAGATGGCTACATCCATAATCAGCTATCTGTGGTGCCAGAGCAGAAAACCGCATTATGACCTAGATCTTAATCTGAATGAAGCATTTGGATGTCTTCTGTTGCCATTAAACAAATGCAAAAGTACAGGTAATCATTTCCTAAATTGAAAATTAATTGCATCTGATATAAGGTAAATCTATACTAGAACTTGATTGAAGATAGTTTGATCACAGAACTGTATTTTTGGCACAAGGGATTATATGCCATGAGTTACATGTCAAGACAGTGAAGTCCAAACTAGTAATATATTCAGCTTGTGATTTAAAAGGACAAATGTCACTAAGTAGAAAATAGTTATGAGCTAAATCAAATGAGATAAAGAATTTAAACAAAAGTATGTGAATGTTAACTAGAAATTCTTGAGAAACTGTAGTAGATGTTCGATAAGCCACAGTTCCAAAATGCCAAGGGCAACCATCCCTTCCCTTAGGAAGGGAATGTGAGGGCAGATATTACATTAACTCCTATGAAGGAAAAAGGAAGCTGATAATAATTATTACCAGCCAGAAGATAGGGACCAATAAATAAAGAAATAAAAGCACAGTGACCAAAAAAATAGTGTTATGAAGAAGAAAAATCTTCTATAATTAATAGATTCTACAGTGCCTCTGTAACATATAATGAGATGAGAATGGTAAAATTATCAGTAGCAGTATACAAAAGGCAGAAGCATTAAAGAAATCTTTCTGTTCTGTGCTGGGAATCATCCCAGTCAGTGTATAGTCATATAAGGTAGTGATGAAAGGCGAAGCCTTGAAGCTCTATCAGTTCCCCTGTTTGGCAGAACAACACAATCCAAGTGCCAAACTTTCATTCATATCTCAAAATGTCATTAATTAATTCAAAGATTCAAAGATTATCAATCTGTTGTGATCACCTAACCTGCCCTCCTACATAGCACAAGCCATAGGACTTGCATGAATCCCATCTTAAACTACAGAAAGTCTACTAGGAAAACGCCTACTCGTAAGACTAGAACTATGAAACTGAGAGCTTCCTTCTTGTCAAAGCTTGTTTTGATTCAACTTCTGGCCATCGGAGCCTCCTACCTATCTGCTACACTGAGGAATTCATTACAATACTCTCAAAGCACTGTTCATAGACTACAACCAGGGCCCTCGTTTACCTTCTCCCCAGTAAAATATGAATGTTATGAGGCACATTTTGCCATTCCTCAGGACTTCGTTTGCACTCTTGCTAACATGATAGCATTCTTCTTGCCCTGTGAATACCCAAACTGGATGCTGAATGCCAGTAATTGTTAAACTGGTGCTAAACACAAAACTAACAGCAGTGTCTGCATGAGAAAACTAAACACACGTGCAAGTATGGGCACACGTTTGCTCACACTATGTCATGGTTAGTTCCATAGCACATTTTGGGAATATGTGAACCAGCCCTCTGCCAGACAATGCCTGACCATGGTTTGAGGGATAGCACGGGACAAGTTGCTCAAGCAAGCAGTATGAATGAGGCCACTGTGTCTGGGGGAATCTAGGTATATGGAGGCAAGCTGTGTTATCCCACTTGCCCTCACACAGAGAACTGAGCCTGTCTCACTTCACTGATTAGTATAGATATAGACTCTATAAGCTTCTCTAACCAATTTCCTCATATTTTTAACTTCAAGGGTCATAGAAGTTTGTTTTTCGCTGACCCACAGCAGCAACTCATGCTCAGACTGTTATTCACCCTGTTTACCATGTCCCTCTGAACATCACTCTTCCCCAGCACATATTTGTCCATTCCATCTGTATGACCTAAGACTTTTGTTCTCTCTCCAATGATTTTATATTCAACCATGTTAAAACAAGCAATCCAAGGTCACTTGAGTTATAATACTGGCACTACCCCTTTGACATTTGCTAGTTTCTTCAGCATTGATGTCCTGTGCAAACTTCATGTGCTTTCACCCATATATTTGGAAAAAGTACTGAACATCATAGATAGAAGAACCATTTCTCAAAGAACTTTGCTAAAACAAATCTGTTTAAGGAAGAGGAACTTTCACGCTAAGTAAGAGATTGTGCAATCTCCACCTGTGGAGACATCCCAGACCCAGCTGGACAAGACCCTGAGCAACTTGATCTGCCTTTGAAGCTGGTACTGCTTTGAGCAAGGGGCTGGACTACGGGACCTGCAGAGGTGCCTTGCAACCGAAATGATTCTGTGGTGATTCTCCATTTGTATTCCAAGACCTGTCAGCTGGCCAGCTTTCAATCAATGTAACACGTGCCATGTTCATTTTGTATTGTTTGGCTTTCTTAATTGCTGTCTCATGTGATGCTGGGTCAAATTTCATCATTTCCATTGTCCTTATCAAACTAACTTGCCATCTCATCAAAAAAGGTGGCAAATAGGATTTACAGTATCGATTTCACATAGAGTAATGTTGACTGGCATTAATTACATTTTTCTCCTTTAATTTTTCTTTAATCTAGTCCTAATCAGCTGTTCATTCTTATGCCCATGATTCATAATAGGCCTTACTGTACCTGCCATTAGTTATTCTGGATTCCCAGCTCCTCCAGAGTACCAGGAGTCACCGAATATCAGCCATGAGTAATTAGACACTCTTCAGAACAACTCTGCTGACATGTTTGGATGCAAGTGATCTGGATGCCTTGTTTTTAATGTTTAACTTCTCCTCCAGTTCCTGATGGAACGGAAATTGTTTCATCCCAATCTGCAGATAGGAATGCCATTCTGGACATCCTTCCAGATATAATGTTCATCAAACCCCGCCGTCTCCTCTCTGCCACCGGCAGCTTTCGGGGCCGACGCCGGCATCGCCAGCTGGCAGCCAGCGGGGCAGCAGGCACAGCAGCTGTTGTCCTCCTGCCTGCTTTGCCGGCGGCGGAGGCCTGGACAGCCAGCCTGAACGCTGCCTGCCGCCGCCACTGCGGGCAGGGCCAGGGTGGAGGCCAGCACTGAGGTTGCTGGCTCGGGCTGGCGGGGACCCCACCCGCCGCAGGAGTCACTGCCCGCGCCCTTCCCGCCCTCCTCCTCCTCGGGGAACAGCCCTGGCCCTGCTCGCCAGTCCTCCCCCGGGGCTCTCTGTCCCTGCTCCTCCCTTTCTCCTGCCTCTGCCTCCCCCAGGGCCGCAGCGGCCAGGCCCCGGCCCCGCTCAGCGCTGGCTCCTCCACCTAGGCCGGCAAACGCATTTTAGCTTCCTCTTCTGAAGAGCTTCGGGCGGCGGGGGGGAAACAGCGTAACGGGGATACTTCTTGCTCTTCGTATAACTAATGGCAGGCACTTCAGAATGGCCACTACTTGGTGTTAAGATGCATATCAAGAAGTGCCATTTGTCACACAGAGCCCAAACCTTATCTATTTTGCTGGCCAATCCAACACCAATAAATTCCAGGAGATTCTCACTTTTTTTTTGCCTGCCTACTCTGTTTTTGAGTCAACAAGACATTGGCATTTGTTCACTGTCTCCATACACTTCCACACACTTTATATTTGTCAGTACCTGTGGCACATCCAGAGCCAAATGCCGACACCCCTCTTTCCACTTACATCATCTGCCAGTACAGGCAGTGGACTAACATTCCCAAAATATCACAAACTGACACACTGACGACTGAAAAAGGACAACTGATATTTCTGTATTGCAGTAAAGAGAAGATAAATCCTTTTTGTCCTTTTTTTTTCCTGCCAAAATGCTGGTTAGTTTTGAAAGAAAGCTTAGTAGCCAGCATTGCATTTTGTTAAGTGACCTTAAAAATTACATTCATCGTACCCATTTCAAGCTTGTGAGAAAACTTTTAAATATGTCTCACTATTTTAGTTGCAAAATCTGCTTTAATTTTCCACCGTCAAACCTATGGGCTTTCCTGTAGCATACTGTTCTGCCTTTTGGTCTGCAGCCAACTAGTGTGTTTTGAATCCCAATTATCACACACACAAAAAATAAAGTGATTTTGCATATCAGCACTCATCATCTGTCACTTCCTGAAAAAGAAAATCTACCCAAACCGATCTTTCCACTCTGATTTTAGTTAGCGTTCGGAGCACGAGGCCACCCTCCAAAACACAGCTCCTAGGCTCTCCTGAACTGGTGGAGTTCACAGGAGATGCTAAGGAGGAAGCCACGGGGAGTTTTCTCTCTCCCCTGCTCTACATACCGCCAGAAGTTAGGTGTCTTTAATAGTAAGTTCCTTTCGCCTGAGATGTCGTTGACAAACAATACTTAAAAACATATGATGAATACGAGGAGGATGCGCACCATTCGCAGACCCTGCAGCTATGGCTCACTTAATAAATCATTGCTTTTGGCACTGGGACGTTAATCTTTCCCTCCCTATGAGACAGTGAGACGCCCTTCCCTATACACCTTATCTCCCATCGCATTAGGTTTCTCTCCCACAGTAGAAATCTTCAGACTGAAATGTAGCCCTTTCATTTGTGAAAGATTGTCTTCAGGAGCAGAAATGCTGAAGTTTCATGAAAAATCTTGTATTTATGACATTGTGCAGAGCAATATTGACAGGTTAACAATAGCTCTGCTTCTGACAAATAAATGTGTGGGGGACAATCAAGAGATTACAGGATGGGCCTGGTAATCAGCCAGCTTCAAATGAGTAAGTGGCCACATACACTTATTATCCAAGGCCCTATCCTGCAAGAACTTCAACATATCCCAGAAGAGTCCATCAGGTCCTGTTGAAATTAGGTTGATAGTACCATAAATGTGGAACAAAAAGGAAGACACAAACCCTGCCCAAAGGCTTACAAAGACAAATTGAAACAGAGTCACAATCCAGGCATGGGGATCTGCTTATATCAGCACAGGAAAGCATCAGAGAGAAATGGATCTCCAGAGAAAGAAGACAGACAGATGATCCCTGTTCAGACATGAGCAAGGGACCTGTGAGAACTTCTGGCAGTTCCCTCCACTTCCAGAGACATCCTGTGTGGCTTAGGCAAATCGCTAAGGGATAAATATGTAATATGTAGGTTTCATTCTCATCCTTGGCATGCAAGCACCCCCTGCCTTTCAGAAGCTCTTCATTCATTGCGTGAGAAGAACAAGATGCTCATGCAGCACGGGTGCAGAGATGCTGAACATGACCTAGGAAATGCCAGGAGAGGGATGAGTACTAAGCCAGGCTTCTCCTACAGTGCCAGTGCCTGAGTCCATGCTGCAAGGAGGTGTCCTCTTCCAATCAGGGGCAAGCTAAACCAGGTCAGCGATTGTACGCGGAAAGAGGAGGAGGATGTGGTGGAAGAGATGACGCCCAGTAGCCCTGGGGCAAGGGAACTCACCCAGGAGGTGGAAGATTCAGGTTTGGATGCCTTCTCTTCTGCCTGACTTGGAGCAGGGATTTAACCTCAGGTTTTCTGTCTCCTAAACAAGTGCTCTGAATGCAAACCATCTGTCACCCAGGTTTCTCAGTGTCAACTGCACTGCTTTGCATAGTATTTTTAAATATTCCTTTGGCCAGAGAGAAAAAAACATGCTCTCATGCCCTGGTGCTAGTGATCTGGGATGAATGGTCCAGCCCTCATCCAGTGAACCTTTAAGTACTTTATACAGACTGGATGAGCTGAGACCCACTTCTGAGACCCAGAATATCCTCTAGTCTATTGAATTGGGCACTTTTTACAGGAGAACTGGGTTTAGACCTAGCAAAAGAGGAATCCGGACTTGAACTTCTACCATGTCTGTGCAAGGTTTTGGGGGTTTGGGTTAGGGTTTTTTAGGGTTTGGGGCATGCAGAAGCAGGGACTCCTGTTTCTCATGCTTCAGGACAGGTGCAACGCAGAAGGCATGCTCTCTCAGATTGCACATTTCAGGTGAGGCAGAGAGACTTGGAGCTGTGAATGCCTGCAGGAAGCAGTTATTAGCAGCTCAGAGGCATTGGGGGGGGTGGGGGGTGGAGGATTGTGTGCATGCCCACAGCAAAAATGTGCGTGCATTATGGCCTTAACTTCTCTCATCATCAACACCAAGGGACATCAAGTGCCTCCCAGGCTAAGCAGAACCTTGCACAGGGGGTTCTGATGATCTCAGCAACACACAAGCATCAGGTTAGCCAGATACCAGCCTAAATGTTAATCTAGCCCTTAATCGCCAGACTGCATCTCCATTGTGGTGTGGCAGCATCACAAAGATGAGGCTCCAGGCCAGACTCACCTCCTATCCACCTTACTCGCTTGCAGAAGCACCTTCAGGGCAGGTTCTGGGGCAGCCCAGCTTGTACTCACAGGGATGAACTCTATGTGCACCCAATGCATTGAAGTGCACTCAAGGGCACGCTTACTCCCATGCAGTGCAAACAGGTCCTGGGACTCTGTGAAGCCTCTGCCTAGCCCATTTGCCCCTGCAGACATATCCTATGACCTTTATCAGCTGGACAAGAACACCTGGAGTGAGACAGAAATGTCTCTTGCCACAGGCGCAGATGGTATTTGTGGGCTGAGCTCAGGCCAACTACAAGTGGGAGTGGGAGTGGGAACATGAGATGCTTTGCTGCTGGAGGAGCCTTGCTCCAGGCCATGTGGGAGCCCATGTTGTGGAGGTGGAATACTCCCAGCGCCTCTGCCTCCACTCTGCTTGCAGTAGCTGTGATCATCCCCCTACCAGCAGCACTGTAAGGATGAACACAGCAGTGCGTGCTCTCTCACACGCTGGGGGCCACTGTGACCACTAAAGATAGGGGTATTTCAGAAGAAGCAGGAAAGCCGATCTGACAAAGAAAAAGTAGAAAGGTAGAAGCTCTTTCCTAGAAATACTCCTGAGGAGCAGAGCATAGAGATTAGGGATGAAGAAATGAACATCATTGCCAAATCCCAGCACACCAGTGTCATGAGTCAGGCCCCAAAGAATCACAAGATTTCAAAGCAAAATGACATTTTTGTTCTTTCTATTGGCCGTCTGATTTTTGAGGGTTCATATGCAAACTTTTCCTCCATTAGAAAAATAAAGATGAGATTTTACCCTAGTCATTTATCTCCAGAACATGTGGTTTACACCAAACAGAACAAAGCTCCCAATGAAACTCCCCAAGCTGACAAGCCTCCTATTAATCAGAGGGTTGGAGAGAGAAGGAAGATTGGAAGAAACGTGCAGCAGAAAGCTGGATGTGTAAGAGAAAAAGGCTGCAAACACCTCTTTAAGCCGTTCCTTAAGTCAGAAAGAGACTGGAAGACAGGATATAAATTAGGGAGGGTAGTAACAGTCATACCTCTTGGGAGAAAATGAAATTCTCCCTAGTTTGCCTTCTACCCCAAAGAGACTGCAGCAAGTACTGATTTTAGCTAAGAAACTTAAATGCTGAATTTTAGGTAAGAAAGAAACTTAAAACTTAGATGCAAAGTATGGGTAATTAGTGACATGGCTAATTGGCGACTTCCACAATTTGTTCTCCTACTGTGAAACAAGATGTTTCGTATTTGTGTAGACTGCAGCCTGAAAGGAATGGAAAAAGAAACATTTGAATATTTGCAAACATTGCATTACTTTTTTTATCGATCATGGTGCTATTAAGAGAAATATGTTTGAATGAATTCACTGAGTTTTTTGTTAATGCGTGATGCACACAGATGAGGATGTTGTGGGAAAATGCACTTGGGCATTCATCTTGTTTTCCCAGCAACATCTGCCACATCCATGCTGTTTTCCTGTCCCGGCATGTTAAAGCTCTCCACTCCTGTCTGGGAGAAGGCCCCGCAGATCACGTACAGATCCGAGAATTTTTATGAATGTGGGCAATCCAGATGTAACTGACAGCTTACAGGAAGCAAAATAAAGAGGGGTTTGTGTCCGTGTTTACAGTGTAGCGAACAGGTGAGTTTAATATCAGGTGTTAAATATATCCAGGTAATAAATCACACCACAATAAATCAAAGTCTTATTGCACTGTGAACAGCCTTTTTTCAAACTCATTCTTCCTTGACATGGAGTCTTTGTTCTCATTATGAAACTTCATATTTCTCAACGACTTGCTTTATCAATTTGCCAGTCAAGTTTCACAGCAATACAAAAGCATCAGGATTTCAATCCAGTTAAAAAATTCTAATGTTAAAAGCACAGATATTTAATAATTAATTACTGAAATATCAGCTCAAGTCCCTGTCATTTCAACCAAGATTCTTCATTCCGATCCAAACCTTTCTTTCTTTTTGTATGGTATCCAATACAGACATACTACAATAGTCCCAAGGAAACATAAAAGTCTCTGTTATATCTACAGATAAAATCTCTGTGACTTCCTAAATTAGAGGACTGTGCAGGGGAATGTTTTGGTTCCCTTAAACATATCGAAATAGCCAGCCTCTCAGAGAGGCAGAAATTTTACTTTAAGGTATTGCTACAAGTCTTCTCCAGCATGACTGCTGGGGAGTCTTCCCCCATAGGGACGAGAGAGGGAGAGAGCATGCTAACCAAGAGGGTTTTATGGATAAAGTGCATAAAACCTCTATGCATTCTGTGCACTGCAGTAAAGCTGAGGGCATGCTGCTGGCAGCACAGCTTAGCGTGCCTACATGGGATGCTGGTGCTGGTGACCCCCAGCCTCCCTCACGTCAGGGATCGCTACCACCTTCATGCCTGTGTTGCCCTACGAGCAGCTCCCTCAGCTCTGCTCGGCTTGGGGCAAGGCAGCGCTCACGCACACCTGCCTGCAGAGGAGCATGCGGCTGATAGCAACAGCCACTCACCCCAACGATCCGCCAATGCATCTAGTGCCCCTTCTCCTCCTCCACAGCTGTTTTACCCACAAGGGACTTCAACTGAAATTGTTATGCATCTGAAGTGTATCTTGCAGCATCCTCACCTGAGGGACAGTCTCTGCTAGGAGATGACATGCTGATAGTGGCACCAGTCAGGCCAGCGAAGCAAATATCTAAAAGCTCATCTATATTCACACTAGCTCAAGTTCACTTCCCAACACCCACGTCTCCCCTCTGCCTGTGAAAAATCTTTCAGCCGTAGGGAACCTCTCTGGCTTGCATTTGCCTCGGCTGTTTCCCAGCTAGTGCCCTTCCTGAGTGAACACAAACATGACTCAGCTTTTCCTTTGAAACAGAAGGAATTTGGTTCTCTTCACAGTTCTACTTTGGTGTGCTATGACAGAACACAGATTTGTCTTTCACTTTGTTTAGAAGATGTGACGCCAGTAGCAGTTATGGATTTAATTATATTTCAGCTGCTAGAGAATCTCAGCCATGTTTTTTATGTCTCTTCTGACCTCAAAAAGCCAGCTTTAAACAGGCAGAGCATTCTTTAATATTGCTGATTGTGGCTAGGTCTGACTTAGGTCCTCATAAAAGAAATTACTCCTTTTGTCCAAAATGTTCATTTTGGCAATATAAATCTCTTTCATATATATGTGTGTGTGTATGTATATCAAATAAATCTCGTTTTATAATTGCATAATGAATTGTATAATTAATATTTTAATTTCCTAACGAAACTGCATAATGAATGTCTTGGCACATAAATATATGTCAATATTCAAAATGTCTTTCATACAGGTACACCAACACTAAAGCTTCTCAGTAACCCTTTGTCAGCACAACCACAACAACCTCAAAAGAAAGAAAATAGGTTTGTAAAGGCTGAAACCTCCTGTCAAACGCATCTCAGAAAAGAACAACTTGTGATAGTCTTCATTTTGTTACATATTTAATAATGTTCATTATACCTCATACATATTTCCTATAAATTATTGCTTAAGGATTCATATCTGTGCTATATCACTGTCACCTTGGCTTAGATAGCTCCTCTGCTCTAGCTCCCTAGAAATATATTAGAGATGTTTTATTCTCTTAGTTCAAACCCAGCACCCCTCACTGCTTTGATAAAGTTTCCTCTTCTGGTGGGATTGACTTTTTCATTGCAAATTGGTGATAGACCTTAAAAAGCACCTTGGAGCGTGAGTGGCAAGGAGGAGCTGGTATTGCGCATAGCAATGGAATAAGCGGCGCATTAGGATAATGAAGAGGGAAATGTAGCTATTAGCGAAAGAGGGTGGATCTGAATCAGTCCAGCTCCCTGCCACAGCGACGCCTCACCTACGGCAGGCGTGGGTGAGCGCGGGCGGCTGCGTGCTCCCAGCCCCTCTGCGTGAGGCCGTTCAGCGCCTGCGCCGGCTTCTGACTTAGCACACCTTGGGGTTCCTGGTCCTCTCTCAACCTCTCCAGCCACCCTCGAGAACCAGTTTGGGGTCACAGGTACCACTTCACCACAGAGAGGCTGAACTTGAAATGAAGTCCAGGGGAGGAAAACAGCTCCTGCTCAAACCATTGCACAAAACCCAGTCCCCAGCTTTCACTAGGGACGGGCTAACTTTCATCCATCCATCACTCCTCTCCTGTCCTCTTCCGCCTCTTTCCTGCTTGGCCCATTCCCATTCATGTGTCAGGGGCATGTCTTTTGTGTGTCACTTGGCTGAACACCAGCGGAATATAATTTACATGAAACAGATATAAGACGTAGGGCCACTTTGGAGAATCAACAGCCTCAGGGGGCATTTGTTTTATTTTCCTTCTTTGTTGTGCTGGGAGCGGTATGGGGGAAAGAGCTAAAAAAATGGTATTTAGAAGATGGAGTCCCACTTAATAAAAACTGAATAAAACCAATAAAAATAAGCAAAGAGAAAAGCTTCTTTCTACATTCTCTGTGATGCTTCACTCACAGCATCCGACAGTTGCATTGCTGCTGGCATATTTTCCACGCAGGGCAGGGCTGGCGGGTGGCTTGTTCTTGTACAGCATTGCCACGGCAGGACCAGGCAATGCATCTGCCCTCGTCCTGAAATCAGGGAGCTGAGAAACAGAGCCTCTGCAGGTACAGCAGCTACTGCTGGTATGGTAAAAGCTATGTAAATCTGGATTTGAAGCTTCCCAATTGGGATCAAAAATACCAGAACCCCATAGGCAAAGCACCAATCTTGTATAAACTCACTGTGAAAATTGAGATTGTACACAAAAATCCGTGTTGGGTTCACGTTGACAGGTACCTGCAGGCTTTATGCTTGACCCATTACCATGCCTGCCTGACCCCCTCTAGATTTTCACCAGCCAGGCCAGCACACAGAGGCAACCAAAATTTGCTTTGGATGATTACAAAGAAATGTGATCATGCACCACACCTGACCTGAATCAAACGTGTACTTCTGGGAGATCCAGTCGTACACAGATCCAACATTAATAGTCACAGATTTACAGCCCGAGAAGTTTCCAGAGAGAAACCTACAGGGCCAGGAAACAGTCAGGGATTCATGGAAATTGAAGGCAAAAGAAACCATTATTGCAAATTGCTTCTTTGCATAACAAAGCCTGTAAAATCTTGTTCTTTGAGAGCTATCAATTAAGCAATTTTTAATTCACTTAATGCAGTGGGATTGTACTGCTTTCCTGTCAGGCACTTTTTCCATCAATGTCACGGGGACAAATGCTTTTCAGAAGTCTAACGGGCATTGTTAGTCCAATTTCTAATTTGAAACTGGGAGGAGAAATTGCTATCAAATTGAAATCTAGCTACCGCAAAACTACATGGCTGAGCATTAATTACGCAGCTATCCTTTCTGCTCACTATTTGCATGCCGCAACAGCCCCTCTAAGGTTCTGCCTGAGATCGAAGCAGTTCCCCTGTTCAACTTGCTACAATTTTTAAGCACAGGCAGATCTTTGCAGATCTCTGCGAGACGTCTCTGCGTGCTGAGCTTTAACACTGGCGGTCCAGAGCGTCACTGCCAACTCCAGTAATGCTCTGGGGAGCGATTTTTGAAATGTTTAACTTCAACAGTTACTGCTTCGTGTCCTTGTTGGTTGGTAGGAGCTTGTTTCTGCCCACACCGGGCAGAGCCGGCGCAGCCGGGTGTGCGCACCGCAGCCACCCAAGGGTGTTGCACACCCCTCCCCTGCCTCTGCAACAGCCCCGCCGGCCCCGGGCGAGAGAACTCCTCCCTGACCTTCTCCACAGGCAGTGGGCAAAAGGCAGCACGCTTAGCCCTGGGGTATTTGGCTGTTGGTCTCCAGTCCCCACGGCAAGGCAGGACTGACAGAAAATACACATTATTGTGCAGCCTGATCTGCTAATCCTCTCTAGGCTGCTGGAAATACTCTTGTCTAAGGGCAACACCCTGGCTGTAGGCTTTGGGGAGACTGCTTGCAGTAATTACAGTCTGTCATAACATGAGTTTATTACAATAGTTGTGTTCATGTAATAGACAGAAATGTTTGTTCCCTTATGAAATACACAGATGCTAGAAGATTTATGTGGGTAATGCAAACAATAACGCCAATCACAGATTACGAACCACAGTTGATCTGCATATACTGTACTGAAGAAATAACGACAGCAGTTTATAAACTTATCTGCCTAAAGCCAAGATTTCAGTAAATTATTTACCTTCAAGGAAGCAATATACCATCTCTCAGTGATGCCTCTTTTTATTGACAATCACAAGTTATTTACTGCCACTTAAAAATAAAACATGAGGGGGCTGAGGCCATTTGTCTGCTCAGGGGAAGGATTTCTGTTGGCTTTTTAAGCATGAACGGGCCCCCCCAGGAACCAGGTGCAGCATCAGTATGTTCAGGTAACGCTAGCATAAGCAGGTTTTAATTCCTGAACTCTATCATTTTGGCTGCTGTGGCAGGCACCCTCTAAACACAGTGGTGGAGACCTTGTCTGCTGCAGAACCGGCAGCCAGACCCCTGCACCGCAGCTTGCTCATGGCGATTACGGGAGCTGAAGGTCCTTAACACTAAAACAGTATTTTCCTACCCTTTTTGATCAAAGAAACACCTAATTTTGGGGTGAAAAAAAATCCTTGAATCATCTTCAACAGTACAGCCACAAGACCTAGATACAACTACCAAAAATGAGGTTAAGCTCTCAGTGTTCATTTAGAGCATTTTCTTTTGCGCAGCTTGTTTCCCAGGCTCACCCTCCTGGCACTGTAAAAGCATGGTTTATACGCGTTTCATTTCTTTGTGATTGTTTCAAGAAGCCTTTCTGAGGAGGTGCAGCTCATCCACCACTCGTTGACAGTGTTTTAAAGGACGGGGCCTGAAGACGGCTGCAGCAGGCAGGCAGCTGCCACGGCAAAGGGCTTGTGCAGCTTCTCAGGCTACTTATTTGTGTCAGTGTCATCCAAGAGATGCTCTGTGCCTTCCACCCAAACCACCACAGGCACCTCAGCAGCAGTAATCTGCACCTAGCCTTGAGAAAGTTTCTGTGGCATGGGTGGAAGTTTAATTTGTGTAAAACTGATACTTTTCTGTTGAAAGTTACATTTGCATGACAAGGTTTGTAGTTCCATCCTCTTGCTTTCATTAGAGCAAAATTTGCAGATACTTATTTGCATTCGGCAAATCATCTGTTTATACAAGCCACAGTAACACCTCTTACTTTAAGTCGGCTCTCTGCACACCGAGATGTCAGCAGGATACGCGAAGATGATGAACGTAGCTGTGACACAACTGCTCCTTTGGATCTGCTGTTGACTCTGCTTAAGGTATTTTTACTTAATGTATTTTCCTCCTGAAAAGCAACTAGGTACACACCAGTCAGGCACAAATGGGGAGACTAATCAGTATTGCTTATCGTTTAGAAAGCACCACAAAAATATTTGTCACCTTACAGAAGATAAATTCAGAAGCATTGAACAAACATGCGGGATAGTCCCTGCCCTGAGTAACGCAATTTAAAAACACGAGGTGATACAATTAATGACTAAAAAAGAGAGAAAACAGAGTAAACATGCTATTGAAAATGACGTTAAAATTTTCTCTACTGAATAAATTTAATCGCTTAAATATTGTTTGGCTTACTCTATCCTTTCAGAGCTCTCACTGTGCTTGATGCTTAACTTCCTACTTAATTATTTTTTGAAACCACAGAAGCCCTTTGTATCCACAACACTTGGTGCCAATGAATTCTGCTTTAACAACATGTTGCGTGAAGTATCAGCTCCTTGAACTTCCCACCTGATGATTTTATTTGATGCCCCCTAATTCTTGCACCACAAGAAGCAGTAAGCAGTTCATCCCCACACAGCTTCTCCTTTCCATTCCGTTTATCGACTGCTGGTTTATCCTCCCTCACTTCTCTCTTCTCAGGCTCAGCGATCTTGGTCTATTTAAGTACTCCTGATACGAAACCTATTTCATATCTTCAATGATATTTGTTGACCTTCTCTATACCTTGTTTAATGTTACTGTACCCTTTTTGAGAAGAGCACACAGTATTCAGAATGGGGGTGTATCATGGATTTATACAGTGGGGTAGTTTTACCTTTATGGGCAATTTAGTATCTTCCATTGCTAATTCAACTGAATTTTGGAAAGATGCAAAATGATGACAAAAAAGTAAATGTAAATCTGTAACTTTGGTGACCTCACACTGATTCTGGGACTTGATATTCAAGCTTAAGTTTTTCAAGCCCAATTACCTATCTGGGAAATCTAATTGCCTTAGTTGCCCATATAATTCTAAATATTTTTAAGGCTGTAAACAGAGACTTAGGTGCCTAAATTTTATTTGATAACTCATTTCTAGTTGAAAAAAAAGGTAATCTTTTTCTTTTCTTCTTGAAGTTGCTATATGAGAATGGGGTGGGAATGAAAACTTATAACTTACCTTGTAACTTATCTTATAAGTTAAAACACTACAAATCACAAATCTCCTCCCCACCTCTTTTTTCCTACTGGTATTCTCTGTTTGCTCCTAGAAGCTAAAGACACAACCTGTTGCTGTTATTGACCAGAAAGAGAATCTTAAACAACTCTACTGAGCAAATATATATGTATGTATATATAATTTGAATGGTCACACAGTAAAGAAAGCTTTTCACTTTATGAAGCCAGTTATAACATATATAGCCTATATACACAGGTGTATTGCATAGCTACAGCACTTCTTACCACAGAGCAGCCAGGTACTTTGAACTAGACCTAAATCGGCATAGGTTCTCTAAAGCTAATGGAGATGTGCTGGTTTAAATTAGTTGAAATAGGATGAAGCAATTCTCTGACCATGGAGGAATCATAACTCTCCCGTGACTTTCCAAAGGACTTCCAAGGGCTCGAACAGCATGATTTACCTTGCTATAAGGAGGTCCAGGCAATCCTTACACTGCATTCGCAAAGCTTTTTGGTCACAGCCATACTGCTGACAAAGGCATTATTTACACTGACTGGTCTGGTAAGAGAATGTAAGCACCTTAAAAGTGCCATTCCTCTTGCACAATGAGCTCCTGGCTGCTGAATCAGCGCTCTGGGGAGAGCGCTTCCTGCCAGCCATGGCAGGTGGTGTTCAGCCCGCACCTATCTGTGCTGCCATCGCACCATCTCCCTTCTTCGGGGCTCCTAGCAAAGCCTGTTGCCAGTCAGCACAAAATTGCCGCACTCCTTTTCTAATGCCAGTATTTCATAAACTAACAAATTGGAAGATTAGCCAGCTGTGACAATGCTCCTTTTTACCAGGGCAGGAATAACTGGTGAGAATCCCTACCGTGCACACATTTTCTTTCTGGTCAAGTGCACCGTTCTTTAATTACCAAACCAACCCCCTTAGATCAAAAATATGAAGAATCCCAGTATAACTACTGACTGTTTTAAAATATTTTTTGCTTACATTTGTAGTTACTTGGAAAATCCCAATGACTCCAAATAGTAAACCGCTGTACTATCTGGATAGGGACAGATATACTGCATTTGCACAACACACAGCACTGCCTGAAAACCTTCATCCATACCGGCTAAAAGTCAATCTATTTGAACGATGGATAAAGGTTTATCTTTGATTATCTTGTAAGAGATTACAGCAGAGCTGATGATATGATCCGACAAGTGTTTGCGATCCTCATTATTGTATTTCATAAGCTGCCACTCCACACCTCTCAGCACATCCCTGAACCGTAGCTACTGTGCAGGCTGCAAGGCAATAACGTACAGTCTGCGTGCTGCTAGCTGGTTGGGATGCCCAGTAAAAACAGATGCACCTAAACCATTTGGCGAGTGCTCACTGCAACTGTGTCATGGGAGGGTGCAGAGAGGACAGAGCCAGGCTCCCCTGGGAGGTGCACGGGGACAGGATGAGAGCCACATGCTGGAATGTGGGAAATTCCAGTTAGACACAAGGAAAATGTGAGGGGGACCGAGCACTGCCACAGAGGCTGTGGAGTCTCCATCCTTGGAGGTATTTAACACCTGACAGGACACAGCCTGAGCAACTTGCTCCAGCTGACCTGCTTCGAGCAGGGGGGTTGGACGAGACGATCTCCAGTGGTCCAACCTCAACTATTCTGTGATGCTGTGCATTCATAGCCACTTACCATATTTTAGATAAGGCAGTGGTAGTTAACAGATTATGCGGATTTTCATACCGCTGCAACTATCAAGGGGAAACAGCAATAAAGAATTAAAGAAAATTCAGTGACAAGAAAATAACTGTTATCTACAGAAAAAGAAATCAGAAATGTAGAGGTTGGTGATGTGCTCCCTAACCAAATTACCAGCTGGCAGCACAGCTCCTCAGGAAATGGAGTTCATTTAGACCAGGGGAAACTCCAGCATACCAGCGTCTCTTTTCAACCAGATTTGAGATGAAAAATACAGATGATATATTTTGCAGAAAAAATCCAAATTATTTCACTTAATAAAAAATGTGAATAATGTTAAAAGATGATCACATAATACACACACGCACATACATGCATACACAAAAATAACAATAAAAATAAGAATAAATTAAAGAAGAATACCAACGCTGAAAATTCAGGAAAAGTGATACAGGAGAATCAAAATAAAACAAGATGAGAATATCCAAATGGGACCTCCCCTTTCAATTTTGAACTTCTTTGAAATTTTCCCACTCAAAAAGCCAGTTGTTTTCAACATTCTACTTCACGAAGTACATTTTGCACCCGGTGGAGCAGCGTTTTTCAAAGGAAAATTTCCATTTCAAAACTTTATACCAGTTCAGCTATTCTTCCAAGAGCCGGTATCTTTGAGGAATATGGGCTTTCTTGATTGATACATCTTCATTTTTCCTGAGCCAGGATTTTCCTTTCCTTACAATAAAGCAGTGAGTTCTTCATGTTTGTTACACATTCCTCTAGTGTTTTATAAAAAGACATCTACAAATTTTACTGCCCTGTTTCTTTCCGGACCACCCTAACAAACAACTTCTGCTTTATATTTAGAATTGGCCTTTCTTGCTGGCTTTTATTTTCCTGTGCAGCCCTAACATGATTTACTGTAATTCTAATTTAACTATTAGTTTGCTGCACCATACACCTGATGATATGGCACAAATAACACCTACCTATTTCTCTCGCTGTCCAGGTACTTCATATCCCTCATCACTTAGGCTATTTGAGTACCCCAAATATCGACAAACAGAAATAACATAAATAATACAACTTTCTGACTTCAAAGTGCAGAGCAGAGAGGTAACACGATTAGCTTCCCAGTGATCCTAGCACTCAGTCCTCACTGTATTAAAAGCTGTGACACTGTGCATTACATTCTTGGGTGTAAGCATATAACATTTATGGAGGCGAAAGGAGGTTTGTACTTCTAGTAGTATAACGCCACTAAAGGTCATGTTAGAAGAACCAAAGAAAGAACTCTGTATTACAAAGCTATAAAGAACCCCGACGTTTCAAACCAATGGCAGTGAAAAATGAGACTGCCCCGAGCTGCCACACAGTTAACGTGTGAGGCAGCTGCCGCTCCGCACTCGGTCAGGAAAAGGTTAAGATTTTCTGGAAGTGGTGTCTCCACAGATGGCAAATTCCTCTTTCTGTTCAAATGAGACTGTCAAAAACAAAACAACCTCTTTCCCAGAGAAAGAAAACTAATTTTCCACGAATTCAACCCTTCCTTCTTCCACCATTTCCTCAGCTGTTGGTTCACTGCCAGCTCACTGCATCCTCAGCCCTCAGCTCCCTGTGGTTCTCAGAAAAGACCGTGCTTGCAGCTTGCTGCTGTTTCCCAGCCCCGGCTGCCCTACTCTTGCCGTGGACATTATATCCCCCTTCCCTCTGCTCTCATTCCTACTTTTCCCTCTTGCCCTCGCGGTTCCATCCCCACTTTGTGATATCATGTGCTGTGCAAGCAAAAGACGCTACCTCTCCCTGTAAAGCCTGACTCATTCACACCTCTGAACTCACAAAGTTAATTGCCCCAGGCGTTTTTTCATCTCGACAGCATCAAGCTAAGCCCATTCTCCTGGTGATTCAGTTTCGGATCTATGTATCACCAGCTGCTTTTTCAGATCATCTCTTATTTTCTGTGACAATCTTCGTTTGCTTCACTGGGATCTTCTTTAAGCTTCTTTGACATCAATAGATTTCAGGAACTGCAGTTGGTAGGCTTTTTTTTTAACTTCAGCCTTCCTCCGATGCTGAAAGGCTTCTCTTATGTTCTACCTATTTTTTTTTCTTACCATGTGAGAATAATTAACTGTATGTCATAACTAGTAGGAGCTCAACCATCAGAGTTAAATGTCTTAACTAACCCCTGCATCCTTCTCTGAATGCCTGAACACTCATCCATGAGAATGTGGATGTACAAATTTGCCATTTATATGTACCTGAAACTTTCTCAGTAGCAGGTCTATTTCTCCAGCACGTATTCTAATTCTTTTCTTATTCTCTGGCTGTGGGGCATCAAGATGGTCAATAACTTATAAGTTACTTTACTTCCAGGCAAAGTTTCATACTTTCACACAGTTATGGGAATGGTTTTTTTATATTGTAATGAATTATATAAAAATCTGCCCAAGAATATAAATAGCCTTTATTAGGTGAGCAAGCCAGCAGGAAAACAAACTTGCTTATCATAACTTGATGTGGAATAACACATTCATATGAGAGGGCCAAATTTTCTAGGAATTTCCATTAAATTCCTGAATCTCAGACTTCTTTGTAGGTCTTGGCTGCATGTACATGCAGATGGGCATTTAGTTTGTAACTACATACATGAATCAGGTGGCAACACTGGAGCTGCACGCTGGTACAGCAAGGAGGGACTGCTAGTGGCACAGCTGGCTATATTTTCATCATTTTCAAGCAATACAACCTCATATAATTG
Organism: Platalea leucorodia; assembly: GCF_965183815.1. NCBI lineage: Eukaryota > Metazoa > Chordata > Aves > Pelecaniformes > Threskiornithidae > Platalea > Platalea leucorodia. Next base: position 61,275,044 of record NC_138828.1, on the reverse strand, counting down.
CTTTGTTTTGAACACATACAAAAAGCGCAGCAGAGCTGAGGAAGAAAATCCCCAGCCTCTGAACAGCCAAACTATTTGTGCAGCTGGATCCCCCCAGCTCCTGCAAAGGAGACAGAGCAGACAGCCACCTACGCAGCCTTTCAAGCCACCTAATTTCAGTGCTGTGCTAACCCATTGGACATGCCACTTTCAAGCATTTATTCTGCCCATAATTCCCATGCACAGCACTCACAGGGGTTCCTCTTCTAGTCTCTCTCTCCAGCTTAGAATAGTCAAATAGGAGTCAAGACAACTATACTATATGAACTATGCAATGGGTATGCACACAAACACTTATTATTTGTTCTAGCTTTACGTTGTACTTGTTCAGCTGACGAGTAACTTGGGGGAGAACATTTAGAGAGGCTACGTGTGCTTCAGAGGCCAATTAAACAGGAGGTCCTCTCCAAAAAGTTGTGCTTACAGTACCAGGGAGCCAGGGCCAGCTTTGCTCTTAGAGCATCTATGGCACTTGTAACAGAAAGCCCCACTTCTGTGAGAAGATCCTGCACAAGACACCTACATCCAGGAAAAGATAAATACTTTCCATAGGAAAATTGTGAAATCCTTTCGTGATGAAATATTATCACATATTTTCTAAGTACATGGCACATGAAAGTTATTACTTCATCATCTTTTCCTACTGCCTCTCTATGCTTTTAACACCGCTTTCACTCCCCTCCTAATTCCCACCCTCCCTAATCAGCACCTCTCCCAAAATCAGCAATCTCTGCCAGTGCCCGACCACCCAAAGTGCCCTGTGTACCGTGCCTTAGCTGACTGATTCACTGATGACTGCGACGATTACTCCCGATGAGAGAGGGCTTCGTGGGCAAAAGGAACAGAAAGCGATCTCTCGTTTTGCTAATCATAATTCCAATTATGCAAAGGGGATCCCCCATTAGTTCTCTTACGCCTGTTTTCATGGTAGAGCCATGAATTTTCCCATAGCTTTTGAGTAAGCCATGCTGGCTGGCTAAATTCTTTCCTTACAAATAATATCTAGGGCTGTTGATACCCAGGCTTTCCCAACTCAATCAAGGGTGAAATCTAGCACACTCAGTCTCAGCTGAAAAGCAACCTGTTTCCCTAGCACTCAAATGAAGTCCAGCCGGTCAGTTTTTACATCAGGAAATCCTTACAAAATATGCCTCCAGTATTTCCAAGGAGTTTTCTTGGCTGTTAAATTGAACTACGCCATGACAAATTGGCACTTTTTAACAAAATGCAGCCTCATAATTCTCACATTTCTGTAGATAAATGTCAAATGAGAACAATGTGGCGAAATTCCAGGTAGCTTTCTGGAAAGCAGAAAGGGTAATTAATCCTCAGTGTAGTTTAAATCTTCAAAAAATAAAAATGTTTAAAGAGCTCCAGGATTTAAGTTTCAGCAGAGGCTGCTGTAAGTACAGCAAGGCTACAATGTTCTTCCTCAGTGTCTGGCGCTCCCCAGAGATTTTTCTGTATAAATCCCAAAATTTAGGATTTAAGTTTTATTCACATTACGGGGCTGAGCCAGGCTTACCAGGATGTTGGGGCATCCTCATAGCTTCAGCTCCTCATTTCTCCCCTCCTTCCCACCTCTCCAAGGCCTACTCTCTTTTCTTTTCCCTTCAGAGATCACTGCTGTCAGTCCCACACCAGAGACAGGCCATGACCCCCAACGTGGCATTTCTTCCCACTGCAGACCCAAGGGTGTGCTCCATGGTAGGCATTTGCCTGTTAAACATTGAGTCCAAAAAGATCTGTGACATGAAAAAGCCTTACTCTTCTGCCATCGTTTCTGCTTTAGGCACTATATTTTCCCAAAAGTCTGACTTGTTCATTTATAGAAAAAATAATGGGAGCATTTTGCTCCTTATTATAATTGTATAAACATTTAGTGAGAGATCATCATTTTAAGGAAACCTCCATACTGATAGTCCCAATTCTACATCAATCAGAGGAGGTTTTTCCCTTCACTTTGGTGGGAATCAAATCAGACCCCAAACCGCTTGAAAGATGCATACAGGCAAGTCTGTATTTACTGCTCGCTGTTCGGGAGCGTGGCATATGAAAAATCAGACCTGCAGCTCCAGTACCGGGGAGCTCAACATGGAGTACGTGATTCAGGGACTCCTGCAGTGAGCATGACAAGCACAGCGACTTACAGAACAAGGCGGCACACCCAGTATCAATGTTTAAAGAGCTGAAACCTGATCTGATACCTTTGCAGAAGGACAGAGAAGTAAAGCACTATAAATATGTATTAGGAAAGGGATGTAAATTCAAGCTGTGAAACATTCCTTACAGAATAAAACTGTGAGATAGGCCACAGCCAAAACTATAGATCTGAGTTTCCTATTTCTCTGCTATGGGAAATTAGAACCTCGGATACAACTGCACCTAAATCCAGGATTAGGACTTTGGACCTGGATCTAATCTTTCCATCGCTGTGGTTTTTCAAAACAATGTTCAGATCTGATTTAACATAAACTCAGATCCAGACCCAAAATCTCAATTCAGTCTCAACTCCACTGAAAATGAGTTATCCAATTTATGCCGTTCAAATCCAAATTTGTCCAAAATCCTGGGAAGCTCAGCTTCAGCTAAGCTGATTCTGAAGTTCTACAGTGAAGTTCAGATTGAGATGCCTGAAAAGTCTGGAGAAATTACCTAGAGTAAGAGGTATCAGAAAGAGAAATCAGAAGCAAAATAGTGACAGGACCAGCTGACTGCTGAGAGAGGGAAGAAATACTGAGAAAAGGGAAAGAAGGAGACACTGTTGCATAGCTCTGTTCACATTTCTATCAGGTAGGATGTAAAAAGCCAGTTCTGGTGTGGAAACCATGGAGACATGTCACCATGCAATGCATCTATTCCAATAACTCTTGCTTTTCAGGTAGGCTTGCTGGAATGGGAACACTTCCATCCTAACCAGTGATGCAGCTCTGGGACTGGAGCTGACTTCCACTTCTCTTGGAAGCGATGGCACCTGACTGCTTCCACCTGTGAGCAGGTATCTAGGATTTTAGGTAGCTGACGCACTGACATGACGGTGTAGGCATGACATGAGTCTGGGGTAACAGGCCCAAGCACAAGTAACTTAAATCAGTACCAGTGACATCTCTTTAGCTGTTAAAGACCCTCATATCAAAACCAAACTCTTGGTTTAAATGTGGCCCTTCTAAACTGAAATGGTAAAATTCTTACTCCAGCTCTGAGAAGGTCATTTCCATAAATGGAGCCACATGTGGAATATTACCATTTCAGCTTTGCTATTCTTGATAAAGAAGGAAACCACAAATCCTTGCTTGCTCTGTACTACAGAAAGACAGAAGGAAAAACAAGTGGCAATGCTAAGTGACAGCTTGCTGTGCAAGCACAGCCTGAGATGAATGTAAAAGCTGGTAAGGAATGAACCTGAAACAACCCTGTTTCATTCTTAGCGAGACCAAAGGTATAAACCTCCTCCCATATGGTGTCTCCTTGATCAGCAAGATCCACATGGGCTGTTGAACTCAACAGAAACTAGTCTGTGTTACTGCTCCCTCTCTCATCTCTCACGTACTTACCATTGAAAGTAAGTCCCCTAGGTACCGCACAGAACCATAAAGGTCATTATTCAAACAAGAAAGGTACACTCCAAGACACGTGCAAAAAGCACCTTGCCACTGCCCTTACAAAGGCAGTGACATTGCAGAAATTCTGCAAAATTATCATGCCCAACCCACCGTGATTTTGTATTTTTGTCCTTTTGTATTATCCACATCTTTATTTACCTACTTATCATGTGCACGTGTGAAAACTGCACACACAGCCACAGGTGCAGTTGTTGCTGTACTGTTTTGCACATAGATCTGTGCAAAGCTTCAACACACATGGGCCAAGGACAGATTCCAGTGAGATGCAGACGGAGCGCTGATGGTTGTGCTGCAGAAACACTCAGAGGTAAGACCAGGGCCACGCGAGGAAAGGGAGCCCAGACTATGTGCCAGAGATGCCTGACTGATAGGGTAAAGAGGCTGGAAATTGCAGGCTGGATCTGAAATTCAGCTAAGACTTGCATGGGGCTGCAGTGAACAGAAAACTGGACTGAATGGGGTCTCTCACAAAACAGAGAGGAAATCCTAGCAGTGTTTAAAAGCAGGAGTAGTAGCTACAGAAGCAATTGAGATCAAAGGTGGAGGTTTTTTTAAGGTGGGAGAGACTAAAGCTTGCTTGTATTGTGGGGCAAAAAATGGCAGAGCAAAAATAAACGAAAGCAGAAAGCAGAGGAGAGTAGTGATGGGAGAGCTCAGCCTGAGATCAGCCTCCAGCAGGGGTATATTCCCTCCTCGTGCCCCACATGCCCCTATTACCAGCCATAGGGTGCCTGTAGCTTGTACAGCATGACGATGTTCCCTTGACTGCTGCCTGATCGCATTCCTCATTAACCATTCTGGGATGTGCCTTTAGGACCTTTTGGCCAGCCAGATCTACCTACATGACATTGCTGCAGTGGGCCAAGGAGCTACAATGACAAACCTGAGCTGGGATCTTGCATCTATGAGTACGGACACAGACTGTGGGCATGACAGCAGGCCCAGGCCTGTGCTCAAAATACACTACGTTATTTGAAGCATTTTTTCCCAAAATTGATGGCATAGCCCAGGAAATGAAAGCTGGTCTCCAGGACATTAGGCTGGCACCTACAATGCATTTTTTCTTCCATGCCCCAGACATGGCGATTTGTGGATCTATGGATGACTGCTCACATAGTGAACATTACCCACACAGCAAATGCTGGGAAGTATCTTCTGAGTTAAAACATTAACCAAATTCTTTGACAGGCCTGGAAGAAGTAAAGTTAAGGTGAAGCTTCCTTTTTTTTTCCTCTTTCTTTTTGTGAGACATTCAGCACTTGGCTCAGACCCAACATTATGTTAAATGTACTTGGTGCTCACTTGGGTATACAAGAGTTTGAGGATGTTTAGCATCCCAGAGGACTGGGGACACAAATCCAAGGACAGACTTTTCTTAGGAAATCACTTCAGGTGATCTTTAAAATTACAGGGCAAATGGCAACAATAAAACAGGTAATAAATTACTATCAATCACAACCAGAGCCCCATATCTCCTTATAAGCAAGTATCTGAAAGAAACCAAACTACTGGCAGTGCAATAAAACACAAAGGGTGTGGACTTTGTGTAACATGAAGACATAATTTCTGCTTCATGAGTCTACTTATAGAAAGAGGAATGAATTTCTGGGAAGTAAGCAAGTTCATTTAAACAGAAAATAAACTTCAAAGAAAATCATGAAAAGGGGAGGTTAAATGCAGAGATGACTTTGTTTTGAACTCTGTACAATTGCTTAATAAAAATGCCTGCTATTCAAATTTCATTTTTTGTTTAAACATTATAGTTTCTTTTGCTACTCTTGGCAAAATGCTGTCCTTATCCTGGAGGCACTTCTGTCATTACTCTTTTCCTTAGGCTCTGATTTTTAGGCTCCACAGGGACACCAGAATTCATCCCCACAGATTAGCTTCCAGGACTGGGGGTTGCTTATAGCTTATCAGAGGGTGTGGAGTGATGTTTTTCAGATACAGACACCAAAGCTTTCCTGCAAGAACAGTACAGGTTAGCTCAAAGTTGGAGAAACTGGATGTGTCACTACTGTAGAAAAAAAACAAAATCACATTCTTCATTACTTCTTTTCAAACTACAATATAAATTGGAACTATAAGGAACGTACTTCTGATTTTTAACTTAAAACTGCACACTTCTAGAGCAGCAGGGGTTAGCTGGCAAGTCAGCCCCTGCTTTTCTCTGCCTCTGATCCCAATTCCTCTTTTAAAAGACTCTTTGTGATCCTCTTCGGCATGGCCTATCAGACATTCACCAACGAAAGAGACCCAAAGGCAAAAGATGCAGTTTCTATTTACTCACATATTGTCTTTGAGAAGGAGAAGGTGAGATTTTCTGGATGGAGATATGCTTTAGCAATACGTAAGTCCTTCTTTTTTAAACTGATAGGATTTCAATTTTTATCAAATGACATAGCCATATTTTACCCACAATTTCCTTATTCTCTGAGAGCTGACCCAGCTGACATTTATGGCTTTAAGTGTTACCATGCTATATGTGACATCTCTTAATTCACATATGCACTCTGTACACACCGGCAAGGATTGCCAGAAGAAAAAACAACTTTTAACAGTTAAATTTCCTATGGCTTTCAGTGGACGTAGCTTCCTTTGGGGACCTAGCTCCTTTACCTGCCTTTGAAAAACCAAACCAATATTAATATTTAACAGTTTTTATAGCAACCCTTATACCAGGCTTTTAATGATGTTCTTTGAACAGATTAATGAATCAAACCTTCTAATACCCACGAGAGACGAGTAGTATTTACATACAACAGATCCCAAAGACCCCAAGAAGATAAAAATAAAACCCAAAGCCCACTGGAGCCAGAGGAAAGACATGGGCTGACACCAGGGACGTCAGGATCACAGCTTCAGCCAGCCACTGCTCTGAGAGCTGGAAAGAAAAGAAAGTTCCCTATTTACCCACAGGCCTGTCCTTCCCCTGTGAACATCAAACTCACTTGGAGCATGAAATGTTTCTGGAGACTGTGGCATTGTTTTGGCCTGGTTAATATTTCTTTTTATAAAGCTTTTTATCATGCTTTTCAAACAGCGTTAGCACCCACATGACCTGCCACCTTTTATTTTTAAAGAAGTATGACCGGTCAGATTCCTAGCAATAACTATTAAAGCCAGAGGGCATGTAGTAGCTAAAGATCCTCTATACTTATAACCAAGTACTTCTATAAAACACTGCTTCAAGCAGAGAAAATGTGGCAGATAAGGCACTGCTGGATGACAGTTACATTTTCCTCAAAGTAGGAAAAACAATGTCATAGTTCCCCAAAGGCCCCATCTCTGTAGGCTTGAAATAGAGGAAAAAAAAAAGAAAGAAAAAAAAAAAAGTAAGATTTCAATTTCTCAAGAACTTCCAGTAATGAAAAGACAATGGATAAGCCTTTCTTGAACTTTATATAATATTTTTGCATCTTCATGAATGTTATGTATACAAAGTACACATGCACACAAATACGCAGAGATGTCAAGAAAAAGAATGCCATTAACGCAACCACAGAGTTGAGAAATCCAACATTTCAAAGGCAGAAAAATGCAGTCTTAAAATAAAATGCTCTCCCTGAACTTTACCCTCCTGTATTCATTCTAAGATATGGGATTTGTTATAGAAATGAACAGGAGAAATACTGGTGATTCCAACAGCACAAACAACATAAAACCACTTTTTGTACAACTCAGCATAACATCCTCTACCAAAAGCAGTGTTTGGCCCTTCCAGATCTATAGGCTGGAGAACTTCAGCTCAGCCAGTTTTCTGCAACCTTGTCATACTTGAATTGCAATGGTCTATTAATTAAGCTAACTTTGGTTAAACTGTCCTATTGCTGAGCTATCCTTGCGCAAAAAATGTGTGGTTTTATCTGGGGAAAAGTTATTTAATGCATTTGGAATGAAAATGCAGTAAATGCATTCTCCTTGCTACAATGAGACAAACTATGAAATCCAATTAAATTTGATAAAATTGTGCACAGCTGGGACATGAGTTAGAAATCTAAACTAAAGATCTCCCTTTAGTACTCAATATTACTACTACTATCTTTTTTACCCTCCCAAACACTAATGCTCTCATAAATTAGGCAACATACGCTCTGAATATATCCAATTTTCTCTTTGTTTTAGGTGAAATAAAACTAATAACAACAAATTAATGAAATCTCTGCACTGATATCAAACACTGACATTTTATGAAATGCTTTACAAATTCACCGTTTAACAAAGTGCTACTGTACGTTAAAATTAAACGAAAGGTAATATTAATTCCTGCATCAAGGGATTAGAATTTCTGCAGTGTGGTGGAGGTTATCAACTGGAAACACAGAAGAGAAGAAGACTGAGGATACCAGGATCACAGGATGCCCGTTAGACCCAAATGTAATTATGAATTAAGTAATATGGTCCTGGGATATTTCAGACAAAATGTTTCCATTAGAAATGGAATAATACTCATGGCAATGTGCAAAACACTGCTGCACCTTCATCTGAAATATTCTGTATACAATTCTGATCACCCATTGTTCAGGAGGGATGAATTCTGGATGCAAAGACAGTGCAGATGACTGGCATGAGCCAAAGAATGGATAGGCTACCATACATAAGAACACAATAGCCTCATTTGTTTATCCTAGTGAAATGAAGGTCAAATAGGGATACAGCATAAACACCAGAAAACTAAAATAACTTTTTCAGCTACTGAATAATGCTGACACTTGATGGAAATTGGAATTAATAAATTCACAGCATAATTTAGATTTTTAACCAGCAAAGAAATAGGGTTCTGAAACAGACAATAGGAAAAGTGGAAATAGAAGTCTAACGAGTTTTACAGAGAAACTTGATTAACTTATTTATGAAAGGGATTGTATGACACAACTGTCTGCAACAGGAAAGACACAGACTTGACAATCCAAAAGGTCCTTTTGAATTGTATCATCCTACCCAATAGGCATTAATCCTATAGAGATGGTACACCCCACAGGTTTTCTGGGGTTCAGCCACTTGTAGAAGACCGGCCATCACCAATGTTTCAAGGATTGCAACAGATGATAGGAGCTACCATCTCAAAATCACTTTTTAATTTAAATCGAGAGCTCTCAGGCAATGCCTACTAATGTTTACTTTTTTCCTGAAAACTCTCTGGGTTGCTACAGCTACAGATGCACAGCCAGTGGCCGTCACTGCCAAAAGCACCTTCAAGCTCATAGGTGGGGTCTTGCCCTCATCCCTGCCCAGGCTGCTCTGCCAAGCGCTGCCTGGTGACACATCCTGCTGCAAACTGCCACGCGTTGAGCACCAGCACTCAGAGAGCTGGAAACCCTGCACGAAACGTGCAGTAAGCCAGGAGGACTGCATGAGGGACTAGCAGAGTTCAAGTAGCCAGGATTTGGAAATCTTAGTTCTCAGCAGTGGGACAGTTTGTTAGCATAAGCGTTGGATCCTGGAGCGCTGAAGCCTGGCTTTTTGACTTCAGCCTGTTTTCATCAAAGACCATCTTTTTGGATGGATGGGGTGGTCCCACCCAGGGGTTGCTTTCTGGTCCATCTGCAACCTTGTGACTGCACAAGATCTGGAAAACTGCGGCTATTGCATACTGAAAAGAAGCCTTGCCTACCTACATCTGTCGCCTGCCATTCCTCCTGCAATCTCATTAAGCCGTGTTTTGCTTTGCTGACACCAGTGCTGCCAAAGAGATCAGCTGGCGAAGGAGACTGTATTGGCAATGTGGCTGGCATTTTGCCTCCTGCAGTTGAGATCATTTCTGAGCACTGACTCTCTGCTGGTCCACTCGGACGGATGGCCTAAAACTCTCTCCCTCTGTTCAGCTTCCCAATAATGTAGTGTGCTTGCAATTGGGCTATTGCACTGGCCTTGCTCCATAGCAATGATAACATCTATAATTACTATTTTTCTTGCCTTGTATCTTATCTTCCCTAGCAAGCCACCTGAGTTGTTGAAATACTCGGTGAGCCTGTGTCCCTGTTCCATTCCTAAAGCTCCAAGCAGCCCTGTAGCCCATTCATCTTAACTCACGGCAACAACTCCACTTCGCTGGAAGATTTTACTTAATTTTTTTCTAATTTGGGTTAGAATCTTTCTGTTCCAGGCGTTCTCTTGTGAAACACTCATCCCTCTCATTCACGCAGATCTTTTCATTTCAGAGATCAGAGATGTGAAGTGCAAACTCTGTCTTCTTTGCACAGTGTATAAACAACCCTAAATGTAGCATCCAGGATGGGGTTCATTTCACTTCACCTTAGCCATCTACAAGTCAGCCTCACTCAATCATCTAGACTCCCTCTATAAAGACTGGAAAGGGGAAGTTTCTTTCAGAAGGAAAACTTATCTCACGCTGACACATAGGGAGGTCTCACCCTCTGGAGAGGTCTCTCTCCACCAAATGCAGAGCATGTCTAGGACACGTAATACTCAGAAAACTAAAGGTAGATGATACTGATGATTGATGTTTTATGTCTTGACAGTATTTTGTAAACAGAAACTAATTATTTCTGGCTCTTAAAAGCTAAGTAAAACTTTCTAGCCCATTTCAGAGAAGGTAAATAGAAGCACATAGAGAATATATGACCTCTCAAAAGACAGACTGGCAATCACTGTCAAAGTCACAGGAAGAACACAGGAGATCCTCAATCACAGTCCTGTGCTAAGACCATTAAACCATGCCTCTTTCAACAACCGTCTTTCTACTTGTTGCCAGCAAACATCTCAATAGCAGTTTTACACGGGTTATTAATTGCTTGTAGTGACTTGCCTTTGAATAGCAATAAAAAGCAGTCACACACAAAGGATTCTCTGGAACTGGGTGGCTGGTTCATGTCCCCTAACCCCTTCGAGCTGGCTTGAAGAAAGGAGCCAAGTGAGGCGTCCAGAGCCGTTCCAAGTGATCCTTCGCTGCTTTGGATTCAGTAATATTCCAGTGGAGACAGAGCTGTACCAGAAAAGGGGTTTTTTATCCAGTAAAGAAGGGACTTGAGCAAAAGCAATCTTTCCTGCAATCATAACTGTGGAAGGCTTGCCAGCTCCAAACATATTTTCTAGTGTAAAGCAGATCTCCAGCCTTCACAGGTACTATATCATCTCCCATCCATAAAAGTCAGGCCAAGGAACCTTCAAGTTCATACATTATCCAAGCCACTATAAATATGTATCTGTGTGTGTATCTGTATTTATATATGTACGCATGCATATTTGGGTGTACCCAGGAGTGTTTGCATGTGCACACACACAATTTTACAATTCTTAGGAACTAACTCCTGATATTTAAATATTTGGTCCTACTAATAAGGTATACAGCTCACTAGAAATTTGTATGCACCTACAGGGGAACCCTAGAGAGATTTTTTTCACTTTATCAAGCCGGATCTAGCCTTCAGAGCACTGAAGAGACCCACAAGATCAGGAAGGGTGAGGTATGGCTATAAAACCAGGGTGAATAATTAGTGGTGCAATGTAGTTGTAAAATCACTGGGCAAATACCCGCTGTGTCTCTAGTCCATCGAGCTGCTGAACAACCCGTGGGCTGGGGGGGGCATGCCGTGGAGCAGCTCAGCTGTGTCGTACAAGAGGCTGCATGGGAGTTCTGAATTCTTTCTGCCAGCTTGTCAGAAACAGTCGTAAGACAAAGAGAAGGATTTGCTCTTTTTCAAAGAGTCGAGCAGCTAAAAGCAGAAAATAGTGGGTTTGTTTGTGGTAAAGGTAGCAGTATATCCTGCTCTCACTTCGCTAGTGTACAGAAAGAGAAAACATAAGAATGCAAAGCAATGGCATTTTAATTTCAGGTTGTAAACGTTATACCCTGCTCTTCCCACCCCGTGCTTCATGCAAAGGAAAAGCCGCAGCATGCCAGAAAGGAGCTCTTTTCAATGAGCAGGAACAAAACTGAGGAAACTGGAAATCTACATTATTTACTGCGTCTAAACCTCTTTCTTATGGTAAGCGAGAGCCCCGGCCAGCAAGCCGCAAACCAAAAGACACCTTAGTGGTCCAGGAAGTTCAGAGATCTTTGAGTTAAATATTGAGCAATGCAGGTGCAGGCTGCAGATGGGAGGTTTGGGTGTGAAAGCATGCCAAGTACATAACAAAACTCGATTGAAGGAAGCCAATTTTAAGATCTGTCTGAATTCGTTGCACATAGATGGCAGGAATTCCACAGATACCCTGTCTGAGAAACAAGAGTTTTCAAGGTTCCTCAGTGTGTGAACCACTGGCATAAAAAGGGACCTGCTCTGCTCTGCTTTGCTTTGCTTTCTCCCAAGTACAGTTATCACTAGGCACACACAAGTATATCTTCTGTTAAATATGTGGGGGCAAATAACTTCCTGGTGCAACTCAGCTGAAGTTAGCAGGGAATTTAGTCTGTATTCACTGAATCAATTTTTTTTTTCAAGATTTGTGTCTAATTATTTGAGAATTAAGAACTGAAGATTTTGCTGAAAGCACGGAGGCAGACCATCCGTATTTGAATTATTTCCACCTTACTTCTTCCACTCCTCTGCACTTTGTGTTCCCCTATCCACTGGCATATGTGAACCACTTTTAAGATTGAAAGAATTCCTGTTTTGGTGTGTTCTTATCTACCTATATAGAAACAGGAGCTCTAGTTTGTAAAATTGACAGAAGTTCAAGCAATAAATGGAATTATAAAGAAAAAAAAAAACAAGAAAGAAATATCGGGAGGGGGATATTTGGAAAGAAATCAGCTTAGCCTGAAAAGTCTGGGTGCTGATGGGCAGGCAGACTGTACCGTGCTTTCAAACCTTGAATTCTCCCCATTTCTGCAAAACAGCCCAATTACCAGTCCACCACTTAGGGAAGGAAGATGTCACAAAGAAATCACAAAGCCCATGTAGCATCTTCTTAAAGCAAATGATCCTTGCTTGGCTACACAGCAATGTTCAAGCAATGCCTACCACAGGTCCTAAAACAGCGGCAATCACCCAAGAGAAATCCACCTTGCATAATGCATGCCACTGAAGGCTCAATAGCCTTTTGGTGAACCTACTTGCTTTAAGAGTTTCCTTGAGTGGGATCTTTAAAGAAATAAAGAAAATCTGGACACTTTCTTCTTCGTTAGGCTCCCCAACACGCAACTCTCTTTAACATGAATTTTAAAGGGAGAAAGCTACACCAGCTTGCCTTACTAATGCCTGGCTACACGGCTACATGATAATGACTTGCTTGGTTCCTTAAGGCGTTTTCTCTTAGCTTTGCTGAGATGTTCACTAATGTAAAAAAGCAGCAAATATCTGGATCTTACTCCATCATGCGATTTCATCTGCAAACTATATGTGATAATAACACAGCTGACTCTGTTGCACGTAAAGCTTAGCGAAGGGGCTCTATTCTGCAGCCCAACCAAAGCAGCCCTTCCTATTTCCCTGGAACTACTGACATGAATACTGGCATTTTGGATCTGGAGCATGGTCCATACGGTGCTACTAATATATAAAGTCCTATGTATATGCTAACTACTCTGTTACTGTTGACACATACTTAAAAGATAGATCCTACGATTTATTCTTCATGTCTTACATTTCTTTGCTTAGGTCCCAATTCCACCTAACCTTTACAGCAAGCATTTTAAATTTACACGTTCTAAGTTATCATACCTGAAGTATTTGCAGTGTATTACGTTAGGCACATACAAAAGTCTTTGCAGAATCCAGAATACTTATTAATTCACAAAGACTGAAATTCTCCTTTCTTGAGTATGCCTCTGAAATTACCCCTAAACATTTACTCCAACTTAAGGATGTAAACGGGATTTATGCAGGAAGCAGGCTCTTGCTGGCTGTTTACACATGGGTGCATTTTGTCCAGTGGGTGTGTATGTTGATTTTCCACTCTAGAATTTCTGATCCTCCCGATTCTTTATTACTACCTGCCAAAAGCACTGTTGTTCGTGTTGGTTTTTTGTACACTTGAAGTCAGATTTATGACCTTTGTGGTCAAAATATTCCACATTTGATCCTTTTTCTAGTCACCTTTTACTCTCTTCCCCAGCCCTGATCATAACTGCTTAAAAAAGTCTGAATGGATCAGTGACCTTTTTTATTAATTACTCTTATAACTAAAAGCTAGTTTCTTAACAGAGTACGTCTTGGTTTCTGGAGTACTGTGGAAAAAGCGTGTCACTGAGGACTTAGCTCTAAGTTGATGGTGCCTGTTTAAGAAGCTCTAACTTTCTCAAATGCTTATTTCTGAGAACTTCCAGCCCCAAAGGACTGATGTTTTTCTTTGCAACAATTTTCTTTGGGAAGATTTAAGAGTTTCAAGACTTCAGACTTAGTGGCAAACTTTACAGCAAGTGCATAACCCTTTTTGAGAGAAACATTCCTTTGCATTTTTAATTCTATAATTATTTTCCCCAAAGCAATAAAATTCAACTGCTTTTGAATGTTATTCTACCTGTCATAATTTTTAAAATAGCATTTCCTTAAAGCTTCACCCTTAAGTTTAAGCCTCTCTTCTATTTTCATTTTACATCTTAAGTAACTGACACATTTTATTATCATCTCTGAAACCCAGTAAGTAAAAAAATCTGATTTGAGATTTCTGTATTCTGAATTTATACTTACCGGCCATAAGCACACGCCAAAGAGATGCAATTTTGCACCAGAATAGAATCCTACAATCATATCACATTTCCTTTTCAAAAGTCAAGCATTCAAACACGGTAGAAAAAAAAAATGCTGTAAATTGCATTAAAAGTGAGAGCCATTAGAGTTATCCAAGAAAAATATGTATTTTCTGTAAAATAGTGGAGGCTCCACAAGCCCCAAACTCTACATTTCCAACTACTCCTGGAATATGTGGCTGACCAGGAGCAGTTTGTCCAGGCCTTCTTGGTGCAACTCAGCTGAAGTTAGCAGGGAATTTAGTCTGTATTCACTGAATCAATTTTTTTTTTTTCAAGATTTGTGTCTAATTATTTGAGAATTAAGAACTGAAAATTTTGCTGAAAGCACGGAGGCAGACCATCCGTATTTGAATTATTTCTACCTTACTTCTTCCACTCATCTTCTCTGCACTTTGTGTTCCCCTATCCACTGGCATATGTGAACCATTTTTAAGATTGAAAGAATTCCTGTTTTGGTGTGTTCTTATCTACCTATATAGAAACAGGAGCTCTAGTTTGTAAAATTGACAGAGAAGTATGCGAAATATATTGTCCTCTCCTGATGCTCTCTGCAAAGGCTTCATAAAGAGGAGAGATGGCAACAGGCACAATGGGAACAGGCCAAAGGAGGATTTTGGATATTGTACGCCTCAAAGAGATGACAGAGCAGATAGGACGCCTGCAGAAATAAATGCAGCACACGTGCCCCTCAAAAGTATATGCACTGAGTAGGCATGAAGACTTGTGAATGGACACCTTTTTGTGCTCAAGAGTGAATACTGAGCATTTACAAGTACTTTAAATCAAGCTTCAGAATTGCTACAGCAGATTTTTATGATGGTACCTGTAAATAACTGTTCACCAAAGGCGGAATTTCTCCACTGACGTGAACCTGCTTTGGCCATCTCTTACCAGAAGGTTTTGCTGAGGGAGTTCTTTTGGGAGGTGATCACCACAGGAGTAGCTTTGCTGTTCATAAGGGATCCAAAGGAGCCTGAAGAGAGCATGCCTTTAGTGTAGCCAGAGGAGAGTAAACCTGACTGAAAAGCCATCTTCATGTTCTTCTGATCTTGGCCTTCTCAGTCCTATGTAACCCAGACATCTCAGGCGGACTCTTCGGCTGGCATGTGAGCTGCAGCGCTCCCAGCACCAACACACTTTAAAGTGCAGCCATTATTAACGTCCCCACGGCTCTTCCCACTCCCATCCCTAGTAAAACCCTCTTACCAAGTTTCTGAAAGCATCTTTGGAAAGCAGCCACGCGGCTGTCCTCCACCGTTCCCGTTCCCGGTCAGCTGTCTCCTCTCTAACGGCCTTTTCCTCTCTTCCTTCTCTCTTGCATACTGTGAAAGGAGACAATAGGGATAAGGATCTCATCTATGGCTTATATAGATCCAGCAACCCATGTTTTGCTGCCTGTGTGACCCAGGAGAGGCAAGATCTCATTTCTGGATAGTTTTCAGTAACTTTTTCCTGTTTTGGGAACTGTTTTATTTCTGTTTAAATGTTACTATAGATACTGGGAATTCAGCCTCGCAAAGTTACATAACCGGCCTCTGCAGAGGCGAGGGCAAGGGCGTCAGGAGGGACACAGCATCCTCCGGCGCGAACCCGACGCAGAGGAGAGCGCTGGGTGCGCGAGCGCTGGGAGGGAAAGGTACCCCTCGCACCTCTCTCCAGGTCGGGGAGTCTGCGCGCCTGCCCTCAGACCCCTGAGGGACCGAACGCGGCTGAAGCATCTGGGAATGATTGGGTGAAACTAGTCATAGGACAGTCATTAAAAATACTGAAAGGGTAACAGCAGATTTTGTTCAGACGTCAAGAGACGGCAACACATACGAGCAGACGTTCCACAGCTTGGAAAGAGGAATGAAGGTACATTGCATTGGTCTGGACTGTTCAGGACAGGGACGTGCGCAGAAACCAACCCCACCGTGGAAGAAGCTAACTCCAGGCCCAGGGTGCCGGTGTGGCCACGCTAACTAGCCCAAAAAGCAGAGCTAGTCCGTTGTCATGTCAGCACTGTCTCCGTGCCCGAGGCCTGCGGTGGTGGCTGGCTAAGCACAGTTCAAAAGTCACCAGCTTGCTCAGAGCAAACTCTGAGCAAAGTTACCTAACCACGGTGGTATGCTCATGGCCTCAGGCATTTTTCTATTACTCATGAATATCTCTTTATCATATGGTAGGGGAAAAAGAGTTTCTAAACCAACTTGTAAATGCTTAAAGGCATTTGGCTTTTTCACCATCATGTTCATAATTTTGGAAATTACTTAGAAAAAGTCCACTGTCCTCAAAATCTATCAATTGTCTATTGCTGCACCAAATACAACTGAATTTCAAGTGGATACCTGCACGTAAGAAGGGGAAGGATGGTTCACTGATTTCCCAATGTTCCCCAGTTTCCCAATGTTTTCAAGAAAGCCGAGTCCAGCTCTTGACCCCTTGAAACATTAAAGTCTAAGTCCATATTTCCAAACTGAGATAGGCATTTGAACGTTTCAGAGAATCTACTGATTCAGACACTGTAATTTTCACCCTTTCCTGCTAATACTGCCTCCATTTTCCATGAGAGAAATGGTGATCATGCTTCCCTATTTCACAAAAGTGCAGCAAAGAGACATTCCCTTAGTGAGTGTGTGATGCTTATCATCAAAGTTTGAAGAAAAAGACAGCTGAAATGGAGATTCCCTGCATCACAGGCCTATAAAATGCCCAAATGTTTTTTATTTAAACTAGTGTCAGTTGTAATCTTACCTTTCTTGACAACTACTACAAATGCTCCTTTTACAACCAGTACAGATGCTGCTGCTGCTGCTGCTTCAGTGAAACAGGCAGAGAGCTCAACAAGACAGAGACATCAGGCACAGTCATTTAGGACCAGAAGTGAATAACAACTAACATCACACGGCAACAGAGGTAGGCAGATTTCGTGAACAGAAGCCCCGTTTCACCTTCCCTGGATTTTTGCATATACCTGCCACCCCAGTTTTATATTTCACAGCCCCTCAAATGCTCCTCAGTTACACTGATACTGGAGCTTTTAACTCGTGTGCAGTTTTTAATGAAACAAAGGCCATTTAGATACTCTTCAACGATCCAAATATTCGCAAGCTACATGTGCAGTACTGTACTTGAAACGGTCTCTGACACCATTCTAAGTAAGTGCACAGTTAGTCCAGTTTTCCCAAATCACGTAAAACAGGGCAGGCACAGGTCCACTGCATTTGCACATTTAAAAGACAGGGTTTATGTAAATATAAAGAGGGATATTAAATGATCCAGCACTGAGAAGGCAAGCAGGTGGTCATGACTCCAGTGCGTGTAGTGCATAGATATATATACAGACATTTCAATTCTATTTTCTCCTTCAGTCACCAGCAACAAAATTAAAAAAAAAAAAAAACAAACCCGAACAAACAAAAAGCCCAGTTTGCCTTGAGAAATGCCAGCAGAGAACAATTTCTAGGATGTACCGACCCCTCCACTTTTTCACAATCTGATTCCTTCAAAAGTGTCTCAAGATGCACATCGAAGAGCTGATGACTGAAAAAGGACCTGGTCATTTTTGACAATATAATATTAACATGAAGCGTTGTAGGTTAAGGAACAGAAATGGTGAGTCTTCCCTTAAGGTTTAGTGTGGAAAATGTTTTTCTGGTGCTAGTTTTATCTGATTCATGAAAAATTACGAAGGTGTTTGGCGAAACACATTGTACAAATGCTTTTCCTGTTGTATTGAAAAAACCATGAGCACAACTGGAAGACTCACACATATTGTGAAATAGCTGCTTTGCTTTCACATCATTTTAATGTCACTCGATATTTCTTAATGAAATCCTGAACAATAAACTGAGCTGTAGGCAGGATACCTCTGTAGTACCTCACCATGCCTTTGGATGCTCTGAATGCCACATCCCCTTCTATCCCAGTATCTCTTCTTTTACAATTCCATAGACTTTGCTTGAATTATAACTACTATTGGAGTATTTCAGAGAAATTCAGGCCACTTTAACCAATCAGTTTCGTGTGGTTCTTTGCTCAGAAATGCCAGTGTGACCTTACCATTTGCTGAATCTGTAAATAAGTAATTATTTGGCTTACTTATTAAGGTAACACACCCTAGCTAGGATGAAAAACCAGACCTACAAGATAATCCTCATCTCAAGTTTCTGCTGGCTGTACTGTCTCAAAGTATTTGCCCATATTGTACTAGTGAAATTTCATCTACGCCTCATACTGTGGTTGGAAGTGTGAGGCCCAGGTGGTCAAAGCAATAGTTATCTAACAGGTGTTTTCTCTCATTAATTTATGAGCTTAGAATCTTGTTCTGCAGATAGAAAGATATATTTTCCTTACTACAGAAACTGTACTGCTAAGTATGCAATTAAAATTTTCTGCCAAATCACTTTTCATTAAAATAGGTGGATCAATAATGATATTACTCGGTGTCTGTGTAGAAGGCAAAGAATTACATTTCATATAAGGGGACTATATTTCACACTACAGTTGATATCACTCAGAATAATAATCTTTTTGTTTATACATTGAAATTCTAAATAACCACTTTACAAAAGTAATTTGGAAGTATCATGAAAACAGCAGTTATGTTAAAAAAATTAGAAGTGTTGATATAAGAAAAAAAACGTATTTTTGTAAGGATGTATTTTCCCAAACACTTTTTTGCTTTTAATACTTAGAATATGCAGTAAAGGAAAAAATAATAAAAATTGATGGTATTGCTGGTAAAAATAGAGAACAGCACTTGTCCTCTGTTTTTAACCAACAGATACCATTCTTGCTGGAGTATATAGTACTACAAACAGGCACGGAAGATGATAGCCACTGGCCATTCCTTCACTTTGTTGTTAATGGTAATTTTAACTTGCAATTTGTTTTCATTCAGGTTTTCTATTTAACAAGTACAACATTTTATAGGTAGTGGCTGCCATGAACAGCCTGATTTTAAAGCGCATAATGATCCTTATCTTCCCCTAAAAGTGATACTTAATGCAGAATCACAGAATTACAGCATCAGTCAGGTTGGAAGGGACCTCAGGAGGTCATTTAGTCCAATCTCCTGTTCAGAATAGGTTCAGCTCTGATTTCAGAACGGATTTGTCTAGGCTTTGTCCACAAAATCCTGGAAACCTTTTGAAAAGATTTAAGAGCCTATCTGGGCAACCTGTTCCAAAACTTCATGGCAAAAGACCGTTTTTTCTTGGTTTGGCTGGACACGGCCCCCCCCCCCCCCATTCCCTCGTTTTTATGACCACTGTCTCCCATTCTCACACTGTGCCCCTCAGCTTCAGCTTCACCTTCTCAGTAACCTCCCCGTAGGTGCTGGGGGTCTGCTGTTAGGTCCCCCTGAAGCCATTTCTTCTCCAGCCTGTCACAGCCTTCACTGAAATACTCTTTCCATATAGTGATATTTTTAATATACTGATATTTTTAATATACAAAAAACTAGCTAAAGATGGCAACTAGTCAAAACTGGTCACATTCTGCAAAGTTTTTTCAAACATCAAAGGAAGGAACCAATATCATACCAACTTCAGTACATCTCTTCAGATAAAGGAATTAAATTCTATGCTTTATCTGATAAGTCATTTCAGGAGCTCACAATTCAGCAAAGAATTGTGCTAACTTTTCAGTAAAGTATTTAATGACACTAGAGTAGAAGAGATACAACATTTTTCAGTCCTACATTAATTTTTCAAATTCTGCTAGTATACATTTTTCATGCAACACCAGCTTTGCAAGGAAAAAAAAAAAAACAAACAACCAAAAAAAAAAAAAAAAACAAAAAAACATTGTTTCCCAAAATCGCATGCTTTTGGAGGTTGTTTTTGAGTATTGAGCATCATGAGTCATTTGTGACTGTGGAAATTCCAGTAAGTCAATGGAGTTATGTCAGACCTGAATTGGACTCTTTGATTTCTGACAGCACATAATAAACTACACAAGCAAACAAACTCCCCAAGTATGAAAGGAGGAAAAAAATGCAAAAATGGGTGTTAGCATCTTTCATATTTTAAGACACCTCTCAATCGCCAAAATTAGACCCAAAGTTGTTTCTCCATTCTAGCAGGACACCTAAAAACCTGTGATCTCTGGATGAGACCTCCAAAGGTCAATCTGTGTCCTACTCAAGTTATACAAAGTTGAAGCCATACATAATAAAACATGACAAAATGGTGAAAGAAATATTTTAATTAAACAAACAAAAAAAACCTCCAGAATATCTTAAAATTTATCTATTTTCCCATCAGTCAAGCAAATAAATATTAACTGGAAGTATAGCAGCCTTAACTATAGAGTACTATAGTTAGATAGCCTCAACTATCTCCTGGAAGATCCAAGATCTGTTTTTCTCCTTGGAGGAATCTGGCATTGCATCCATTGAGTTGCGGGACTGAGCAAAGTCGAAGTCATGGACCCTCAATAGACATAAATAGATATATCTAAATTACTTTTTGCACAGCAAAGTCAACTTTCATCTGTGAACGATTCAACTTTCTGTCTAACTAACTGGCGCATAACAAGATTTTTTGAGAATGGTAAAGAGCAGAATTACTTCTCTGGACTTCCCATCAAGATTTTCACAGCGTATTTTGTAACACGGAGCAAATCTTTATACAGTGAAAGTCAACAGCTACGTAAGCTAGTTTACATTTTATATCCAGTGAACTGAGCTGAAGAGAGTAACTCACTTCTTATCCACGTGTTTCCCATTGTTTTCTGTTGCGAAGGAACAGCGGACAGAGACTAAAAGCAACAGAACTTTTATAACCTAACCACTGACTGCACATATTTTTTGTACGAGCAAATCACATCATCTTTTTGCTTCCTGTTCTACACTCCGAGGAGAAATTCCAGCCCCAGTACTGAGGAAAATGTCATTACAGTAATAAAGCTCAAGAACAGTAGTATGAGACAACATCCACACAGATGGCCAGACCGTGTTCTCAATTACATCAACATCCACATCTCCTCTTGAGTTCACGTCAGCATAAATTTGATGAGAATTTGGTCTCCAGACCCAAAAATCTTTACACATACATATCTGCTATTACTTCCAAAATTGCTGCTGTTCTTTCTGCTGTGGAAATCTCAAGTGTCCCTCAACTACATCTTGGACATCTATACTTAGTACAACAATCTTTCTACACGTCAAATAATGAAATTCAAGCCCAGCAGCCTTCAGTAGCAGTTATACCTGCAACAAAAACATGCTTGTTCTCAAAAATATCGACATGGTACAAGAAATGCAACACACACACACCCCAGTCCCCAAATGTCGTCTCTGTAATTTTGATTGCTGCAGTGGACTTGAGGGCTGACCCTCGGAGGGCTGGGTTTTTATTAAAACCAGTCATGTGCGACTCGGCGGTTTTAACTAGTAAGAGCAGCGATCCATCTTTTCCTTGTGTGAAGTGGTGAACACAAAAGAGCCTTGTGTTGTGGTGTTTGAAATTTGTTTCTGCACAAAATGAGAATTCATTCCAGAGGTGAGGAAGGACAGCAATTGTCTTGGTCCTCAGGCCACGGGAAGGGGCAGGCGGGGAGGAGGAACCTGGGCCAGGTCAGGCAGCAGGACTCGTCATCCAGCGTGTGGGCAGGAGGAGGGAGGCTGGGAGGGGTTCACGCCTTTCCCCCTGCCCTAGGCCCCAAGCACCTCAACACCAGCTCTGCCCAAGCTCCTCCGGTGGTTTCCTCTTGCCCGCACCTGCGCGACAGAGCCGGGGAGCCTGGCTGCTTGCCGCGGCCGCGCCCCTCCTCCCAGCAAACCATAAGGTCCCAATTACGCAAACACGTGGGTTGACTCACGGGTTGCTCACGTGCCCAAGTGGCTACGAGATGAGAGCCCACCATTTCAATATGGGAAGCTTCAACGCAATAAAAGCGCATCTTATGTTGTACTGTGAGGTTTTTAATACCTGCAAAAGCCTTTCCTGGGGACCGGTGAGTTGGCACTACCCACACAGCTCCCAGAACGGCACGGGAATCATCTGCCAAATGACAGGGCTGAGTCACAGAATTCACAGGAGGGTATATCTATACTATAGTCACAACCGATGTGACTGCAATACAGTGTAAACATAGCTGGGCAAGCTTTAAATTAGCTAGCTTGGGCACCGGTAGCAGTCCAGTCATTGAGTTCAGGCCAGCCTAACCACTCAAGTATTTACCCAGCTTTTTGGGCATGTTTTCCAGCCAGCTCCAAGTTCCCCGCTGCCACAGCTGGATTGCTACCAGCTCCCCAGCTGACTAGTTTAAAACCAGCTCAAGTATGTCTGTGACTGCAGCGTACACATACCTAAGCTTCTAAATCATTTAAACTCCTGTTTAAACTCTTACTGTCTCAACTTCCACATTTCTAAAAACTCGGAATTACAGCACTGGCCTGTCTTGTCACTGTACTGCTGAGATCAAACGTTTGGGGTGCAATAAATAAATACCATTTTAAGTGTGAAATTTATGGTTCTTCCAAGATGTGAACTGTGTTTAACAAAAATAATGAATATTGCTGGCTATGTGACGACCTCTCTCTCATTCATTCCAGAAGCAGTTCAGTGAGTACCAGATGTACGAGGTGACTACCTGACCTGAAACTCTGCAGAACACAGTAAGTTTATACACAGATATCCAAATACCTCAAACACGTCTAGGCCTTACCCTCTGTCTGTGGACTAAGGGAAAAGTCCACTGAGTCCAGTGGACATTTTCCCTGCATAAATACCACTCGCTGACTATATAGCACATTTTGTAACACAGAGCAACTTGGAAGAAACGCCAGCTTAACACTTGCATTGCTTGGGAGCAGCAAACCATTCCAACTTCACCCCATAACCTCAAGTTGAATTAAGGACTGAAAAAGCACAAAAATTTCTTAACTACTTCTTTTATTTTTAATTGATTTTTGGGAAGCAGAAGATGGCTTTTACCTTTAAAAGCCATAAAGTTGTGTACAATTTAAGTCACATTCATCAAAGTGGTAATTTAGCTGATTGTAGCAAGGGTTCATTTCACCATGGCTGGACTTGGTCCTTTAACAGACATCTGAATATATTATACCTTTTCATTTAACTTGTTAATACTGATTTGTTCATGCCAAGGATCCATACATTCCCCTCCACTCACTCTACCTACGACCTCCTGTCTGCTTATACCAGAAATGTGTATGTGCCAACACTCTCCCTAACGCCTGGGAGCATGGATCCTCAAGGCCTTGTCACGCGAAATGCTCCATCTCACGGCAAGGGCTCATGCCATGTGCTACAACCCAAAGGACACCCAAGCAATATTCTTTATTCTTTCAATACCAAGGACTTGCATACCACTTCTCTTCCTTCAGTTTTGAGAGAGAAGTCATTCAGCACATCAACATTTGAAATGCGATGGGGATGATGGGGAGAACGGGGATGGAGGAGGTGTTGTGCTGGAAGATGTTAAGGGCTGCCATCAGCCAGTCCTTTGATCTAGAAACACTTCCAGACCCGGTTAAAACTGCTGGGTCTGCTAACCAGATGGCAAGGACTCTCTGTGTTCCCAGCGTCTCCCTTCTGGTTTTTCAATTCCCATTAAAATCAATGAGATTCTGCTCCCTTCAGAATGTGAACATCCCTTCAAATTTTTGAATTGTTACAGTATGAAAACCAAACACATGAAGGCAACGAAATGCTGACAGGTGTACAATCTTGCTTGGCACCGCAAAAGCATCATTCACAATACTCCCTTCTCCTCTCGTTTGCCAATATAAATCCAAAGTGACTTCACAAGAAGACAGTAAAATGACACCAGATTAGAACAGGTTCATCTGAGGCCAGAACTAGGTAACAGCAGGAAAACCCGGTGACTTTACCAGGAGCAGCATGCTAGCTACTACTAAATATTTTGGCATTTCTCATGATTTGATATCAAAACAGTTCTGCCTCTGACCTAAGGGTTCTAGTTAGCTGTGTACCCTCTGCTAGTTCCCAGAATAAAAGAATGCAAAACTGGGATGTAACTACGTTATCTTGAGCATGTTCATGGAAGAAAACTACAGCAGCTCCTTTTCACAGCCCTAATGAAATGTTTTTCTGTCCGTGTGTATGTTCTAACACAGCAATTCTGTTTATTTTATAGGCTTATAATAAAAAAAAGACACTTTATGAGCTACATGATAGTATTTCAACAATACCTTGTTGTGACATGATATGGTGTAATTACTTAGCAGGAGATACTACAATTTATGGTTATGTCATTGAGTCATACCCTTCAGGGCTTCAGACCGGTGTCTTAGTTTGCTTTTTAAAGCCATACAGACGAGCAAGCTAAGTCAAGGGATGCATTAAAATATCCTGGAAATAAAGACATAGACCGAACACGTGCCTGCACACAGCAGCGTGTTTGAAAACACTTCCCCGATCCTCTCCCCTTCCCTCTTTGCTTTGCTTTTACAGCATTATAATCAAAGAGAAGAGAAATTTCAACCCGAACACGCAGAAACCAGGTATGTCACATCAGGGTCCTACTCAGGCAGTTAAATACACAGACTGGTCCCGCGGAGCCGCAGGTGCTCAGCACCTGCCACCGACTGCACCACCAGACAAAGCACGTAATTGGAGTCCGGCAGGGTGACCTCTCCATCCACAAGAAACATTGCTGGCTTTTCACCCGTCCACGCAGTTTGAGCTGCAGGACAGGGCCTCGCCAAGCACAGCTTTTCCCTCTTCCTTGGTGTCATCATGAGGTACCGTATATCCATCAGGAGAGGACGCGACTTCATATGGCACACTGTAACAACTGTGAGCGCAGTACAGTGAATCAGTGGCAGCACCTTTCCCCAACCAATGGAGCTGAGGCAATAGCCCAGGATATATTTTTTTCTTTTAAAAAGCATTGCTCCGAGTGAAGTCCCTCGGTCTACCGGCGGGTACGGAGACAAGCGGCTACCGTTTCACAGGCGGTAGGTGCAGTGCACCCCGCTGAAGACTCTGCCTCCAGCAGCGAGCGCAGCCTCGGGCCGAGCCCAGCCTGCCGGCCGCCACGGCCTGCCCGCGGCCCCTGCGCCTCGGCAGCCCGGGAGCCGCGCCGCGGGGCCGGGCCGGGCCTCCCCCGCCCAGCCACCCCCGGGCAGGGCGGCAGCCGCCGCGCCCCCCCCGCTCCCGCCTCTCCAGCGGCGAGGAGCGCGGAGCGGGGGCGGGCTGGGACACGGACAGACGCACACCTGCCCCGGGCCGGTGCCGGCCGCGGGGCCGGGCGGGCAGGGGCGGCCCGCCCCGGGGCCGCCGCCTCCGGGAGGCCGAGCTGAGGGGAGCTGGCAGCGCCTCTCCCCGTCTGCCCCTTGCCCTCCCGCGCCGAGCCGCTCCCCGGCGGGAGGCGGGGGCGCGGCGGGCACGACGGGCTGATCGCGGCCGTAGGAAAACACCCCGGCATGGGCCTCCGGCGGCCGGGGCGGGCGAGCCGCCAAGCCGGGGCGGAGGCGGGCCGACACCCCTGCCCCACGCCCGCCGCGCTCCGGCCGCCGGCCCGGCCCGCGCCTCAGCCCGCCTCGGCTCGCCCGGCCGCGGCCCGGCCCCGCCACCTCCCCGGCGCGACGGGGCGCGGCGCGGGCAGCCCCGCGGCGGCAGGAGCGGGGGAACCGCCGCCCGGCTCCGCGCCTCCCCGCTCCCTTTCCCAGCCCCCGCCGGCGAAGCCAGCTCGGCGGCAGCGCCCCAGAGCGAGCACCTCCCTTCCTTCCCCCCGGGCGCTGGGTGTTGCTGTTGTTTTGCTGCCGCCGCCGCCGCCGCAGGTCGGCCGGGGTGGGCGCGGAGGGAGGGAGGGAGGGAGGGAGGGGAAGGGGTGCGCTGCGCTGCCAGCCGGGTGCCAGGCGCACGCCTCTGCCTGACACGGGCGGGGAGGAGGAGCTGGACGGGCAGGTTTGTCAGCGGGGCGGCGGCGGCCCCGCTCCCCTCCCCTCCCCGGGCTGCTGGGGATAATTAGTGTCTGTGCGAGTCCGTCTGCCCCCGGGAGGCAGGGCGGGCGGCGCGGAGTCAGTGCGTGCCCGGCTGTTTGTGCGCGGTGACTCGCCCCGGCCCCTCGGCGGAGCCTCCACCCCGCGGGCGGGGAGCCGCCCGGCCCGCCCGGCCGCGCTCCCCGCCGTGACCCTCCCACCGCCACTCACCCCGCCGGCCCGGGGAGCCTGGCAGGGCGAGCGGCGCCGGCGTCATGTGACAGCGCGGCCCGGTGCCAGGAGCCCGGGGGGAAGGCAGGCGGGCGGAGGGCGGGAGGCAGGGCGGCGGGCGGGCAGCTCCTCCTCGCACACAGACCCGCAGCCACCGCCGAGGCGCCTCAGCCGCGGCGACGCGGGACACGCCGGCCTCGCGCCCCCGAGCGCCCCCAGCCCCCGCCACCCGCCGCGACCCCCGGCACTGCGGGAGCCGACGGAGGCCCGGCGCCCTCCGCACCGCCCGCCGAGCGTAAGTGTGAGGGCGGGGGGAGCCGGGCCGGGCTGCGCCGGCTGCGGGGCGGAGGTGCCGGCGGAGGAAAGTTTCCAGGCGCTGCGAGCGGCGCGGAGCAGGGGGCGGGACGCCGCCGCCGGCAGCCCGGGGAGCGGGAGCCGCGGCCGGGCCGGGGGCCGGCGGGGACAGGGCGTCCGGCTGGCCGCCGCCGCCGCCGCGGGGAGGGGGGGTGCGGGGGCGCACGGCAGGGCTCCCCCCGCGGGCCCGCGAAACTTCCTGCGTGGCCGGCGGGAGCGGGGCGGGGGGGCTGCCGCTCTCCGTCGCGCCCGCCCGGGCGGGCAGCGCACCTGTGTGGCCGGCGGCGCCGCTCGGGGCCGGGGCCGCCGCCGCCTCCCTCGCGGCGCCCTCCCCCGCCGGCCGCGCTCCCTGGCGGGGGCGCCTGCGGCCTCCCGCCCGCCCGCCCCTGGCGGGGGGGCCTGCGGCCTCCCGCCCGCCCCGCGGGGCCGCTGCCCCCGGCCTCCCGCCGGGCTGTGACCGGCTCGTCTTCGGTTGGAGGCTGAAGCGTCCTCGGGTGGCGCACGGGGTGTCGTGCCGGGCGAAGCCGAGGTGGGAAGTACAGCGGGTTCCCTCGGCTCGGAGGGCGGTGGGGGAGATGCCAGGGCGGGAGCTCGCCTCCTGGCAGCGTCCCACCGGTGGCGCGAAGCTGGTCGGCAGCGCCGTGTCCCCGGTTTAACTCCCGGTGGAGTCCAGGATGAGGCCGGCTCTCTCCTCGTGTTGTCGTCTAACCTTGGCACCGCTTAGCTGGGATGTAGGCGAAGTTAAAATGCGTAGAGCCTCGGACAGCTTGGCAGTTAAGTGCGGAGTTAGAAATAACGACCGTAATTGGCTTCCCTTTTCTGGATTTTTTTTTTTTTTTTTTTTTTTAAAGCCGAAGTGGGAATAGGAGTTATTTGCTTTGGGCCTTTGTCAGGTGAGCGCCCGGCACAGCTCGGGGAGCCCTGGCAAAGGAAGGTTCAGCCACAGGAGCCCGCGCTGGGGGATCGCAGCACCTAACCGGAGGCTGGGGGAAAGACCTATTTCAGAATAGCTCGAGTAGTCATTCAAGAACTATATGAAAAAAAAATCATTAAAGTTGCTTTCTGTACTCCCCTGGTGATTCGGGTACTGTACTTGCACTGTCTGCTGTGTTTTATTTGCTTCCTCGCCTTTGAAAATTCAGGAAGCGTCACTGTTTGGAGCTGAGCTCTGAAGGTTTTATTGTTGGGAAAAGCTGAATTTGGGTGGCTGATAGGAGAGCTTTGAAGACTTAACTTTATTTAAACTGATAAATGTTCATACCTGTATTGAAACCAAAGGATTACACGGCTGATCACTAATGATTTTTCCATAGAATACTTTAAAGATACACTGTCTTGATAATCGCATGAGGAGCTGCTTCTTGTGTGAGAGGAATTACATCTGGATTTGATAATCCTGCCTGACCCAGAAGAGATTTATTTCAAACTAACTTTCCTCTTGTATTTTTAAGAATATTTTGTCTAGTATCAAAATACAAAAAACCCAAAGCTGACTTAAGTGGCCTTTTTTATTTTTTCCCAAGCAGGCAAATACTTTTGTGTGTGGGTTTTTTTTTTCTCTCCTGTACACTCTCTTATAGATATGTTATAAACCACAAGGGAGACTGGGGGTAAGGGCAGGGGGAAAAAAAAAAAAAAAACACTAAATGGTCTCTCCCTTCTCTGAGAAACTGCTGAAAATTTCTTCTAAGTAGGAGAGCTGCAAGGGAGCCCTTAGGTGCTGTGAGGATTTGACCTAGGCAACACCTGTTTAGCCAAAAGCAAAAGTCTTCAGATAAATAATGATGTAAATGTGAGTGTGATTAGTCAAAGGCTCTGAGATAATAGAGATGGGAGTTATACAACCACCAGATTACTTACATTTCCAGATTCAGTATGAAGAAAGTAAGGAATTGATACTGTCTGCACAAAACCTACACCTACAGTTGCTGTGTAGATGCTGTACTAGCCGGTTGTCACCTCATGTGCCTTGTTAAACTTGAGCCATGAAACCCCGCAGCAATTATTAGTGTTACTGTGGTACTCATCCACATAGTTTGCCGTAACACATTCTCATTGGATAATACTAGATGTCCCACCCATGGTATATAAATAACCAATGCAAAGTATGTGAGAGAAGAGAGAGTATTTGAAACCACAGCTTTGAAGGAAAATTAATGTCGTTCTGTTGCATGACATCTAGACAAGATGTGCCTTTCCTCTGCCTCATGTCGTCAACTTCTTTCATTTATTCAGCTGGATATTTGTGTGCTTCAAAAATAAAAGCATTATATCCACGGAAAGTCAGGTCCTGCAATGAAGTCCGAGTGCATATGAAGCAGGGAGGTAGAAGGCTAAGCATGTGCTGGCCTCGAGGAGTGTTCTTGGGTGCACTGAGTGATGTTGGTCCTCAGCTGTTGAGCGGTACTGAACAAAAGGGAGGCAGTGTCCAGGAGCAGCTCCAGCTTTACGAATCACTCCTGCAATGGAGATCCCCCTAGCTCTGTCTGCGAAGAAGGTGCTTGCTATCAGGCTGGGCGCTGCCTCTTTGATGTCATGAAGCTGTAGCTCTGTTTAGCTGCTGGCATTCTGTAAATACAGTAATAAACCAACTGGTCCTAGGGAAGGTTTCAGCTAATCATCATGACCCGTGGTGTCTAAAAATCTCCTGCTCCCTTATGTTAAGGGAGCCTGTTTGTAAATAGGGCAGGTCCCCTGCATAAGGACAGTGTTTTTATTCACACCCAATGAACAAACACCTCCACCCACTGTTGTTGTTTTAAAAGACTCCAGCTGCTCATGAATATAGGGTCAGGGAGGGCCGCCTAAATGTTTCTCTGTGCTTTCTCCCCAGCGCAGCCAGCAGAGCTGTTTCCTGTTCTTTGTTTCAAGGCTGGGGTTTGCGTCACACATTCCAAGTGGCATATGTGGTGCTCTTTCCTGTTTCAGGCTGTTTTCTGGCCGATCGGGTAGCCTCGTCCAGGCCCCTTGTCACTGCCCCTCAACTCCCAATCCCCACCCAATGAGTTATCATGTCTCTACACACTCGCGATTGCTTAAGATGCCCGCGTTATGTCATAATGAGGTTTCCAAGTTAACCTTTAACACACGCCCTCCACTCCAGTGTATTTATGGGGGTGCACTGGAGAGCTTCGCTCCCTTCGCTGAAAACTTGTGCTCGAGTCTCCAGAAAGTTGTGAGCCAGTTTTCTGCGCTCGCTTGCTCATCAGCAGACCTGGAATAGCTCCATTAAAGTCGCGGAGTTACACTGGTGCAAAAAGAGTACAGTGAGAAGAGAATCCACATCTGTAGGCTCATGCTTGTAAGAGGGTTTTGGCTTCTGCCCTTACCCAACCTGTATGGCCCACCGTAAACACTTCGTATTTCCTGGTCTCAAAAGGAATAGATATTTTCCCCTTATACAAACTAGAAGATTCAGTGTCTTCCAGATGTAATACAGAAAATGAGGCACTGCTGGCTAACTTTTCTTTGGAATAAATAGGTATGGCTGTTCCACATTTTGCATTTTTGAAGGCATAAAAATAAATTTTTTACTACTGTTTTTGTATTTGTCTTCCCCCACCCTGTTGCACGCAGACATAGATAAACATCGAGAGGAAATTCAGAAAGAGAACATAAATCTTTCTGTCGCTTTGGATCTGACAGAAGAGGAGCTAAAGGACCCAAGCCAAACCTCATTGAAATCAAGAAAAAGACTTGCATTAGCTTCAGTGGGCTTTGAATCAGGCCCTGGATGAAAATGCAAGATGGAGTGTTTATTCTTCTCTGTCACTTATGGGCCGGAATATGTATGGTTTCTGTACACCCAGAAATACTTCCACCCTTCCATTTTACCCCTTTTCTATTTCACTAATTTTTAAGCATTTTTTGGTTCCTGCTGTTGCTCTTTTGGATGCTAAAAGTTAGCTGTTTGTGATCATTGCAGATATCTTTGAAGAAGTATCCGAAATACATGCTTTAAACTTCCTCTTTCAGGGCTTAATTGTATGTGAAAAATAATTTTTACTGAATTACGTGCACATCCTTACATCAACTTGTTTTTTGTCTGTTCAGAAATCCAGATAACAAGAAGTATTTGGCCACAGTTTTGGTAAGTTGTTTATTGATTATTTTCATTTGTTACTCTCAGTTGTTTTTACTTAGTTGTTTTTCTGTTGATTTTAGAATACCGTGGATGAGTTTATCCACTAGAACCCGATTAAATATCTTAATTCTGGTACTGTTAATTTGCACAGGATTTCAAACATATTTAATCTTTTTTCCCATGACAGAGGAAAAGTGTTGCATTTAACTGCATTTAGTATTGGAAACTGGTGTAGAATAAGTGCAGTAAAATTTGTGGTTCACACCTTTTTGTAGCCAGAAGTTCTACAAAATCAGGGACTGAGATTAAAATTATAATAGTTTTGTAAACCAACTTTTTAATATTAATTAACACCACTAACAGGAGGTCTTTGAGAGTTCTTTTATGCTGTCAGCATTGAAGCTTTGTGTTTTCATTCCGAGGCTAGTTGCTTCCAATCCAGAATATGAAGTTTGGCAGAGCTGATTTTTAGAAGAGATTTAACCCTTCCCTATTAAGCATTTGCTTAATGCCGAGGCTTCCTTTGAGGGTTTTGTAGCCATAGTGGGTATCTCCCAGGGGAAGGAAGTGTAAGTGTGGATCAGCCAAATGGAAAGATAAAGCTCTAACAGGTTTTTAATAGTAAACTTAAGTCAGAATGGAAAAAAAACAAAACGCGTGGTCTGCCTATCATGCAGTCAGCGTGTGTTACCAACAGACTAACTTGATCCGTGAAGGCACGACAGACTTTCCACTTTTAAAGAGTCTAAGCTGCTTTGATCAAGGTCTCATTTGTACCCACTACACTATCCAGCTCTTCTCCCTGTTTGTTTTCTTTTCCACTTCCGTAGGTACACAGAAGTTCATCGGCATTTGCCCTGTATTCAAATCTTCATTCAAATTAATCATTTAGCCTATTATTCATAAATGTACACTTCCTTTCTTTAGGATTAGATTTTTTTTTCCTTCTTCATACTATCACAAATGTTGAATCTCTGTTTCATATGTTTCGTGAAATAGTAGAACTCTATGTAAGAGAACAGTATTTTCTGTCATTCTTCCCTCATAATAAAAAGATAGGATTTCTATTTCTCCTTTTAAATTATCTTAAAAATTAACCTCTTAAGAAAAACACAACAAAAAAAAACAAAGTTCAGTGTGGAAGGGAAAGATTATCATACCATTCCACATACCTCACTTGTTTTCGAAAGTCTGATCTTTTATCCTTACTAGACTGTTTCTCCTTCTAAGAAGTAGCTTGAGACAGGAAACCAGACAACAGTCTGCCCTGATAAGGGAGAATATTGTCTAATGGAGGTGCCTCAAGAGCTTTTCTTTCTCTCTTCCTTAGGTTCAGTAAATGTAGAACGGAAGGTTGAACAGGGTTTACGTGGGCTCCATTTTTCCTTGGTAGAGATGACATTTTCTTAACGAGCACTGCAAGTACTTTTTCACCCCAAATTTTTACATACAAGAAAGCCATTGCCAGGCATGTGGCTTCAAAGAGCCTGCAACAGTATTATCATAAATTTAATGGAAATACTGATTAGTCTGCTACACAGCTGATGAATTATTATGTCAATGCAGTTCTAAGTCAAAGTGATGTCAGCAAAGTTAGGACGCACAAGCTGTGCAAAAAACCAGATTTTTCAGCCTGCTTGCAGTTCTGAAAAGAGGAAGGTAAAAGATTTTCAAGTCAATAAAAAGCAAAAATAGTCTGAGATACTAAATAACAGAATCCTGTAGAAATAATTCTTTTTCTTCATGCCAATCAAGTAAAACTTTCAGCAGAAAATTTTTACCCAGGTACCATTTTCTTTTTACACAATATCCGAACTTTTTCAACAGTTACTACAATTTCCCGGTGGAAATCCAGTGAATAAACAAAGACAGAAGGCTGTCAATCAGTAAAATGGTTTTCTTGGTGTACTAGTTCTTCATGATTCTCCCCCCGCTCTGTTCTTCAGGGACTGGCTGCTCCGGTCCCTTCCCCCAGCACCGTGTCTGGGCCGTCGCTCCTTCCCCTGCTCTTGCTTGCTTTGAGTCTGACTGCTGTGCTGAGCTGGAGAGTTTCTTTGCCTGCTGCTATTTTGGGGCCCAGTGCAGTTAAGCGCTTGCTTACTTCCCATTAAAGTTAATGGAACTTTAGAAACACTTTTTTGCTGACTCAGGTCTTGATGAGCAACTGGTAGAGTAAGTGCAAACACATCTTGTTAGTAGTCCTGGAAAACTCTTTTTCGACCCTCTCCAGGGAATCCTGCTCTCAGAAACTGGTTTTTCTCTGTCAAGCTCTCTTTCAAGGTTCCACTGAAGAAGACTTCTCACCCAGGTTCAGAAAACCTCCCCACTCTTTGGATTTCGTCAGTGGAGAGTCTTCTGACATTATCACTTCTCCTTAGTATCAGGGGAAGTTTGACTCGAGGCTCACAGAAGAAGTGATAGTTTCAGAGCAGCAGCCTAAGTCCCAAAGGGCTTGGACTGAAGAGCTTTGGCCACATGACTTAAGTTGGCTGCTAGATACCAACAGTGCTGCAAGAGCTGCAGTGTCTTTGTGGAGGGCACTCATGCAGTGCTAATTTAGCAAATATCATTACGTTATTCTGTAATTATACCAACAATAACAATCATACCTTGAAGCTTCTAGACAAAGCCTCACTGTACCACAGGGCAGCATTCCTTGCTTCCCCCAGGCACAAAGATTGAGAAAGCAAACCCCCGTGCGTGGTTTCATGCAGGGTGAAGAGAGGCAAAATTTGTGGTCACCACCCCCCTGCTCACAACAAGAGTATCTGTCAGGTCACTGACGGCTCTTCCAGGTATATAATGAGAGCAAAGGCTCTGTGTTAGAGGGAGGCTTTGTAGTTGTTGGATGTGCGCAGTCAAAACTGGCTCTCCACCCCACCCCTTCCTTTCATAACAGGTCTGCAGAGTTGATGGACCTTGAAGGTAGATGTACTGAGCTGCTGGGAGTAGCTGCAATGCGGTTGCTCTTCTCCAGCTGCTCTGCAGTGCAGATGTGTAGTCTGGGTGCATTCTTTAACTGCTTTGCTTATTTCATTTAGGGTAAATAATCTGTTCAAGTCCTTGTTGTCAGAATACAGGTTAGGTACCTTTAAGCTTTCATTTACTTTTAATTATGTCTCTGAAACAGTAAACCTTACCTGTCAGGAAGTTAATATCGAAAAGTCTCCAATCCTGACAAGATGGTGAGCTCTACCAGTGATGACCTTCCCTTCTGGAAGGGATACTTTGCTGCATATTGGATCATAAGGGCAGAGCGTGTATGTTTTCTGGCTTGCTGTCTTCACTGGACTTCAGATAGGAGAATACTGAGGGACTTTTCCTGGACTTTACCTTGCACCTGTCCTTATTTGCATACAAAACCCAATTGCTTCATTTGTCTTTCTGAAATACAGGGTGTGAGCAAAATCTTATCAAAAGCCATGTCCTGTTTGGACAAGTTGGACTGACTTGGCAGAGATCCACAGGGTGGAGTGAATGGGAGGAGGCAAGAAAGTAAAACTGGGTGGCTTGTTAGCAGAAAAAGAGAGGGAGAGCAGAAAAAAGAGAGGGTGGAATGTTTGCCTGCCGGATTGTAGTTAATTATTTAGTTTCGGATTACATGCATTTTGAATTCTTCTAGCCCACATGAAAAAAACCCTTTAATGCAAAGTAGTTTATCTAATAACGTGAAAGACAAAGGCCCTTATTTTTTAATATGCTTAATATGAATATATTGTTGTCTCCTCACTGTTTTTTCCAGGGTACCTCAGGAATGAGAGACAGTATTTTGATTTTCCAGAAATGAGTTGTATTTACTAAACAATTTGTGGGCTTTCAAACAAGTGCATTATGAAATCAGTGTGTAAAGTAGAACGCAACTGTTTTTTCATTCCTCTGTAATAGTACCAGATAAGGCTGTTTACCTTCCCTGTTGCCCCCTTCTCAAATGTTTAGGAGAGAGAGATTGGGAGGTTTTGAGTTAGTAGGCATGATTTTACAAATAGACCAGGAAAAACTACTGACTTCTTACTAGAAGTAGCGTGCTTTATTTGGGTGTGAGTGTGCATGTATGTATTTTGTTTGAGAATGTGGTCCAAGCAATCAGTTTAGAACATTATTCTTAAATACAAAGCTAATTGTTTTGTGAGTTTATTTGCAGCCTTAGGAAAGTGTCCTTCTGAGCTAAATTTTAAATGCCAGACCCAAAGCTGATTTATATTGACTCTATAGCAGCTCTGTCAGTGTCCACCAAATAAGAATCTGACCCTGTAATCTGGACCAACAGGACCAAGCATTATATATTGATAATTTTCCTTTCTTGAAAATTGGTTTCCAGTCACTCTCAAATGGGGAAAAGAAACCTACCACTTACGAATAACATGTGATAAAGAAGTGCTCAATTTCTGTGCTATGATGCAGCAATAAAAGTAGCGTTTTCCTCTGCTGTTCTTAGATGACTGCACCTGAGAAAGTCTGAGAATTACTTTTCACTTTTATTCAGGGCATTACACTTTCTGTTGCCTATGTCAGTCTAATTCCTGCACAGTAATTTAGAGCCCTCTCAGGAAACACTCAAACGTATAGCATGACACGTGAAATGTGTGTCAAGTGTCTTTAACACACTTTCTTGAAGTAAAAGGTGAAAAGGAGTAACTCTTAAACTGAATAAAATCCAATTTTAAACAACAAAAGTGACAAAAGGAGTCGCCTGGGAGTGTGACTGCTTGCTTAGAACATACTCTTTCTCCCCCCACCCTCTCCTCTCTCCTCTCTCTCCTCTCTCTCCTCTTTCTTTTCTCTTCTCCTTCTTTCTTTCTTTTCCTTCACTTCCTTCTCTTCCTTCTCTAAAGTACAAATTGGTGTGTCACTTCATCTATGCACATCTAAACTAAAAATTGAAAGTTTCTGGAAACCGGAAAGCAAGTAGTTCCAAATTCTTATGTATGAGGTCTGAGATGCTACATTTTACTCTAAACATTTTTTATGTCTAAAAGTATAACTTTTTTTCTGTTTTCACAGTGCATATATATGTGTGGGAACATGTGTGAGTGATGCATAGATACACAAATATATATTTAATGCATAGGTATGTAGATAGATTTCTGGGCAGACAGTCTTCTGAAACGTTAGTTCTAGCTATGTGAAATGTTAAAAACCTGAAAAAGATAACCATTCAAAGCAAAATAGTATAGTTAATAACCTTCTCACAAACATACTTAAAGTATTTAAAAAATTATCACAACTTTTAGCAAATAGTGCCATCTTGCACAACCACTTCTAAAATAAAACTACATGCTAAGTTTAAACTGGAAATTGCATTGAGCTGCTCTATTTGTTTCCCTTTTCTTTGTGATTTGGCTTTGTCAGGCCTTTGACTTTTGTAAGACGAATTGTGAAGATACTTTAATTTACTTTTGTCACTTGTTTGTTTCCATTATTCAAAATGTATACTCTTGTAATATATTTCCAGAAGTCTTTAAGCTTTATTCATATCCCTGAATAATTATAGACAGACTTGTAACAACTGATGCCATCTTTCTCTGGAAGCTCTTAACAAATTTTTATCTATAAACACACGTGATAGTTAATTGTGAGATTGCTCATTAGTGTAGGCTTATTCGAATTGTTTTAATTTGAGCAGGCACGTCTTAAAATTTTCATGTA
Source organism: Platalea leucorodia (assembly GCF_965183815.1). Lineage (NCBI taxonomy): Eukaryota > Metazoa > Chordata > Aves > Pelecaniformes > Threskiornithidae > Platalea > Platalea leucorodia. Next base: position 61,238,514 of record NC_138828.1, on the reverse strand, counting down.
AATTTCTGGGAGAATTTTCCAGCCCCAACTACAAATCTTTTGTTGAGCCTTTAGCCTACTTCCTCAGGGTGAGATTGTCTGGATGGTGTAGTCTGGCTGTATTCGTTTCTTTCCAGTGCCATCTACTGGTCAAAATTGAATTTGTGTAAAATTTTTTTGTCCTCGCATCTTAATAGAAGTCATACCACTTCCAGGCAGGGCTGTGCACTGTACAGTGTATGGTCAGAACTTGGTCCTTTAACATCAGTCATATAATGTATGGCCTCAAGCGATTGATGAAAGCTTGCCAACATCTAAATGTCATTGAGAACAACTTTCCTTTGCTTCTCTTGTTTTTTACTCTCTACCCTTATGGCTTACCCCAGAAGAGTTATCTCCTCCTTTTCTTCACAGCATCTTTCCAAGTTGACCGTGGCAAATGTGTGGTATGATAGTTAAGTTATGACATCCTTTATGCTAAATACTTTTATTTCAGGCAGTTTGAGATAAGCTAGAATTGGATAAGTGAGATTGAACACTCTGTAGAAAAAACAACTGAAGCTGCACAGAATACAACCAGATTTTTTGAAGTGCTGTTCTTTGCGCAGTTAGCACAAATTGTTATTGAATTGTCACTAAATCTGTTATCTCATGGAAATAACTAATGTCTTTTTTTATGTTAAGTCATTGCAGCATGTTGAATGTACCACTCCAAATTAGTTCTGGATTTTAATCTTTCTTTTGCATTGATTTCAATGTCACTGTATGTGAAAGTTTCAACTTTTCTATCAGGACAAGAGATATTCTCTCCAGAATCAGTTCACTGTATTATCAGCTAAACAAGATTATTCTGAAGTTATAATGCTGATGAGAAATGCATAGTCTAAACTGTGTATTAGTGTTTACACACTAATGACAGCTAGTGAAAGTGACAATTTTGTGATCTTGGTATGCTGACAGGCACAATTAAAATCCAAATTAACTTTCATTAAAGTGAGCAGATGTCCCTTTGTTTCAACAGCAATTGGAAAAGAATAAACTTACAATAATACAAATATTTAAATGAAGCCTAGTCAAATATTTAAGAAGCCATGTTAGAAATGGATAAATATTCACATTAATTTGACAAAATAGTAAGTTCTTCACAGTTCAGAAAGTTGATTAGAGGGTTTCCTGTGGCTTTCTAACACCTTGTCTTTCCCCTGCAGGCCAGGACATCAGGGGCATCAGAATAGGTGAATAAAAAAGATGCTAATGTTTGACCCAGTCCCTATCAAGCAAGAAGCCATGGAGCCTGTTTCAGTGGTAAGACTTTTAAAATATTTTAGCCTTTGTGATGACTCTGTAGTTTTTCCATTTTTAAATTCATACCAAGTTTTCTGTAAGCTTTGGACTAGCCTAGGAAAGGCTGTGAAGTTATATTTTGTTTTTAGGGCAATCAAATTTACATTCTAGGAAAACTTTTTCTGTAGTTTATGAATTTATTGCCCCTAAATGACCTTCCCCATTACCTCTGCTGGTGCTCCCATCCCCAGAGCAGAGGAGAGAACATGCAAGTACTCCTCAGCCACTGCAGTGCAAATATGATCTCATATCAGCTCATGCTGCTGATGGAGGTGGGTTGAAATTAAGTTGCCAGACTTCACGGTGAAGTGGCAAGTGCCTGTCGTTTCGGTGTCACGCCTTTGAACTAAATGAACAGCTGCTCACCATCCCCTTTTCTGCTTCTCTCTTGGTCTTGAAAACATGTGCTGGGGCTAACTCTGCGCTCTAAACAGCAGAAAATTAATCCTGACAAAAAAGTAATGGCTTTTTGCTGGGTAAGCCGGGTGCATTACCTTACCACATGAACAGATGAGAACCAGGGCAGCAGAGGAGGAATGGGGGAAAAAAGGTGAAGGGGAGACTTTTCTTTTCGATTGGGTTAATTTTACATCAACTTGGTGTATAGGGTCATCTGAGAGAAGAGTCTGATAAGCAAGAGCAGCAGGAGCGTGTAGCTGGGAGGGGGACAGTGGGAATTGTGATGATTTAGGCTGCCAGGGAAATAGGGCCTTAGGAAGCAGTTTCATGTATACTTCACCTATTCCACCGCAGGCTGCTGCTGAAAGGGAAGGTTCAGGCTTTTCTCCCTTCTTTCCAGCTTTGTGTCTCCTTTGTATGACGCGAAGCAGTTGTGTGGCCACAGAATGATTTGGATCCTTTGGATCATCAGCTCATCGAATGGTCAGAATTGCTAACCAACCAAAAATACCCTCATTTTTTGGTCAGATCAGGAAGCTGATCTGACTCGTTCTGCAGCTGCTCAATGTGGGGAGGACAAGACCGCCCCTTTCAGCAGTAGCCTGCAATAAGATCAGATTAAGTGTAACATAAAACCACACCCTTAGAAAGGCTGATCAATTAAAAGGGTGAAGTCAGTGTGCATAAATTAGAGTGCATTAAACTCATGCTCTGAATGGCATCTTTCAGTGAAAAGTTTGCTTCCTGTTTTATTTAAAATGTGGATTAATTGTCATCAATTTAAATGCATCTGTAAGCAGTCTGATTTCTTCAGCGTATTAATAACACTTCTTGAGAGTTAAATTTATATGCATTTTAAAATTACAGTTTGACTTTTATGGGGTTTATTTACTTGAGAGCAATGATAGAAAAATAATTGATCTATCACTGAGGGTGTAAGTAGGACAAATTCCAATATTTGGGTGAAGAAAGAACCTTAGTATTGGCCAGCCTGTCTGTCACGTCAATCACAATTATTGCATAACCTTATTAAGATTAGTGGTGATGATCTACGATTATCAAATGATACCTAATAGTGTCGATCAAAGGCAGAAAATGGGCCACTTCTACAATACAAGTGTCATTACACGAATAACAGAAAATCACTATAGAGACACTGAGGGTGTGGTGAGAAAGCTTTTTGGTGTATTAGCTACTATTTGGATTAAATCCTATTCATCCTCTTACATTATACTGATTTGAGAAATAGTGTAAGTAGGTAAGCAGGTTCTTCACCTGTTTCTGTTTTTCCAAGAGGCTGGCTAAATTTTTAAGTTAAATTCATAGGGTTATGTAGTTTATACAAGACTTGGTGAATTGCTTAAAAATCTGTTCACCTGTACAACAAAGAAGATGTTTCACTGTGGCAGCATAACAGAATTTAGCAAATGAAATCAGATTAGTGCTTGATAATGTCCCCTTGTGGAAGCAGCAGTCTTCTGGGTGGTGATAGGTGTGCTTGTGACATATTGGGCCAGACTTTATTCTTGACAGATTGTCAAGAGAAAAAGCATGGTGATTCTTCTTTTGGATTTATTGATAGCCACATGGATATGACTCAAAAATATTAGAAGTTCCTTTGATGTGTTTTCCAGTTTCTTTGTGGCTTCAGTGCTCTGGCTTTTATTATGGACAAAATGCAAGGGAAGGTAAATGAATTGCTTTGTAAGGCCCAAAGAGGTGAAGTGATGATATCAAACAAAAAAAGAGCTAAATGGAGACTGTAAAGGAATACACGTCGAAATACAATCCTGCATCTTTATAGTGATACACTGTAGTGACATACCATTCTTTCTACGCAGGGATATTTTGGAAAGCAGAACTTATAGGAAAGTGGGAATTTTTTATTTTTATTTTTTTTTTAATTCAAGTCAGACTAAACTCCTACATACACTGTTAATTCCCACAGTAGAAATCCAAGGAAAACGTATCAGCTGAAATATTTTAGGAAAACAGAGCAGTGATATCTGGTTTTCCATTGTTCCACCAGAATACTTCGCATAAGTTCTAGGACAGGTGGGAAAAGACTGCTCTTGGAGGCTGTGAAGTACATTCCTGCTTCCTGCAGTTGTGGCATTTAGAAAGCCAAACAGTGGTAACTGGGCTTTTATTTTTGTTTGTTTGCTATTGTTAATGCTCCGTATTTACAGAGAGAGAGACTGTGAAGTCTTCCTTATTCTCCCATCCCATATCCCGCAAGGGGTACTGTCTGCTTCCCTGGCAAAGAAAGGGAAAGTGACTTACCGAATTTGAAGGCAGTGGTTCGTATCAACCTAATGGCAATTGCTGTGTCCCGGGGAGCTAGAAACTGAAACTTTGCTATGCTAAAAGATACAGGAAGCCTAACTTCAGAACCAGGAGATAGATCTGACTGTGACTTACTCCAAACGAACAGGGTTTCAACCACACTTCATTGATAGTGAAGCAAAACTGTTTTCCACCAGAGCGTCTGTTTGACAGCAGATACTCTCCTTTTCGTTGTCCTAGCATCCTTCTCAACTTTTTCACACTTTTTCTTCCCAGTACAGATCATTTGTAGCACCACATTTTTCTATCACAACTTCATCTGCAGTTCAGATAGAAACGTAGCAATTAAAATCGCAGAAGGAAGAAAAGTTTAGAAAAATGTTTCAGCTTCCTCAAACTGCTAGAAAAAATAGCTGATGTTAAATCTGTGCTAGCTTAATTACAACAATAAAAACCTTCTATGCAAAATAATGCAAGGCATATGGGGTGAAATACCAAGTCACTAAAATAATCACTTCTTAAAAACATCATTATTTTCTTCCTAATTCTTGGAAAGTATTTCTTGCTTGCCTAAATGTATTTTACTTAACTTTTCCAGTTTACAGTTCTCTGTGCAACGTTTTCATAGTTTGGTATTTTTTCAGCACACACCTGGTGTTACTTGAAGAGTTTAAAGAGGATAACTCTTCATACAGAAAGGTTACAGCTTGGAGATGCTCCGTTCTTTAATAGACTCATTGACCAAAAACATTCCCTAAGCTTTAAATTGCATAGTCTTTTCCCTTTCTAGTATTCTTGCAATGGAAGAAATGTTCGTAGGTAGTGACCTTGTGATCATCCCTGACAAATCTGCAGCACTATAAACACACTGATGCTTAGTGGTGGAACATAGACAGTTTGTTGAAGCTGAGTAGACTTCATACTGTAAACCAATAACAGCGATTTTAACAGAAGTACTTAATATCTCTTATGTGTTTAAATTTTGATTTTTTGCCTATGGCCATAACATGATCAGATTCAGTAGGTATTAAATATCGTTAAATATTAAACTCTGTCAATATTCAGTGGCCTTCATCACTTAGAATGCTAATAATTTCGTCGCTTGACTCAGCAGTGGTGGCAAATCTACAGAACTTGTTTTAGCCAGCACTGCTTGCGATAATAGCATTTTAATAGAATTCTGAGGAACCAATTACCATTGAAGGTGAACGTTTTTATAGATTGAATTTGTAAGAATAGTCATAAAGAGAGTAAATAAAGTTTCAGAGGTTTTAATGTAATATTTACTGTTTGAAGATTAATCACCATTGTGTATGCTGCTTTATGCGAGTATTTTACGGAATAGGTGACTCAGCTTTGTTGTTTTATCACAGTGCTATGAATGCAGCAAGAAAATTTAATATTTTCTAAACTCACTGTTTCAAACGGTAACTGAAAAGAAGAAAAATACATTCATGACATTTTGCAAAAATACTTTTAGTTAACGTTGACATTTAAAATCAACTAACTGTCCCTTACAGGGAAGACAGAGGTAAGAAACCGGGAAGATGTATTGCTAGAAGTTTTCACCCCAAGAAAAAAATAATTGAAATGTCATGGAAATTATTGTATAAAAATACAATAGTTTTATACTTCTAATCTGTTTCATTTTTTACCATTTTGAACATTTTTTAGTCCCACTCATCAAAGTCTTTTTGGTGCCAAAGAATTCAGCAGTTCTTTAATATTACTGTGAAACTGCTTAGCCTTAATGTGAAGTTTTACTTATCTAGAATCCAAAAATAGCATTTTATTTAAAAAAATTTACAATATCTAGGGGCTGAACAACTATGTGGATTGCATTTCCTATGTCTGCTATGTTAGAACATCACATCGGTTACCATTTTAAGTTACCTGTTAGTAAACAACCTCAGTTTTCAACACTTTTTAAATGCAAAATTGATCTGGATAGTTGTTTAATAATACTATACTCTGGAATGAATGTTAATACTTCTTGGTTTACAAAAATTATTTCTACTAAAATGTGGAGATGGTCATGTAGGTCAAGATTAGCTTTAGGTTTTATATGATCTTGTAATGCGAACTGCTAGCTACCACTAACAGGAATATTCTTCCAACACACCAAATGTCTATCCTTGTACTAGTTTTCCAAAATCAGACTGGCTAGTTAGCTGCTTTATTTCTCAAAAAAAAAGAGGTTTAGAAATTACCTTTTGCACTCTTTGAGTTTCTCACCCATTGCTCATATAGTTCAGCTGTGTATTTTTTATTGCTTTTAGGGTTCAGATACATAATTTCTTGCTTTAGTGATGATTGTTTTCCAATTCCTTAAGTGGTTGATGGGGACCCATTACTTGCAATTTTAAGTCCAGTTTAACTCCCCTCTTGCTTGACTTCATGTTCTTCAGTATATAGTTATATGCTGGGCATAGCACCATCTGTCTCCCAGGTCAGTTAAGTAATGTGCAGCTTAGTATATGAAAAGCAGTTTTTAAGGGAAAAAGAGTTGAATAAGCCTTGAAGATGTGTTTTCATCATCTGTTTTACATTGCTTCTGAAACAGTTAGTGAATCAGTACTTGAATAAGTTCCTTTGAGTGAAATCTTAGGCTTTATTTAATTCACTTTTATTTAGAAAGTACATTAATGTGCTTTCTTGAAACGTCTTCATTTTGCCTCAGTTTTATTAGCCGCCTTTCTTTTTCAGCAGTAATTGTGTGTGTGTTGATTTATTATTTGATTTTCTTTATTTTTTTCCCCCTCCTTCTGACAGTCATACCCGTCCAATTACATGGACCACATGAAGCCAAACAAGTACAGCGTCATTTATTCTACACCAAGTATGTTGCACAATAAATTCTACTCAAACCCCGAAGGACTATCAAATGGAATCCAGATGGAGCCAGTAGACCTTACGGTGAACAAACGGAGCTCACCATCTTCAACTGGAAGTTCTCCTTCCCCCCTGAAATTTCAGACTGTGCATAGGAGAACTTCACCTGGATTGACTCTGTCCTCACCCAGCTCACCTCTCAGTAAATTCACACCGTCACCCCCAGGAGTACAGCCTATCTCCATGCCAATAACAATCCCACCTGTAATGGCCGCTGCTCTTTCACGCCACGGACTGAGAAGCCCTGGAATACTCCCGGTTATACAGCCTGTTGTGGTTCAGCCGGTTCCTTTTATGTATGCTCCCCATCTTCAGCAGCCCATCATGGTGTCCACAGTTCTTGCAGATGAGATGGAAACTCCTAGTAGCATGCAAGGTTGGTGTTGTCAGAGTGTCTTTTTTATGTCATCTCATCCTGGGTAAATAACAGTCTATCCAAGCACTTTTTTGTGTGTTTTTTGCATTTTAGGGAATGGAACATAATTCCTGTTCTTCTAAAATACGCATGCATAGAATTTACTGTGTAAATATTTTACCAAACTTACCAAGGTCATATTCGGTTCTGATTTATACCTGCATAAAGCCGTTTATCTAGTGAGTCTTGGACTGATAAAAATGTTGGACTGATGAAAATGAATAGAATTGTTTTGAATCATAGTTCATCAGGAGATAGATAGACTAAAACTGGAAGATTTTGTATTTTAACACAAATTGCTGTACTAAATATAGAGCTGAGGGATTTCTTTTGTTTAACTATAGATTTCTACGTATATTTTTTATTTCCATAACTCTCCATATTTTTGATGTGTTGCCTTCCCTCTCCTACCCTCCTCCACACAGTGCCTGTCATTGAGTCTTATGAGAAGCCTACACTGAAGAAAACAATCAAAGTAGAGCCAGGAAGTGAACCATCGAAGACTGACTTCTATCCTGAACAAATGTCACCTCCAGTGATGACCTCATTGTCTCCCCAGCAAGTAATGTTGCAAGAGTAAGTAGCTAACAATAGTCCCAAGATCAGCAGAAGAACGAAAAGCAATTCATTGCAGCAGTTACCAATTTTGAGGAGTGAGAGGGAGTGTTGCTGTGCTTTAGAACATGTGATAGAATACAGAAAAACATCCTGCTCCCCACTGCCACTGTGAAATGTGATTTCAACTTTTTTTTTTTCCGTCTTTAGCAGTATAGGAGTTGATACATATTTATACATCGCAACCACGTAGATCTGCCATTTATATAATGCGTTTTTAAAGTAATGCTAGTCCCAGTCCTACAATTTACTGAAAGTAGGACTCCCAATAAGCCGGTGATACCTGTTTATGTAAAACCAGCAGCAAACTGGAAAGATATTTCATACCGATCTGTGTATTGATGTTACCTAAAATACCTTTCTTTAAAAAGATTCACGTGACTTTCTTTTCTGGGAGGACCTCTTTGTATTTTAAAAAATTTTGGCTCCTTGGTGGAAAGAACCCCCTCAGGCCTATCTACAAGTACTGTATATATCCAGTGAAATTCCATGTTTACCTGAGGCCATTGTTCCGTGGTTGGTTTTTTTGGCAGCTCAAGTAGTTCCTGAAGCTCGCTTCCCTCCCAGGCAGTTGTTTCCACCCCAGTACCAACTCACTGTGCTGGTGCAGCTGTCGCTAGGGCCACTGCATGAACTGAATCACAGATCTAATTGCGTTTAAAACAGTCCTGTTTGGAGAAGGCAGAGCAAGGGCTAGAAAGAAGAGGTTAAGTCTGAGGCAGCTTTAGGTCTGGAGCTTTGGGCACCCTTCCATTTCCCGCTTTCCTACAGAAAATTCTGTCAACTTAGCAAAATCAGGGAATGGCCCGCAGCCGGCTCATCCTTCAGCAGGCAGTGCTCTGGGCAGGCATGCAGGCTGCCGGCAGGGCTCTGGCAGGAGCTGAAGCTGGGAACCGAGCTGGGCTCACGGTACCTGACCTCAGAATCCATTCCTGCCCTTTCTCCCTGCTCACCGTCGCCCTCCAAGCAGTTGTACGAGACCTCACCTCCTAGGGTGACGAAGAAGGGCTCCAAGCCAGACTCCCCAAACCAGTGTGTGAGCGCAGGGTGATGCAGAAAGAGAGGGAAAGCATGGGACAGGCGGTCTTCTGCATTTCCTTCGGAAGGCAGCCTCTTCCTCCTGCTCACGACTGTTCCCAGGTTAGAAGGCGCACTGCAGCTCCAGGGCTTACTACACTCTGCACAGCCTTCTTGTGGCACCCCTCCTCGTTTTCAAGTCTCTTAACCAGCTTAGATGCAGCTTCTAGACTGCAGGCTCTTTGCAATTAACTAATTGCCAGCTAGCTTTTATAAACTATATGCTGTTTATTTAAAAATAACCTTATATGTTGTATTGTAATAAACATATAATAAAATAGTAAACGTCTGTGTTTACTAAATGGTTACTAATTTTCCATAATGGACCTGCCACACAAGGGAGTCAGGTCTGTATGTACTTGGAACTAACTCCTGCTAGGTCAGGACTGTCAAATGGTTCAGTTTACTTTTGTTCTTTGTTAGGCCTCTTTTAACAAGAGCAAACCAGTAAGTGCTGTTCCTGGCCAATACCACACCCTTCCCCCAGGGCTGACACTTCTGCAGACTTGTCACCTGCATTAGTGATTTGCATTAATTATTTCCCAATGAGTTCGACTTCCACAGGAAACCCATCCGCTCAGCAAAAAATATAAATTTTGGTATAACGTGTAGGTAGCACTGCCACAAAAAACATTTGAATAGTCCATCTTTCCAAAGCATCTCCTCTGCTTGCCCATGCAGAGCGTTATGTTTATGGAGACCCTGTCCTCACATTGTAATGGCTTAAATTGCTTCCTAGCTGTCTTGTAGAGCTGCAGTTCTTGCTCTTTCCTAAAGCCAGCCCTTTCAAGTTAACATTGTGCTATATCCGCAACAAGAAGTTTGCAAGTGGTAGTTTTTATCTTTCTATCACTTCAGAAAACACATAGACAGATCACACAAGTTACAAGATGAGAGACCTAGACCTTTATAAAATTTCCTTTTGTCTCACAGCTTCATCAGCCTCTGTCTTTGTGTTATGAGCTATAGTTAGGCAATGATTTTTTTATCATTTTTCATACGTTCCAACTGCCCAAATTGCACTATTCAGATACGTAAGCTACATTAAAGGGGCATAGGAAACCTTCAGTCTCTCTTTTAAGTGACTGATTTTGCATTAGTGTTAGTTTTTGGCATACGCGTTATATATATATATATAATGTTGGTGGAATTTCTGTAGGGATTGCTGGACTTTCTAGTATGTCTGATAATCGATGTAACTATGCAGTTATTTCTAAAATCAAACTTGAGGTAATAATCTCTGACCAAATATAAGAAGGTTCATTAACGCTCTATTTTCATGTGAGTGCAAGTGTCAAAGTCTAACTCATGCTGTCAACATAGCATGGTCTGTTGGTAAAGAAGGTGAAAAAGCTGTTGAAATTTTAACATGACTTTTGGAAGGTGCTTATCTATTAAAGAAAGACATTTCAATGGTTAGCCTTAACGTGAATTTGTATCTGGTTGTGTAAGAGGGAACGAAAGAATTAGGGCTGTACTATTATAATTGGCACTTACTTAATATTTACCTCTGATTTTTGACACTGCCTTAAGCATTTTCTAAAACTGCCACTCCCTACCTGATGATGGATAACATTCTGTAGTCTTGCCAGCCTCCTTCCCTCTAAAGGGAAAATGAGACACAGATGAATTCTCAGCGCCTTTTTTACACACTCTTAGATTGAAAACCATCACAAACGGTGTACAGCCAATACCCTTTTTCTCCCTTTTTCCAGATGTTACCATGTCCGCGACTAGCCTCCACGCATAGGGATTTAAACCAAGTTTGCTTGCTGTGCTAAGCCAGAGCTTCTCCAAAAAGACTAGCATGCAACAGCGTTAAAACTGAGCATTGCTTTAGTGAAGCATTTCTTTGGAAGCTAAAAGCCTGCCTTTCTTCTTTGAGAGTATGTACATCTGTGTCTAACATCAGCATCTGGGGTGTCCTGCCATTACGATATTTTTAGCTAGATTTAATGTGTACTTGAAGAGTACATCACTCAGCAGTCTCAGAAACACCCAAGAAAGAGAATTTGGCTCCCCATTTCAAGCTTGTAACTCTAATAAAAGAATTAATAACAAAATTAAACTTTGCCCGCATTGGTAATTCCCATCCTGCTGCTGTGGAGAGTAATAGAAAATTTTTTTCTTGTTAAACCACACACAAGATTTTCTTTGCTGTGCCTCATAAGACTTTTTATATTTGGTTTTAACCAAAGGACCTTTAGCACATGCCCTTTATTTTGCTGAGAGAAGTAGGTATTCAGTGTTTCTGAAAATTAGGCCGTAAAGGAACTTGGTTTAAGTAACTAATATAAGCTAGTGTTACGAAACGTAATTCGATCAGTAAAGAAATGTGAAATACAGTAACTGAGAAAAGACAGGAGTTCTAGAAAGCTTACTTCCGTCACATGGAGGAGCTGGTTTTGCAACCAGGAATGCTACCTGCACGTTATATACTAAGTCTCAGTTAAGAGCTAAAAAATATATTAAAATCACTGATACAGATCTGCTAACGGGTTGAAAAATGCAACTTTGTGAGGTTGCAAGATTTGTAACGCCACTTACCTTTTTGACGAACATACTTATTTCCTTTTTCTAACATTGACATGGAAGAAAGAATCAAGGTTGTTCCCAATTTTACAGTAGGGGTGTTGTTCAAACCTAAATATCCAAAGTCAGTGACACCTTTCAAGAAGCTCAGTGTGTTTTCACATGCATGAATGTTTATGGTTTTGTTTGTTACAGAAGTCCATGCGTAGTTAGTACATGTCTTACCTGCACTGTACCTGTGGGCTTCAAAAGCAAAAAATTATGTTTATGAAGGTGGAGGGACAACTTCAGACATCCTGTGGGTGTGCCACACAGGCTAAACTCTACTTTTAGGAATTGACGTCAGCGGTATAGGGAGGCCGCACCCTCCTGCCAGCACCAAACAGGAAATTCTTAATTACTCTCTAAAGGAGTGGCTGGAACAATAAAGATTGAGTTCTGCTTTGAAACGCTAAAGATACAATTTCTTTAATAATATGGAATAGCTGTTCCCAATTACAAGCATATTAGTTACATTTGAAGGAAGAATTGTGAACAAATACAAGAAAAGTTCGCTATGAACGCAGAGTTTGAGAAATCTGGGTTTGACTGTGAAAAACAGGAATTTGAAGGGGGGGTTTCCTTTGTAAGTATAAAAAAAGCTAGGGATTAGTAAAAATGGCTACATCGTGCCACAAAATGAGTAAACATTTAAAAATATTGCTGCTAGAATACACAAAATTTGCTAAACCGTCTTGAATTTTTCGACATGCATGTAATGTTGTTCTTTCTGCCAAGAGACAGAGTGGTAGTGAATAAAGGTCTCTGTCATGAATCATATTAGCTGAGGTTTGCTGTGCAAAATGTTTTTCATTTTTAACATTCAGTTTGACTTTGCAGGAATCACCCTTCAGTTATAGTTCAGCCAGGAAAGAGACCTTTACCTGTGGAGTCTCCGGACACGCAAAGGAAACGCAGAATACATCGATGTGATTATGAAGGCTGCAACAAAGTCTACACTAAAAGCTCCCATCTGAAAGCTCACAGAAGAACCCATACAGGTTTGAGCGTTGCTATGCTTTTCTTTCATCAAGTCTATGGTAAAACAGTAGACTAAGCTTTTAGTTTGTGCTAATGGCCAGGTGACCACAGGTGTAAATAACCAAATGACGGAAGTTAGATCTGGCATTGTTCTGAGTATAATTATACGCTGAGCAAAAGACAGAGGATGTAGCAGGAAAAACCCACAACAGGAGGCTGTAAGCCAAAGCAGGATCACGGTGTATGCTGGTATGCTTTACATTCACTGGCTCTTCGCTCATTTTCTGTCCAGTTGCTTGCAGATTACTCACTCCGCACACCCTGTAAACACCAAATCAGTTCAAATTGCACTAGCTCACCTCTTACATCACTGTTAAATTTGACTGAGACTTCCATGGGAGTAGCCCATTTGCAAAAGTCTGGATGGTGTGCCAAATACAAACACATCTGCTTCATGTGGACATGCTAATCACTGGGCTCTTTTCTGAGTGAGTGTTCCAATAAACATGTCCCCATCTCTGTTCTCCACAGAAATGTTCATTTTGGCATGCTGAATGAATATATGTACATCCAAGGTTTTTACAAAGAGATGGGACACTTAGGTAAAATGGAGCCCAGTTCAGGTCTGTCTTACGTCTCTATACAAGCCAGCCCTTTACCTGTTGGGCAGCATAATGGTGTTAAGGAGAAGGAGGATCACGTATGAGAAAGTGACGATGGAGCGAGTTTTTAAGTTGAGCTACTTGTGACAGTGGTGCCAGCTATTTATACTACAGTAACTTTTAAGATGTCACCACAAGATTTCTACGTGCTAAGCTGAACGGTAACACCAGTCCTTTCCTCCAACTAATCTAACAGGGTCCTGGTTTTGAACATTCTTGAACAAATGCTTAAACATTCACATTTCTGGTCTTGATGAGACAAAACAAGTGCTAATATGGCACAGAGAAGAACAGAGAGACAACAAAAAAATCAGTTGTGGCAGGAAACAATTTTTTGATCTGTTAACTTCGACTACACGTTTTCTAGCGCAGAGTACTCTGCAGCCTGGTCCCGTTTGGGGGCTTTATGAGTAAGCATCGAAGTACTTGCTGAAATTGGACAAAGCAAGAGGATAAATCTGTCAAATATTTAACTGATGTGTTTGTGTCTTAAATCCCGACTTCTGTGTTTCTTTTTCCAGGTGAAAAACCATACAAATGCACTTGGGAGGGATGCACATGGAAGTTTGCTCGTTCTGATGAACTAACGCGGCATTTCCGCAAGCATACAGGAATCAAACCTTTTCAGTGCCCAGACTGTGACCGTAGCTTTTCACGTTCGGACCATCTTGCTCTTCACAGAAAACGCCACATGCTAGTCTGAATGTCTTCTGTCCCCGACGTCTGTCACACTTTTTTTTTTTTTCACACATGCATTTTAATTTGGATTCAGCTGGTCTGAATCTCTGAGTTTATACCATTAAAAGCTTACGTATGGTCAGTAACAGATGTTATCTAACCCTTCTATGTCCTTGCCACGGGTCAGACCTAAAGAATGTGAACGCTTTTTTTTTTTTCCCGGGGGATGCTAAGCAAACCCTTTCTACAGACAGTATGTTTAATGTATTCCATTGTGAATAAGGGAATTTGTAAACTAACAGCTCTTGTTGGTTTCCTCATATAATCAACCCAGCATATACCGATAAAGTAGTAAATGTTACTGAATATCCAAAATGCTAGTCCTTGCCAGAGACTTTTATTTATGTGCCCTGTAAGGGATACACTCTCATTTTATGCTCAACAATGCAATGAATGGACTCTCCCAACTGTGTTGATTTCTGCAATATGGTTAATACAACAGTTTTAGAAAGGCACCTGATTCAGAAGTCTCCTCTGCCCGACCAGTGAATAACACTGTAGAAATAAATCTAAGCAATATAATTACTTTACAGAAAGATTGAGTCATGGTATGATATACCCCAGTCAAGAAGAAAAATTGGCAGGAATTGGTCTATACATAATATTGTGCATCTAAACCAGTGTCCTCTGTCCTCTGTATTATAGTGTAGTGTATATATATCCTTGTTTTTATTGCATAATGCCCTGGTGGATTTGTTAAATGAAGACCTTGTGTGACACTCTATGTCTGGTTTCTGTGCAAGTGTATGGATGGAACACACATGGTACTCTCCTATGACATGGCATTAAATGATATTAATAGAAACCTACCACACCTCATTTCAGGGATATAGAGTATCCCTCTGCAATCACTCCCCTACATTTCCTCTACTCTAGATATTTTTTCTTTTTGCTGTACCTCAGAAAATAGCAATCATTATGTTAAAAATGCTCCAAACTGTATTGTTCTGAGTGCCATTTTAATACACTACAGTATTTAAAATTATTAGTCCACAATATTTTTACAAGAACATGGCATCAGATATGAAGCGCTTCTGATGATAAATTGAGTCGTGTATCTGTTTTGGATAAAAACATATACAAAGTCATCCATTTGATAACTCTGATTTGTGACTGGTAGTCTCTCAGCGCTAGGCAGCCTAGGCTTTCCTGTGGGTATGTCTATTGCATTAAAATACCACATCAGCAAGTCTTAACTCCCATGTCAGCTAGCAAACACAACTCAATAGATAAACTGAATTCAAGCAACCTGCAGTTGACCCTAGAAATGTTCCTGTCTCTGGGAGCTTGCGGAAAGGGAGGTTTCTGTCTTTATTAGCCGGCAGACTTTGTGGCACTGCAAGGAAACAAGATGTATTTCTCTAAGCTCTCGTGTACCAGGTGCATTTTTTTCCATTCCCCTACGTAAGGTAAACACCATTCCCTGCAAATTAAACATACTGAAGTCAGCTTTTCCTTTCTCCTGGAAAAATCCACTGGAAAATGGAGGGGTGAGGGGAGGAGGAGTTTCATAAAACTCTCCAGGAGGAGGCAGGTGGAGCGTCCATCTGCAGGTGGGTATATTTGAGTTTATGGGGCAGGTAGGTTGTGCTGCCAGATCCCGCAGAGTCCAGCAGCAAACTGAAACCACCTTGCAGATGCAAGAGTTTGAGTGCAAAGAGCCTTCCCTTGGTGAGAGAGTTTACCAGCTGTTCCGCTGACTTCCACACACCCACAGAATTGGAGGAGAGGATCTGCACTTCTTGGAGAAAGATGCTCCTGCAGCAATTGCTGTGAAATGCAAAGTAATGTTGCAGTTGTGTAACAAATCTTGCATGTGGGAATATGGAACCGGCAATTTGAGGAATAGAGCCCTGAATGCGTGCTCTACAAAGGGGAGAATGGGGATTTGCAGAGCAGGGCTGGGAACGTTGCTGCAAAGCTTTTGTGAGGAAGATCCGTGTGCTCTGTCACAGCACCATACGTCCTCACCACTTCGCCAGGACTGGGGGCAGTTGCACCAGATTTGTCTTCGTGTCGCTGACTCCCATCTGCTTATCTATGGAGCTGAAAAACCTGGGAGATAAATCCGTCTTTTTTTGATCGGCTGGGTTGTTGCTAATGTTGAGGAACTTGCAGGGAAGAGAATGATATTAATAAGCACTGTTCTAGAATGTAGATTTTTGTTGGATTTTTTTATTTTCGGCAGTAGCGATACCATGTGGAGTCAGAACTGGCCGCCTTCCTTAGGCGCTAGGTTTTAATGGCAGTGCCGTAAACGCAGACACGTCACTGACTGGGAGGCTGTGTGGAGCCCCTGTAGCCCCCGTCACAAGCTACAGACATCTAGTATCCTGGGATGAAAACAGTTCTCCATCATGTTCTAGGGAAAAAAAGCAGATGAGATCCTATAAAAATAAGCAGCTTAATGGCAACTGATGCCATTTTAGCTTAAAAAATGCAAATGCATAAAATTTGGAATGCTTAAGGAACATTTCTTTCCAGTGCTCTGTTTCTCTTTCAAGGCTTTCACAAAATGTTTTCTTTAATGTATTGGTTTTCTTAAACTAGAAATCTAAAATCAAATACCCTAAGAGCAGAACTTCTTTGTAACTAAGCATTACTTTGGAGAATTTAATCTAGGTTATTTACCATGTTCATTCATTAGCCTATCTACCTTTTTCCTGAAAATATTTACGCTAATGGTGGGGACAAATGCAGTGAAGATGCAATAGAACTTCTAAGTACCTTTATCCACGTGCCTTGTGATTTAGGACAACACAAATCTAAATATTATAAGTATTTGAGATTATTTCATGCAAATGCCTTGTTTATAGGATTTTTCACTTGTGTCTGTGGTGTCTTTTTTATGGAATGTCAAACAAGTCACAAACACGCATCTTTCAGCTGAAAATGTGAATTTACATCTTAACTGGCTCATTGACTCATTGTAGCAAACTTTGATTTGAGGGGTACCTTGTAGTTTTTAAATATACACAACTAAATACTTTTAAAAAGCCAGTCCTTCCATCTTTGCCCTAAAGAGAAGCCAGTTTAGATATAAAGATACCAAACCCTAATCCTGCAGAACGTGTATATTTAAAAAAAAACCTTTTTCACTAGCAGTTGCCCTGTGCGGTGTGTAACAGGTAATACTGTTTTACTAAAATGTGCCTGTTTAAGCCATTCGATTATAATGAATTCCTAGTTTCTAAGACAATCTCAAAATGCTAAGCAGGTGTTGCTGGGTGTGGTTTTATTTAAATATACACCACCATTCTGCAGTGATATTTCCAATGCCACATCTTGTCCAAATATGTTGTTGTCTCTGTCAAGATTAGCAACACGTAGATGAATACAAATCCTTTCTATGAAAAATGACAAAGCATTTTACATATCTTAAGAGGGCTACACCAGTTTTCATTCTATTTTACAGATATTAGCACTTTTTCTTAATGTACTTTAAATATTAGAGGGTCAAAATAATCTTTGTGCTTAGCATCTCTCCCCTGCAAGAATAGCAGGGATATTATATTTACTTTAATACTTGTGTAAACTATGCAGAAATTTTTTAATAAAATGTAATATATTTTATAAGCTAATAAAACTGAATGGGTAATTAAAGGTTTCTAGCGTACATTACTATAACTTGCAAATATGGAGACATTTTGGTAATCTTTTCTTACTGAAGATGTGAATGTTTAATGTACTTTCACTGTTTCTACTTTGGTAGTCCAATGGGAATTCAGTAATGACGTTTTGTCATGTCAAACTGTGAACATAAATTTGTACTGTACAGTCCTCATCCTATATTTAGTATACAGTGCGTATGTATTATACTTGTTAATAAAACCCTCAGAATGTTGTTTGTGGTCATGTCATCATACGCTGTACGACGAAGAGCAATGGCGCAGGTGCAAGGGTCGGGGCTATGCCCAGGGATCCCTGCCGGCTCCAGGCAGGTTTTCGGATGGCCCTTCTGCAGCGCCCGTGCCCCGCACACGACCCAGGGCAGGGGCAGGCAGGGCGGGCAGGGGCAGGCAGGAGCAGGCAGGGCAGGGGCACGAGGCATTGCAGGCGCTGCCTGTAAGCACCTGCGCTTCTTCGAGCTCCCGTGCTGTGGAGGAGCCAGGCCCAGCAGCGCTCTTAGTGGCAAATTCACAAAAATAGTTTACTCGCTTCTAATTAGGGCATTCGAATTAGTCCATTGGCAGATCTGGAGCACCAAACATGCGAGTTTGCATTTTTTATCACTCACAAAATGGCTGTCCGGGTCTGCTCCTTTAGCCATGCTCTTGCCCACAGCCCTTTCCCAGGCCAGGGTGCCAGAGCAGATGCTGCAGACGCAGGCTGCCAACACGTCGATGCACACGAATCCTGCTCACCTCTGGGCACACCCGCAGGCTTTGCTGAGAGACGATGATGTGTACAGCTGACGAAGAATGTTTTATTTCTCCACACCTTTTCAGATGCCTAAAAAGCATGAGCCCAGTTGAATTCCCTATGCATTTCTTAACACTTTGCATTCCCGCTGAGGTAATCGCATCGGGACGTTGGTGTGTTGCTGCCTGGGACCCAGCAGATCGGCCTGGTGAGCACCCACGCTATGCCGTGGTGACGTACAGAAGGCAAAGCGGGTACAGCAGAAGTAAGGCATAAAAAATAAAACCCTGCAAACAGCAAACGAAATGTGAGAAAATGACCGGCTTGTATATCTTGGCGTCCTGCTTGAAAATAAGGATCGCTCATTGTAAAGCAAAAGTCAGTGCTCGCATCATGCTGTTGATTTATAAGGTCCATTTGTTAGCGAACCAGTATCGGCGCTCCACAGCCTACTGGGCAGGAGGGGCGGACGGCGCAGGGGACGGAGGCACGGCCACCGAGCCCGAGCTGCTGCGAGGAAGGGCTGATCCTGGCCTGCCTTCTCCGGACCAGGCGCACCTGCGAGAGGCTCCTGCGCTTGCTGGGCCGATGTGATTACTTATTTCAGTTTTCCTAAGAGGCAAAATGCGTGGTATGTATTTTAGCATGAACGATCATTTTCAGGAAATATTCAATGATAATTTAATCGGCCACTGGGTGTCACCCTTAATCTAAGAAAAAGGCAAAATTTAAGTTTACTAGATGATTGTAATTTAAGAAAATATTTCTTTTCTCACAGTTAAGAAATGAAGCTGTTCCCTCTGTCTTACCTTCTATCACCGAGTCAGATCCTGTCATGCACAGAAATGTGCTCTAGGATTCAAGACTGATCTTTGTTTCTCTACCGCAATTTTTAGCCATAAACCCACATTTAACATATCCTCTACGATTGAAACTCTGGTCTGGCCGAACACTAACAAAGTCGATACACAATGTTGCTTCCATGTGTGCTTCCAGGCCTGTGAGCTCAGTGAGAGCAGCACCTGACACCATTTTTTATAAATCTGGACGTTAGCATGACAGTATTTCAAGAGTTCGACCAGATACTCATGTCCTGTAAGTCTTGAAAACTTCTCCTCAAGAAACACCTCTATGAACACATTTTTAAAAAAATCTTCAGTGGCGCATTGCCTCATAAAAACCTATGAAGAAAAGAATTTGCTACATTGGGCCAAAATAAAAATAATCAATACTTTATGCACCCTCTGAACAGAAACAGAGTTTCAGGGAAGAAGAAAATGGAAGTTCCAGCAGAGAAGTGATGAGAAACACTGTCAAATGCTAACCTTAAAAAAAAATAAAATTAATCTGCTTTATCAAAGGAACTCAGAAGTGTATTTTCAGTGGCTATAGGGTACGGTACAGTATGTAAATAACTGCAATATTTGGAATGTGCATGGAAGATTTGTGAGGTAGGAAGGACAGAGTATAAAGAGGTGTTACAAGGTTGATATCCAAAACCAACATACTTGGCAGACTTCAGAAACCAAATTATTCCTTTCACACCTACCTACAACTCAGGTTTCAGAACAGCCTTAAAGGTGAGGAACTCTTCCATGGCCCAGACCCCGTACGTTATTTAGGACATAAACCCCAGTTTGCTGATGCGTTACATTTACAGAGACTGGAAAGCCTGATTTAAGAAATTTTATTTCCTCTTTTCTCGTCTAGTAAACAGAACAGAATATGTGCCCATTAAAAGGTTACCACTAAGTGTGAATGCTGATCATGTCCTTAGACTGTAACGCTTGGGAGGGGGAGAAGTCTTTCAGCAGGAGGGACGTGGGTTTTCTGGTAGCGTTCTCCACTGTAAAGCGCAGAGGAGCCCCGGGGAGGCAAAGGCTACAAAACTCCTAACCAGCTTCATGTGCACTGGCCTCTGCGACTCAGCAGTTCCTTAAGTACCTGAGAGCTGTATAGCACACAAGCCTTAAATTATAGACGATGCAACTCTGGCTGCAGCTGAAATAAAGAAGCCACTAAAGCTTAGCCAGGCCGCTGCCTGAGAGCAGACAGCGATGCTCCGGAGGAGGTGCAGAACCTGCACTCAGAGGGATGCTGCACCGTTGTGAAAAACCTGTTAAGAAGGAAACATCCCAGGTCCAGTGGTGCACTCAGGCTGCAGCCCCAGGTTTAACATCACTGCTTCTGTGGAAAGCGCCTCGCAGCTGCCGTAGCCAGCTGGCTGGCACACGAGGTTTGTCGGGCACTCTCGGCAGCACTCTGCGGTGCCCGATGCCCCTGGCCACTGTGCTGGGTTGCCACGAAGCACGAGTGGCTCTCCGGGTAGGGTAAAGCTTTCCTGACTCAAGCTCCTGCAGAGCACTAAGCTCCTCTGTGTCTTTGGACATCTCCCCTCAACAGAAATAACCTTTTCAAGCATGCTGCATCCACCAGCTCCCACTGAAGTACTGAGAGTTTAGCAGTCCTTTTTAAGGCACACAAAGAAAGCTTGGTCCTGGCTTTGGGAGGGGGGAGACGCCAGTTATGTGTTACCAAACAAGTCAGTAGCCAAGTTCCCTTCACCTGAAGTTAAGACTTAATAGAGATTTTTAGCCCTTCTTTCCAAAGGTCTACTTTTAGAGCCAGGCACTTAGCATCCTACTGGGATACCCAGTTAACCTGAGCTGGCAGGTGGGCGCACAGCAGCGTCTCAGCACCTCTGGACACCGGGAAGATGTCCCGTAGCTGCCCATCCACTGCTTCATCTGGCTACCACCACACACGCCTGGCAGGCGCTCCGTCAGCCGCCTCAGCGAGCGCAAAGGATCACATCCTCTTACCGGCTTGCTCACCTCGCGTGCCGCTCGCGGTTGTGGCCAGAGGGCCTTGCATTTCCATTAAGCGGTAAGTATAATTACACAACTCCTCATCGCCAGTGAAATGACACCAGGAAATTTAATAACAGAGGAAAAATGAGAGGTTTATTAGATTGTCAAATTAAATCCAAGCACAGCAAATGATTAAATGTCTCCTATCAAAAAATACCGTTAGTTGAATCAGTTTGATTTTAGCAGGGAAGTTATTTCCCAATGACAATGACTGCCTTTTCATCTGCATGATGACCCTCACCACCTGCTAATAAAAGTGCAAGGTCACTGAGTTCAGTGAAAGTCTGGAGATAAAAGAAGATTTCCCTCCAAACATCAAGCCTCTGAGTTTAAATACTTAAAATATGACCCAATTCAGGGACAGTTCTGGTAATACCGCTCTTTGTCAATGGTTGTGCGAGCTCTGTTTCTTACTGTTCATTTGCAGCATTGCCAATTTTCTATAAATATGAGGGGTTTCCCCATTATTATCATGTAAAACATATTCTAAATACCTGTAAAACTACATTATAATGTAGGTTACTTATTAGCTGCTGCAGAGAGATAGCAATAAAATATATTTTAAAATTTAACAGAAGAATTACAGTGGCACAACTGAGGGAAATTTTTGTAATGAAACAGTAATAGATTGAGGCATCTCATTATTCTTTGCCCTCTTACAGTTGAAAGAGTTCATAATAAGAAAAATATTTTATTGAAATATGTAACTACATTTTAGAAAACAGGAAAAACAAGCAACCCAATATAGCTTGATATGACCATAGCAAAAAGCAGCAATATTATAATACTAGAAAAATTTCCTAACTTCAGATATTAACTATTATTTTGAAGATAACTAATAGCAAATTCTATGAAATCACGACTTAGTAGGTAAATCTAGGCAAGTGGGAATGTTTAGTACAGCAAAGGAAGAAGAATATTAAACAGGGATTAATGGCTCCAACTTTCAGCTCTTACCCAGAGAAGTCTCTGTCTCTGATGAAGGGAAAGACTTCCAGGAAGGGAAAACAGACTTGTAACAAGGCCCAGTGAGGTCTGAAGGTGTAGGGATACTGTACCCTTGACATCTACTATACCAATGTACCAGAAAGGATTTAAACAAGAGTTTTCTTCTTCTTTGTATTACTTAATTAAACCCAAGGAAGCAGATCCCTTCCACCTTAACCACACAACATCCATGTCAGAACAAAGATTAAATGCATGCCTTGACAGTCCTGATGACATTGAACCAACTACTACTTTTGTTACTTTCAAAGATGGCTAGAATCAACAGGAAAAGTCCAAAATAAAGGCAACACAAGTCTACAAAAATCAGTGTAATCACTATGAAAATGTCTCTCTCCTTCCCTTTGTTGATGATAGGAAAATACAGAAGACTTCTGACTACTTTCATGACTAGAATAAGCAATAACACTTTCTGTACGTATCAAAATTATATTTTGCTATAAACAAGGAATACTGTAAAAAACAATAAAAATTTGATTAACACAATTTAATGCAAGACACTCAAGTCAGTTGTTCACATACAGACTTACACTACTAGAAGTAACATCACTCTGCTCCTCATCTGCTTCCAAGGATATTGGCAGGTTAATGCTAATAGCCGCCCTCAGGTTAGCCCAGAAAAGGGCATGCTTGCTCCTCTCCTTCGGCCACTCCAGGTAGGTTCGCTTTGCCATGAGAGCCTTCAGCTTGTGATACCTCGCAGGGATAATACACGGAGTGATCGGCTCCAGTAAAATGAGGATTAAGCTGTTGGAATTCTCACTGAATAATTTGTGATGGGCAAAGTACAGCTCATAGTGACACCACTCGCTCTGCACAAAGTTGGGAGACAACACAAAGATCGACTTGTAGCTCTTCTCAATGCAGTTAATGATGTTCTCCACAATGCTCTTGCCGGGGATAAAGTTTCTCTCGTGCTGGCACAGTTGGACGCAGCCCTCCCCCTTCTCCAAGTTCGGGATCAGCTCGTTCTTCACCCACAATGCATCGCGCTCGCTGTACGAAATGAACGCATGAAACTGCAGAACGGTCTCCCGCTCTTCGGGATGGTTGTGCCAAGCTCTCCGCTTCGTCTGCGTCCACTGCCACGTCATCCGCACGTACCACGGCACATCCAGGTAGATGCACAGAAAGGCCACGACAGCCACCAGCACCAGCGTCAGCAGCAGAGCTGTCACAAGCAAGAGCGTTGTGTTGCAGGACAGTTCAGTCAGGTGGAAGTCCTTCAGCTGCGTTCCTCGCAAGTCTTCCGGGTACTCGCACATATATGCCGCCGGCCAGCCAAACAGCTTCCCCCCAGACTGTCTCTTCAGACGGATAAAGCCTTGCAGTTCACAGGAACACTTGAACGGGTTGTGCCCTGCTTGTAGCTCCCTGACCCTTGGGCAGCTCTGGAAGAAGTCGGCAGATGGGGTGAGGATCAAATTCATCTCTACGTTCAGGAACTCCAGGGACACAAAGCCACTGCACCCCGGCAGGTCAGCCAGCCTGTTTGATGCCAGGTTCAGCTCCTTCAAGGATTTCAGCTCAGCCATCCCCTTGGCAACGCTGGTGATCTGATTGTTGTGTAGGTCGAGTTTTTTGATGTTGACTGGCAAGCACTCAAACACGGAATCCGTCAACTGATTTGAGGACAGGTCCAACTCTGTCAGAGACTCGGCCCACTGGCACTGCACATCAGCTGCATCGTGACTCAGCAAGTTGTTGCTCATGTCCAAATATGTCAGCGATTTCATACGGCTGGTCATGAAGCTTACTTTGGAAAGGCTCTCAAATTTATTCCTCTCCAAACTAAGTAATTTCAGATCTGTCAGAGTGCCACAATTCTGGAACAATTCATCCGTCAGGGCATTGTGAGAAAAATTTAAATACTGAAATGAGCTTGTTCTATTGGGGCAAAGCATGTGTGGCATATAGGCATCATATATTGTCAAATTGGCAATATTCATCTCTGAAAACTGTCTGTATAGAATCTCCTGGTTGAAATAATAAAGTTTATTACGAACATGCTCCAAAGTTAGCGCTTTCATGGAGCCATCCAAAGATATTAATTGTTCCAGAGAGTTTAATAAAGGTAGAAATTCATACTCAGTCAGCTCCCCCAGTGGTCCCCGAAAAGTCAAATTTCTAATAATCAAATTCTCCACAGGTGAATACCAAACAAACAGGAAAATTTGCAAAATGATAGCCCATTGTAAGTCCACAGTGTCAAGCAGCAGAGCTGTTGTCTTGATTTTCTTCAGAAGTGTTAAAGTAGGAGCAGGGAAATCTTTGTAGCTCAAGGTATATCTTAAGTTAACTATTTTTAAGATTTCTGAAGTGCTCATTCCATCATACAAGAGGGAAAAACTGAAGTTTTGGTTTGCTGCAAAAACAATATGGAGGCTCTTTGTATTCAAGGCTGTCAGACTCTGAGGCTCATACAGAGAAAAGTCTTCTAAGGTTAGGAAGACAGTGTGCAGCTGCAAATGTATGATATACCTGAAGTCTGACCTCCCTATCATTGTGGCACTTAATCCTAGGTACTCCAAATGAAACATGTTCCCGAATTCCTGACAGATGGGCAGGGTAGTAAACTTATTGAAAGAAAGATCTAAATGTCTAAGATACGCAAGAGTTTGACAGTAAACTTTGAAAATGTTATTATGAGATAAATCTAAGTATTCTAAATCTTGATTAAAAATGAAGACACTGAAGTCAAGCTCCGTAATTAGATTATGAGAAAGATTTAATACTTGAAGGTCAGAAAGAGAAATAAATTCTGAGATACTAAGTCCGGAGATCCTATTATGTGATAAATCTAATACATGAGTATGGACTGGAATGTTTTTTGGAACATTAGTTAGCAAGCTGCTTGAATAATTTGCAATAAATTCATTTTCCACAGTTGGCTGGATATTATTCCATAGCGTGAATGTAAAGACACAAGCAAAGACATAGATATTTGTAAGGAGTCCCATTATGCCTTCCGGGTTTATCTTGGTTCCTTACAGAAACACAGAAGCATATCTTTCTTTGCTGTTCAATATGCCTCAGTGATGAGTCCAGCCCTACGAAAAGAAAACATGGAATTTGCTGAAGTTGTTGAACTGTTGAATTTGCTTTTTATTGCTAAAATTCAATACAAAATGTATGTAATAAAAAAATTTATTTTTGCATATGCTTGTTCTAAGTTCTTATCAGTCCTCGTCACTCTCATTCTTTAATTCCAATTACTGATTTTCTCAGTTAAGTAGAAACTAATTCCTTTATAATGGGAGGAATACAGTCAGTGGTAAATTAGAAAAACCACAAAGATGTTAAGAAATACAAATTCCTCAACAATCTTCAAAAATTCAAAACTGGTACAAACAGGCATCAGTGCATTTAGGAGTAAAGGAGAACACAACAAGCCTCCCATCTGCTCTTTCCATACACCCCATGTCCAGACACATTTGGGGACAGAACTCCAAAAGCCCCATGGACCCTCACAGGAACTGGTGCAAAAGCAACCTCTTCAGTCAGAAAAGCAAAAGGATATTCCTGTTCACACCCCAAAGACCCAGGACACAGCCATGCACCCCCTCAGGGTCAGCCGATCAGAGAAGCTGATCAGCTTTGTCTTTGCTATAGCACAAAGACCTAGGGGTCCATTTTTCCAGTAAGCCAAGAAGCTTGAGGAGGAATTATACTGTCTCATTAGTATTGTAATGCCAGTTTGTCCAAAAACATACTAACAGGAAAACCACAGCATAAACGGACACTACATATGAAGCAGTGGTACCCAAAATCCGAAACAAAACACTTGACACTTCCAAAGACTCCAGGATTTCCTAGGTAGGAAATTTCCTACATTTTCCAAATTACCCCACAGTTGCAACTTGACAAAGAACCTCTCTAGAAACAGTGAGGGACAATGAGTCTAGTTCTAAGGATCAAAAAGCCCAGAGAGGGAAAGATTTTCTGGATACAGAAAATGGTCCAGTAGAATTAGTATATGGTCCTGTCTATCAATCGCCTACAGAGATTTGGAGAGGCATCAGTCCTATCATGAAAAAGCATGACCTGGGCATTATTCTCTTGTCATCGAGCATTTAACACCACACACAGACAACCTGAAGTATGAGCAACTCATAAACTGTTTCAGGAGACAAACAGCTCCAATTTTTTCCTGTGCTGATTTTGTTTGAAAAAACCCCAACGTTTTAAAATTCTGTCCCTGTGTAATCTTTTTTTAAATAAAAACCAAAAGCCTATTTTTTCAGTTCTAGGTTATAACGTGTTAGTCCCCAATAATTTGATTGACTGATATCAAAACTCATGCCTTCCCCTCCAAGTCTCCTACCAAGCTTAATCAAGTTTTCTTTCAAATAAGTAAGGCAAAAACACGTGTAATCAACATCACTAAAAGCAATAAAAGAATAATCACTAAAGTGTAAATTTCTGCCTCAACAGAATCCAACTGAGCGGTCAAATTCTGTCTTCAGAAAGTTGTGCTAGGATATCTGATTGCAAAATAGAAATGAAGCTGGGATGGTCGGTCCAAGTACAATAGCACTCACAAGAAGAACCAAGACAAGGAAATCTGACCCAGCTTCCTTCAAAGAGCAGCTGGCCCTATTCTTCAGAGTCCAGGCTGGTAAAGAACCCATTGAATCAAATAAACTTTGATCTGGAACTATCTGGAGGAACTTCCCCCTGGGCAAAAGGGACATCAGGAACAAAGAAAGAAATGTTCTGAAGGGAGAAAAAAAAACAATGGTCCGTGCTCCATTGCCAGAGGATTTTTCATTTACTCTTCATGCTATGCTATACACTGCAAGAAGGGACGACCCACGCTGTATAGCACTGAATAGTGTCACAATCAAAGAACAAAGCAGACGTGTAGCAAAGCAATATCAAGGATCAACGATTACCCCTCCAACAGTATTTTATGACGGTATTAAATAAAAGTTGGCTGAAAAATGAAAATTGCCATACCAACCATTTTTTCCTTTCTTCTTTGTTGAAATTCAACATACAGATGAGCATTTTCACTGAAATTTCAAAATGCAAGAATACCTTCCAACAGTGAAGAAACACCAGCACCTGAGATTTGATGAAGTCCAAAATACATATAACAAAAAGAAAAAAAATGTAAATAATGGAGCAAATATAACCCACCATTTGTGCATGGAATTCATCTCCGATCGAAGATCCAGCAAAAGACCTCCTCTGCATACTCGGTTAACATCCTCAAAACAGAATTTCAAACGTATGTAGTCTTCAAGCTGGGGGAATCTCACATGAGATGCTAATTCCTTAAAAATTACTACTTCCTCCGGAAGTAGAAAGAACAGGGTCTTCTTATATAGGCTATATAATTCTAAGAATTAATCAAATTGCCCTACATTGCAGGTATTAAGAGCACAATGAAGGTAAACTTTAACAGTCCAGACTCGAAATACATTTACTTCTGCAATATTTACATAACTGTACGGTTTAGGAGGAAATAAACCTATCTGCGTTACAGAATACTCACCAAGGCAAGATTATTTAAATAATTCTGCATTTCTAATTTCATGTCTGCTTCTGATGGTTACACAGATGTTCTAGAAATTCATCAACTGCATCTCCCCTTTACACACACAGAAAAGAGGAAGCAGAACCTTTACCACCAACTTCTCTTCATATCAAAATCTCTTGCAGAGCTCTACCCCACTGAGTTATTTTCCTCAGCAAGCTGACTAATTAATGTAGCACATTGACAGATGGCAAAAGCTTAGATCTCAAAAGCTAGGAGCAGGGGCAAACTGGCACAGTTCAAAACCTTTACGGTTTAGTCACTTTTACACATCCGATGCCTCGGATGGTTATCAGGGATGCGCCACATTGTAGCTTTCTTCAAAAAATCATAAAAAATGAACTATAGAGAATATTTACTATGGTATGAAAGCCGTAAAGAAGCCATGAAGAACACAGCAATACAGGGCACTCTGAGGATGGAGGAGTCCAATAAAGCAGCCATTTAACGAACATCTTGAACAGGGACATGAGCCTAGCAAGCAAATCAACAGAGCAGAGAGTGAGTGCATTGCAAAGGCAGATGTGAATGACCAAAACCAACACCTCACTCCTGTAAGCCTCCAAACTAATACAACATGCTTCAGTAAGATTAATTAGCACGGAAGAAAAGAAGCAGAGATGAATAAATGAATGAAGATTTATTTAATCTTAATGAATTTTAAGATTAAATTCATGAAGTATGTAATGAATTCTTCAGGTATGAGTGAACTAGGGGGAGAAGGGGCACCTTGGCCTATTCTGGACTCAGTCTAGAGTCTTGCACCTTGGAGGAGAGCTGAAAGCAAGAAGGGATTCAGCTAAAGAAACTGAGAAGTATGAAAATTTATTCTAGGTAGCAGTGCCAGCTATATTTCAAGCGTGCATTAAATTCCTTTTTAAACTTCTCTTTTGCAATTACCTTTTTAATTTTGTAAAGAAGAATTTAACCCTTTGCTTTGCTGAAAGAAAATGTCTGTTTTTCATTTTGAGACTGATGAGTAAGATAGTGGGAACTGAAACTGAACTGAAACCATTCTGCTTTCCTCGGTGCAGTGAACCCGAGTAATACATTACAGAAAACTCTGGGACATCTGTGACCCAAGACAAGACCGGGGATCATGAATGTCTCTCAATAAGCAGCAAGAGTTTGCTTGTCAGCTGATACTGTCTTGTCTTCAAGTTAAAGGAGAAGTTCCCGTTAGCTGGGTGTTAATCCACAAAAATGAATAAACTAAGGCACTTGTTGACAGAACAATAATATCACAATCAAATTGAGAACTAAATTATGCAAACCAGTGGCAGTTTTACTTCCAATATAATCCACGAAAAAGCTTTGCTGCACGGACAAAATCAAATACACCATCAGCTTTCATCAGAACTGACTCCAGTGCACACAGAGCTGTAAAAAGCAAAAGTATCTACTTCTTTAGTTGTAGTATGTTTAATTTCCTTCCCACCCTTCTTTATGGGACTTTAAAATACATTCAAATAAACAGTTTGCCATAAAGAAAAATTTGCAACTGATTAAAATAAAACTGGTACTCCTGAATACTTCTGTTAAATCATTAGGAACATTGCATAACATTATTTTTACTAACCAATTCAGCAAAGCTGTGTTTCGGGCTGGTTTCAGTTTACTGATTAAGTCATTTTGCATGATACACAAGAACCAGAAAGCAGTGTATTTCTGTTCATGCATCCTGAAATGTACCAGCTAAATACCATCCTTTCCATAGTCAGCATGTGTATACGCTCACGCAGATAACGTCCCATTTCTGAAGTTTATATTTCTGGGGGTTTTTTGTATCTGATTCTATCAATGAGCACCTATCTTCACAAACAGCCTTTCCTCAAGGTACATTTCACACTTCTGCCTGTATGTTGTGATTACTTACCCAGAGAGGAACCGCAGCTACGCTCGGCTGGGTACCAGAAGCTATTCAGGACCAGCACGATGCCCAAAGGTGTAAAGAATCTCTCCAACTGGAACTGCAAAAGGGAACTTATATGAGTGAAACACACAGTTAAAACATAGCCAGAGCAGACGGACTGAGGTCCAACAAGGCCAAGTGCTGGGTCCTGCACTTGGGTCACAACAACCCCATGCAACGCTACAGGCTTGGAGAGGAGTGGCTGGAGAGCTGCCTGGCGGAAAAGGACCTGGGGGTGTTGGTTGACAGCCGCCTGAACATGAGCCAGCAGTGTGCTCAGGTGGCCAAGAGGGCCAATGGCACCCTGGCTTGTATCAGGAATAGTGCGGCCAGCAGGACGAGGGAAATAATCGTCCTCCGGTACTCGGCACTGGTGAGGCTGCACCTCGAGTACCGTGTTCAGTTTTGGGCCCCTCACTACAAGAAGGACATCGAGGTGCTGGAGTGTGTCCAGAGGAGGGCAATGAAGCTGGTGAAGGGTCTAGAGCACAAGTCTTATGAGGAGCGGCTGAGGGAACGGGGGTTGTTTAGTCTGGAGAAGAGGAGGCTGAGGGGAGACCTTATTGCTCTCTACAACTACCTGAAAGGAGGCTGTAGCGAGGTGGGGGTCGGCCTCTTCTCCCTAGTAACAAGTGATAGGATGAGAAGAAATGGCCTTAAGCTGTGCCAGGGGAGGTTTAGATTGGATAGTAGGAAAAACTTCTTCACCAAAAGGGTTGTCAAGCATTGGAACAGGCTGCCCAGGGAAGTGGTTGAATCCCCATCCCTGGAGGCATTTAAAAGACTGGTAGATGTGGTGCTTAGGGACATGGTTTAGTGGTGGACTTGGCAGTGATAGGTTAACGGTTGGGCTTGATGATCTTAAAGGTCTCTTCCAACCTAAACAATTCTATGATTCTATGATTCTATGACTCATCCAAGCACTCATGAATAGTTAATAAAATTATTAAAGGTTGCAAAGCCTGTGTTTGGTCATATCGAGGACCTTATCTTCAACTGCAGCTCTCATTGTCACAACTTAACCCTGTGTGTCAAGTAGGTGAAACAAGGGCTAGGTGCCACTGCAAGTCAAAATGAGCAAAGATTGTACTGCATTTATGCCCGAGCCTATTTTGCTTGGGCATAAACAGACAGAAGGATCAAAGCTGTGGAAATCAAACCAGTAACAGAGAGCCACCTTGCAGAATACAGAACTTTCTCATTTATCAGTTTATCAATACTGCTTCCTCTTGACTGAACAGTGACTACAAATGAGCACTATAGTCAATCTCAGTAAATGCTTCTGAAAGAAAAAACAGCCAAACTGAAGCCCTGAGTAAAAACACAGGTTTCACACAGGTTTTGAACCTTCCCCTCAGCAGAATGCCTCATTTCCCACAGAGTCCCATTCTTTTCCCTCGAGCGCCTTTCCCTGCTCTAACCCTCTGCAGCTGAGCTTCAGTGCCAATGCTTTGTAACATTTCCAAAGCTAAAAAAGAGCTGAGAGCTCAGCAGAGCAACCCACATTGCGTCAGGACTCCCAGTCTATCACAGTTCAGTTTCCTTTACACTACGCACTACCTAAATATACATAAAAACAAACATCTACACTTTCACTTCATTCTGCACATTTGGTTTTGGAGGGTGTTTAACCCCCATGTTATCAGTTTTGTATGTTGATATTATTATGTATGTAAAAATAGCATTCTGGCTAGTCATCAAGATGACTAGTCGAATGCCAGGAATCTGCTCTGATACGGTATCTGACATCAGCATATATTTACATACTCCCTTTTCCTAATACCTGGAGTGCATTAGCAGCTACAGCTTTCAGGGTGGAACCAGCTGCAGACTCACATCACCACGGTGCATAGAAAAGGGTAGCTGCTTTCCAAAATGTGCAGATAAAGTGGCTGACATGGGCTGTGAGACTAACGCATGGGCCCACATATGGGAAAAATTTCTTCTTGAACTAAAACTGCTTTTATAGAAAGTGTTCAGAGTATGGTGGAGCCTAAAATAATTGTTTGCAATATTCTGATATGTATTGCTTGAGAAACTCATTCTCTCCCGTGGAATCACAGAAACTAGATGCAGTAATTCACTGCATGTGTACCTGTTTTGTCAATTATCTGGCACATAGCATGGACAAAAATCTAGTAGTATGTGGGCTTCTGGTTCAAAAGTACAAGTTTTAATTGCTCCCCACGCTCATTACAAGCCTCCCTTTCCAACATTATTCACAAAAGGATTTTGGACATATACCAGAAACCTGTAATTATATATTTCTGCTTACGATTGCATCAGCTACATTGCCAGAGGTCACGTAGTTCCCAAGTTCTTTCCAAAGTGGCAAGCAAACCCCTGCTAAAACCTTCCACTCCTGAAAGAAACAATTAATTTCTGGCACCAGCTGTGGGCTCCCACCTGAGTAACAGGATGGATTCCTGGTGCACACTCTGACTTTCAGAGGGTTTCTCTGTCCTCCAGCCAACAGAAGCAGCCAAATGAGTTCTTCAAGCTTCACACACAACAGGGGATGTTAACTGTATTACAGAAGTTTCAAGGGCTGCTGACCTAAAACTTCGAGGCTTTCGAAGAAAATTCTCAAGCAAGCCACTGTGTAACAATCCAGCTGTCCCTGGCTGTGTGAAAGGGATATGCAAACCAAGTTAAGTCTGTTCATCTTCAGTTTTCTAAGGGTTAAATGAGCCATACACTGAAGCAACAGTTGGAGGGGAAGGAAGAAGCACAGAAAACATTTCCTTCCACAGTCCTGAATGAAATGCCTGCAATTTGGTAATAGATGTGTTGTATTAATTTTGAGGCTAAGTGGGATGAGAGAGCTCAAGGTGTTAAATTTGACCTTTCCCCTACAAATTATTAAACAGTCGTTCACAGTTCAAGACTTCAAGTCAAGAGACCTCAGCCTGCTTAGACCTCAGGAAAAAAAAAAATCAAAATTAAAATCTTTTGTTAATAATAATGGAAGACAAGAATGAGATAAAAATGCAAACATTCTATACTAAATGAGGATTTCATCCTAACATCCCTTCTTCTCTCATGTTCATGTTGAAACACATTTTTGAAAGGAAAACTTCCTGCTTGCTGGACATTTAAGCCTGGTGTTCCAGACAGCAAATGCCTGCCCTCCTGGGGGCAAAGAGGAAGTTTGCCGTGATCATTTTTAGCAGTTGTGAATGTTTGCTGGAGCCCAGCCATGTGTTCTTGAAGGAAAAACAGCACAAGTACAGGTCACGGGGCCTGCTGTATTTCTACAAAGGACAGCAAATATTGTAAATGTAGCTTGTCTTTCTGACCCCATCAATAGAGGGTCTTACCTGCGGTCCCAAGACCTGGCAAATTTTTTCAGCCTCTGATTGGTTATTGCCTTTCTGATCAGAACTCGTAGCTGTGCTGCAAAAGATACTGTTTTGGCTGAGAAGCACAGATTCTTTTAATAATAAGCATAAAGTAAGATATATGGGTGAGAAGGAAAAAAGTGGTAAGCTAAAAAAAAAAGCAGGATGTAGAGAAGTCAAGAGTTTCTCCAGTTATAAGCAATGATGATGAAGGCAGTTATGTTACTGCAGATACCTTCTCAGTCCCTTTGGTCAGGGTATCTCTCAGGATCAAAATGGTACCAGGACTCTAGCAGAGGACGGGAATTAGAGCTGTGATTGACTGTCAATTCACTGCTTCTCCCTCACAGCAGTGCCAAACTATGAGCCTCAAAAGGTGAAGAAGTAGCTCATCTTGCCTTTTTATTTTTCTTTTCTTTTTTTTTTTTTAAGAAAAAAACCCCAAACTTTTCTTCCTCACTCAGTCCCCTTTTGTGGCATGGCCATTTTTGTTCACAGAGACCTGTATCTGGGTCCTATCCTTTTAAGCTTCACTGAATCTGAGAAAACACTACCCAGGAACCATCTCAAGTTCTGGACTTCCAGACATCTTCTCAGAATGCATGATTTTCTTCCTTGCAAACTAATTTCAGCAAAAGAGGTCCTGTAACCAAGCTGCCTAAGCCTTGTGATTAATGCAGCTCTGCGAATTGTCCACCAACTCAAGCACTCTTCCATATGACTATACCAACTGCTCCAGATTTTATTCTGCTGAGAAAAAATCACTACAGTATTTCAAGCTGTATTTCTAAATCCACATTCAAACTCATTTGTGATTTGCTATCTCTGTATCAACCTCAAGAGACTTCCAGTAAGGTGAGTTGAACTTTGCCTACAGTTAGGAGGCAGCGTAGGCAACTATGTAGAAACAAGGTTCTGTAACAAAAAGTTAAATATATTGACAACCAATAGAAATCATAAAGTTTTTATTGCTTCACCAAGAAAAAAAACAGAAGAAACTCCATTAGAAAGATTCTTAATCATCTGTTTCCCCACACCTCTTTCCATCAGCCATTGGCAGGTTAATGCTAATAGCCGCCCTCAGGTTAGCCCAGAAAAGGGCATGCTTGCTCCTCTCCTTCGGCCACTCCAGGTAGGTTCGCTTTGCCATGAGAGCCTTCAGCTTGTGATACCTCGCAGGGATAATACACGGAGTGATCGGCTCCAGTAAAATGAGGATTAAGCTGTTGGAATTCTCACTGAATAATTTGTGATGGGCAAAGTACAGCTCATAGTGACACCACTCGCTCTGCACAAAGTTGGGAGACAACACAAAGATCGACTTGTAGCTCTTCTCAATGCAGTTAATGATGTTCTCCACAATGCTCTTGCCGGGGATAAAGTTTCTCTCGTGCTGGCACAGTTGGACGCAGCCCTCCCCCTTCTCCAAGTTCGGGATCAGCTCGTTCTTCACCCACAATGCATCGCGCTCGCTGTAGGAAATGAACGCATGAAACTGCAGAACGGTCTCCCGCTCTTCGGGATGGTTGTGCCAAGCTCTCCGCTTCGTCTGCGTCCACTGCCACGTCATCCGCACGTACCACGGCACATCCAGGTAGATGCACAGAAAGGCCACGACAGCCACCAGCACCAGCGTCAGCAGCAGAGCTGTCACAAGCAAGAGCGTTGTGTTGCAGGACAGTTCAGTCAGGTGGAAGTCCTTCAGCTGCGTTCCTCGCAAGTCTTCCGGGTACTCGCACATATATGCCGCCGGCCAGCCAAACAGCTTCCCCCCAGACTGTCTCTTCAGACGGATAAAGCCTTGCAGTTCACAGGAACACTTGAACGGGTTGTGCCCTGCTTGTAGCTCCCTGACCCTTGGGCAGCTCTGGAAGAAGTCGGCAGATGGGGTGAGGATCAAATTCATCTCTACGTTCAGGAACTCCAGGGACACAAAGCCACTGCACCCCGGCAGGTCAGCCAGCCTGTTTGATGCCAGGTTCAGCTCCTTCAAGGATTTCAGCTCAGCCATCCCCTTGGCAACGCTGGTGATCTGATTGTTGTGTAGGTCGAGTTTTTTGATGTTGACTGGCAAGCACTCAAACACGGAATCCGTCAACTGATTTGAGGACAGGTCCAACTCTGTCAGAGACTCGGCCCACTGGCACTGCACATCAGCTGCATCGTGACTCAGCAAGTTATTGCTCATGTCCAAATATGTCAGCGATTTCATACGGCTGGTCATGACGCTTACCTTGAAAAGGCTCTGAAATTTATTCTTCCGCAAGATTAATGTCTCCAGTTGAGTTAATTTGTCACATTTTTTAAATAGAAGATCTGTTAAATCGTTCTTTAAAAAATTTAAGTATCTAAAGGCACTGTCAGACGAAGGACACAGCATATGTATCAGGTCTGATTCAGCTATTGTCATGGCTGCAATATTCATGTCTGCAAATATTTTGTATAGGTCATCCTGTGAGAAGTACAGATCTGTGATTGTAACACTGTTAATTGTCAATGCTTTCATAGAGGTACCTGAATAGTTAAAGACACAGCCTTTGATGTCGGACAATTGTGTTACGCTGTTAATATTGAAGTATTCAATGGATGAGTGCCATACAGTCTGAAAAATTTCAATAAGAGCATTCCAGTCCACTGACACATTTGTCAGTGTCAGATTTTGTAACCTGGAGCCTTGTCTGAAATTAGATAATAGAGCTACTAATTTTTTTACATTGCCATTTGTGATTTCTGACAATGACAGGCTTTCTGTAGTATTTTGTATCACAACCCAGTCAACATTAGCTTTGGACTGATGACTATTTGTATACAAGAGTGGCAGGCTCTTGATTTTTTTGTCAGAACCATCTTCTGGAAAATCATTAGAAGCAGATGTAAAGAGTTCATTTTCCACAGACAAGCTGATATGGCTCCAAAAAGTTAATGCAAACAGACACTTGTAAAGAAAAAAGTTTCTGAGAGATCTCATATTTTCTGTCATATTCGTTTCTGGTTCCTTGGAGATGCTCAATACTTTTCTTATCTGCCCATCTTTGTTCTAATCCTGTAGCAAAACAAACAAATAAAAAGAAAACCCAGACAGTATCATTAAGTGGCTATGCAGGAGCCATCACAGAGATTGGTTTTTTTAAGGTTCCAATTTCTCATCTCTCCCTTTGACTCAAAAAGCAATGACAGCACCTATTATCATTCAGGAAAGGCATCCTTTATTAAGAGAACACCACTGAAATTTCTATTTGGTAAATATGCTGTATTTTATATATAATGAGTCTGTTTCTTACAAAACATGTCTGATTTCAGAGGTGACTAAAATTTACTGCTTACCTACAGAATTATTGCTGTGATGCAATGCATTATGAAGGCTTCCCATAACTGTATTATACACTTTGATCAGGAAGTACAATACTTGAGGTCAGTATGGTCATCCTCTTGTCAGATTCTCTCTTGAAGGATATGAACTAGACTCAAGAGACTTTTTTTTAAACGCACTTGTGACTATAAAACCTGGACTGAAACATGATTTCTAGTGACTCTACAATGAGACAGTAACAGCTGTGACTTGTTGGACTAAAGCTACAACAAACTTGAGGACTACGTCCTCTGTACCACGAACCATTCCACAAGCTTTCTTAGAAGTCCATTACTGGGTCTAAAATGTACATTCTCCTTGATCTAACACAACCTCTATTACAAAATCTCAACAGCACAACAAAAAACCAGACAGTCCACCAAGTTCTTCTTTTGTAAAGAATGCATGAAGCTAGGCTTGGAAATCATTTAGAAATAGTGGGGCAATATGGCAAAACTTTTCCAGCTTTTTTCCAGATTTTCATTTGGAAAATTTACATTCAGTTTTACCATCATAGCCCTCAAAAGGCATTTGGGCATATGCAGAGAACAAAAGATAATCAGCATCCACTATCCTGTTCTCCCGATTGTTTGGGCAACACTACTAATATGTATATAATCAAACAAAATACGTAACTTCAAGAGAAATCTGAAAAAAAAAAAAAAATCTACCTTCAAATCATTATTTCTTCTTATGACAAAATTTCAGCAATATCCAGGGACTAGGTGAAAGGAGGATACAATTCTTCCACATGTGCTTAATTTTCTTTCTCATTCCTATATCCTGGCATTCAGTCAAATTCTTTACGAGTACCTTCAAACTTTCTTTATAATATTCTATGAAGCAACAAAATTAACAACTGTTATAACACATGACCTGTGATTTGGGGGCTAACACTGGAGAAATTATCCTTTATAGTCATATCCCTTTCAATTCAGAGGTATCCTCAAGTCTTCAAACTTGGCAAAAAGAGCATTATCAAGATATAAGCAGAGAAGCAATCCAGGAGCATAAGCAAACCAAGATCATAGTGAGAAATTATCCTGTTGTTTGAAGAGTGAGAGAAGAGATCAAAATCGAGGTTTTAAGAGTTTTTGCAATATAAACTCAGTATAAACTGACTAAACGTTCATACAAGAAATGTACAGAGTGCATTGAGCTATGATGGTCCAGTAGTAAGGCATGCGCTTTGCAAGTTATCAGCATAATACAAAACTCAAATGTTAAAAATATGTCTTTCACATGGATGAAACATATCATCAAGTTACACCCATTCCTGAACTGTAAAAAACTATTTCCATTAAATCACTGTGACCCCCTCAACTATGGGTGTAGTGCTAATACAAAGACACTGCTATTTGGCCAGTTTCTTTGGATAAATTTACTAAACATAAGCAACTTTACTCTCATTTCTTACCCATACACTTGAAAGTACATCACACACTCGCTAATAACCCTCTATGGAAAACATGGTTCATTTTTAAATAAGATGCAGAATACAAAACAGTTTTAGCTAACTAGCAACTGCATAAAATTAGTAAAATGAAAAGTTTCTCACCAGAAATCCCTGCTCTCTGAAAAAGCTGTAAATGTACTCAGGAAAAGAAAACTTCCTGTAACTCTGCCCTACTGTGTAACAATACTTAGGAACGCCCAAACTTTTTATATAAATGTTTGTGCCATCTACTGACAGCTTATGAAATGACATTTGCTTTCCTTCAGATGTATTTTCCACATACAACATTACTGTAATTTCCCCATTATTTAATTATTATTGAACTATGTGTTTTCATGCTTTGCAATAGATTAAGCAGGGAAAAAAATTAATCTTTTTACCAACTTTCTGTCTTCATCAAATTAATATGAAAATAAGTACTTCTTTTGAGCAAGTTTTACACTGAAATTCAAACATCTTCCTCTCTGGACTTAATAATGATCTAAGTCTATATGCATTATTCTGATTTTTTTTTTTCATTTACCTATACCAATTTAGTTGTCAAGTCCTTATCAAGCTGGTTTATAAAAGTACCGTTTGTCTTATTGTAATTGCCATTTAATGGGAATGGAAAAATAATCTCTCTCTTCTGCTCCAGCAGTGTTGTGATTAGGTTAAATAGAGGACATAGAAACAGTGGGTGGGATCTTTTTTTTTTTTTTTTTTTTTTTTTTAAATTAAAACAGAGCAGCGGCTTCAGTACTGAATGCCCAGACACTTGGGTTATTGTCCTGGCAAAGACATAAAACAGTCTCTCTTTATTTCTGTATAATGTTGGTCAGAAATTCCATCTTAGCCGAGATCTAAATACAGAGCTGCCACACTACAACTTACCTTTCTGGGTTAGCATACCGTAAAGCATTCATGATTTAACATTTCAGTGATGCAGGAAGCAGAGGAAATAATCTTAAAAAATACTTTTTCACTTCAAAGCTTATTCTGTACATCATATTTCATCTCTCAGCTTCAAGTGAAAAGAGGTCATCCAAAAAAGGAAGGGAAAGATAGGACAAGTAGTAAGTGACGGAATATGGACAATTCGTATTCTCTGCTGTTATGCCAATGAGCCTTATGGTGGTACTCTTCGATTCTTTCTCCATTTCTGTCAATACAGACAAGAGCATTCACATCTGGTTTCCAAACGACACCTTATAATGTTGTTACATACAAACCTTACCATTGTCTGCCCTTAGCTAGAAAGATTTTGCTATCCATCCTTAGGATGAGATAAAATCCTAAGGCAAGACCTTGCTTCTACCAAACATTCATTCCTGTTCTGGAATATAAGTTTAACTGCCTGAATATAACCTACCTATTACTCTGATGAATACAGAACTAGACGTACATTTGTCTTACGGCATGTAATAACTGCCGTAATTTAGAGACCCTTATTCGAGAGTATCTCTTCAATTAAGCGACAGTATGAGCTGGCCACTGGCATAGTTTGAGTTCTCCAGTTCTGCCTATATACTACAAAGACAGATAAAGCATATGTTAACAGCAAAATAAGCATATTACCATTCATTGCATGCCACTAGCCCTCATATTTACGACTCAGATTTACCAGTGCAATCACTGGAAGAAGACTAATATATTCCTCAAATGTTATCCATATACTTCTGTGTTTTGTTATAAGTAGCCAAATGTAGTTGTTTCCTTCCATCTTTTCTTTATCTATTTACTAAAAGGCAAGTATCTTTTCTGAAACCCATTAGGAAGGTGATGACACTCAACTTAGAGTAATAACAAACTTCGGTGAAATCTGAGATGAGAAGTGTTCAATCTCTGTTGCTCATTTATTCCACAACGATTTGCAATATTACCATAGTGAGAAAATACAAGTGAAATTAATTACTGAAAAGTGAAAGAAAATTAGAAAATGCAAGTCCTAAACTCAAGAAAGTAATTTAGGAACTTAGGAAACTAATACATGCTTCTATCCCAATAGACAGACATACACATTTATGCATTTAGAATGTTAATTTCATCCTGAATTAATAACTTTGTATTACAATAGTGATTAATACTGTCTTGCAGTTCTAAAACATGCATAGCCTTGTACAGAATCTGCAAAACTGACAGTGTAAGATCAACTTTAAAGTCAAAATTACCAACCATCATGGGGAAAATCAATCTCCAGCTATTGAGCTTCATCTATCGTGATTCCTCCCAAGGCACTGCCCTTACTCTTCCACAAGCTCCACTGAAAAGCAGAGGGAAATCCTTAGGGACACTGAGATTTCATTCTCAGTAAATACATCTAAACATTAATAAATGAACCTAAAAGATGCTCGAACTACCAGCATACCCTGATACTTAAATTCTCATTGAAACGCCTTCAAAATAGACTTATTTAGTGATACAAACCTTTGTTCTGCTACCACCTACCTTAATGGGAAACTTCAGAGACTTTTGCCTGGTAAGCATGTAAGTCACGTAGCGTGATCCGTATTTGCGAAGCACGGTTGAGAACTGGGGCTTTACTTGGTGACCTCCTACAGCAGCTCTCCTCAGTGATTCTCATGTATTATTTTGCTTCCTGTGGCAACAGCAAATATTTCTTTCAGGAAAGAAAGGAAAGACTAGTGATAGAAAGACTAGTGATAGAAAGGGTGCTATGATCAATTGTGGAACTGCCTTTTACCACAGTAAAAGGGCACGCTTCGCCTTAAAATGAAGTGGCAAAAAGAGGAAAGGGTAATGAGGAATTAGCGACAGGAACCACAGGTTGTTGGGCAAGAGCCTGCAATCCCCTTGGTCGAGTATTTCTGGCGTGGCTGCGGGCACCCAGTGCTGACACCAACTTACTGGAAACGTGTGCACGCAC
The DNA here is from genome assembly GCF_965183815.1 of Platalea leucorodia. Taxonomy (NCBI): domain Eukaryota; kingdom Metazoa; phylum Chordata; class Aves; order Pelecaniformes; family Threskiornithidae; genus Platalea; species Platalea leucorodia. The sequence continues at coordinate 61,197,852 of NC_138828.1, read as the reverse complement.
CTCCCAGTTTCTTTTATGGGCATTTCCTGTAAACACAGATGTAACGACGGTGCAAAGTGCCATCTGAAAAGCTAAATCTCAGTTATTTGATTCCGCAGCCACACACTTCAGTGGGTGGTTAGCGGCAGCTCGCTTTGAGGAACGATAAAACTTCCTAAAAAAAAAAAAAAAAAAAAAAACCAAAACCACAAACGATGCCAGCTCAGTGACTAGACTCTTTTATACTTAAAATGCCTCAGTATGAACGCTGCTACATCAGCGCTGTCAAATCCGCCCCTTTTGCCGCCTCAGCGAGGACGCGGGTGCGGCGGCCGCCCCGCAGGGAGCCCGCTCCACCGCCCGCCGCCCTCGGCCGGCGCTGCCGGCGGGCTCCCCCGCGCCGGCCGCCTCCCCGCCGGGCGCCCGCCGCCCCCTCCGCCGCGCGGGGCCGCAGAGCGCTGGGAGCCGTGAGGGGCGACAATGGCGGCCGGGAGGGCTCTCCGCCGTGGGTCGGCGCTGCCGCCCCGGCCCGCAGCCTGGAGCTCTGGGCCGCTCGGCAGCGGCGCGGAGCAGCCCCTTCGCAACAGGCGGCCGCCTCAGAGAGACGGAGGGAGAGCGAGGGCAGAGGAGCCGGCCAGCCCTCCCTCCGCCCCGCGGCCCGGCCGGCCCGCGGCGGCCCGGCCTGCTCTGCCTCCTCCCCCCGCTGCTGCCGACGTGGCGGGGCGGGGAAGGGGAAGGAGCCGGGGGCGCGCCGGCAAGGGGACTGCTGAGCGGTAAGGAGCGCAGCGATTTCTGCTTTTTCTCCCGCTTTCGAAAGTGGCTGCGGGCTCCTCACTAATAACTCTGCCTCCTCTCACAGGAGATTTCGAAATTGGAAAAAAAAAAAAAAAAGAAAAAGAAGGGGGAATCTGTGGCCGCTGCGGGTTTGAGGCAGCGGCGCTGCGGCGGCTCCTGCCTCGCCCTGGGCGCGGGGCAGGTGGCAGCGGGGCAGGGGGAGCTGGCGGCGGCAGCGCGGGGCGCCCGGGGGGCCCTCGCCGCAGCTCGCCGGGCCCGCTGCGTCCCGCGGAGGGAGAAGCGACAGCAGGCGTCGAGCGGCGGGGGAGCGCGGGGCGGCCGGTCGAGAAAGTTATCCCTCACGGAGGCGGTGATCCGCGTCTGAGGGCGCCCGTCGGCGGCTGGGCTTTGCTTCCGAGGCGGGATGAAACTCCCCAGGCGGCGGGTCGGCAGGTGCCACCGAGCCGCGGCGGGGACCGCCGCCACCGCCGACCCCGGAGGGGCGGCCGGTCCCGCCGGCCGTTGGCCGCTGCCCGCCTCAGGGCGGCTGGTCGCTGCGGGCGGGGCGCTCGCCTGCCGCCCGGCCCGGAGCTGGCCTTGGCATCTCCCTCGTGAACTATCTGTAGGGAGTAATTCCCTTTGGGCGGAGTTGTCCGAGTTGATTTAGATCAGTATAGTCTCACGGAAGGCAGTTTGAGTGATGCCTTACCCCAGGGTCACGCACGGCTTGTGGTTCCTGACAGATGTGGTAGTTTGCTGTTGCGTGCTTTGCTCCCATGAGGAAAGTTTAGGAGACAATGCAGGGACCTTGGCCCGAGGGGTCCCCAAAGATGACCCAGTCCTGCAGAAATTCATGTGCGCGTCTATGTGTGATCCTTCACAAATTGTACTGGTGTTGGGCATTTTCTTATTCAGATCTAATCCCCGTGCAAAATTCTGATGCACGTATGTACAGATTTTACAGGTTTTAGTAGAGGATCCTCATATCTGATGGTGGAATTTGGTTTACAAATACAAAAATTTTCTTCGGGTGATGCTGCCCATCACACAGTGAGTACTGTTAAAACAATGGCAGTATTTACCTACAGTAAAGCATTTTATAGTGTTTGCTATGTTTGTAATGGAAAACTGCAAATACTTGTGGCAGATGTAAAGATTCTGACTAGTAAATGCATGTTTTCTGAAGATCATTAAGTTGTAATGTAAGCTACAGTAACATAAGTGGCACCAAGTGCTTATTTGTTTATTTTTCTTGTTCACTGATCCCAAATGCTATTCTTGAAACTGTTCAGACAGCTGATCTACATTCAAGTGAAATAAACAGGCTGCTAAAGCCACAAATGTACATGATTCTATAGACTTTAATAAAAATATACTAATTTAAATACATGTTTCTTAGGCAAGCTTCTTCTAAATCCCAGTTACATTTTGCTTTTTTGCCTTTTTTTTTCCTGTTCTTCTGTCTCTTTTAGAACCTTGACCCTTCCTAACAGGTACAAGGCTTTGAACCATATTTAATTAATACTGGAGTCAATGAAAAGACAGTACAGCATCTACAGAGAGGACTCTGTGAGTTTATTTTATGCCATGCAACTCTGCATATAGTCAAGAGTTTGCAATTACAACTCTCTGTCAAGGGTTGTCTTCTGAGTAGAGTGCCAGGCATACTGTTGTTGCCCACAAGTAAGTGGTAGTAATCACTGTAGGGTAGTCCTTTTGGACTCTGCCACTGCCGCTCCTTAATCAGCCACAGAGCTTGCTCAATGGCCATTTCTTTCCCTTCCTGGATCCTCGGCCTGATGACTGTGCAGTGGTGGGAAATACTTAGAAAAAGAAAGTTGCATTGGAAGATAAGGAGTAAATAAGAGAAAACATGTTTGTAACAAGAAAAAAATCAATAACTCTACCTCATGCAAGCTTACCTTGGCTTCAGAATTGAAGTTTAATCACACAGCTTAATTCCAGAACTGATATCTGGACTTTCAGGAGCAGGTGAGATGTTTTGCATTCCCAAGACAGTAAGCCTTTGAGACACGTGATGCAGAAACGGTGTGAGCAGTGAATGCTTCCTGTCTATGAAATGGCTGCAGGGACCATGGTCTGTCATGTTCCTAAATTATGCCCCTTTTCCAACACATAAATATCACCACAGTTTTAGTCACGCTGTGTTTGTCATCCTCCTCTCCATCAGTCAGCAGGCTATAGCAACCCATGTATGTGGAAACGATGAGAAGGAGAGCAAGAGCTGCTTGGCTATTGCAGCTCACATTATCTTGTTCTCCAGTGGCCTTCCATACACGTATAATAGGGAACATAGGAATTAACCATGTGGAAGTTCTTATATTTTACTTCTCCAAACAAATGAACATCCTTTCTCCCTCACCAGACCGTATTTTGGAAAACAGTAATGCTGCTCTTTGTACTTGAGTGCTATCCTGCAAGGTGAATAGAGTATTCAGAGTATCATCGTGAAATCAGTGCCAGCATGGTGCATGTGCCACAGGGCTCCATGCTTCAGGAGGCCTTACATCAAGGCTGTGTTGTTTTTCACCAATAGCTTATGGTAAATGCTGTGTATTTTATAGTCATTCAAACGTTTATGGAACCTAAAAGCCTTAATTTATTTTCTGTATTCAGAATTGAAAATGTCTGAAGACATATGTGATGGCATCCCATCTGAAGAAAAGCCTGAAGTAATGGCAATGCCCAGCCATGAGGCATTGCCTCACGAGTCAGCACCACACCTCGCAGAAGCTGAGATCTTGCATGAGTCTTCACATGATGAACATGGACAGGCCACTCAGAGTGCCAGTAATGGGCAGGAAGGAGACATATTTATTAACAAAAACCCTTTGACTGAAAAAATAGTTGAAAGTCTGCCTTCCAGTGGAGAGGCGACTGAAGACGTGCCCACTGAGTGCAATGAGACCGTAAGCCTTGATGCAGAGTCTGAATCTGAAGAAACACTGCATGAACAAAGCGGTCCGGTAAGTAATGCTTTCTTTTCCATGGAAGCCCTCCCCTCCCTACTTTGTAAGGACAGAATTTTATACAATGTACGTACTGTTTTTCACAAAAGCCTGGGGAGTTATATACAGAGAACCTGCATGGGAATAAAATAAGTTAAATTGCAACACCAAGCTTTTGGAAACTAGGAACAGTTGAATTTCTCTTTGCCAGTATGACATTAATTTGGTCTTTCTAGCCTGATTGCAATAAAACTATACCAGAGCCTAAATCTTATTAAGAATCTAGTCCATTTTGTGTAGATATAATACTCCTGTGATTTTGTTATCTGGCTTTCTGTACAAATCTGCTTCATTCCGTTCACAGAATGAACCTAGAAGAGGTCAGAATTGAAGCTGCATATGCAGCACTGAGTCTTGTACTTGCTAATTTTCAAGTCATTGACTTTACAAAACCAGTGTATGTTTCACGAGGCTCTGTGAAACGGCCCATAGTTTTTGATTTGTTCTAGGCCAGTAGTGTTTGATTTGTGATCCACAGACCTTTGGGAGTCCTATGAGTAATTGCAAGAAGTTAATAAAACTAAGAAAAGCAAGGCTTTTTTACGGCCTACATAGCATCCAAATCCAATGTATGTGACACAGCTGAAGATGTTCTCATCTCCACTGAAAAATTTTCAGGCATCCACAAACTGGAAAAGGTTAAAACACATTGTTTTCGTCCCTCCACCAGTGAGACGGACCTACCTAGAAAAGGTGGCAGGGGATCTGTACACTGCACAATGCGGAGCTGTCTTGGCATACTTCGGCTTTTGATTTTGAGTCGATTGTGTAGGGATGATATGTTACTGGAGACTTTCTTGAGTTTCTTAATATGATTTAAATATGGAATACTGATAATCAATTAATACCACACATTAATGTAGAAGGTGGCTGTGTTTTTATTGAACTCAGTTGTTAGGATTTCCCTGTGCACATCTACTGGGTTACACCTCTGAGGAGACTCAGGCGGAGAAGTCTCTGACTCTGGCTCCTGGTAGAACTCAGGAAGGAAACAGATTCCTCTCCCTAATAATAGCCCTAATAAACTTGTATGGCTTTGTAGGATTGGGTGCCTGAAGAAATATTAGGACATCTGTAAAGACATCTCTCGAGTTTTAGGTGCTTTCAGGAATAGGTGATCTGACCTAAGCTTCCCATTCTGCTTTCTTGTGTACAGAAGCTTGAACTCCACATAATACCCAATCTAGCACCGGCCGTAAGCATTTAGTATCCCGTTAAGAATCTGTTGCACTTTTAGGAATGAAAAGACCTTTAAAAGTCTGGCCTTAGTGACCAAACTGTGAACATAACGGCAGTATAAATAAGTCATTATAATAAAGCTAGAGGAGGGCATGTCTGCCCAGGGATACTATATGTGAAATAAGCTTTAGTTTAGTATGACACCAAATTCTTAGCTAATTCTCCATAGGGATGCTCTTGTTTCACATTGAACTTGTGATCATGTGTTCACTGCACAGATGTGTGCACCGGTATTAGCACCTTCCCAGCCAGATGTTACAGTTCTTCAGCTAGAAGTTACGCTCTGCAGTAGAGCCTGCAGAACCCATTATGGGGCCTTTCAGTCAAAGCCTGCAAGGTTAGTTTAACCCACTGCAGAAGGCTGTTCCAATTAGCCTGTCTATCTGACTTGGTATGGAAACAGCCAAGTGATCAGTTTCACAGACATAGAGTGAGGTTGATGACCTTGTTTTCCTTGCGGGGGAAGAAGGGGTGAGGTGGGAACAGTAGCAACCCTGCAGTGCCATAAGAATGCTACCTTTCATGCGAGGACTACTTTGCACAAAAGCTTAAGCATCTGCCGGAGGAGCTGGTGGCAAAGCTTTTGTCAGTCATCATTCTGGGCTGTTTCTCTGTATGTGCTGTCTCTTGAAAATCGTTCTTCAGAAGGCATCACCATGATTAGGGAAGCCAAGTATTACATGACAAAATGCCTATTTTCAGATTGTATACCCTTGTAAGTAGTGGCACAGCCATTTTTACTCGTATCATCATTTATTACATGCTGGACTTTTTTGCCTGACAAGTTCTTTGTGTTTCCTCCTGCCTTTAGATAATATAAATTTTAGACAGTGGAGTAATATTTTTGTTCTTATAGGCCACAGACTCCTCATCTAAAGCAAGTAGATGGGGAGCTTGGGGTACCTGGGGGAAGTCTCTCCTGTCATCAGCTTCTGCCACAGTGGGTAAGTGTTCAATCAGTAAAGTATATGGAAATATATCGTAATTTTAATGTGTCATTAGACACATTAATGTTGTATCTTAAAGACTGATAGACAGTTTTGTTCTGATATGCTTGGCAAGCGTGATTTTTTTTAATAGGAAGAAGGACCTTCCTAAACTGTCAAAGCACATAAATATTTCTCTGGGTCAGATTATGGACAAGGTACTGGGCTTGTTTGTAGAGTTAGTCAGTTACCTTATTGTAGCTTCTTCACAGAAAGGATACATAATCTGATACAATTACTATCAGCCAAAGGCTTATGGTTTTTGAAGTCAAAGCAGTCCAACCCAAATTCATGGACATGCATGTTTGTGATTTATACACCGTGACTTCTATCTATACAATATGAATTCACTTCTTGTAAATCATTCCAGCTTTCACTGACACCCGGCGAAACTGTTACGCTATCACACCAGACTTCAGAGAGTAGAACGACATATTGAAACATGGACCCTGTCTCTCTCTCCCTATACTCTCATTTCTGATAGTATGTCCTTGTGAAGACTTTAGGTAAAACTTAATCATTGCACATCAAAAACTCACAGACAAAAAGCTAAGCATGCAAATACCTAGTTATCAGTGGGAAATAATTTCTCACAAAACAGCTACCAAGCTGTTAACTAATCAGTTCTCATAAAGGATCCACAAAACACCTTCAAAAGATGAACCTAGGAATTAAAATTAATTGCTAGTTACTAAAAATAACGTATTCCACAGAAGTATTGGTTTTATGATCCCAAATAAGGCTGAGTAATTCTCCTCCCTATCCTCCTCTGTTCCACAGGCAATAAATTATTTCTGTCCGTTTCTCAGAGAAGGAGGGAACTTCCCCTAGCTTCTCTTTTTTTTCAGTAACACCCACACTCAAGAGTTTGTAACTACCTTTTCTGTCAGACAGTCCAAGCAATTAACATATCTAATTAAACTCAGAATGGGTTTCTAAAATGTCTTTGAATTGACATAAGTGAAGGTTGCTGCTGAAAGGAGCGGGCCTGCCCTGCCCCGGCAATATATTTCTTCCTTCACTCATGCTAACAGTATCATTCATGCAGTGATGAGCGGAGCTGGTTTATGGGACTGATTTTGAAAAGTACAAATGAAGTAAGAGCTGGATCTTCAGCTGGATCAGTTTGTAAATTCCCTAATCTGGCTCACCATTTGATCACCCAAATGGTACTGAATGGGGAAATGATGGGAACACGCAGAACGTGCCAATGGGGACAAGGGCAGCTTAACTAGCTGTGGAACTGCGTAGGTGTTCTCAACTTGTATTTAACCTTAAAGTTTAGCGCTTCTCTTTCAGACTTGAAGAAGGCCCACTGTGCAAAAATCTTGCCCGTTTTTTTCCCAACGCTATTAGTAGGTCTAATAAACGGTACTTCTTTCACAGACTTCCATGAGCCTTGCCTCTCTTACACTCTCAGACCATCATAACAACAGCATTCTGAAAAGAATTTGGCTTAACGTAAATAACTAAAGAAGAAAATTTATGTGCATAAAGTAATTTTACTGTTGATCAGTTGGAATTGTAATGCTAATGAATTCTTCAGTTCATTTTTATAGTTGCAGCAGTGGGTTTTTTGGAACAAAGCTCTTTCAAGTCATTCAGTTTTTGCCTGTGAGATAGCCATATTTATATTCTGTTTAGCTTTTGCAATAAACAGTATTCTATCAAATTGACATTCTAATGTTGTTTGTGAGTAATAAGATTATTTGTTACTGAACAGTTACTGTTCTTGCAGGCTTGCAGTGGCAATCTCGCTCACAGTCTTCTGTGGCTTATAAGTCTTGGCCTCACTGAGCGATCAGTTTAGTGTCACAAAGTGTATACACTTTCTGTGGGGCAGTATGTCCACAGATATTTTCTTGCCCAACTGACATGAGCTTGCCTGAAAATCATGGATGCTGTTGGAAAAAGTTTGGGAGACAAACAAGAATGTGTGTTGTATCCCTTCTTACTGTCTAATAAGTAAACAAGACATACCTTTTTATAGCTGTTTGTTGCTTTTGTCTATAAAACCTGCTGCCAGCGTTGTACCTCTGTGGATTCCCATGGACTTTTTAATAATATGATCTCATTTTTATATAGGCCATATAACATCCTGGTTCATATATGTTAAATTCATGCTTAATTGATACTGGGTTCTTAGCCCATCTGACTGTATCAGCATCATAACTATCTTCACGGAGTGTAAATATGCGACCAAGTTTGTTGTCCAGGCAGCCTGACTTGATAAGGTTGTGTGATTGTGTCTATTTTGAATAGACATATCATCACCATATATTCTTAGAATTATTATTATTTAAAAATGAGCACAGTTGGAACAGGTCAAGTTGCCTAGGCAAAGGAGCATCCACATGCAGAAAAGGAAAAAGAAAATTTTAAAATCATTTTAATTTTACATGAGAATGGTTGCTATGTCACACTGAAGACCCATCTATTATCTAGTTTCTGGCAGTGGCCAAGAGCAACTAGGCAAGAGTCTAAAACTAGATGTATGTAAAGCAGCACTTCCCCTGTTTTCTCTTCCCATTTCCTGGAATCTACAGCTTAGACAGACTTTCTGACCCTACTAGGGTCAGGGTAAGGTTGAGTTCCCACATTACTATCTAATAATTTTGGATCTAACTTTTCTCTGTGACTTTGAATTAAGCAGAAATCAAATGTACATTCTTCCATGTTCACTGAACCCAAGGTAACTTGGAAGACCACATAGAAAATCTTAGATTTGTTCCAGGAAATAAGTGCAGCAGAGAGTAGTTTATATTCCTGATATAGAGGGCTTATTTCCTAGTTGTTTGTTATGGAAATTCATGCTTGATCCTGTGAAGTATTTACTGTCTGTCAGTGTCATAGACAGGGTGTGGGACTGTGTATACCATATATCTGCTTCAGTATGGTAATTCCTAGCAAGAGACACAGAGAGAAAAAAAAATTAAAGCTATGGGGAATTTCTATAAGCTTTCTTCTATTTATTAAATATTTATTATTCCCCCTCAAGTTACTCCATGTAATATCTGAGCAGTTCAACTAACACTTCATCTCCTATTCTACGTCAGAAAATAGGTTTGCCATGATCCAGTCTGTTTTAATATTGCTTATTCCTTCAGTGTAGCAAATGGTATAAGTAAAGCTGCTTTCTTGGAATTAGACTTACCAGCAACACCTTCGGTATGTGATTTTTCTGTTGCTCTGTCTTTACCTTTGTACAGCACAGCTGCTTGTCTGGTTAAGTATGGCAAATATTTACTATTCCTTGTACTTTTCTTCAAAATTGTAAAAGCAGCAGAAACAGTTTGAGATGGACTAGATGACATCTTAAAGGCCTAACCAAACACATTCAGCTTTTAACAAATTGTATCATAGAACAGCCCAGGTGGGAAGGAACCTCGAAAGATCATCTAGTCCGGGCTGTGGGAAGGGGCACCTAGGTGAGATTATCTAGCACCTTGTCCAGTCACATCTCTGAAAACCTCCAGCAGTGGGGACTCTATCACGTCCCTGGGGAGGTTGTTCCAGTGAATGACCATTCTTACTGTAAAAAATTTCTTTTTTACATTCCTTTCTCTTTAAGATTGAGCTGAAATGGTTGTTCCAAGGATCTCAGTTTCATTATCCTTCAAACCCTGATTTAGAGCTCCCAAACAGATTAGCATTTTTACTGCATGGCTCTAATTTGTTTAGCATAGCTGATTTTAGTTTCTAACAATAAGGTAGTTTCCATATAATTTGTATCTTATCTCTCTTTAACTAGCTGTGCATATATAGCCAGTGATTTTTTTGGTGATGGTTTTGTATTCTGAAGCAAATGTCTGTTGTCTTTGAACTGATTTTGACATTATTTGGATCAAGGTCCCCGCCACAAGGCAGATGTGATACTCCTCTACACAACAGAACATGTAATGCCTTTGGATTAGTAGCAGTCACTCCCTGAACAATGCTTAGTGGCTGACACTAGATGTCACACTAAGAAAGTTATTGAATCTGTGTCATTAATGAGCTGAAGAGTTTTCTTTCGTTTTTACAAGGTGCAAGTTTGATTTCCCCCCTTGTGGAAGCACAGTGGAGTAGATCCACTGAAATTGTTCCTGGGATGATGAGATGGGAGAAGTAGGCTCACTGTGATCTGGAGACACAACTTGTACTTATTGTTACCCTCTTTCTTTTAAATTGTATTTTTTAGTAAATCAGTAATTACACCATCCAGTGTTTTAGTAACAGTGTTGATAAAACTCTGCTCTGACAGTGGGTTACCATTGCAGTTAAGCCAATCTAATGGCTAGCAGCCACTGAAATGTGCAGTCCTGCTCTCTCTTTTCCTTGCACGTTTCTTTCTCCTCCCTGTGCCGGCAGTCGTGCTCCTCTGAGCTCCCAGTAATCCAGTTCAGAAAGCTAAACTGACATAAGAATAACTCTAGAGGAAAGAAAAATCCATTTTCTGCCTCTTTAGTTCCTTGAACCAACTCACTGAGATAAGTGCCAGGGCAAGCAGTAGGGACAAATATGGAACATGGAAGGAGCAGAACCTCCCATACCAGCACCAAGAAGCCATTAGGTCAGCTTAGCCGTAACAGCAACCCTTTTATCTGAAGGGCTTAAGTGAGGCAAAACATTCTCAGTCTGTACTTGAAGCTTGTGACTTCCATTTTTAAAAACAGCTTGTATGCTTGAAAGCTTGCCTGTTTGGGTTTTTTTCCAACTAAGCTATCCGCTAGCTTAATGAAAGTTACTACCTTCTCCTACAAGCCTTGCCTTTCATATGTTGTATTGTTTTGTATGCATGAATTGTGGCGTTCATAAGGTGCTTAAGTTGTGGTGGTGAACAAGCTGCATTTCCAAGCAAAGTCTGTTCTCTCTTATGCTGTACGCATGTGCTTCCCTCCGTGCAAGTTTGGTTTTTTTTACCTCTAGTGCCATTGGTAAGACTAACATCTGTCAATACGTCTTACACAATAAAAGTAATAAAAAATAGAACCCAGCTATCTAATTTACATAGTCTCTGAAATTCATACTGTAAGGCTGCTTAATGCATCTCTCTCGTGCATTGCTTGTAATTAATATTCTGATGTCTTGATTATTTTTTGCTTGTATATATTCCTCATCTAGTTCTTCACCTAGTAGAATGGCACACAGAAGTATCAGACACCCATAGTTCTCCCTGGTATGCTGAAAACCTTTTCTTGTCACTCAGTATGACAGAATGAAATGTCACTTGTGATGTCACTGTGTTCATGAGCTTGGATAGTATTACACATAGGTATGTCTAATAATCTACATTACATAGCTTAAACTGAAGTCTGTGTGGAATGGAAATGCAAATGCTTCAGATAATGTGAAAGTATTGAAATGATGTGAATATCTTTTCCATTCTCTACAGATATCTCCACTGTTGTGAAATAAAGAATGACACTAAAAAAACCCCAAAGACTGGATGTTATGCTTATACCTTACATAGTCATAAAAAGGACAGTTAATCTCTTCAGAAAACTTTTTTTTTTTTTTTTTTCCCACTGCATAAATTCAGCTGATTAAGGCAAAACTTTTGTGCCTGAAATCAAATGGTGGTCACTCAACTGTTTTGTAAATAACACGTTACAGCTGCTGTATTAGCAACCCCCTTTTTCACAGTTCCTCCTTTTTAAGAATACTGAATGCAAGTATCAGATGGGAGGAATTGTGGACATGCTCTTGGGGATGGCGGTCCAATTTTCTTTCTGTATATCTTTTAACATGGGTTTATGATCTAGAAGAGGTTGAGAACCAATAATCTGTTGTAGCAGCCTTTATGCCTATTGCTATTATTAAAACCTTTTACCATTGCAGTAAGGAGATCTGAAACTAGTCTCATTTACTAGCTTAATTGGAGTTATTCCTGATTTACAGACTGGATAGCACAGGTATTATCAGAATATAGCCTGTGTTTTTGTTTTAACTACAAGGAAGAGAATTTTTCTAAAGCTTTGAAGGGAATGGAGTGCCAATAGGATAGCCTCAAAGTGAGCACAATGGGGTCCCACTTTTTTAGTGTACAAACCAGAGCACAGCTTGGTTTTTCCAGTTTGGAAACAGTTTGGTTTTTCCACATACCTATGCTTCATATAGTGGAGTGATTTCCACCCCAGCCATCTTCAGGTTCCTCCGTTTCTCGGTCAGTGTCAGATGCTAATTTAAGGCCTTGATCTTCATCTTTAGCTTGAACCAGATGAAGCTTCATTCATCTTACTAGACTGAATTTTGATCGGTTGTTCATCAGAAATGTCTCCATGGTGCAACACAGGTGACAAAGACTCTGTGGTAGCCAGGGACAAAATCTCAAACTCACCCTCTGTATCTGTACCGCTGAAGCAGGGAGTCCAGTTGCATGGGAGTACTAGATAGACAAGGGGCAGCGATTCCTGCAGAGAATGGTTTAGGTTTCAGGCGTGCTGAACTGCCCTCCGGAGGTCTCTGTCTGCCTCTTTTCAGCTCTGCAGGGAATCCAAAGCTACTAAGCTGGGAGATGGAAGATAAGAGTGCCTAAAGTGAAGCAGGATGTTTCTGACTAAAGCATTTGTGAGCACTGTGATCTGTCCTTGGGCACATCAGGCAACCTCAAAGGCAGGCCACGTGTTTAGGGCACTGCTTGCAAAACCTTCCTTTTCAAATGAAAGATTCCAGCTAGCAAGATGAACAACAATATTCTGCTGAAATTGCCAGCCAATAGAAAGAACAGAAATCGTGTAGGCAAGGAAAACAAAAGCAACAACACAAGAAAAAAAGCATGCTTTCTTCAAAAAGTAAGCAGTTAACAATACCTGTTGCATAGCTCTTCCGTCTCTGCTGTTACAGATGAGTAAATGGAGACGTTTGAGGTGTTCCTAAGTTTACAATACCAGCTCGGTTGCGTTACCACACCAAGTGTAACAAAACCAGTGCACCTTTATCTCTAAAATGGAGGCTCATCTCCCACAACCTCTTTTATTTCTGTCCCTTTTGAAATTGCAAATAATCATTTTCATTTCCAAAGCAACATGCGATTCTGCAGTGTTTGTGCATATATGTGTATCTAACAGTGCTGACTTGCTTCAGTTGTGGTCTTCTGAGCTCATCTGGTTTTGTTGTTGTAGTCAAACATACATGCCATACAGCTGAGTTCAGCATATCCACTCCTAGCTGACCTGAAATATTTTCTTATCATTTTTGTGCATGTAACCCCAGCCCTGAAAATGCTGCCTTTTATAAGAAGTCTGTAAATATCAGTACAGGAACTGTGTGCCTCCTTTTCTTGGAAGTATAAGCTTGTCTGCAAAACTATGCAAACCAAATTACAGAATATAAAAAAAAAAAATGTTTAGATACAGAAAAAAACTTGAAAATTAATCTGAAAATCAATAACTTTCATACACAGTTAAAGAGAAATTTTTGCTTAATGTTTGTAGTTAATTTTTTATATAATTACAGGACAATAATATTTCGTTAGCAAGTCAAGTCCTTAAGAAAAATTAAGTCAATGGAAAGAATAAAACTCCTTTGCTCATTTAAAAAGTTGTGAGCGGCAGAAGTGGAAAGGAATGTGACATGGAGTATCAATTACATTAGTTTAAAAGAACAATAAATAGTTATTTGAGTGAGTTCCAGGAATTTGGAGAGTAAATAAATGACTCCAGAATCTATTCATGCTAATATTTTCATTGAACCAATTAAAATGTGCAGGAGATTGGGATTAGACAATGTAGTACGCCACTCTCTCATTGGAACAGATTTTGCAAAAGGCAAGACGTTACCCAGCAATGACTTAAATCACTGTGGTGCATAACCTAGTATGTCCTGTATGGTTGGACGTACTGGTACATTTTGTAAGACATGAGATGAAATAGACAAAGGTCATACTTGCTTTAGATGGGTAAAAGCATTTACCTGCCTAGTCTCTCTGTTGCAGTGTACAAACATCAGGACCCCATGCAGCTTATGCTGTCATATAGAAAATTACTTGTTTCTGCTCATCTGTTCCGTAGGGGACATCTGTTCTTTGTGTTTACCTCCAGATACTCCAGTTTTCTTGTATGTGATCTTTCAGTAGTGCTGCTTCACATTTTTTCTAGAGTATATTTATTACTGAATTCATAGAGCACCTGATGTGCAACCCATCTGGAAATCATAGAATCATAAATCTAAGCTTTCCTTCTTCCTACTCCATTTCAAATAGTTTTACTGTATCTTTCTTTAATCAGATATTCAAAAGCATGTTTGTATGACTACACACACACACACATATATATGTATATATATATTCAGAACACTGCAGAGCACTGGTAAGTGATAGGCTATTTTGCTGTAGTTAATGTAACTCAGAAACGATGCTTTGAAGTTTTCTAATAGAGCGTGCACACAATTGTGGGAAAGTATGGACAACATTTAATGAATTGATATGCTTGACTTCATGCCTTAAATGTCTAGGTATCTATCTGCCTGAGCATCTGTGTTAATGGCTTTTCTGAAATAAATTATCTTTTTACAGTTCAGTTTAAGGTAACAAAGCAAAGAAGTATGAAATTGTCATTAGTACTTCTCATAAGCAGGCAGATAGTTAAAGCACTCTGTATTGTCCTACTGCTAGAAGGGATCAGCTTTACGTGAGCTGCAGTAATGGTGTACTGTGCAAGAAAAAATAAAATAGGTTCACTGAAGCCATTTCATTTTGTGTTGGAAAGAAATATTGCTCACCTGGTTGGTTGTTTACTTAGTGCAGGAACTTCCAGCTAAGGAAGATGTGCTAGCTGGATCATTTGTAATGAGAGAAGTATATCATGAACATACTTGTGGATATATCCAGAAGCAGAATAGGCAGACAATTTGAGGGTAGTCATTTTTAAGGGCAGTGTTTTTCAACTACAGCTGATGCAGATTAGGAAGCTACTGTCTCCTTTTGCTGACTACCAGGCAATCCCACCCTATCCTATAGCAGGATATTACCAGTCCATGTGATCTGCTGGTGTAAATAAACTCCGTGTAGAAAAGCAGCAAAGCAATCCCATTCTGTCGAAATTATTCCAATAAAAACACTAATAGCATACATTCTTTACATTAAACTAGACCATTTTAATAGAACAGAGAGTTAGGGAGTCACTATGTGTGCATCAGGTAAAGGTGGTAAAATCTCTGTAGATGATCAGCTGCCACTGGAACAATAATTATGTCTTTGTCATCTGACACCAACAGACTTTACAAAGTATATTTAAACAGCAGATTTGAGGAGAGACACTTTAGAATTTGACTTCAAATGAGCAAATGAGGAGCTTAAATCCTGAAATAACTTTGAGGACCTGGGTCAGTATTCCTAAAATACTTACCTAACATAGCACCTATGCAACAGGCTGAAGAACAGATTCCTCACCTCAGCCCTGGCGTCACCTAGTCCATTACTTGTGGGTTAATAGTTCTCTGGACTTCTGAAAACTACATTAGGCCAAACCCTACAGCATTAGGAGGACCATCAATTTCTCTTTAAATTAATTGTAATAGAATATTTAGCATTTTGAAAAGCAGGGAACTACTTACGTGTGCGACTGAAACAAGTTTTACATTTCAGATCCAATCCAGTGCCATTTGTATTATATTTCAGCTTTATAATTTCTAGTCAGTTAATATACTGGATATAGTAGAACAAGTGAATTATTAACCTAGAAAAAAATTAAGCAGTTGAGGGAAATTTAATAGCTATTCTTGTTATCATTCATGGAGTATAAGAATACTATGCACTGTTAGTAATAAGTTTTCAAATCATGTAATTTAAAATATGCTTCTGCTGCAGGTCATGGGATAACAGCAGTAAAGGAAAAAGCAGGAACTACCCTAGGAATTCATAACGCAAGTTCAGCATCTTCAGAAACAGCAGAGCCTCCTGCAGCTGAAACACCAGTTATCCGTAAGTTCAAGTTTACTGAAATTGGACAAAACTCTCTGACACTGCCAAATTAATCCAATCTACAAAGTTTTAAGATTTTGATCACAGAATCCAGTTTACTGTAATTTGTAATTTGTGACTTGTAGAGTTGAAAGTATGCTGTAGCTTGCTTTTTTTCTTTTGTTAGAAGCAGAAGATTCTCTGGATCAAAGCTCTTCTGAGCATATTCCTTCTTCTCCTTCATCTGGATCTCGTGGCATGTTGTCAGCTATCACTAATGCTGTACAGAACACAGTGAGTCATTTTAGTGGGCCTTTCTGCTCTAGTTATTCTTCATCATTTTTAGGTGCAACTTCACTGTAGGTCACATTTAACAGGTGGAGTTTGTTAAGTTGTAGGTCTTGGTAAGAACAGTTCTGTTCTAAGTCTGTTTAGAGTCTCTTCCATGGCAAAATAACTGCATCAAATTAAAAAAAAAGGTCAAACACAACTAAGTCAGGTACTACTTTGGCACCAGTTTCAGTGAAAAGTATCGTCTTCTCCTAAACTATATAGAATTCTGCAAATTCTTGGGAAATCTTTTTTGTAGTTGTCGTACCATCGTCTGTTTTTTTTGCAGTTAAGTCCTTCCAGAGAAAGTATGATAAAATTTGTTATCATTTTTGAAGGTAGATAAAATAAGAAAATACTCCATTTGCTTATTTTAAGACTTCTGCTAAACTCTGAATTGTTAGTCCCTGGCCCTTACCTTCACCTCTCTGTCTAGTCTCTCATTTCATATTAGCCTTCACAGAAGGTGGTCTGATTGCAGACTCAGTGAGGCAAATCCTTTTGTCCACGGTTCTCTCCTGTTACACTCTCCATATATTTTCTGTGTGTTGCACTTCATCCTTTTCTGGTTTTCTGTGTTTCAGCTTTTGCAAAATCCTGTACCATGCTGTTTCCAAATCAATTTTTGTGTCGGTTTCTTCCCCAACATTTTTTACACACTATTACCATAGCAAATGTTTTTCTCTGAACTTTTCAGTATGATGTTTTCCTTGAAATTATGAAAGATTAAGCATCAGCTAAAAAAGCATAGAAGACTAACTCCCCACTGAGCATGTTTTCTGAAGCAGCAATTCTTTTTCAGTGCATATCCAGTTCCCTCTGAGTGCCTCATCACTCTAATATCAAAGATTTTGGGAGCAGAGGGAGATTCCTGTAGACTATTCCTAAGACTGTTGTTACAGAATCTGGAGCATCGTAGGGCTTCTGAGAACTGGGCACCAGTAAGATTACCTGAGCATTGTATAAGGTTTTCAAATAAGAGAAATGTGCTCTTATGCAAACCTAGAGAGGCTACTATACCACAGTGATGAACGTCACCAAGCAAAAGAATAACTTAAGATCTCAGTAAGTTGCCTGTAATGCCATTTGAGACTTTGGTAGGGTTTTCCATTATATGTCAGGTTACATCAGCATATGAGTATCTGACAGATGCATAATCCAGATTGAAATGGAAATCTTTAGCCAGTGAAAATTCTTCTTCAGTGTATGTGAAAAATTGTGAGTGAAGGCTAATGCTAATACAAAGACACAGGAAAAACAACTGTATTTCAATAGACAGTTCCAGCGTCATCACAAGTGTCAAAATTTTAGAAATCAGTTAGGTCAGGCAAGGTCATCCTGTTCATGAAGGACTTTGGCTCCATATTATTCATATCTAAAATACGTTCCCACAGACTAGATGCCGCTTCAGATAAAATTAAAGTGGTATTATTCATAAATTTTTTATTGGCAACAGGTGTTACATTTCCTCCGGTGTAAGTCTTTTAATTAACTAGAAATATTTGTATAGTTCATTTTTTTCTTTTTTAAAATGTATTCAGAACAAAGTAAAATAATTTTATAAACGTATCAATCCTATTGTTAGTTAAAGCATAGAAAATCTAGGGACCTGAATGTTCAAAGATGGTGTCGGCAAAAGCAATACTCTTTACAGTTCATATTAGCATAAAGTAGAAAGAAAATAACCACATTGCATTATTTTATACAGGGGAAAAGTGTATTATCTGGAGGCTTAGATGCTTTGGAATTTATTGGGAAGACAACCATGAATGTCCTTGCAGAAAGCGATCCTGGATTTAAGAGAACCAAAACACTGATGGCAAGAACAGTTTCTCTGTCTCAGGTTGGATTTATTTAAATACAGCTCTGTCAATGCAGTTTCAGATTCTTTTTCCAGTATTTCAGATGCCTCAGGGAGAGGCTTTATTTATTGCAGGAGGTATTGGCTAGGCTTATGGAAATAAATATTATTCTTTATATTTGCTCCACTTTCTTTTTCTTCACAGAACCACAAAAGATAAGGTAAAATAATTTTTTTTCTACATAATCACATGTACAATAGCTGATTTTAGTAAGATAGTATATGTGGTGATATATCACTACACTCTGGAGACAGAATCAAATTGTTGGTGTTTTTGTAACAGCTGCAGGTAGATATCTTCCAGCATAAATATCACTATACTACTTTCCTTGGAAATGAGTCATACTGGAATATGACATATGGAATTAAAACTATTTCTATCTTAATGTCCATCTAAACTAACGGTACCCTTACACAGTCGTGACTCATATGTTTAAAAGCTCAGAGACATGATAAAAACAGATGTATAAGTGCTGTCAGTACAAAATTATTTTAGGTCTCCAGATACTGAGAGGAGAGAGGCTGTGGAAATCAAGAAACATTGGAAAAAAATGTAATTTTACTACATGTTTACTTCCTTGTAGAGAGGAGTAAGGTATTTTTATTTTAATGAGATGTTTCATCTTTAGTGTTGGTCATTGTAAGTGTAAACAGACTGGTACTGTTGTAGTAGGCCAAAAGCAAGTAACTTGTGTTAAGGCCCACAGGGTTAAAATGAGCTTTTGAGAATACCTTCCTAAACAATATGCATGAATTCACACATAAAATCTGAGGCAGAAAGTGACATAAATCAGTTCTCGTGAGCTGCATAATGCAGTGCTTCCTTTTCAGTGATTTGTGCATAAAACTTTGTGAGTGATCTTTTGAAGGTGGAGGCTGAAAAATGCCATCGTAAGTCTTTTGTAACAAATGAATAACTGAAGACAATAGCATAGAAATTTTGAATGATGGAATAGTGTAAGTAAGTGGCGAGAGTTCACCTATATTCAGAGGCTTATATGTGACTTAAGATGCAGTTCAGATGTATTTGCCAGCTTTACTGTAGCAAATTCATATGGGAGGCCATTCCTTCCTGGTAACAGAAGGAAGGAATAGAAGATCCTATTGTATACACTATTCTGTCCTCCTTATACACTATTGGAAGTGTGTAAGAAGATCACTCCAAAATATCCCCAAGTATATGGCATATGGTTCTGCCCCACCTTTGGTAGAAGTCATACCTTATTAGGCCAATCTCTTTTGTCAGTCCTGCTGTCACATAAAACTGACTTTAGTATCTGCTAAAAATATTTTATATGAAATATTTATGTAGGTGCATTGTTCATGCAAGTAGGTAGGTCCTGAAAATAATATTCTTCCCATTTTGTGGTCTGTGGAATGGATTGCATGACTCTTTAAGGCTGTGTATGAAATAGTCCTTTTTATTTTTCTTTCCTTGTAATTGGTGGCTAAATTTATTATACGGTATCCATAGCTGACATTGCTTATGAGAACATAAGCAAGATTATTTGTTTGTTCATTGTTTTTTAAAAAAAGATGGTTAGCAATTACCATTGGGAAAACCACACTTAGAATACTACTTAAATATGTTATTAGAGAAGTTTATCAAAAAAAGAAGTTAGATATTTCAGTTCTAAAATTTCAGCTCTGCAGGTGTGATAGAGTCCCAAATTCTATTACTACTTCCTAGACAAGCAGAAGCAGAAAGTAATAAAACCTGTCATACCTACAGCACTACCTATAAAACAACAGGAATTATGTATATTTTTGCAGCTGTTGCGAGAAGCTAAAGAAAAAGAGAAGCAGAGGCGGGCCCAGCAAGTTACAGTTGAAAGAACAGCACATTATGGACTACTTTTTGATGAGTTCCAGGGTTTGTCTCATCTGGAAGCTCTGGAAATCCTGTCAAATGAAAGTGAAGCCCAGGTACAGTATGCAGACAGTATAAATCAAAATGGTTGGTAAAAAATTTTTGCTCTACAGGTGCATGTGAAATGAACAGTAAGTTCTTCATCAACTTCAGAGAAAGCGGGGTTGGTCCCACAGGTCAGTCCTTGGCTTCAGGAAATCAATCTCAATACATGTAACTTTTAACTCCAAGGTTAACTCAAAACAAACCACTTCACAACTGAAAGTTATTTTTGTTAGGACCATATATAGTGTGTATTTTTCAGCTTGTGACACTATGCAGATGTCTTTTCAGAATTTGCAAGGAAGTTGGTGTCTTTTGGTTTTGTATCAGGCACTGATACTTACATTCAGGAATTCCAGACCTACTACACCTAGAGGGTAGTGAATTAAAATGAATTCCAGATTACTTATTCAATTCCTAAGTCGTCTTTATTGTGTTAGTTTTTAAACTTACATAAAACTACCCAAAGATATCATTCCTGGAAGCATACAAATGCTATATATCTCTCTGAAGAACATGCTGAAGTTACTAAGGCCTATTTGATAAATATATTTTTGAATTTAGCTGTCAGTGGATCTGTGACAGTAGATTAGCAGAACTTCTGTAGATTCCCAGAAGTGGTATTTTGTACTGAAACAATTTTCTGAATACATTTCTTAAAATACATGTTTTCTTCTTTTTTGTTTTAGTAATTAGCACTCCTTTCTCTCTGGGTTATTTTTAATAAAAAATAACCAACTTATTTTTTTAATGTTTTATTTGCTGTCACAAATAAAAGAAGCTTATTTTAATAACAGCTAGGTACATACTGTCCATGTTGGTTTTAGTTTTTGCAATTATGTCTAAATGCAAAATTATAAATTCAAAACCTACATGTAAGGTTCAAGGGCCTGCTTTTGCAAAAAAAAAAACAAAAACAAAAACAAAAAAAAAAACCACAAAACAAGAAAGATAAATAGATAAGAAGTTCAGGTTAATTGCATGTGTCAAGACTATTTTTCTTTTACTGTTAAATACCACAGGGTAAGGAAGACTTGTGCAGGTTGCTACTATGAGGTTTCTGATGTGCTTCGTGTTACGTCCTAGATAACCCCTGGTTCATAGTCCTGCTCTCTCCAACAGGATTGAATGCAACTGTCTGGCTCAACAAGTCCAATTCCCAGATATATATTCCAAAAGACTCACAGAACATATTCCAGTTACCATACACACACACACACACACACACACACACACACACACACAATACTTACAGTAGTGTAAGCTTGAGACCTGTACTAACAGCCCAAAAGCCACACTCTGATGGGCCACAGGAGGAGCACAAGAGAGACTGAAGGCATTGCTAATGTCCTATGTCCTTCTAATAGCAGGGATTTAAAAATATTTTAAAGCTTTTTTTTAAAGTTTCCATTAAAAATGGTCCCAGTTAATCCTATGAAATGGACAATGCCATAGCGAGGGCCAAAAAGCCCTAGGTAGTCCTTCACAGCCTGAGTTGGGTCTCCCAACTTTACCTTGCATTTAACCTTGAGCATATGAGCTGGGCACATCAAGGAGGAACATAAGAAACTAATGTCTTTCTTCAGTCTCTCACGGAGCCAGTCTGCATGTCTGTCTAGCAAGCTTAAAAGAAAAAAACTTGAAACAAACCTAAAAGTGAAATTTTGCATCAAAGGGAGAGAAGGCATTTCTCTTGGCTTCCATAGGCAGAGAGTGCAATCATGGCATTAACACCGCGTAACTGTAGTGCAAACAAACAGTGATTCAAAGAATCTGTTTCCATCCCTCTTAGGCATGGCACCCTATTAGATATGTAGGGACTTGCAGATACCTGAGACGTGCAAAGACATCTCAATGCATTCTTCAGAACAGGTAGACTGGTAGACTGTCAATAATTTTGGTTGCATTTTGAAGGAGGGGAAACAGGCTTCTTTTTCCAACTCTTCCCATGAATGCTCAGACTAAGCATGAATTGTGCCTGGGCTCTTTTTGACTGCTGTCTTCATCCAAGCAATCCCAAAATGCTTATTACAGTTTGCAATTAAACCATAGATTTATAATTCAAAACTAATGTTCGGGGAGAAGGTAGAGACCCGATGATCTTGCAAGGCTGGTGTAATTGTTGTGATACTCAACAAATTTTGTTGATGAGAACTAAAAATGTGTCTACATTGGAAGGTTAGAGACAAGATTTGAGCATAATGGAAGTTTCCATTTCTTAGCCTATTTTAGTATCAGGCTCTAAATTAGCAATTTAAGAAATGCTTTTGTTTTGGTTAGGAATGCTTACTGTCCCTTCTTTTACAGATTCAGTCATATTTAGCAACACTTGATGGAGAGCAGTTGGAGACTGTGAAAAATGATTTAATTGCTATAAAAGAGATTTTTGTTCCAAAGGAATCAGATGACGAAGTCGTGCAGGCACAGAAAGGTAATTAGAAATACAGAGACTTAACCATATGAATAATTGTTGCTTCTGCAATATAGTAATTTAAAAAATTACAATCCAAACTATAATTTCTGATATCCTAATAGTCTTCATAAGATAGTCACTAAAGTTAATACTCTAAAAGTTCTGGAAGCTGATAAATGCTTAATTTTGAATTTACATGGTAATTGAAGTGTGAGATATAGAAAATATAATGTAAAGAAGTATTATATTACTTTGCTGTATCATCAGTGAAAGCAAAACAAAAATAAGAAGGGAAATTAATAACCTTTTGGATAACAGGTTTTCTTACAGAATCTGTTTATGAAATTGTGTGATCTGAAAGTTTTGGAGTGTTTAGCAATGCTTTTCTGTTTAGCAACTTCATGCTCACTTTGCACCCTCCCTTGCTACATAAGGAAAAGATTAGAGTGCTATAAAGCAACTTAAGAACCCTGAACTTTTTGAAGGAAAGTCACTTGGAAAACTAGCGGCAAAGCTGCTTTCTAGGTATTGCTTGGAAAGACGTGGCATGTGGCGTGTGAGAAAGAAGTTAAAGTAGCAGAAGCGTGCCGTAACTATGACATAGTGCACAGCATTGAGGAGAATGGGACCAGCATGACAGTCCGTAGATCAGCTCACAAAAGTTACAATGAAATGGGTGGGTGCTTTGGTTAGGGATGAAATAGGTGTTTTAAGCAGGTCAGGAATTTTGGTATTCCCCAGAACAGGCTGAGAACAGAAGGATAAAAAGTTAGCTTAAAGCCACTGTAGTTCATGTCTCCGGGCCTGTGAGATCCATACCAAACCTCTTCTAGCTAATAGAAACAATCCCCTTGACTTGACTGAAGACTGGCTTATGCCATTGAACACCATATTGTTGTGTCTCAGAAACTCAGAAACATAAAAAGATATTTATTCCACATCCTCTTGATCTTCTCAGGGGTGCTTTGCCCATAAAATCTACATTTTGTAAGATGGTGAGGTACGCTTTCTCTAGCCTTCAGAAAAGTTAGAAAACCTGTGTTAACATCCACATGTTCTAACTGGAAAGTCTTTTCCACTCAGGCTGCTCTTCTAGCAGTGCTTACTCAGTGTGCCCGATGTCTCTCACAGGGAGCTTATTGTTTCTTCTCGGGGGGGGGGGGGGACAGCGAGTGTTCAGTGTAAAGTCTTAGTATGCTAGAGTTTTGTGCTGGTTTTTTTTCCCCCTTGTTACTCTTTAAAACCCCACATTCCTCTGGGGGTTGTGAGAAACAGAAGTCAAGAAAGTGTATGACCTGCTTAAGAGTGAGGATTCATGAGATGTCTGATGTTTCTTAATTTTTGCGGGAAATAGTTCCTTGCTTTGAAACCAGCCCCCAGGAAAAGCTCTGTTTCTTGCACATAGTGATGTTTTTTCTGGTAGACAGAAGTTCTGTTTTTTCAGTGAAGTGCAGCTGCTGATGATTCTCCTTGAAACATTAACTGGCCTTTTAAATAGGCTGGGACCAAGGCAATGAGCACCCTAAAAAAAAAAAAAAAAAGATCAAACCAGAGTGTACTGCAGATTTTCCCCTGCAAAAGCAAACCAGTCAGCAGTGAAACATATCCTCCTCTCTCTGACAGAGGAAATAATAACCACATACCCGTCCTCTCCACCTTACAGCTGAACGGGTGTTACTTCAGGCTGCAGTTCAAAATGACTCATGTCCTTTGGTGCGATCAGGCTCAAGATTTATTAGTATTTGAACTACAGATAAATTTCATTTATTAATATTACATTGGATAAATTTTAGTTCCACTGGAGGACACCAAAAGAATAGAAAGGTTAATCACTTCTCAAAGCAGCTTTCTGTTAGGGCTGAGCCTACAGTTCTGTGGTCAGGCTCCTAACCTGGGACATGTGGCCTTTACTTCTTTCTTCAGCCTCTCGCCCATAATCCATAGTACATGCAGCACTGCATTGACAGTGCTCTTAACACTGTATAGTGCTTTGACATGTCCCTTCTAGACAGTGTCCTAGTCTGGGTAGTCACAAAAATGGGTTATCTTCATTAAAATATTGTCAGAGTGAATGAAGGCTTCTTATGATCCTCCTGAGTCAGGGAAAACAGACTTTTTCCTGAATTTCTTAATGCACAGGATCTTAAGTGTTTTTATTAAGAGCATTTATGCAGCAAATGCATAAAACCTTATAAAACTTAAAGAATTCCATTAATAGGCCTTTACATGGCAATTGTCTGCCATTTTTAGACAAAAACGATATCCAGCACCTTCCCATGTAATGTTGTATGTGATTTGCATGTCCATTTCCCCTCATGAAGCACAGTTCTATTGAACAGTTTAATGTTTCATTGATAGTTTATTTTGTCAATTTTTACATAGTTTAAGTTGGGTTCCAGTGACTTGCTATTGACTAAGCTTAGAATTCTGGTCATATTTTACAAATAAGTTTAGCTTTCTGGGACCATTGATATGTATCCTTCTGGGAGCACAGTTGATCTTTTAGGGTCTAGGTTTGAGTTGATTTTTTTTTTTTAAAATGGAATTGTTTACCTGAAGTGACTTGTTGGGACCTCAGGCATATTTCTGTGGCATAATTATTTACGCTAAGAAAATGGTCTGTGTTTAATGTTACCAAAAATTTTAAACATCATTTGGCAAGAGCTAGCAGGTTATGTTAAATTCTGTGGAGGTATTTTGAGTTTTAATCCTGCTTGCTAAACAGTTTAAAACTACAGCTAACTTGCCTTCAGTAGGATTTTGACTTTTGCTTCCTAGCTCAATAAAACTTGTATTTTTTTACTTTATGGAAGGAAGCCAACCCCCTAAAAATGTCAAAGATTAACTAATGGTGTTTGAAAATGTTAAATCTTATCTAGCCACTGAGCAGTATTTGAAAACAAGTTAATTACCACTTATTGTTAATTTGTTACTACTTTCTTGTCATCAAAGTCATGTTATTTATATGGTGTCATTTGTCAGCACTATAAATATTCAGCAGAAAAAAGACTAGCTGGGAGGAGAACTAGTACTTTGCATTCAAGTGTTTGAAAAGGGTGGCTATTTGTTTTATGTAAACTGTCAGGATCCCTTCTTATCCTAGACTCTCAGGATCTCATTCAGAGATGTTAGTGCTGCTTTTAGTTTCTACCGTAAACACTTTCAGTCCTACACAAGGAGAAGTTACTGCAGTGATTTTTGGAGGACTGTTTTGGGAAGGTACTGGGGCTAGGCTTTGTTCTTGGCAACTTTGAAACTGGAATCGGGGGCGGGGTTTGCGTCTTTGCTTAACAGTCAGATAGGTGCAAAATCAATATGAAAAGAAAGAAAAGGAAAATATATTTTCTGACACAAGTAGGAGAAAGCCTAATGCATACCTTTCTCTCTAATGTTTCCTCTCACTCTGATTATGCAACACTTTCATGTATTTTTCACTGCATCGTCTTTACCTTTCAGTTGTTTGATGAGAGGAGAATATCTGAAAAAGTAGCTTTACTTATATTTTGAAAGCCATTAACACCAAAAATTTCATATGTGAGGTTAAAAGGGAGCTGGTAACCAAAGTGAGTATTGAATTGAATATGCCAGTTGTCAACAATCTTGGTCATTTTGCATTGATCCAGTGAACTGCTTATCAGTTTTCAGCATGCTGCAGTTTATAAAACAATTCGGCATTGTTTTAAGAACAAGTGAATTCAGTGTAACCAAGAGGTGTTGTATTGCAAAACCTGAAAATCCTATTGCCAAAATTTACTGATAAGGGCAGCAATGAAGTGAACTCTCTGCATCTCTTTGGCGTGCCAGAATACAATCTTCTTGACCTGTTCCCCTGCTGTTAAGAGGAAAGCTCAGTCTCTTCATGATTGCAGGTGAAGAGTTCTTTGTGCTAAATACTTATTTATTTTATAGCACCAAAGATGGGCACTCTATAAGCAAGGGTGAGATGTCCTTTGCTCTCAGAGAGTATAATCTGGGTGTCAGATTCCACCACCTTTCCACATGTTGCAAGGTACTGTGGACCGTAAACAGTTCCACCAAAATCCCCAAACTCAGTAGTTTACTCAGTAGAGTAATGGCCTTCTGCTTTTAAGACCAGTACTGAAGATTTGCATAAAAATGGAAAAACTGGCACTACCTAATAAATGAACAAAAAAAGTGAGAATACAGCAAGACATGAAATTCTTTTTTGAAGTAGCTGGACTTTTATCAGGCTTAGTATGGGGACTTTGACCTTTCAGTGTCATCAGGCTAAAAAAACTGGATTTTGTATATTCCACCAGGAAATGTTAATGAAGATTCCAAACTCAGTAAGTGCAGATGAACAGAACCAACCAAAATACCAACTTTTAGGAACTTAGACCATGTTAGAATATGGCAGCTGCAGGTAGTTGAAGGAATATATATAATAAAGTTGAAGTTTGAATACTAGTGATATTTATCTTTGCTCATAAATCTTGTGAAATAAAAGTGCAGATTCTTTAAGGCTCATTACTCCAAAGCAGAACAGAAAACATTCTTCACTTAAGGAAAGCTCAATCTTAAAATTGAAAAAAACCACACCTCTTAGCTGTGGTTTGCAGACAGAGCAATAGGGAACATGTTTTGCAGTATGTTTCCTCTGGAAGTTATTTGTATCTGGCCCTGCTGCAGTTTTTATTCCTTGGTTTGAAAGAATAGGTTAGTATCTCTTCTTTGGTTATTTTGTGGGTCGTGTATTTTTGTCAGACAACCAGGATCAGGCAGCTTCTTCTCCTCTTACCTGTTTTTGTGAAACTTAGCAGAATTTAGAATGGGGTGGAAAGAGTAGTTGAAGTGTCAAGCTAGCATATCTGGTTGTACAGGTGTCTCTGTTGCTTGTTCTCTTCTTTGTTTGAGCGTATACATGCACACACCCACACACCCCTTTCTTGTATCACTGTCACTGTTTTTCAAGTGCTAGAGCGCTTGAGGAAACTATTTGACTGGATGTATTTGATCATGTAAAATATTATAGTGATAACACCCTAACAGAAATTGTCTTGTTTTTTCTTGCAGCAGATATGGGAGAAGAGTTTGTCAGCATGCTCACTGAACTGCTGTTTGAATTGCACGTTGCTGCTACTCCTGACAAACTTAATAAGGTTAGCACCTGCTAGTGACCTGCCCCTGTTTCTTGGACAAAGACAAAGAGGGAGGGCTTTGTTCTGAAATCTGACAGAAAGCAGTACCTAGCTCAGTTCAGACAGTTCAGAAAGCAAAGTACAGGAGGGTGGGACTAAAATGATGAATGTAGAAAAGCTTTCATAGAAGA
The DNA here is from genome assembly GCF_965183815.1 of Platalea leucorodia. NCBI lineage: Eukaryota > Metazoa > Chordata > Aves > Pelecaniformes > Threskiornithidae > Platalea > Platalea leucorodia. Next base: position 61,170,159 of record NC_138828.1, on the reverse strand, counting down.
AGTGAGATTAGTAAGGCAATACAGTTGCAATGACTAGCTAGCCCAGTGGGTCATGTTAGAAAGCCTTGAACCAGGGATGTCTCAGCAGAACAGAGTTCATGAGCACAGCAGATTTGGTCTTACATACTGGGAACAAAGGTCAGGTTCAGAATTATTTTTCTTGCTCATCATGTTTATTCTCCTGAGGGACTTCTCCAGACCTTCTTAGCTAGAAACAAAGTCTTGGATTTATCTCATCTAGCTTCAATCATCTAAAGGTGAGATGGCTAGAAGCGAGTCACATCACTAGTCACATTTGTACTATCAGGCCCCTTTAAAGGTGGTTCACCTGCTGATCTTAGGCTCAGACGAATATTTATCTCTCTAGCTACATAGATAGACTATGGATAACTAGCTTAGGCTTAGGTCTTAACATATTTTGACTTCATGTTGAAAAAGAGACATCATACATTTCCTACTAACCATAACAGTAGTCTGAAGTTGTATAAAACTTCAAGGCTTTTCCACTCTGATCTACTTTGATGCCTGAGAAGGCAGCTGGAGATACAGTGATTTTCTATTTATTTTTCCGTTAAGAATTTAGTACGTCTCTCTTACCTCTCCAATATTTTTTTTTCTTTTTTTATACCACCTTCTTATTTTTTTATTTGGGAAAATTATTTCTATGTGAATTCCTTTGAAAGATACCTCATAAAGCTGAAATATTAGTAACTTTGGTATTAATGCCAACTTTATGCGTTGGTTAGGAATATACCTGTAGAGGAATGATCCCTGGCTGATCCATCTTTATGCAGTCAGAAATGCTTCTCCCTCCAGTTTCTTAAATATACACTTAACTAAGTGCCACACAGAGGCTTGATATGTTTAAACTTCTGAATGTAAAAAGGAAGTAATTAAATGTATTGTTAATTAATGTCCAGAAACATCATTTGAAATCCCTATGTGAACTGAACTTTGGGGTTGCGTTCTTTGTTTGACAGGCTAGGAAAAAAGCTCATGAATGGCTGGAAGAAGCCAGTTTTTCCACCCCAATAGACATAGAAGAGAAGCTAAAAGAAAAACCTGGAGAACCTGGTGAAGAAAAGACTGAAAAAGAAGATAAAATTGACAGTGATAAAACAGAAGTAGATAAAAAAAAAACTGTGGAGGTAAAATAGCTTCTGGAGGATAAGTTTCATTAAGCAAATTGTCATACTTTGTTTGATAAGATTACTTCTTTACCTTTGTGTGTTGGTTTTATATGTTGTCCTTATTTTTTAAACTCATGGAAGTATTAAGAAATATTAATATATAACTGTTTACTGTAGACCCAATAGGAAACTAACCTACATAAATATTTTTACTGTTGTTAGTCTGTTCCCATAAGTAAGTATCAAAGTAGCAGGTCCTCTGCCTATCACATTGTTTTTATTTTTTTATATCTATGTTTTTGTGTGTATGCATGTGTATACACAACAGAGTGAGCTGAGGGATTCTGGGGTGTAATGTCAATAGCACATTGAAAGTCGTATCTCAACATTCCTCGGCATCTCTTTCTCCCAGTGACAATACACGGAAAAAAATCTCAAACTTTATTTAAACTCTTAAACAGTTTAAATCACAAACAGACAAAACAGAAATAATATTTAGGTAATTCACAAGTGTCCATTTTCTTTATGAAGAAAGAAAAGCACTTAAGGCTAAAAGTATTGTGGCCATTTGGACAACCCCTCTTGTTGATAAGGTTACTTGTGATTGAATATTTTATGCCAAGTTATAGCAATATTAAATGTGGTTGGTATCTTTGTCAAGATTTTTTGAATGAATTCTAATAAAAAAATTATCAGTCATGTTTCCTTACAAAAAAGGTCCAAAGAAGGAGACAGAGTTTCACTGTATATATTACAGATTTTTATGCGATTGCAGATTTCCAGCTGGCATCAGCTTGTGAAAGCTGTAACACCATAGTGCTAGGTAGAATTTTGTATCATTGCTGATAAAAGCCACTTTTTAATTGGGAGTATTATCCATTTCTACTCTGGAGATTCATCTGAGGGATGACTCAATACTTTTGGCTCCATATGAAAGTAATTATGACTTATTCTAGAGTTAAGGGATCTTTGTATTCATTAGGACTAGGTTTAAAAGTGCTATGTTGGAAAATCTGAGAGCCTGACCTAGTTCCCATCCAAATAAATGGTAGACTTGTTCTTAATAAGGTCTATATTTTATAATCTGTGGATATTTCATTTTCCAGTATTGTTTGTGAGGATGACATTATGGCTGATATTACTTCACTATGTATGTGGTGGTATTTCCAGTTGGGGCGGGGTGGGCTCCTGTGTTTCAAATTATTTTATATGTATACATCTATATGTATATTTATCAGTGTTGTTATTATTGATTATATTAGTCCCTGTTTTTAATTTAAGGAAATCTACATGCTGTCCATTGAAAGTCTGGCTGAGGTAACTGCTCGTTGTATTGAACAGCTTCATAAAGTAGCAGAATTAATTCTACATGGGCAGGAAGTAGAAAAAACAGCTCAAGATCAAGCAGAAGTACTGACAAAGTGAGTATTATGTACTTCATATATGAACATTTGACATTTGCTTAAAACTGAAGTTCTGTTCAGCGTTTGGCACTTAAAGGCACAGTAAGTTCATGGATCAACAAACAGCATTGGCTTTAGGGGTCCTGGTGCTATATTTTCTCATGTAATCAAGTTACATAGGCTACCTGTCATTTTTGGACATGGCTAACATATGTATGTTTACAAAAGCACGACCTGTTCACAGGCTGAAAGTTGTTTCTGCTCCAGCAAGTGAATGTGCATGCTAATTTGGGTCGTGTTTCCTGTTCCCACTGCAAAAGATACTGTGCTAGCATATATAGAATTTGCTTTTAGCGTGCATAATGCAGTCTTATTATCTGCCGATACAGTTTCATTATCTAGTGTTTATCTGCCAAAAATATACAAAAATCAATCTGTAGTTCTAAATGATAAGACCACATTTGTCAGCAACTTTGTAGTAAACCACGACAAAACATAGATAAATTCAAGAAGCCAGTTTATCTAGTAGGACTCAAAATTCAGATCTCAAGCTGTCTGTAGTAATCCATTCTACTGATTTCAGTGGGTTTTAATGTCAAGATGTTGTAAGCACTTGAGTCTTAAGTAAGTAAAGTATTTAAGCAAGTGTTTATCTTTAGGAATGCTAGTAACAATAGCAAAGTCCACAGGAACACTTCAGTCTAAAACAAAGTACTTGAACAAGTATTTTTCAGAATTAGAGCTAAGGTATGGTGCACCTTGCAGGATGAGGTTCTATATGATGCACTTGTGAATGTTTAGCAAAACAGTGAAAGATCTAGGAATAGATCTTGTTCTCTCGCATTTTAACCACAAGGGTACTTCCTCTTTTATTACAGAGTAGATATTTTATTGCTTAGATAGGAAATTTCTCACTGTTCTCATTAAAGTTTGATTTATTTCCAACAGTATTTGTAGGAGTTGTGTTGCTGCAATCATCAGAAAGAGAATAGTTAAACTAGAAGTTTAGAATTTAAAAAACTGAAACCTTGCCCTATCAAAAAAGACTAGTGTTTGAGCCAACGTGACATCATTTTGCTGCTGTAGTCAGCAATGAATTTTTCAGTGGAGGAATATAAAAACTGTATAATGAACAAAGTCTACCCCAAAATATTTAAAAAATTACTAGAAGCAAAATTACCTTACGAACATTCCTGGCGTCTAAGATGAAGTTTGTGCCAGGGACAGTCATAGGGTTTTTATCCGTTGACAGGACAAGGGTGTATTTTTATATTTGTCTCTCTTCTTTTTAAACCAGTTTAACAAGTGCCATGTGCAATGAAGTTTCGTCTTTATCAAAGAAGTTTTCCGATTCTTTAACAGCAGCTGGGGTAAGATAACAGCATTTTCTGTAGCATTTGGGCTTTTTTTAACATAGTTCACTTCTTGAAAGAGGAATTATTGCCCGCGTCCGGTGGCTTTACATGAGGTACCAGCAAGGAGTGCACTTCTTTCCTCAGATCAAGAACACAGAGCATTTTTACAGCCGATTCCCTGTTGCAGAGAAAGTTTATAATACTTGGTAGACTGCAGTGTGTCCCCTGCCTTCTAAAATGTCTCTTTCTGGACACTATTTCCCATTTTTCCTCATCACCACTCAGCCCTTCTTATCTTCTTGTACTGAAAGGGTCCCACATTTGAAGTCCCATAACCTGAAGATATTTTCTTCTACGCAGCCTATCCCTTTTGAATGCATTTGTGTAGAAGTCATTAACAGATAATACTTCCAGTACCGTAAGATGGTTTCACAAACTGTCTTCTTAGCCTTTGCTAAATCCCCTGGCCTAGGGCCGCTGTGTTTTCAAAAGGTTTAAGAGATTAGAAAATCTGTTTGGTCGTCCATCTTAAAAAAAAATCACTCTGTCTTGTATCTCAAGATATTCCATTTAGGAACATCCATTTATCTGTGAACTTCTTTGCTAGAAATAGTATCCTGCCTTTCAAGATGTTTCAAAGATGACTGACATCTGAGTATTCTAGTAGGATCCAGAGGCAAAAATTGTGCTGTTGCTGAAATTGTTCTGTAAACGTCGGAGAAGAACAAACTTAGGCTCTCCTGATTATTCCATGAAAACGTGAATGTACATCAAAGGAAATTTTCCCAGTTCTCCCATGAGCTCTTCCAGCACATCTCTGAGCAAGTTTTTTCAGCGTTATTTGTAGAGAACATGATTTATTGGGCTGCTTTTATTCTGAATAATTTACATTCCTTCCTGTTACTCTGGGAGAAACTGCTTATTTTGCATTTTGGGATTGTATTTTAGCATAGCTTTGTGTGACACTTGCAATAAATACATGCAGAGACATATAAAAATAAATTGCACATGAAATATTAAGCTGGTCCAGCTCAGAGAATTGGAAACTAAAGCTTTCATAAGCATTGCACTAGGTTTTGTTCTTACCAACTCCGTACTCAGTTTTCAGGACCAGATTGTTTTTGTGGACATTTGTGTGGACACATAAGAAATTGAGTACAAAGGCACTTCCCACTGCCAAAATACTCTCTAGAAGAGAGTTTTAGTAGGGCAGTCTGGTGATCTTTATGTGCTGCCCCATCCCTGTAAGCTTTTGGAGGAAGATGTGGGCCTTCTGCTCACCGTGATGAGTAGGAAAGTAAGGAGCACCTGTTGCGCAGGGCTGGAGAAAATCTACATCTTCCTGCACGTCCCAGTGGTTCAGCTTCCTCCTTAACCTGCTGACAGCACCCGGGTTCACAAACACATTCCAGTATCCTGCAAAGTGCATTAACTCATAGAAAACTGAGAAATGGCTTAGGACAGGAAATACTGGGTTTTTTCAAACTTATGCCATCCCTATAGTTATATCTGTATAATTCAGACACTACTTGTAGTGCTGGCTGTACACATAGTCTATAATGTTGGTGTTGTTTCTGAGTGAGCAGTAATGCAGAAGTAAGAAATAACAGCTTTGCTTGCTACGCAAGATTTCTTTCAAACTTTAACTTATTGATTCATGCAATCAATAGTATTTAATTGATGCTGCTCTCTATCTGTTTCAGTTTATTGACAATCAACTAAACAGTGCACTGCGTAATGGATTTTCTAGTAACTGGCAGTAAAATTGCTCTTCTTTTCTCTAACCATCTTCCCTTTGTTCTGCCATCTTTCTCCAAACTAAAATTAAGGTGTTAAATGTTTCTTTAAATCTGTAGTAAGAAAGCTACAAGCTTGTAAGCGGAAGTCCTTCAGTTAAATTAATCAGTATTGTGTTTCCTTTGTTCTAATAAAGTCCAACGTTCGGTAGTGAAAGCAAGCAGCTCTTGCTGGAGGTTACTGCCATTCTAAAAAACACAATGCAAAGAACAGTGAGAATAAAAAAAAGGAAAGAACTTTTGCCATTTTAAAAAGCAGAGGAGCTGACGAATCTTGGTTTTCTAGCCTCTAGTAGTGTCACTACTCATTGTACCCATCTTTATTCCTATCTGGTGGTTGAGAAGAATGCTGCGCATGCTGAGCTATGTTTACTGGCCAGCCTGCATGTTCCAGCTCAACAAATACTGCCTCCAGTTTGGGGATCTGAGTTTCTCCTGTTTTCCCTTCTGCGGGGGAGCTAATCTGGGCCTTTCATTTCCTCCTAACCACAGATATCTGTGAAACTTCTAAGAACTTTGTTTTCCTTCTGACCTGTATTTTTCCTTCTTGTTTCCTTGAAAATGAGCAAGGGGTTAAAAAAATTTGGGGGAGATGAAAAGGGCACCGACAGACAGATGGACAGACAATGTCATCACATAAATCTCACATCCATATGAAACCAGGCAATTTGAAACTCTGCAGTACATAAATGGATGAAAAAGTAAAACCCTGGGCCCATCTTAGTTCATTGTACTCAGTGACAGAAATACATAGGGTCTACTGAAGTGTGTGTGAAATGTAGACACAGTTATCAGGATACTGTGATAAACAGTATGAATAAGAATCAAGGTGAAGCAAGACCTTTATAGAATTCATAAAACCGCTTCTCAGAGATCAGTATATTTCTGTTAAATGTATTTCTTGTCCTGGCATTTCATTCTATTTTCTGGTTTACAGAGCAGTATGAAGGCAGAGGTTCTTAACCCCATCATAAACAGTGTGCTATTAGAGGTAAGCCTTCACTTTTTCACATTAGGAAATGTTCTAGTAAAATGATTTTGAAATGAAACAGTCGCATTTATGTCGGAAGAAAAAACTATATAAAAAGTAATGACAATATCATTCTGGCTGTTCAATGCCACGTCATAAACCTCTCGGTTTTGTGTTCAGCCTCTCCCACAAATACTATAGTAGTAATACTGCATTTACGGAGGGTTCTTAAGAACTGTATGACTGGAGTGAGACTGGCCAGCTCTTCAGTTCTGCTGCTGTATTGGTCAGAGCACAGCAGGCAGTTTGCAATGTGCTGTTTAGCCCTTTTCTAACCTATTCACAGGTTGCCTGGGATAAGTCTATTCTTACTGTTCCATTACCTCGTTCAAATATTGCAGGGTATTTCTGATTCATAGATAGTTTCAGACTTCTCTTTTCTTTAACACTGGAGTTGCAGGTATGCTACAGTGTTTCCCATTCATGGCCATTTAGATTTCTACAAAGATTCACAGTCTAGCGGCAGGCTTGGTCGGCACATGGAAAACCATGTGTCAGACATCACCAAAATGTCCATGAGTGATTTCTTTTATTAGACACCGTGATCTATGAGTGACCTCTTCTATTAGACCCTATGAGCTATTTTTCATCAGAAAAGCACAGTGAGTAAAATGTGTCTCAGTTTTACCAAGAAGAGAAGAGGTCAAGAGGGAGTAATATTCTCAGAAAGTACTAAAATGTGTACTATCTGCAGCACGAATTCCTTTAACTCTGCTAACTAGATCACACTTCTCTTTAAACATAAAGAAACATGTAGTAGTGTCTACAAATTGTCATTGTGTATCTAATAGCTGTGTTCCCTTAAAAATGAGGAAAAGATTGTTTTACAATAAGCAATTTTTCACTGAATTAACAATACCTTTAGGAAAATCATGGGAAGTTGAATAGAGCTGTAGTAAAGATTACTACACGGTTTCTTTTGTTATAGGGCAAATTTGCTGTTGCAGCTGATGTATCTTTCTGTGCACCAGGGACTGCAAAATCTGTGAATGTCCAGAATTGTGGAATACAATGTTTTGTACTTCTTAAATCCCCTATTTGTATACAAATATGTGTTAGCACAGCCTAGGTTCATGGAGAATTACAAGCTGCTATACCATTCAGTATTAGAAATTCCAAAAATAGTCCTATGTGTTAAAACCATTATAATAATTCAAACTGTTAATTTCAGTGACACTTCTTCCACCTACAGCGAATTCAAAATTAGTTCTGTTGATGAAAAGACTAGCTGGTTTGTATTTAAAAAGTCAAATCTACTTCTGAACACTCTGGAATTTTATTCTACTCACATTAAAAACAAAACTGTCCAAGAGTTCAAACTGAGGGGAAATCAGATTTTCATATAGTGATTCAGGCTATCCTTGTTAGCTGTAAACTGTTGTAATTTATCATTTTTGTTATCTACAGATACTAAAATCATGTGTGAATACGTATGTTAATATAGCATGATGGGATGTTAAAAAAAAAAAAAGTTTATTTAAAAAGTACTATGTAATTCCTGAAATACATGATAGCTGTACTGACGAACCACGTTTTCTCTCCCCATTAGGGTTGCAACAGTACCACTTATATTCAGGATGCCTTCCAGCTATTGCTTCCAGTTCTACAAATTTCACATATCCAGACCAGTTGTTTGAAAGCACAAGAGTGACAGTTTCCCAGCAGTTGTCACCACGGGGCTTAGCAGAAACCACAGACCTAATGTCTTTAATGTATGCAGATAGGCAGGATGGTATGAGAGATGCCTGGCCACTTAGAGTCCTTTGAAGACACTAAATGCGGTTTTGCACATAGAATATTGAACAACATCTTGAAACTCTTTCAGACTTTTAGACTTTACAAGTAGTTAGTAAAGTGAGTAATTTCTTTTCCATTAGAGTATATCCTTTGCATTAATTTAAACTGAAGTTTATTGATATTAGCATTGACTTAAATACGGAGTCTAAATGTTGACCCTTTCAGTTGTAGACGATGTATGAAGCAAATGAGAATGTAAAGTTTTGTAAAACATTTCAGCCCAAATGACCATTTCCATTGTTTGCATCCTGTCAGTTAAAAATGTATATCTCAAAAGTTGGTTTCAGTATTTAATTTTAGCCAACATGAACAAATTATCGTAGTGTTCTGCTTGTTAAATATTTTTACACTAGCAAATAGTAACATCATAATAATCTGTACCACTTACATAACACGTTGTGTTGCAAGAGTTGTACAGTAATAGGCATTAACGTTAATAAATTAAAATCACGGGGGATATGCATGCAGAATTATACCGAAAAGAAATTTTCTGAGCCAGTTAAGAGTACAGGTAAAGCTCTATATTTGCTGACCCATAATTTTATATTCATTTATATCTATGTGAGGAATAGAAAATTTCCCTTTTTTTGGCAATTGGAACACCCCCAAAATAATCTCCTCTCAGATGTGTTACCGGGTTAGCACTTTGGGGCTTAATTTGGGCTTTAAACATTATGAACCTTTTTATCAAATGGAGTTACTGATACTGACAATTCAGAAATACAGTCTTGGGGCATAGAGAGGAAGTTGTGAAAAGAAGTTAGAGTTGCTTTGGGTGGGGAGGTTGCACGTCAGAGCGATCACCTTTTCTCTGAGGCAGTAGCTAGGCAGAGCATAAATGATCAGCAGGAATGACGTTTCATAATAACACTTCGCTTAAAATCCTGAGCTGTGAACCTCAGAGTTTGTTTAGGCTAGTTTACCTCCTGGACAGGAAGAACCTTCCAATATTTTATGTAGCCTGTTCTCCTGGATTTGCCTTGTTTATTACGTTTCTTTCAGCTATTTTGTTATTTTTTCCTCTTGATACACTCATGAGTTGTAATGCTTTTTAATTGTAGTTAACATCTGAATATGTTTAATCATAGAAGCATAGTTCATACATCATAAAATTAATGAAATAGAGCATGAGGAAATACTATCCTGTTTGTCAGAAATGAGAAACCATGTATCTGCTTTGCACATGGTAACTTTTCTGAGTCCAAATAAGAGAGGACAGAAAGGCCCGTTTGTGTCTTACACTATCGTGGTCCCTCTTCTGCTGGCACGTACATTGTGACTTTTCCATCTTCTGTTACTTAGAGATGAAATTTTCACTGTCTCTGAAATAAGGTTTATTACGCAAAATCTGTTGTCCGCCACCCTGTAATTTAATAGATTTGAGGTATCTGTCTGGGTACGTCGAAGGGGTACATTATTCAAATCCATTTGCACAGAACGTAAAAAGAAACCTACAGCAACGTGCACAAAAATAAGGAAGCCCCTTGGCATCTGAAAAGGCCAAGGAAGCTTGACATTCATTGGTACTTATGCCGTATTGAACAGCTAACATTACTACAGCATGGGAAAAAGAGGGGCAGGGGAAAACGCAGCTGGTAAGCAGACTCACTAGCCCAAAGGCAGGATACCGCTCCCACCAGCCGTTATATCCATGATGCTTCTACATCTGGCATTGCTTTATTTCTGAAAGCATCTTTTCAAAAGTGGATTACAAAATAATGGTTAGTTGATGCACAGCACTGCATCATACCCAGCGCTCCTCTGGCTTCTGCACTTTGCGGGGAATAAACGTACTCTTCTCTAGCAGCCTTCTCTGGCTGCTGGGAGAGACTCGCGCTTGTACTTACCTGGCCGGGGTCATTCTTGTATACCCACTCTAACCCAGAAGAACAGCTCCTCCGTGCGGGTTGCTGAGGACCATGTACTTGCTCCATACACTTCATCATGAGCCATTTCCAGTTGTAAAGATCTGGACATCAGTGAAAGCATTCAGTAGCTTGTAAAAAGGCCTCTTTGTTTAAAGCAGGTTTTTCTGTTGTTCTATGCTGGCAAGCAGAATATAATACCTGGTTAAAAGCTTGTTTATTTTTCAAATGAAGGCTGTCAAGAAAAGTCTAGTGTTTTCACCTATCAACCATTACATCCTGGATTTATTTTTGCTTTAATTTCATCATTATTTTTTGATCAAGAAGCCTTTCTGTCCACGTTGGAGTAGAGCTCTGCATCAGGTACCTGTAAACGTGGTATTACTGCCAAATGAGTCATAGAACATAGCAGCAGCTGTTTCATATTGTTCGTGTGCCAAGTTAATGTTTTCAAATATAAATGATTTTAGTTACTTTTTCATATGGATCTTTTTTCTCTCTGAAATGCAGTGCAGAATATATAGTGTTAAAACTGTCAGAAAAATGTGTTGACTAATAGTGGTGCCTTTTAGCAGAGGGTGAACAATATAGTGTTAGAAGCCTCAGGGGATAATGTTTGAAATCATTGAGGGGCGTTCTTAAGACAAAGATTGCTTGTCTGAGATATTCCTTACTAGAGGTTTCACGGTCTTGCTTAAATTATGTATGTATTGAATAAAGTACCTTACCCTAAAGTAAAAGAAGCTATAAAAAATAACGTGTGGACTTTAAGTATTTACATCCATACAATGTAGGAAGGGAAATAGGGCAGAATATGAGCACAGGGATACTCCGTTGGATCTCAGATGTGATCATCTTGTCCTAGGAAAACTGAATGTTACATCTTTAAATCAATTTTAGGTAAATAATATTTCAGTAGGAAAGTTCTATGTGGATGTAACCAGGATATTTTGTTTACACTGGTTTGTATTTTTCCATCAGTCAAATAAATCATTTGAGATACAGAACTGAGACAGTATACTAAAAAAGAATGTTTTGAAGAAGAATGTGATGGGAGGATGTCCTCAGTGAAGTCTTTCACTTTCTGGTTTTGTGATTTACCTTTGGAATGATGAGTGTGATTTTACTGAGTCTGACAAAAACAGACGTTGCCTTAAACTGCTAAGGGAGACTCTTCGGTCTTTCATCACCGCCTTTTTCCAGGTCAGTACACCGAGTGTGCCTTGGTACGTGTCAAACTACCAGGTTTGAAATACTTACTTAAACAATAACCTAGACTGTGAAAATTACCTGTTCTCTTGAGCAGATCTGTTCTTCGTGGCATTCCGTTCACTTTTGAGCACACCTTTTTAGGCAGAGACAAAGGAGGGCGGCTTTTGCACTCGCTAAGTTGTGAAATGTAGCAAGATGAACCTTGAAGCAATGTCTGCGTACCTACAGCCTTGCCGGTGATCCACTATTACAGGTCATCACTGAAGGATGAGCTAGAAGTAAACTAAGAGACAAGTCATTTGCTGTATTTGTATATTAAAGGTATTTGCTTTTTTATTTATGTTTTTAGGCAAACAAAGCAAGCTGTAAGTTGTTTGCTGCTTTTTAGGGTATAATGTATTCATGTGTAAACATCTCTTCCCCATGATTTGCTCCTACACTCGGGCATCCATTGCTTGAGACAGCTGAACAAAAGAACTGTCTCTTCCACTTTTTTCATGCTGCTTAGATCATCCGCTGAAGCCATATCTTCCTCTAAAATGTGCCTCAATCATATAATGCAAAATCACAATCATTACCATTTGAGATGCTTTTTAATGATGTTTCCAATGTCACCCACCAGTCAGGATTCATAATAACTTTAATGAGTCTGAAACGCCACAGTATTTTGAGTGACAAATACAGATTTTCACCTTTTTTCTGATTTCACAAAAGTCGTTGTTATCATACAAGCAGTCACCCAGCTCAGGATTATCTTTGAGACATTCCACTTCTATTTCAGATGACAACCCTGTCCTTTCTGCTCATCTCAAAAGAATGTAAAGAGTGGAAAAGGACTTTCCTGAGTTCTTTTTCAAACCATCCTGGAGCAAGGCTTCACGTGACACCATCAGCCAGTCTGCCCCACTTTGAAATTCTTACAGTCTGACCGGAAAGCCCTCTGGGCTTTAAACGCTTTTTTTCGGTCTCAGGTCAGCCTTTGTTGCTGAGAATACGAGGACATAACCAGCTGCTTCCAGCGTGCGACCTGTACGTTTCCCATGCTCTGACTCCTGCCTCAGTGTTCACAATACTGATGATGGTGTGCAGCTTCAGAATTAAAAAAATTGAAAATAAAATGTCAAAAATTGAGCTGCATTAAAAAGATGAGAGAGGGAAAATGATTTTCAAAGGGGAAAAGGACGTGCTCTCTGGAAATGGCAACAATTTTCAAGGCTGGATTAGAGAAAAGCCTCGCTGAAAGAATTTTTCAGCATTGTTCAGAATAAACAAGAGATGACATCTGATTAGTTCCAGCAGAACTGGAATAACGGCGCTTCTGAAGTGAAACGAAAATCTGCATGAACTTGAAGGAAGGAAGTCAAAGATAAGAACGTTGAAAGAGGAAGAGCTCAGAGGAAGGAAGACAGCTAATCTGATCGCTCCAGAGCTGCAGTGCTCGTGCTCCCTTTATTGCCTGCACCCCAAAAGTCCCCGAGCACGCATCCGCCAAGATGCCAACTTCTTCTTAGTCTCCCCGCTTTGATCTCCTTTCCACAGCCTCCCTTCACAGTCTTTTGAGGAGGTGCGCTAACAGACTCAAAGCAGAGCACTAGCTATTCGTTCTGCCTTTCAAACGTTTTACTCAAGGAGTGAAAGAATATTTATTACGCAACACTATAATAATGTGCAAAGGGAGTCTGAAAACACTGCAGCAAGGACTACTCATCGTTCTTAGTGGACTGAATTTGCTGCTGGTGTAAAGAGGAAGGTGTGAAGGCATGACTCAAACAAACGTGTGCTATTTCTCTTCCGCGCTACAGGGTTGAGGCTGAAAGGCATTTGGCAACAGGGGCCGGCTCTGGGGTCAGACAGTGTCACCTAAATGAAAGCCAGAACACTGGGTAATTCAAACAACTTCTAAACACCTTAGAAGCCCCTCAGCCCGGTTACTAGACTCGTAAAAATGCGGTCCTACTCCTCCTGCCCTTGCTTACCCCAGAGACTGGATCAGCAGCTTACACCGTGCTGGTATTTAAGGTGGTCTGTGCCTTTCCCCCAGTTCCCTTACCGGTTCTGCCCACGTCTGTTTTGCACGTTTCTGTACGCCGTCAGTTCTGCCATCCCCACCAGTGTTGTTCACCCCACTCTCCTCCACCTTCCTGTCTCCTTCCCCCACTGGTTTTTGAGGTTCTTCCCTCCTGCCCATCATCTTGTGCCTGAGAGGCTGCCCCAGGACAGCCTTTATCTCCTCACTGCTCAGTTTTGGAAAAGCCAGAGATGAAGACAAGGGGTTAAGAGGACATGGGAGGAGAGAAACCAAGAGGATCTCAGGAGAAAATGGGAAGACACTAAACCTGTTGCTTTTTAGTCCCCTCCTTCCTCCTCCAGTGTAAGGAGGTGGGACTGGAGACTGCCTGAGGTCCCTTTCAACCTGAATTACCTTAGGATCACATTTTTTTTCTTACCATTCTTACCAATGTCTCCCCATTTTCCCACTGTTCCCTGCAGGTTGGGTCATACTTGCAAGACAAGGGAAGCTCTACTCAACAGAGATTAAAATCTTGTAAGAGCCTCTTAGGTTTACTTATTCTTGGTGTTTTGTAAAGGTAACTTGAAAGGTGGAACCTTCCAGGGCAGTAAAACCAAACAAACACTTAGAGAGCTGTGGGATAACTGCGGGCAATAAAATAGTAAGTCACAGTTTAGCCATCCAAGGAAGAGAAAAGAGGGAGGTTATAGGCAGCAAGAACAACAGAATTAAATTATAGGAGAGAAGACATTAAATTGGGGTCACACGGAGCAGGGCTGCCCCTGTCAAGAAGACCTCCGGATTACTGAAGGGGAAGTGTGATAGATAGCGCCATCACTTGAAGCATTTAAACACTGGCTAAAATGGCCTTAGCAATTCCGCAGTGATTTGAGATAGATAGGTCTCTTCAGCTGTCAGTTGCTGTTCTATAGTAAGAAAAGAAAAAAAAAACAACAAAAAAACCCAGAAACAAATTGTGAGAGGTTTATTTTATAGACTGTATTAAAAAATCCATTTCTGAAAAGCTTTATTACCACAGATAAGCAATAAAGCCTCAAAAGTCCCCAAATCAAGAAAGTCAGTATTTTTCTCTGATTTTTTTTATAAGATGGTAACAAACAATAGAAACAAATGCTTCAGACTTACCCAACTAAGTACAAAAAATTCCATATGGCCTCAAATCATTCCAAAGCTAATGTTCACAACTATTCCTATTAAATCTGAACTGCTTGGTGCGCTATAATGACTGGAGAAGCAATTTCAGAAAGCTTCAGGAGGGAAAAGCTATATAAATGTAAGGGATGGGGGTTATGAAGTATTAACATGATGCTGAATTGCTGCATATCGTATTTGCAATGGGCAGTTTACAATCTGTTCATCCTGATGGATTTAGCACGAGGGAGTCTGAAGTCCTGGCTCTGCAATTTCTGTCTCTGCCTTGTAATTGATGGTGACATTGTACCCACAAACGATGTGTTGGCACCGAGTGAGTTGGGGACCCTGCTCAGCCCAAACAGCTCCATTACACTCAGAGGAGCAGTAATAAATGGAAAGTAAGAAAAGTTCCAGGAGATAATGAGTCTGAATACTAATGACCTCAGCCAGTACAGAAGATAGAAATGCCATTTATCAAAAAGTATGAAACCCATTTGGTGTCTTAATGAGTTATTAAAAAACAATAATAACGATTTTGTGGTTTGAAGCCAAATTACTACTTTTCCACATTTTTATCTTTATCCACAAAGATGTTGCAGAATTTATGAAGGTCCTCCCAGTTTACTGCAGAAATTAAAATGTACTCCGGAATTCTCTCCTTCTGTGATCCTTCGGCCTCCTTCCTCAACAGCCAGAAATTGTGTCTTCTAAGCATCTTAGTCACCTAGAGCATTAAACAGGCTGAAAACTGCTCTTGTTTCATGACAGGAGAGGTTCGTTTCTATCTTTAGACAGTCTTTCTTGTCCTATGGAGAACACAAAATAAATTTCTTCTCAGATAGAAAATGCAATTATTGCAAGGATTATCTCACATCCATGTGATTAAGTATAAATCCTGACTGAAGTGAAAATAGATGTGAAATCTATACTCTCCTACCAAAGCTGATTCTACAGCAAAACATGTCTGTCCATCATTCGTATTTTCTTAAAACCAAATAATTCTGATGATTGATAGATAAAATGGAGCCTCTCCACTGAAATGCATAGTTGGCATTTTCATGAAGAGATGGGTCACGTAGCTCCACAGACGGGAAATGGAGATGCTTTCTTCCATGGTGTATGATGTGTCTTCTTTCATCCAACAGTAATCGTATTTCATATGGTGACATCTGAAACTAAAGAAAACAATATCAGAAAAAAAGAGGAGGTTAAAAAAGCAGTCTTTTCCCATTTATCTTAAATGTCATTCTTTTGACTTTCACGGTAATGAATTCTCCTCTTTACTGCAAAAGAAAACAACAGTGTAACTAAGAGGCGGACAAAATAGAAGAGACACATCAGACTGGAGCGAAAGGCCGAAGAACGGCACCTGCCAACAGGCCGGTGGGCCAGGCGCCCGCCCCGCCGCAGTGTGACATAGGAGCCTGAGCGAGACGCACTGGGCCGCATTCGCTTTCGGGGAAGGCTGGCAACCTAAGAGCGGGCAGAGCCAGGAGCTGCCCGAGGGAGCATTCACCACCTCCAGCCGGCTGAGGACGCCAGTAAGGATGTCATGAAGTGTCTCAACCCCGGTTTCTGCAGAGCATCTCCCTCTACATCGGGTTCAGCCTGGAACTCTCTTTTAGAGGTAGGTGGTGATTGATCTCTTTCCTTCAAATAACTGAGCAGGCTTCACTCGCTTCTTCCCTCCTGGCAGCTAGATGAGGGGAGAAGAGTTTTGCGTGCTATCTGCCTCCACTCCAGAATCTCTTGCCCTGTGTTAGCTCCTGGGCATCTCTTCGTGAACTACTCCACCTGCAGCAGAGTGTTCAGAAGTAAATTTGGGGTATTAACAAGGCCTTACTGCAGCTGAGCCAAAATAAACTAAATTATCCTAATGGGGAAAAAAAAAAAATAGACCAATCCAAACCACCAGCTGGACGGAAGAATTTGCAAACCTGTGCCCAACTGCATTTCCCATACTATACTTGTACACAGTAGGACAAAGCTGGAAGTAATGACATAAGAGCAGCTTCTTCCACATTGCCAAGTGAACAGTACTCCACAGTAATCAGCAGTGAGACTTTTGAAATCTGGACTGCAGCTCCCAAAGTAGCACGTGATGAGGAACCTTGAAATATGACAATTCCCAGATCCCGGTCAAGCTCATCTTTAGTTTTTAGGGAACCATACAACGCTGGGGGTAAAAGCACAGGACTTCCGTACTTTTTGTTCTCACACTGAGTGGAAAAGCAAATGTAACTTGTCGCCCATTCTGGTAGTACGTGTAGATGCAGGCCCAGCAACAACATCTGTCTCCCTTTTCCTTTACATCGTAAGAACCAGGATAAGAAATGTTTCTTTGGCTGTGAAATCATACTGGAGGCAGCAGCTGCTGAAGTGAGCTAGAAAATGGCAAGGGTAGGCAGGATACAATGCATCAAAAATTGATGCCGGCTAATGGAACAGGGGGTTTAAACAGCCTGCCCAGTGCCCATTACAGCCCGGTTCTGCAAGCAAGCGGGAGTGCTTCCCTTCAAAAGCCTCCAAGCGTCTGCTTTGGAGAGAAACACATCCTGGCATGCATTTTACGCAGAGCCCAATAATTGTGCCAAGTACCCTGGAATGTGCTCAGCAATCTGATTCTGTGAGCTCTTTCGTACTGAGAGGAGTTTTCGTTTTAATGTGTGATTTAGACTTGAATCTATTATGGTAGCAGAAACAGAGGAGGAATTATCTTTCATGATATTTAAAAAATAAATGTGTAATTGAGTGACTGCATGCAGTCCTGAAAATAATTTAAAGCTGCATGTGGGCATAAATCTTTGTTCATAGTTATCTACAGGAATTCATGAAAGCACAAAAAATTATGTCTTACAAAAATGGCCAACTGTCAGCACTAGTAGGAACTTCTGCCTTCAGCAGCATCACCCCCAATTTTATGATGACTTTAACCACAGGACTATCACTTCTGCGCACTAAAATGATGCTTTTCAGAAAAAGTGTCAAAAGGACAATTGGAAGGATCCCAGCAATTTAAAATCACACCTACTGTTCTTTACAAATACATGCATGATTTATAAAAACAGCTTAACTGTAATCTTCCTCTGGCTCCTGAGTACACTTGGTACGTGCCTTTGCTAGGGTGTTTTGAACTGCAAGCTTCACTGTTTTCCCTGCATAACTTGTATCTTCTGTTGTTTGTGTGGGTGTCTTGCTCAAAGACAGAGAGAGGGATTCTTTTAAATATGAAAACATTTTTGTAAAGCCGCAATCACATACATAAGGAAAAGCAGGCAAAGAATATTTTTAGTTGCCCTTTCTGTCTGTGCTACTAAGTTCTGCAACGGTGCCGTCTAAAGACCTCTTCAGGAAGGCAGCAGGGGCCTGAGCCAAAGCCCCAGTAATACCCCAGGGGGACCCACATTGAATTTTCCTGGTATTAGAACTGGATTCTGCACAGTTAAATTTCTAAATTGCTAGGGGAGGGTATCCTTAGAAAATGACGGCAGTGATTTCCAGCACTCCGAATGTAGCTGGATAGGAATCAGCCTCCCATACATTTAGTTACTTACTGATCTCTTGTGCCAGCCACCCACACGGCAGGTTTCATGTCCGTGTGCTTTTCAATTGTAAGAGAGGAAAGGGACCCATCAACTTCTTTTATTTTACAATTTCTGTGAAAAAGGTTTTCACCTTTTTAGCCATCTACATGCTTCCCCTGTGCATCCTCCCCGTCAGTTACCTGTCATCTACCTTATGTTCTGGTTTTATGATCTATTTCATGTGAAGATAAGGTTGTGCCTTAAATTCTATATTCACTGGGAGACCAACTTGTCTTATCTAACCATACAGCTACACTGTCACTCAGAAAGAAATAGAGAGACGTGAAGCATCTTACGTGTTCAAGGATCTCAAAGCTCTTTACAAAGAGAGATGAAAGTGCTGATGGCGAAAGGCAGCGTACTAAAAATCGTTGGCAATTGCTGATGTGGAACTTTCATTAGCTTTTATGCAGCCTTTGACACGTCCACCGTTTTTTAAGAGAATTAATGGGAGGCAGGACACCAAGATTGTTTCATCTTGTCCTTGGAGCATTGACTGTCAAAGAGACTGATGCAGTAAATAAAGTGTTCGGGGTAATAGTGACCAATTTGTGTGAATTTGATCTAACAATGGCTCAGGGCATGACACTGGACACTTTTCACCAAAAAAAAAAAAAAGTCCACAAGAGTTGGCTTTAAGACACTGAGTTTTCCTTCTTCCTTTCCTCATAAAATGGCAGCACTTCATCCAGGAACTGTCAGGTCTGTATCTGTCTCTAATTTCCCCAAATAAGAGAGAACGGTATTCTGTTCCCAGTCATTCATGAAATCCATTAATGCTCCTTTTGATTCAGAGAATACCACGCTGCTTCCCCTTCAACAGGCAGAGGACAGAAGTACTGCAGGAGAGGACTCTTGGTGCTATACACGAGTTTTATTCTGCACTGATCACTGTAAGACTGAAGTGCACCCTCGGTATGGAGGAGGCCAGCGAGACCTGCACAGCCAGTCTGCCCGGACTCACGTCGCCCTACCACTGGGGAAAGACAGACTGCCACAAGGGCAGGGCACAGACACAGAGAGAAGGCGCGCCTTGGGACAGGCTTTCTTAAGCCTCCAAGGGCAAGTTTAGCCAAAACCTTCCCTACGTAACAATGATTTCAGGGCTAACCATCACCAAAATCATCTTGCTGAATCCTCTAATGCCTTCGGATAAGCTGTTCACCCCATATCCCGGTGTTCTAATGGGCATGGGGATTTGACTCTTATTTGCCCACTTTTATTTCTTACTCTAATAGTTCTTTGCCCCCCCTGCTTTTAGAGAACGGCCATTGAATCAAGTACGTTCCGAAATGTTAGTCCTTTTATGGTTTCACATGCTGCACTTTTTTAACTAAAGGGAGCTAGTAGCCTCGCTTTGATATATAAATGCTGTATTTATCCTTCTGGTCTGCTCTCCTAGATTTCTTGCTATCAGTCCAGCTTCTTGTTTCTGTCTTTTCATCTGTCACAGAAAAGAGTATTCACTTAAAAAAAAAAACAAACAACAGATTCAGATATACATCCCACAGCATGTTAGAGCTGCTAAAAATAATAGGGGATGCAAGTAGTGCTTTTAAAGTTAAAAGCGCCAGCTGATGCAAGTAGTGCTTTGTCAGTTAAAAGCACCACACAATCTCTTTTTTAGCTGAGGATAAACAGTTATTAACACGGTGCAAATTAGCAATGAGGTGTCATCGGCAGAGACAGACGCAGTTGCGTCTCCAGAGCCTTATTCTAGCTGCTGTCCTCTGAAGGGCATTGCCTCCGAATGCAAATATTTGCCCTGAATGAAGTGTTCATGCTTCCTCTCTAAATAAACAGCAGCCTTGAAATTTACAGGAATTTTGACAGCACTAAGGAAATACATCTACAGCTGTCATATGTAAAGAGAGGACTGTCTTAAAGCACCCGAGAGACTGGGCTCATCCATTTTTTCCAGGACAGTTGCTCATATGGTAGTTTAATGAAAGATGGCAGAAACAGAGGAGGATTCTTAACTTCAGCACTCAAATGTAATAACAATAGTTACCGTGAAAATACACAGAGACATTAAGCGACGTCTGCTGAAAAGTTTCCCCTTTGGCAAAGGTACGACTGCAGAGGCTGGTACGTTTTTTTATTAGCTGAATTAGCTGTCAGTGTGATAGTTACCAATGAACAGTAAAATGGAGCATGTGCGTGCATCTCTGTGCACATGCACGCATATAGATATATAGATACTCACACACACAGGATATAAGTATGTTGATAAACATGACCACGCACATGTGTGGCCATGTGTGTGGTCATATGTTTATCAACACACTTACATTCTACGATCGATAGTATTGTCTTAAATATAACGACATTAAAAAGACATTTAAAAAAACATTAAAAGAAACATGTCTTTTTCTGACATAAAAAGAAAAATTCAGCAGAAAGTAGCAATGTGTCATTGATTACTGATCTCTCTCCATCTATTAACAAGACAAATAAATACTTTCCTGTCGCTGATTGGAACAATGAGCAAATAAATATGCCTTATACTTTGCTCTCCTGTCCAATCTGGATTTTAACTTACTCAATTCCTGTGACTAAAAACAATGTTGTCCAGCCTTTCAGCTTTCAATGTGTTGGGTTAAGGGCCATCGCTGAGGCCATCAGCAGGTTCTCCCGCTCAGTAGCAATGACGACGGTGGTAAGAGTGAGCCTTGCTTTTCCACTTCCTCCTCCTTACAGCTGCTGTTATACCGACCACACCTGCTGTGTAGCGAGCCTGCTTACACAAAAATCAGATAAACACTCTGTGCTGCAGTTAATGCTTTCTCTGAGTGCAGCTTCAGCTAGCTGGAAATGAGGAAAAGCAGAACTTAAAAGCAGTTTGCCTGTCCTCGTCTTGCCTGTTTGATCCAGGGCAGGCACTGAGGTAACTCTTACCAACCGGACTGAAGCCAGATTTGCAGCAGAGAAGGGCAGATGTAAGCGCGGTCCCCAGGGGAGCGCTCTCAGGTTTCTAGCTCAGGCTAGAACCCTTCCTCGTTTCAGGCTCTTGTATCTGTGATCTGAAATGCATGTGCCTCAGGGGAGCAACTGGTAGGGTGATACATAGATGACGCGTTTTGATCAAGAAGCTCCTGGTACACACTTTTTATCTCCACCGCACCGTACCTTTTCTTGGGAAAAAACAGGTTTTATCAAGTTGATGGAGTGTTTAACTGTCTTTGTCAATTCTGGGAATTTAATCATCCTGGTGGTTTTCAGTGTCAGTACTCAGCTGTTCATGTGCAGCACTTCTAACACAGCCAGCTCCTCTCTGTTGAGCAAACTAGTCCTCAGTAGCATTCTCGAGACTTTATAGAGACAACCCTAGCACTCAGGAGAAAAGTAGACCACAGTCTCCTTCCACAGCCGAAGTAACCAAAAGGCCTTCTAGCTAGCACGCTTTCCTGGAACTGCAGTGCCATTAGCCACTGAGCCACCCACGAACACAAGCAGTAATGAGTTGAATCTGACCTTATCAGATGAAGGGGGAAGTGTTTATTTGCAAGAAGTGAAGCAAAACTAAAGCAGAAAGTGCTTTTACTATTTTCACAGAGTATTTAGCTCTGAGACAGTATTTCTTTGAGAAATGTTGTTCAAAACCTAATGTGATGAAAGGCAAAATCTAGATCTAAGTTCTTGCCTCTC